>NC_060149.1:584248212-584877378 GCF_021461385.2 Schistocerca piceifrons
GACTCGTAATTGAGATTTAGTTTGATAGTTATTACGCAGACACCTAGTTCATTATTTTGTTTATTCTCTGTGAAAGTGCGAAGAATGGAAATTACTTGTCATTCGTAAGGTGGATTATAATTGTGCAGTTTCCCGTATTCTGCTAATAACAGGGGAGTGCCATCCCGTTTAAAGAACCAATTCATAATGTAATTATTTATGCAATACCAATTCCTTGCTAACAGTTTATTACATTCTCAAGATGACGGACTCACGACCTATGCGCTGTTTTCTGCGCAGAGGACAACACCTATAGAAGACTGTATATTGTTGAACATCATTCAGAACTTATGCATTCCATTCAGGGCGATGGAAGCAGCTAGTCCCATTGTGTGTACTGCAGTCTTAGTACATATGGGATCAGTGGCATGTTGTCTGTGGCAACATAGACGAGGTACGAAGCAATGCACACATAAATCCCTCTTACTATCTCCCTCTTTTACCTGCCATACAAGTATTGCCTTCCTTCTACATCTTAATCATGAGTATACTGTGATCAATACCGTCTTCCTAGCTGACATCAGCAGTGTTCACAAGACGACATGCACACCATACTGGTTTGCCATACACTGATGCACCCTATGACAATTCCACTCGCCAAATCACCAGATCTTAATCCCACAGAAAATGTCATTAACCATTTGGAACAGTAGGTGGAACACAGCACTCATCTCTATAATTTAGTAGCTTTAGGCTATCTCATCATCGAGTGGTGTCAACTGGACGTGGCACACTTGAAGAAACTCATATGATGTTCTCATCCGATTAACACAATCGGCATGAGCCTTTACCGCTGCACGAAGAACCTCATTCGTCATGTCATTTATTTAACCACGAAACGCTCTTCCTCCCCGTAAACGACTACGGAATGGTATACTGATGCCGATTCGGTATGCAGAAAACCTCACCAATAAAGTAAAAACTTGTCATTCACGACACCTGCCTTCTTCAAAATTGATAATACTGTGGAACAGGAGTGCTCTAGCGACGATACTGAAACTACTCATGCCATCTGACATTTACGACTTTGCGAATGGAATTTCCAATTAGAACTAATGAAATACTGGCCTGACCACTTTTAGAAGGCAATGTGATATGGTAGATTTCCGGAGGTGTGTGGCACTAGATGTCTTCCCGCGTGTCACGTAGAACCCGTAAATTACGGGCCGGTGGTTTGAGGGTGCGGACCTGGTGCCGAATAACGTCCCAGATTTAATCCATTGATTCATATGAGACGAATTTGTAGGCCAACACATCATAAGTCCACTACTACACCCCTAAAACCACTGTACCACGATTCTGCCCTTGCGTCACGGTCAGTTCCTAACTAGAAGATGCCATCATCAACAAGAAATACATCAGGCACGAAGGTACGCGGATGATAAGCAAAAATGTTCCTGTAGACTATTGAAATCATGCCCCTAAAATCACTGTATCACGATTCTGCCCTGGCGCCACTGTCAGTTATCGAGCTGGAAGACGCCATCGTCGTCAAGGAAGACATCGAGCATGAAGGTATGCGGACGTTCTGCATAACGTTTCTGTACCATACCCCTATTATCCTCCTGAAAACACCATAGCACAATCCTAGCCTTGCGCCATGGTCAGTTATCAAGCTGGTAGATACCATTTCGTCAAAGAAGACATCTACCATCAAGTTATGCAGATGGTCCGCAATAACGTTACAGTAGACCACTACTATCGTGCTCATAAAATTACTGTAGCACAAGATTGGTGTTGCACCATTGTGGTTATTCAGCTAGAAGATGCCATCGTTGACAAGACGTCACGTGTGCTACACTGCTGTTGAAATTGCTCGTTATTGTTTTATAAAATGTTAGTCTTCATTTACTTATTTTAAAGTTTATTTGTGTTAATATTTGCTGTAAAAGTAACTTATTAGAGGGTTTTCATTAATCTCAGTCTTTCTTCCTGTGTTATTGACTCGAGTGGTCTATTGTTCGTGAGTGTGCTTGCGTCGTTCGTCTAAGCCTCGCGCCTCAGTAGTGTGTTTACATTTTGCGGCGTGCACTGCCGCTGTAGCGGTTATAAAGCTAAGTACTGACAAACGTATTTATGCTCTGTAATACAGTTATTAAATTTAATAGTTTTCAGCGGTGTTGCATTCTACCGTATCTTCCTTCGCCGTCGGCGTTGTCGTTGTTACCGTGAGACACCGTTATACCAAGAGGAAAGGCGCGTCGATCTTAGAGCATGAGATATGATGACCTTAAGCCATTGACAACACACGACGGTCACGGTAGCACCTGATTCCAGAATAGCTGCATTAGTTAGGATCTACGAACAATCCCCTCTTGATCAGGTCCCCAAAACTTAACTCGTAACAAGATCCCTTCAAAGCAAATTGTCGTAAAGGCTTCGTACAAAGAGAAGAAATGTTACAGTTTATGGAATAATAACTGATACGACCAAACTGTCTTGTCTCTTTTGCTTTATTTAACATAACTTCGTTCACAGTTTCATTTCGCATTCACCACTCATTCACCGAAACCCTTTGATGAACAGTTTTGGTTGCTTGACACCAACAGTCAATGATAATGATACAGCTTTTCTCCTTTTTATAAATTGAAGCCCGTTCTCCGCGATATAATTAAAAAAACGGTCTCAATACCGCGTCCCTCGTGAGATGCGAATAGATTTATCCCGGAATTGACCGCCCTGTAGGTGTATTCAATTTAATGACCACACTTCGCTATCCGCGATTTCGTGTAACTAAATGTCCATTTGTTAGTCTGATAATACACCGTAGCTATTTAAAATTCGCCCCTATATTTTTCACAACGCACAATTAGCACTTCTTTACATTTTTTTTTTCTAAGAGTAAACGAAAAAAAAGACGCCGTATCATCGGCTTAGTCGATATAAAGCAAAACACCTTAATACGCCCAATTTTACCTCTTCTTATAAGATCGGCTACCTTACTCATTAATTTACTACATATTACTTCCAATAACACTAAACAGGTATCGCCGTTATATTTTAATTGTATTCAAAAGCATGTTACTACTATTATGACCGACCAAATCGTAACAAATCGCGCGGCCTGCGTTTTTAACGATAACTTTACGCTATTCAAGTTCCGTTACAGCTATCTTGACTCGTAATGTTACACGGCCCCCCAGACTGTGATGTCTTGAAGAGGATTCCAGACAGAACAGGCTTTTTTTGTGTACTGTGACAGGAGAGGGTATTTGTTTCGGCGAATACACTCACTCTCAGATTCACTCAACAAGTCAGTACATACATTCTACAATATTTAAGTTGAGTTAATGGGCCTAGACAAAATGCCCTTAACTAAATTCCACATTTGTTTATAGGTTGTCTTAGAAACACTTCACACTAATCACTTCATATTCACACCATATTTTTTTTCTTGGACGAAGCCCTCAGTTCTTCAATCGACTGTGCAAGGCAGGGATCACAGCCGGGTTGGACAATTGGCATCCTAGGCCAAAACCCTTATCGGTCCACTTGTTTAACCAGAGAGGATTTGATCCTTTTCTTTTCCTCTTAATTCCACTTTTAAATCATCCATCCTCGCTGTTCGGTGAGAGTATAAATCGTATTTCAGCGTCGTCATTGTTGCTGATACCAAGAAGGTATCTCATGGAAATCTTTGGTACATTCTTTAATTTTCTTTGTAAGTTAGTATAAGTAAGTATTTATCCACTGGCGCTTTTATTTAGTCCACTCTGAGTGTAGTCTTGGTATCATTCAGTGTTTCTTGAATCTATATTTTGCTCATTATTGATAATACTTCTTCAGGTCTATGTGAGGGAACAAGCCCTTAATTACATCAGTATCACAATCTGCCAGGAGGTAGCTCCCTTCATGAGGTATTTTCATTATTTTGTATGGACCTGTATATAAATATTGCCATTTCTTATTCAGTCTTTTCCTGGTTGATGCTTTTGGGTGATTTATCAATAAAATTTCTTCCCCTACATCATATGTGACTACTTTCTTCACATTTTTATCAAAACGGGTTTTTCTCAATTGTGCTTGATGCTTCAGGTTTTCGTAGACCTTCGTCACCATATCTTCTTTCTTGGTAATCTTTTGTTCTATCGCAGGTAATTTGTTCATCCATTCTGGCACAATACTTTCACCAAATACTGTTTGGTTAGGTGAATAACCTGTCGGTAAGTGTGGTAAGTCATTATACACTTTCTCAAATACATAAATCCAATCGATCCATTTATAATGTTGTTTGGGTATGTACGTCCGTAAAAATCGGTTCAACTCTCGGAAGATTCTCTCAACCGGATTTCCACAAGGGTAAAATCTTGAGATGTAAATGTGCTGGATTCCTTGTTCTTTCATAGTGTGTCTCCATACTTTGCTTATATAATAAGCAGCGTTGTCTGTCAAGATCATTATAGGTTTGCCGAGCTCAGTTATATAGTTGTTGATAAATTTGCGT
This sequence comes from Schistocerca piceifrons, assembly GCF_021461385.2. Classification (NCBI taxonomy): domain Eukaryota; kingdom Metazoa; phylum Arthropoda; class Insecta; order Orthoptera; family Acrididae; genus Schistocerca; species Schistocerca piceifrons. Next base: position 584,252,696 of record NC_060149.1, read on the forward strand.
AACATGGGTCGAACGTGGCGATTTTTCAAAGGATATAATTTCACATATTTTGAAAAGAGATCATAGAAAGCCAAAACATATTTGAACCGTCCACGTGTCATGGGACATGGCCCACAGACATCACATGATACCAACATTAAAGGTTGTTGTGGGATGATCGGATGTAATTCTATCTTTATGGGTTTTGCCTTCTGACATATTTTGCACTTCTTAAGAATATTTGTAGCTAGACGTCGCAAATTTGGATGATAGCAGTATTGTGCTATTTTGGCTGTACATTTAGCGGCACCAAAATGACCCCAATTCAGGTGAGTGTACCATATTAGTGATTCTAAATATTTATGTGGAACACAAATTTTCCAAACATCATCTTCATCCTTCCTCCGATACAATATTCCGGATTTTAATTGATACTGTTCTTGAGACTGACTTAGCGTTTTGCTTTCAACAGCATGTCTAATGGCTTTCCGCAACTTATCATCTTCTTGCAGTTGTGGAAGACTTCGACATAGCTGTGAAATCTGCCTCTCCCAATATTGCCTTGATAAATTCACGACTTTAAAGTCAATAGTCCGTTCTTCACACTCATCGTCATTCTTTCTTTTCGGTAGTCTTGAAACAGCATCGGCTATGATGTTGTCATTCCCTCTGATGTATTTGAGCGTAATATCATATTCTTGCAGTAGCAAGGCCCACCGGGTTAAACGTGAATGGAACATCAATCCTGTTAAAATAAAAGATAAAGCTTTGTGGTCGCAGAATACAATGATCTTCTTTCCATATACAAAATATCGAAACTTTCTAAGGGACCAGACCACGGCCAGTACTTCCAATTCAGTAGTACAATATGCACGTTCACAGCTATAGAGTGTTCTGCTGGCAAACCTAATTATTTTGATGGTACTGATATCTTCTGGATTGTCCATCTGGAGAAGAGTGGCACCCAATCCTGTTTCAGAAGCATCCGCAGAAATACAAAAATCTTGATCAAGTCTCGGATGATGTAACAGTGGAGCATTAGTCAAAGCATTGCGGATGTTATCAAAAGCTTACATGCATTCGGAATTCCACTCCCACATGACATTTTTTCTTAACAGCCGTAACAAACAGTCTTGGCTTCCTAACTGATTGGGTAAAAATCGTCGAAAAAATGAAACTAAGCCGATAAATGACTTTAATTCCGTTCTATTCTTTGGATAAGCACATCTGTTAATTGCATCCATCTTTTTAGGATTTGGTTTTATCCCTTCAGGAGTAATTATATGTCCAAGAAATTTCAATTGGTTATGAGCAAACTTGGATTTGCTCAAATTTACAGTAACTCTGTATTCCAAAAATTTCGCAAAAACTCTTCTTAATAAGTCCAAATGTTCCTCCCAAGTTTCAGAAGCAATTAGCAAATCATCCACATATAAAGTAACTTCATTCAAAAGGTCTCTGCCCAGTACTGTATCTAATGCCGATATGAAAACACCACCGCTAATTTTCAACCCAAATGGCATGACGGTAAACTGGTAACTTCGGCCCAGAAAAACGAATGCAGTATATTTTCGAGATTCTGTCGATATTTTAGTTTGCCAATATGAACTACACATATCCAAAGAAGTTAAGAAGTGGGCACCATAGAACCTTTGTACTAACTCTTCTAGGTTCTCCGGTCGCGTTTGTACAGGTATAATGATCTTATTGATCTCTCTGGCATCCAACACCAATCTGATGTCACCATTGTTTTTAATTACCACCACCAGAGGGTTACAATATTCGGAATCTGAGGGCTCAATAATACCCCATTCTAACATTTTATTGATTTCCTTTCTGACTACTTTTTTTTGTTGTCCATGGGATAGATTAGGAAGTACGACAAAAGGGTTTACGTGCATACGTCTTCATATGGTATTCAAAGTCTTTTATTATACCCGGACGTTTACTAAAAATCGACTGATATGCTTCCAACAAGTAGTACAATTCGTCGCTTTGAATAACAGATAAATATTCTGATTCTAACACCTTTTCCTGCTATGACATTTTATCCATCATTTCTTCAGAACATTCAATAAGGCAGATATCATACACATTTTCATCATCAATACTGACATATTTTACCATTAGATTCATACACAATTAATTTGGAATTACTCGGCCCCTTCTAAGGGTGGCTGTCAAAACATTACCATTGGAATTAAATTTACATTCACCTTTCTCTAAATTAATGATTGCACCGGTCTCACATAAAAAATCCAAACCCCAGATACATGGTACTGTCATTTTAGGAACAACCAGGAATGTACTTTCTATTTGAGCCCCCTGTATTGTAACCTCGACACGTAACTGTTTCACAACTTTTTGATTTTTGCGCTGAACGCGCCAGACACGGTACATCCTGTGATAGGAAAATTGGGCATTTTTACCCCTCGGCTTATTTGTTTTAAACTGTCCAGCGTCATGACACTAATAATCGCTCCAGTATCAATTAATATTTCAACATCAACATTATTTATACTTGTTGGAACTATTGCCTGTAAAATTTGTCCGCACTTATTAGAAACGTCAGGTTTTTCTTCAATTAATTCATTCCTTATATCCTGATCATTATTGTACCTTAATACTCTCAGTTCAAATTGATGCTTGGCTTCCTTCTCCTTTCCAGTCATCCTAGGAAGGCATTTGGTGACTGGTATTGGTTTAACTATCTCGTTGAGTCATCGATGGGGGTTCATGAACTTCCACAATCCGTACAGTATGATCCGAGTTATGGTATTCACCCCGTCGCACATTGGAGGCTCCTTCGCTCTTTGGTATAACTCCTTGTGCTGGATGAGGACTCGAGGCATTTGTTCCATCCTGCCGATGAACATTATGCTTCGAATTATCTTCCCAAGGTCGAATACAATTGGGTTCATCACTTGGGTACCTGTTACTCTTATTAATATCACTACTATGCGCTTTCGCGTCACCATATCGAGGTTTACCTCTAGCACAGTAAGTATCTCTTCTATATTTATTATAATCATTGTTTTTATTGCAACCATAGGACGAAGATTGTCCACGCTCCTGTGATGCGGGTTTGACCTGGTTTTCGGTATTATTATTATCATACGTTAAATTATTATTATTATAATTATTCGTATTACTATGAGTTTGAGTCGACATTTGATTACTACTCATTTGTCTTGCGTCTTCCATAATCATATCTATACAGTCAATCACCGACAAGAATTTTTCTACAACGTGGTCAGGAACATTTATTAACTTTTCACGTATATTTATGGGCAACCTTCCCTTCAAAATTCTGATCACTTCCTTGTGAGAAATTGGATCACTCCAATAACGTGTCTTATTTATGTACTTTTCAAAATATTGCCTTAAAGTACTCCTTTTACTGTTAAAATACTCAGGTTGATAAACCGCTTTTCTTAATTTCTCTTGTTTACTCGACGACCAGTATTTAGCCAAAAAAAGTTGTTCAAACTCAGCGCAAGTATGGCAACTTTCACTTACTTCGGCGGCCCATAATGCGGCTTCTCCGGTAATTTTGGATACTATAAATTGAAGTCGGTCGTCTTCTGACCAGCTACGTGGAAATATTCTTTTGAAATTATTGATAAAGATTTTCGGATGCAGGTTGTTCTTTTCAGTGGAGAATGTTGGGAATTGTCTACTTTTAAAAATGCTGTTCTCCACCTTTAAAGAAGACGAATATCCCCGCTGACCAAAAGAATCATCATCTTTACCAACCGAATCATCAACTTCCCAATACAAATTTTCACCACAGTTGTACTTCGTATTATCACATGTTCGGTTGTTTTTCGACCTATTCTCCGAACGTTCGTCCTCTGTCAACCAATTTTGTGATGACTTTCGTTCTAACACCGCCAATTTATGATTGGTTTCCTTTTGCCATTTAGGTAACTCATCAACTATTTTGTCTTTTATTTTCTGAATTTCGCTAGTGAAGAGCTTAATTAATTCATCATTTCTACTTAGGTGCTCATTGATATTTTCATTTGGCTGGGATCCAATAGTAGTCTTAACCTTGTCTACAATTTCATTTCCTTTTATTTCTATCCATTCAGATAGATCTTCGTCAAGTCTTTTAGTTTGATTTACTAAATAATTGTCAATCCCCTTACGAGCATCGGACTCAAACTCGACTATTTGTTTCGAAAGCTCTTCTATCTGTGCGCTAGCATTGAAACAGCTGCTTTCACACTTAACGATCCTATTGGACAGGCCATCATAACTCTTCGAAAGTACCTCATATTTCTTTTCTACGTCATGAAGTTTTCCCATGAAATTATTATATTGCCTTTCTAAGGTGTCAGAAAACTCTACATCTAGTTCTCCAAATTTCGCGTTTAATTGAGTCTCCCAGTCCGCCTTTAATTCTTTCTTAGTATTTTCCAGTTTATAATCAAAGGTGTTCAGTTTGCTTTCCAAAGAATCCATTTTAACTTCTAATGAAGCAAATTTGGCCTCAAATTTTTCATTTAAGTTTTGATTGTCCTCTTTTAATTGCTTATTAGCTTTTTCTAGTGAACCAAGTCTTCCATTCATTACACCCATTTGAGTATTTATTGATACCGGCATATCAAACATTTTTTGATTAATATTTCCATTTTGAGGATCAACTTGCTGATCTACTTCCGAAACCTCAAGATCTTTATGTTCTCCCACGCTGCTTACCTTACTTATCATTGTATTTGAATCTCCTAACGGCTCTAAATCAATAACTGTATTATTATCTGTACTTGTCTCCTGTCCCACATTGAGCTCATGGGATGCATCATCCATATCCTCTTCACTTTCCTCTCTCTCTCTACTCATTACTCTACTCAACTGCACATTATCATGTATTCTTTTCGTTCGTTTTGACATGATTATTCACTAACAAGACATACACTTATTGTCACTATGTATTTATATATATTTATCTACCAAAATCACAAGTCTCAACTTCCTATTTTTTTATAATTATACAGTTATTTTAATCATACCTGGCAGTATCGCTCACTTTTAGCGATTATTGAAGAATGCCTCTTTCATTGGACAGACTTACTGGCTGTTACAATATTTTCCAACTCTAGGGTTCGTGAATCCGGATGACACTCGACTCGATGCACCCATCCTCCTCGATCGAGCCGCACGTTGTGGCGCCGCTTCTACCGTATCTTCCATCGCTGTCGGCGTTGTCGTTGTTACCATGAGACACCGTTATACCAAGAGGAAAGGCGCGTCGATCTTAGAGCATGAGATATGATGACCTTAAGCCATTGACAACACACGACGGTCACGGTAGCACCTGATTCCAGAATAGCTGCATTAGTTAGGATCTACGAACAATCCCCTCTTGATCAGGTCCCCAAAACTTAACTCGTAACAAGATCCCTTCAAAGCAAATTGTCATAACGATCGTCTATAAAGGCTTCGTACAACGAGAAGAAATGTTACAGTTTATGGAATAATAACTGATACGACCAAACTGTCTTGTCTCTTTTGCTTTATTTAACATAACTTCGTTCACAGTTTCATTTCGCATTCACCACTCATTCACCGAAACCCTTTGATGAACAGTTTTGGTTGCTTGACACCAACAGTCAATGATAATGATACAGCTTTTCTCCTTTTTATAAATTGAAGCCCGTTCTCCGCGATATAATTAAAAAAACGGTCTCAATACCGTGTCCCTCGTGAGATGCGAATAGATTTATCCCGGAATTGACCGCCCTGTAGGTGTGTTCAATTTAATGACCACACTTCGCTATCCGCGATTTCGTGTAACTTAATGTCCATTTGATAGTCTGATAATACACCGTAGCTATTTAAAATTCGCCCCTATATTTTTCACAACGCACAATTAGCACTTCTTTACTTTTTTTTTCTAAGAGTAAACGAAAAAAAAAGACGCCGTATCATCGGCTTAGTCGATATAAAGCAAAACACCTTAATATGCCCAATTTTACCTCTTCTTATAAGATCGGCTACCTTACTCATTGCCGGCCGTGGTGGTCTAGCGGTTCTAGGCGCTTAGTCTGGAACCGCGCGACTGCTACGGTCGCAGGTTCGAATCCTGCCTCGGGCATGGATGTGTGTGATGTCTTTAGGTTAGTTAGGTTTAAGTAGTTCTAAGTTCTAGGGGACTGATGACCACAGATGTTAAGTCCCATAGTGCTCAGAGCCAGCCTTACTCATTAATTTACTACATATTATTTCCAATAACACTAAACAGGTATCGCTGTTATATTTTAATTGTATTCAAAAGCATGTTACTACTATTATGACCGACCAAATCGTAACAAATCGCGCGGCCTGCGATTTTAACGATAACTTTACGCTATTCAAGTTCCGTTACAGCTGTCTTGGCGCGTAATGTTACAGCATGCCGTTGGTGGCGATATAACGACTTAATAAACTTTTGAAATCGTTCGCTCGCTGTGTTTTTTAGAGTTTTCTGTGCGATAAAGTCGTTTAGTAAATTTCGTGCTTTAGTTTTCAACTGACGTTTCATATTGTTTCTAATTAAATATTTCACTAAAATTTTCATTCAGTGTTTCAACTTCGTTTACTGTTCCAGTGGCCGTTTGAATATTTTGGTTTTAGCTAATAATTTTGTGAAGTTTTGTTGGAATTGGTATTAGCTGTGGTGTAGTAGTATTACTCCAAGTTGTTGCTTTCTTAGTAGGCAGAGAATTTGGAGACCATTATTGTTAGTTCTATAAATAGTTCTACTGTTGTAACTGAACTTTGGTAACGTAGACGTATAGTTTTTTTCAGTAACGGTAAAATTTTACCATGAGTGAGAAGTGTGGGCTCTGTCGTAGGTTTGTGAGTAGTGGGTTACGGTGCGGGATTTGTTCAAAGTATTTTCATTGGGGGGAATGCAGTGGGGAAGCCAGTGGTCATTTTAGTGAGATCCTCTCCTGGGAATGCAGAATCTGTAGTAGAAATAAGTTGATAGAGGAGCAGGAGCCTAAGATCTGTGCCCCTCAGGTGCAGTTACAATGCGCAAAGGAGGAGCTAGATAGGTTGAGGAGGGTGAAGGGTGATGGGGAATGGGAACTGGCAGTTTGCAAGAAGGCAGCTAGCAAGACGAGGTATTCAGACAGTTTTATTTTGCGTACAAGAAATAGATTTGATCAACTGTCAGAGTTGAGTGGAGAGGAGCCTCGTGTAGCTGTAGATTTAGGGAACATGCAGCAGTCCTCAGCAATTAGGAGGCCTCGGTTAGTTTCAAAGTCTAGCAGAAAGAAGAAGGTTCCGCTGCTATGTAGTTCCCCGTGGTAGAGGTGTGTGGGGCAGCAGTTGCAGGAAGTGTTGGGGAGTAAGTACCAGGTCACCAGCATTGTGAAGCCTATTGCAGGGCTGGCTCAAGTGACTGACAGCATAGGGGTTATGTAAGAATTTTACAAAGGATGATCAGGTAGTGATAGTGGTGGAGCAGGGAACAAACTTGATAGGGACGGGGAATATGATGTAGGTGGTGACCTGGTAAAGATAGCTACTCAAACTGGTGTCACTAATGTGGATTTAGTGCAACTGTTTCAGCGTCATGATCTGCCTCATCTTAATCCGACTGTTAGGCGCGTTAACGTGGGGCTGGGGAGCTGATGGCAAAGGCCATGGGTCACATCTCAGTGGTGCCAGTTGTGTTTATTAGTAGATCGAGTTTCACTAGGGATGGCCTGCACCTCAATAGGAATGGAAAGGGAAGGCTGGCTAAGGTTATAGCTGACAATGTAGTGGGCAGTGGTGGTGGTGTCACTCATGGAAAAATTCCTGTAGTAGTTGGTGTTAGAGCTGCACCTTTTTTAGATTGAAATCAGCTGATAGGTATACCTGCTTAAAGGAAGTCCCTCTAACTAAGGGCTCACCTTCCGAGGATGTAATGTTTCCAAGTAGAGAAGAAATTAGCATATTTCATCAAAATATAAGAGGTATTAGAGATAAAGTTAGTGAACTGCTTATTGATGTTGACTCTGAAATTATTGATATATCACAGCACCACTTAAATAATTTGACAATTCAGAGGCTTCCTTTAGCAAGATACAGATTAGCTGGCTGTTTCTCAAGGAGCTCCTTGCGGGTTGGGGGAGTGGCTATGTACGTAAAAAATAGTATTCCATTTGAGTCCATAGACGTATCACGACACTGCACTGAACAGATATTTGAATGTTGTGCAGTGGCACTTGAATTTAGTGAAAGTAAACTTCTAATTGTTGTTCAAAAAATGGCTCTGAGCAATATGCGGCTTAACTTCTGAGGTTATCAGTCCCCTAGAACTTAGAACTACTTAAACCTAACTAACCTAAGGACATCACACACATCCATGCCCGAGGCAAGATTCGAACCTGCGACCGTAGCGGTCGCGCAGTTCCAGACTGTAGCGCCTAGAACTGCTTTGCCACTCCGACTGGCTCTAATTGTTGTTGTTTATAGGTCCCCTAACTCCGACTTCAGAGCATTTCCGTTCAAGCTAGGGGGGTTCTTGATTCACTTTGTAGGAAGTACCAGAAACTAGTTATATGTGGTGACTTCAATATAAATTTTGTATATGAAGGTACAAGAAAAAGGATGTTAGTAGATCTCCTAGATTCATATGATCTTATGCAGACAGTTTTTTCCAACTAGGGTGCAGGTGAACAGTAGCACAGCCATAGATAGTATTTTTCTTCATTCTTCTTTACTAGATGGGCATTCTGTTAGTAAAAGCGTGAATGGCCTTTGAGATCATGATGCACAAATTTTAACGCTAAACGGCTTTTTTACTCAAACCAATATCATATTTAATTTCAAACTATGTAGGAAAGTTAATCCAACAGCAATAGTTTTTAAAACCTTGTCAAGGAACAAGAGTGGCAGAATGTTTATAGTGCCGATAACATAGATGATAAATACAACGCTTTCCTTAACACATTTCTCATACACTTTGAGAGTTGCTTTCCATCAGAACATTCTAAACGGGGTACTAGCAGTAATGGGCAGCCCGAGTGGCTGACTATTGGGATAAGGATATCATGTAGAACAAAGCGGGAATCATATCAAAATGTTAGAAGTAGTCACAATCAAGAGATAGTGGCCCATTACAAACAGTATTGTAAGGTGCTTAAAATGTTATTAGGAAGTCAAAGAGTATATGGTATGCAAATAGAATAGCTAATTCACAGGATAAAATTAAAACCATATGGTCAGCTGTGAAGGAAGTGTCTATTCAGCAGCACAAGGTCGACGATATTAAGTCAGTTCGCAGTAAAAATATTTCTGTTACTGATAAATCAGATATATGTATAGTACACTCCTGGAAATTGAAATAAGAACACCGTGAATTCATTGTCCCAGGAAGGGGAAACTTTATTGACACATTCCTGGGGTCAGATACATCACATGATCACACTGACAGAACCACAGGCACATAGACACAGGCAACAGAGCATGCACAATGTCGGCACTAGTACAGTGTATATCCCCCTTTAGCAGCAATGCAGGCTGCTATTCTCCCATGGAGACGATCGTAGAGATGCTGGATGTAGTCCTGTGGAACGGCTTGCCATGCCATTTCCACCTGGCGCCTCAGTTGGACCAGCGTTCGTGCTGGACGTGCAGACCGCGTGAGACGACGCTTCATCCAGTCCCAAACATGCTCAATGGGGGACAGATCCGGAGATCTTGCTGGCCAGGATAGTTGACTTACACCTTCTAGAGCACGTTGGGTGGCACGGGATACATGCGGACGTGCATTGTCCTGTTGGAACAGCAAGTTCCCTTGCCGGTCTAGGAATGGAGGAATGGTAGAACGATGGGTTCGATGACGGTTTGGATGTACCGTGCACTATTCAGTGTCCCCTCGACGATCACCAGTGGTGTACGGCCAGTGTAGGAGATCGCTCCCCACACCATGATGCCGGGTGTTGGCCCTGTGTGCCTCGGTCGTATGCAGTCCTGATTGTGGCGCTCACCTGCACGGCGCCAAACACGCATACGACCATCATTGGCACCAAGGCAGAAGCGACTCTCATCGCTGAAGACGACACGTCTCCATTCGTCCCTCCATTCACGCCTGTCGCGACACCACTGGAGGCGGGCTGCACGATGTTGGGGCGTGAGCGGAAGACGGCCTAACGGTGTGTGGGACCGTAGCCCAGCTTCATGGAGACGGTTGCGAATGGTCCTCGCCGATACCCCAGGAGCAACAGTGTCCCTAATTTGCTGGGAAGTGCCGGTGCGGTCCCCTACGGCACTGCGTAGGATCCTACGGTCTTGGCGTGCATCCGTGCGTCGCTGCGGTCCGGTCCCAGGTCGACGGGCACGTGCACCTTCCGCCGACCACTGGCGACAACATCGATGTACTGTGGAGACCTCACGCCCCACGTGTTGAGCAATTCGGCGGTACGTCCACCCGGCCTCCCGCATGCCCACTATACGCCCTCGCTCAAAGTCCGTCAACTGCACATACGGTTCACGTCCACGCTGTCGCGGCATGCTACCAGTGTTAAAGACTGCGATGGAGCTCCGTATGCCACGGCAAACTGGCTGACACTGACGGCGGCGGTGCACAAATGCTGCGCAGCTAGCGCCATCCGACGGCCAACACCGCGGTTCCTGGTGTGTCCGCTGTGCCGTGCGTGTGATCATTGCTTGTACAGCCCTCTAGCAGTGTCCGGAGCAAGTATGGTGGGTCTGACACACCGGTGTCAATGTGTTCTATTTTCCATTTCCAGGAGTGTATTTAACAATCATTTTCTGAGCATTGCTGGTGAATTAAATAAAAATTTTGTTTCTACAGGAAATCATATAACTTTCTTGGCAAATGCCTTTCCGAGATTGATGTCTGAAATAATCCTCTGTAATACAGACAAGAGGGAGATTGAGTCAGTAATCAAATCTCTGAAGACTTAGGACTCTCATGGTTATGATGGAGTGTCTAGCAGGTCATTAAAGTACCGTGCTGCACATGTTAGCCCTGTATTTAGCCATATTTGTAATTTTTCCTTTAGGAATGGGCAGTTTCCTGAGCTATTAAAGCACTCAGTAGTAAAGCCGCTTTATAAAAAAGAAGAAAGGGATAATGTAGGTAATTTGAGACCTATTTCTATGCCATCAGTCTTTGCAAAAGTTATTGTAAAGGCTGTGTCTGTAAGGCTAATTCATCATTTTATATCACACGATTTGCTATCAAATGTACAGTTCGGCTTTTGAAGTCGTTTAACAACTGGAAATGCTATATTCTCTTTTCTCTGTGAGGTACTGGATGGGCTAAATAAAAGGTTTCGAACGCCTGAGGTTTTTTGATTTAACTAAGGCATTTGATTGTGTTGATCACAAAATATTGCTCCAGAAGTTGCACCATTACGGAATACGGGGAGTAGCTCACAATTGGTTCACCTGTTAATTTAGCAACAGGCAGCAAAAGGTTGATAATGGCTGTGATGTGTGGTCTGAATGGGGTACTGTCAAGTGGGGGTTACCACAGGGATCAGTGTTGGGGCCACTCCTATTCCTTATTTATATAAGTGATATGCCCTCTAGTATTACAGGTAACTCTAAAATATTTCTGTTTGCTGATGACACTAGCTTGGTAGTAAAGAATGTTGTGTGCAACATTGGCTCGGTTTCAAAATGGTTCAAATGGCTCTGAGCACTATGGGACTTAACAGCTGTGGTCATCAGTCCCCTAGAACTTAGAACTACTTAAACCTAACTAACCTAAGGACATCACACACATCCATGCCCGAGGCAGGATTCGAACCTGCGACCGTAGCAGTCGCGCGGTTCCGGACTGCGCGCCTAGAACCGCGAGACCACTGCGGCCGGCGGCTCGGTTTCAAATTGTGCAGTACTTGACCTTAAGTTCATGGCTTGTAGAAAATGAACTAACGCTAAATCACAGTAAGACTCAGTTTTTACAGTTTCTAACATACAATTCAACAAAACCTGACGTTTTAATTTCACAGAATTGGCATATGGTTAGTGAAACTGAACAGTTCAAATTTCTAGTTGTTCACATAGATAGTAAGCTGTCGTGGAAAGACCACGTTCGGGATCTTGTTCAAAGGCTTAATACTGCCATTTTTACTATTCGAACGGTATCAGAAGTGAGTGATCGTTCGACACGAAAATTAGTCTACTTTGCTTACTTTCATTCGCTTATGTCGTATGGTATTGTATTTTGGGGTAACTCTTCCCATTCTAAAAAGATGTTTTTTTGGCTCAGAAACGGGTGGTTCGGGCAATAAGTGGTGTAAGTTCACGAACCTCTTGTTGACCTCTGTTCACGAGTCTTGGTATTTTGACATTGGCCTCTCAATATGTATATTCCTTATTGTCGTTTCTTGTTACCAATATTAGCTTATTCCCAAGTATAAGCAGCTTTCACTCGGTTAATACTCTGCAGAAATCAAACCTACATTTGGATCGGAATTACTTAACTCTTGTGCAAAAAGGTGTGCAGTATTCTGCTGCATCAATTTACAATAAGCTGCCAATTGAATTCAAAAATCTTAGCAGTAATCCACGCACTGTCAAATCGAAACTGATGAGTTTCCTCATGAGTTACTCCTTCTATTCTGTCCAGGAGTTCCTTGAAAAATTAAGCTGATTCTTATTGCATTGCTGATAGCGTTTACTTAAACTTATAAACTGACATTTTTCAAGTTCATGAACATTTATTTTTATCTGTTATTACTTTTATGTTGTAATTTCCTGTACTGACACGTGCCATGACCTTGGAGATTTGCTCCTCGATTTGGTCCTACGGAACTTGACGTGTAAATAAATAAATAAAAAACAAGGAAAGCGTCAAACATTAAACGTATGCACACGGTTTGCAATAATGTTCCTGCACCACTGCTGTCTTGCTGCTAATATCACTGAAGCACGGTTATGGCCCTGCGTCACAGTCAGTTATCGTGTTGGAATATGGCACCCTCGTCAAAGTGGATATCAAGCATGAAGGTGTGCAGATCGTCTGCAATAACGCTCCTGTAGATTACTGCCATCATGCTCCTAAATTCAATGGACCATGATTCTCAAAAATTGTTCAAATGGCTCTGAGCACTATGGGACTTAACAGCTGTGGCCATCAGTCCCCTAGAACAACAACTACTTAAACCTAACTAACCTAAGGACATCACACACATCCATGCCCGAGGCAGGATTCGAAACTGCGACCGTAGCAGTCGCGCGGTTCCGGACTGCGCGCCTAGAACCCCGAGACCACGGCGGCCGGCGCATGATTTTCGCCATTTGCCATGGACAGTTATCCGTCTAGAAGAAGCCAACCTTGTCAAGCAAGATATCATGCACGCAGATATGCAGCTGGTCTGCTATCATGCTCCTAAAGTCACTAGAGCACGATTCTGACCTTATGCTGTGGTCAGTTGTTCTGCTGAAAAATGTCATCACCGTAGAGGAAGACATCAAGCCTGAAGGTATGCATATTGTCTGCAGTAAAGTTCCTGTAGATTACTGCTACCATGCTCCTTTAAATCACTTGAAAACTATTATGACCTTGCGCCACCCTCAGTTATCTGGTTGGAAGACGGAATGTCGCCAAAAAGGTGTGCAAAGATACGCGATAATGTTTCTGTAGACCACTACAATAATTCGCATGAAATAACTGTAGCACGATTCTGACCTTGTCCAGTGATCAGTTATCTGACTAGAAGATGCCACTATCGTCAAAGAAGAAACTCATCATGAAGTAATGCAGATTTTCCACAATAATGATCCTGTAGGCCACTGCTGACATGTTCCTAAAATCACGGGAGCACTAATGTGACATTATATCATAGTCAGTTACCCGAATGGAAGATGCTATCGTTGTCAAGCGAGACACCAATTATGAAGGCACGCAGATGGTCCTCAGTAATGTTCCTGTACATCACTGCTATCATTCTCCTAAAATCACAGTAGATCGAACCTGGCATTGCGTCAGGGTCAGTTACTTGCCTGGGAGATGCCATCGTCTTTAAGTAAGTCATCAACGATGAAGGTATTGAGATGATCAGCGGTATTTGTCATGCTCCTAAAATCACCGTAGCACAATTCTGGCTTTATGCCGTGCTCAGTTACCCGTTTGGAAAATGCCAGCATCGTCAAGGAAGACGTCAAGCGTGAAGGTATGCAGTTGGTCTGGAGTAATGTTTCTGTGGTCCATTGTTTTCGTGTTCCTAAAATCACAGCAGTACAATACTCGCCTTGCACCATTTGCTGTTATCCGGCTGGAAGTTGCCATCATCATCAAACAGACATCAAGCATCATTACGCAGATGATCTGCAATAATATTCCTGCAGACTACTGTTATCAAGCTCCAAGAACCAATGTAGCACGATTCTGACCCTGCGCCATGTTTAGTTACTCGCTGGAAGTTGCCACCGTCGTCAAGGAAGACACCAAGCATGAATCTATGCAGATGTTCCGCATTAATGTTACTGCATACCACTGCTATGAAGCTCCTCAAACCACCGCTGGCCTTGCGGCATGGTCATTTATCCTTCTTGAAAATGCCATCATCGTCAAGGAAGACATCAAACTTGAAGGTATGCGTATGGTACACAGTAACGTCCCTGTGGACCACTCCTATCCAGCTCCTAAATTCACTGTAGCACTATTATCGGATGGTGCTACAGTCAGTTAACCAGTTGGAAGAGGCCACTGTCGTCAAGGGAGACATCAGTCATAAAGCCATGCAGATGGTCCACAATAATGTCCCTGTTCACCACTGCTAGAATGCTTCTAGAATCACTGTAGCTAAGCTTTAAGGAAGTTGAAAAATGAGGTCCACCCTATCTTTGCACGTCCTTCAACCACTTTCCATAGATGCTCATAAGAGCAGCACGTGAACAACCATCTAGCTTCGACGTTTCCGAGATGGTCGTTTCTTGCCACCAGACCATGCCAGTATGCCATTTTTCGAAGTGCCGAGCGAGGTGGCGCAGTTGTTAACACAGTGGAATCGCATTCGGGAGCTCGACACTTCAAAATTGCGTCCGACCACGATGATTTAATTTTTCTGTGATTTCCGTGAATCACTGCTGGCAGATGCCGCAATGGTTACTTTGAAAGGACAGAACCGATCTCCTTCACCCTCCTTCAAACAGTCGGAGTTTTTTCTGCTTCTCTAATGATCTCGTTGTCGACAAAACGTTAAACCCTACTCTTCCTTCTTCCTCCGTTTGTCAAAGTCGCTTATGTCATTGGGTTTACCCATATGAGGCCTGTATCGTCGCTAGAATGATTCTCCATTGGTCTCTGCTCTGTTTTATACCAGGTGGTTATAACTAAGTACAACTACTCACAGAGGTCGACGGTGGGCTGTAATTATCGTGTGCCAGCGAAACTTGGCAGATATTCTAATGCGTTAATGTGGAAAAGATTCACGGTGTAAGGAAATTAGTTCCAATTTTGGCCACCAGAAGCTAAATTGATGTCGTACAGCATCTCGTCGAGGTCTACGTTACTCATATTGAACAAATTGTGTGACCTGTGGTTAATAATAACTTCAGCATTATGCCTTACTCACTGGTTTGACGTTTCCAGCCAACATCCCGTTCCAAATCCGTTACATATGGAAACATTTTTATACGTGTTTCTTGCGTTCACAGCGCCAGATATGACCTGGTAGCGAAAGTTGGACCCTATTTCTTCTAGCTTAAGTCGGTTCCGCATTAACTATATCTACCAAGTTTCCCAGCCGCACGATAATTACAGCCCCCACTGGACCTCTGTGAGCAGCTACTATTTACCAATGACCAGCCGGTACTTACCTTAGCGGGTCAAGTGCCCGCACCGCCACCGGGCAGCATTCAGCGTAGTTGTGGGCAGTGTTCCTAATGTTTTGGCTCAATAGTACAAGCTTCGACTGTAGTAGCTAGTTCACATTTAGTTCGTCTTTTTTTTTAGCCAAACTGTGCGCTATCCAGTTTATATATTACAGGTCCAGTATATGTGTTACAAGTGTGTCCGAAATTTTGATTCTAATGACAAAAGTAGTTTTTGAAATTATTATTCTCCATTTGCAAAGCAATATTTAATCATTTACACATTGTCTTACAAGGTTACTCCAGTACATATCGGGGCTGAAGATTGAAAACGAATAATACTGAACGCACACAGCCTGACAAAATAAGTGAAGCATCCAGAAGGAGAGGAGGAATCGAAATTAAAATTCGCGTGTTGATAGAGTAAGTGAGGTTATTTCAGCGATCACATTATCGAGTCAAATTTAAAAAGAACTTGGCAGTGTGAGCCCACCAATCAGTGCAACTTTGCACCTGTTCTTCAATGTTGCATGTACCGATTCCTTTGACGAGGGTACCACGAAGCAGTTGTATCGTCTTATGAGGCAGGCTGGCCCACATCTATTGTAAATGCTCCTCTGTATCCTCGGATGCAGTTGACGTCCCAGCTGGTCTCACACACGACAAATCTGGCTATCTCTTTGGCCACGGGAAAACCTCAATATCTCGCATAAAGTACGTAGAGACAATGTGCCGTGTGTGAACGATCACTGCCCTCTTAAAAAATGGCACCAGGGTACTGTTGCACGAGAGGTAACACGTGAAGACACGGGATGTCTCTGACGTACCGTTGTGCTCTGAGTTACCTCAAATACTAAAAACCGTGACACGAAGTCATACTCGATATCTCCCCGCACCATGACGCCACGAGTGACACTGCTGTACCTCCCGAAAACGTTGGAAGGACGGGAGCTCTCCCCAGCTCGCCGCCATACTCATCTGGGGTGCAGAGCAGCGATCGTTCGTTGAGCACGGTGCGAACGCATTCTTCAGTAGTCCATCCTTCCCGGTGATTACACCACTCGAAACGCAGCAGCCTGAGTTGTGGTTTTAACAGGAGCCCACGCATGTTCTGGTTATTTCCTAGTCCGGCCGGCAGCTGCTAGTCTCCGACAAATCACGCGGAACGATATAGAATGTTGTAGTGTGTCCGTTACTTGTCCTCTGATGGTACGGGCAAATTTGTATGGGTTACGACACATGTGGTGCACGATGCGGTGATCTTGCCTTGTGGTGGTCACACGTGGTCGACTAGAACTTTGACGACGAGTGTGCTATCCCTCGCGTTGCCATGCAGTCCGACATCGGACGGCTATTACATCTGAATACCCCACAAATCTGAATATTGCACTATTCGACCAGGTAGCCAAATGGAGACCAATAATGAGGCCACTTTTAATCTCTTTCGAGCGCTGATAATGCCGTCTGTCACGTGTACGTGCCATATTTGTGTCTTCACGGTGATCACTCAGCATCTGACGCTGTTCACGCACGTTACATACCCCACCAGGCATGGTAAGAACGCTAAATACGGAAAACACTTTGCATTCTGGTGGCCGTTTCCTGTCACAGAGAACTGCAGGTCCTTTCATTTACATATCCGCCGATGGCGTGTATATTTACGAAGTTATACTGGCATCTACAGTGTCTTTCGTGTGTTTCACTTTTTTCGTTACACAGTGTTCATTCTCAGTTAGTATTTAACTACCACCTGCGTTTTTTTCCACAGCTCATTTGTCCGTTGGAAGACGACAACACCAACGCTATTCCAGCAGTCGTAACAAATTTAGCAGTGCCTGTTACGACAAACGAGACAAGAGAGACAATAAGCGAAGGGAGAGCGGAATATAGCAACTGTGTACCTTTCCGTGAATCCAATAGCTATCAGGCATTATTAAGCTATCGTGTAGCCACAAGTCGTGCCCTAGGAGGGCATGTCTACCTACGGGGTAACATCTTTGACAAGTCTGGCGTTGCCACAGAATCAATATACTGATAAAAAATAGGTCAATCTAAAAACAAGCAAATAGAGGAGAGCTGAATTAATCAGACCAATGGTTCTTCCAAGAAAACCCAAAGAACAAGATGCACTTGCAAAAGTAGGGCACCCTTGACGTAAAATCACCTGTGTACTTACTGAATTATTGCTAACTGCTTACCTCCTACGGCACACTGTTCCGATGATTAACTCATGTATGCCTACAGGATCGATAACGGCCCTGTTGCGACACGCTTTAAAAGATATAAGTGCCAAAATGTTCAGCAAATGTAACGCAAATCTGCATGACAAATGGTTATAAGAGTTTCATGCATAATGCTATTATGTTTTTTGTTCGTTACCTACCTTTGACAAGTCTGGCGTTGCCACAGAATCAATATACTGATAAAAAATAGGTCAATCTAAAAACAAGCAAATAGAGGAGAGGTGGGGAGGCTTGCGTGCCTCAGCGATACAGATAGCCGTACCGTAGGTGCAACCACAACGGAGGGGTATCTGTTGAGAGGCCAGACAAACGTGTGGTTCCTGAAGAGGGGCAGCAGCCTTTTCAGTAGTTGCAAGGGCAACAGTCTGGATGATTGACTGATCTGGCCTTGTAACAATAACCAAAACGGCCTTGCTGTGCTGGTACTGCGAACGGCTGAAAGCAAGGGGAAACTACAGCCGTAATTTTTCCCGAGGACATGCAGCTTTACTGTATGATTACATGATGATGGCGTCCTCTTGGGTAAAATATTCCGGAGGTAAAATAGTCCCCCATTCGGATCTCCGGGCGGGGACTACTCAAGAGGATGTCGTTATCAGGAGAAAGAAAACTGGCGTTCTACGGATCGGAGCGTGGAATGTCAGATCCCTTAATCGGGCAGGTAGGTTAGAAAATTTAAAAAGGGAAATGGATAGGTTGAAGTTAGATATAGTGGGAATTAGTGAAGTTCGGTGGCAGGAGGAACAAGACTTCTGGTCAGGTGACTACAGGGTTATAAACACAAAATCAAATAGGGGTAATGCAGGAGTAGGTTTAATAATGAATAGGAAAATAGGAATGCGGGTAAGCTACTACAAACAGCATAGTGAACGCATTATTGTGGCCAAGATAGATACGAAGCCCACGCCTACTACAGTAGTACAAGTTTATATGCCAACTAGCTCTGCAGATGACGAAGAAATTGAAGAAATGTATGATGAAATAAAAGAAATTATTCAGATTGTGAAGGGAGACGAAAATTTAATAGTCATGGGTGACTGGAATTCGAGTGTAGGAAAAGGGAGAGAAGGAAACATAGTAGGTGAATATGGATTGGGGGACAGAAATGAAAGAGGAAGCCGCCTGGTCGAATTTTGCACAGAGCACAACATAATTATAACTAACACTTGGTTTAAGAATCATGAAAGAAGGTTGTATACATGGAAGAACCCTGGAGATACTAAAAGGTATCAGATAGATTATATAATGGTAAGACAGAGATTTAGGAACCAGGTTTTAAATTGTAAGACATTTCCAGGGGCAGATGTGGACTCTGACCACAATCTATTGGTTATGACCTGTAGATTAAAACTGAAGAAACTGCAAAAAGGTGGGAATTTAAGAAGATGGGACCTGGATAAACTAAAAGAACCAGAGGTTGTACAGAGATTCAGGGAGAGCATAAGGGAGCAATTGACAGGAATGGGGGAAATAAATACAGTAGAAGAAGAATGGGTAGCTTTGAGGGATGAAGTAGTGAAGGCAGCAGAGGATCAAGTAGGTAAAAAGACGAGGGCTAGTAGAAATCCTTGGGTAACAGAAGAAATATTGAATTTAATTGATGAAAGGAGAAAATATAAAAATGCAGTAAGTGAAACAGGCAAAAAGGAATACAAACGTCTCAAAAATGAGATCGACAGGAAGTTCAAAATGGCTAAGCAGGGATGGCTAGAGGACGAATGTAAGGATGTAGAGGCCTATCTCACTAGGGGTAAGATAGATACCGCCTACAGGAAAATTAAAGAGACCTTTGGAGATAAGAGAACGACTTGTATGAATATCAAGAGCTCAGATGGAAACCCAGTTGTAAGCAAAGAAGGGAAAGCAGAAAGGTGGAAGGAGTATATAGAGGGTCTATACAAGGGCGATGTACTTAAGGACAATATTATGGAAATGGAAGAGGATGTAGATGAAGATGAAATGGGAGATACAATACTACGTGAAGAGTTTGACAGAGCACTGAAAGACCTGAGTCGAAACAAGGCCCCCGGAGTAGACAATATTCCATTGGAACTACTGACGGCCGTGGGAGAGCCAGTCCTGACAAAACTCTATCATCTGGTGAGCAAGATGTATGAAACAGGCGAAATACCCTCAGATTTCAAGAAGAATATAATAATTCCAATCCTAAAGAAAGCAGGTGTTGACAGATGTGAAAATTACCGAACTATCAGTTTAATAAGTCACAGCTGCAAAATACTAACACGAATTCTTTACAGACGAATGGAAAAACTAGTAGAAGCCAACCTCGGGGAAGATCAGTTTGGATTCCGTAGAAACACTGGAACACGTGAGGCAATACTGACCTTACGACTTATCTTAGAAGAAAGATTACGGAAAGGCAAACCTACGTTTCTAGCATTTGTAGACTTAGAGAAAGCTTTTGACAATGTTGACTGGAATACTCTCTTTCAAATTCTAAAGGTGGCAGGGGTAAAATACAGGGAGCGAAAGGCTATTTACAATTTGTACAGAAACCAGATGGCAGTTATAAGAGTCGAGGGACATGAAAGGGAAGCAGTGGTTGGGAAGGGAGTAAGACAGGGTTGTAGCCTCTCCCCGATGTTGTTCAATCTGTATATTGAGCAAGCAGTAAAGGAAACAAAAGAAAAATTCGGAGTAGGTATTAAAATTCATGGAGAAGAAATAAAAACTTTGAGGTTCGCCGATGACATTGTAATTCTGTCGGAGACAGCAAAGGACTTGGAAGAGCAGTTGAATGGAATGGACAGTGTCTTGAAAGGAGGATATAAGATGAACATCAACAAAAGCAAAACAAGGATAATGGAATGTAGTCTAATTAAGTCGGGTGATGCTGAGGGAATTAGATTAGGAAATGAGACACTTAAAGTAGTAAAGGAGTTTTGCTATTTGGGGAGCAAAATAACTGATGATGGTCGAAGTAGAGAGGATATAAAATGTAGGCTGGCAATGGCAAGGAAAGCGTTTCTGAAGAAGAGAAATTTGTTAACATCCAGTATAGATTTAAGTGTCAGGAAGTCATTTCTGAAAGTATTCGTATGGAGTGTAGCCATGTATGGAAGTGAAACATGGACGATAAATAATTTGGACAAGAAGAGAATAGAAGCTTTCGAAATGTGGTGCTACAGAAGAATGCTGAAGATTAGATGGGTAGATCACATAACTAATGAGGAAGTATTGAATAGGATTGGGGAGAAGAGAAGTTTGTGGCACAACTTGACCAGAAGAAGGGATCGGTTGGTAGGACATGTTCTGAGGCATCAAGGGATCACCAATTTAGTATTGGAGGGCAGCGTGGAGGGTAAAAATCGTAGAGGGAGACCAAGAGATGAATACACTAAGCAGATTCAGAAGGATGTAGGTTGCAGTAGGTACTGGGAGATGAAAAAGCTTGCACAGGATAGAGTAGCATGGAGAGCTGCATCAAACCAGTCTCAGGACTGAAGACCACAACAACAACAAACCTACCTAATATGAGTACTTAACAGTTCATAACTTGTAATAGTAAAGATTGATTGCCAAATTCCCAGTAATAAGCACTGATTATTGTAAAATATATTTTAATTTTGATTTTTCCGCTCTACAGAAGTGTACGACCTTATGTGCCCATGTGGTCTTTTGTCCACCCACTGATAAAACCTGCTTCCAGAACTCTCATCTACAAATTACTATTACAGTCGGTGTCTGTGGTCACTAATAAATGACATATGTGAAAATCATAAAAACCCTTGTTAAGAAAAGTTCTCATCGTATATAGGTTAATTCTTGCGTTGAGATGCCCATAGTAGTCTAGTCTACAAGACCGAGCACGTTGCGTGTAATGTGGCGTTCAGTGTCGACGTGCACGTGGAGGGCGTATCGAGCGACCAGGTGCGCCGTTCCGTGAAGCTCTAAAACTGCTTAACAGGATTGAAATCTAATGAGTTTAGGGCTACAAAGGATGAAGAATGCGTGTTGTGTGGTCTCCAACCCAATTCTGCATCTGACCTGCGGGGCGTAGGAATATTATCTTCTTCCAAGAAGTCATAGTCGTCTGGGAAAAAGCAATATACTGTTTCGTGAACTCAGTTTGGAAATAATACTTCTACGCCAACTCATATACTAAGTTCTCCACTCAATCTTTCCACACGCTCTAGCTTGTAGTTTCGAAGTTCAAGAAATTTTATTTTAGGTGAAGGATTATTAATCACATCATAGTTCTGCCTTGTAGTCTTTTTTGATCTATATTCATAGCATTTTCTCTGCATTTCTCGCTTAGAAAAATGCAATTAGACTCTAATTGAGTACTTATTCTAGTTTTTATTATCTTTTGTCTCCTGAACAATCACATATAGAAAGCGACACCACCTAATATGATTCCTCACACTGCTTTACAATTTATACAATAGGTGAGAGTTTTTTGCCTTGAGAATGGAGCACCGAGAAACTCGTGATGTTTCCTGATCGTTCTTTCAATCTAGTGACGAATTTTGGAACCATCGAAACAATACGCACTAGAGACCGCAATAAACGGCTTTCTGTATTTTCTGCTGTTTTTGTTGTTGTGAGACATCAGGTAGTGTTTTGTATAGCATTTGTAAATACACTTTCCAGTCGCATTAATGTGACAGCTTGTTAAAAGCCCGAATAACCACCTTTTGCAGCGCGGACCGCTCCGAGACGTGCAGGGTAGAGAGTCAATGTGGTTCTAGAAGTTACCGCCAGCTGCGGTATGCATCTCGGTTGAGGAGCCACTGCGCGTACAGCGTGATCGAGATGGTCCACAGATTCTCGTTTGGGCTGAAATACGAGGAGTTTGATGGCCATTGGTGTACGCTAAACTCATTCTGTGGCTCTTAGAACCACGCACGTACGCTGTGAGCTTTGTGATACATTGCACTGTCTTACTGGTAGATGCCATCGTTCCTAGTAAAAGCAAACCCCATTAGGGGTGGACATGGTCCCCAGGGATAGGTGCATACTGAATGACGAAACCACTCAGGAAATGCCACGAAAACATTCCCCAGACCGTAACGGCTCCTACTCCGGCCTGGAACCTTCGCCTTCAGCGTTCGCTCTTGATGGAGTTGAGTATGCTACAGAGTGTCTTACAGTTCACGTCACTCGTAATGGTTTGTGCGTGCTCGAGGAATTCGATGAGTATCGGACCTCGCACGTCGAAGAGCACGGTGAGCATCGCCTTGCCTGCTGGGGCACAGATTTTAATTTTTTACGAAGTGACTAGGCCACATTCGCGTCCCTAAGGTGTCTCATTACGTTATGCAAAAGCGTCATACGCAAATTTCAACAAGTTTGGTTGCTACAGCGTTTCATACTTTTTATTTGACCACTACTTATATAATAGGGGCGTTCAATAAGCGATGCAACACGTTCCTTTTCTTGGCCAATTTCGCTTTAAAAAATGCACAATTTGTTGCGGGACATTGTGGAATATTCGCGCTTCAGCCCCTACAGTTTCTAGAAGTGCGGATAGATGGTGGCGCTATACGTAGCCTTCAAAATGGCGTCTGTAACTGAAAAGCGTTCGAGGCAGAGAGCTGTTATTGTGTTTCTATTGGCGCAAAAGCAGAGCATCGCAGCTACTCATAAGCGCTTGCAGAGTGTCTACGGAGACCTGGCAGTGAACAAAAGCACGGCGAGTCGTTGGGCGAGTCGTCTGTCGTCATCGCATCAAGGTCGCGCAAACCTGTCCGATCTCCCGTGTGACAGCAGGCCGCACACAGCTCTGATTCCTGCAGCGTTGGTACGCGCAAACACTCTCATTCGACGTGATCGACGGATCACTATAAAACACATCTTAAACCGCTGGACGTCTCTGTTGGTAGTGCTGACACACTCGTCCACTAGTTGAGGTACTCAAACGTGTGTTCCCGCTGGGTTCCTCGCCGTCTAATAGATGACTACAAAGGGCAACGAAGGATCATCTGTGCGGAATTGATGCGCGTTACGATGCGGATCCCGACCATTTTTTGTTGAACATCGTCACAGGCGGTGAAACTTGGGTTCATCACTTCTAACTGGAAACAAAACGGTTACCCAGTGAGTGGCACCACATCGGCTCTCCTCCATAGAAAAAGTTCAAAGCCGCACCCTCAGCCGGTGAAGTCATGGCGGCAGTCTTCTGGGACTATGAAGGAGTTATTCTGTGGCATGTCCTCCCTCATGGTGCAATGATCAAGTCTGAAGTGTACTGTGCTATCCTCAGGAAATTGAAGAAACGACTTCAGCGTGTTCGTCGCCACAAAAATGTAGACGAACTTCCCCTTCTCCATGACAACGTAAAGCCTCACACAGGTCTGCGTATCCGACAGAATCTCGTAAGAGCTCATTGGACCGTTATTCCTCACCCACCTTACATTCTGGGCCTCGCATCTTCCGACTTCCATGTGTTTCGTCAAATGAAGAATGCACTCAGTGGGAAGCAGTACGTGGATGATTGGGAGGTTATTGATGGAGCAGGACGTTGGTTCCGACGTCGACCAGAAGAGTGGTATCACGCGGGTATACAGGCTCTCTCAGTAAGATGATGTAAGGGCATCGCACTGAACTGAGATTGTAAGGAAAAATAGGGTTTTGTAGCCCAAAAACTGGGGAATAATATGGGGTATTGGAATCCTGAATAAAACTGACCTGCTTTCAGAAAAAGCTATTTGAAATAGGTTGTTAATTCTTCAATTACAAAATTTATGGGAAGTAAAATATCTTTTTTTAAGTAGTTGTACAACGTGCTGACGGTTAAGCCATACTTCGTCGGTCATGCGTCACTTGTACCTTAAAACGGAGGAAGATGTTTTACCATGGAACATGTGATATTTGGAAATGAACTTCGAGTCTTCAATTTTTTAACAATTTCACCTGTATTGCTAATAATAATTTATATTCGTTTCCACCAGATTCTACACTCCTGGAAATTGAAGTAAGAACACCGTGAATTCATTGTCCCAGGAAGGTGAAACTTTATTGACACATTCCTGGGGTCGGATACATCACATGATCACACTGACAGAACCACAGGCACATAGACACAGGCAACAGAGCATGCACAATGTCGGCACTAGTACAGTGTATATCCACCTTTCGCAGCAATGCAGGCTGCTATTCTCCCATGGAGACGATCGTAGAGATGCTGGATGTAGTCCTGTGGAACGGCTTGCCATGCCATTTCCACCTGGTGCCTCAGTTGGACCAGCGTTCGTGCTGGACGTGCAGACCGCGTGAGACGACGCTTCATCCAGTCCCAAACATGCTCAATGGGGGACAGATCCGGAGATCTTGCTGGCCAGGGTAGTTGACTTACACCTTCTAGAGCACGTTGGGTGGCACGGGATACATGCGGACGTGCATTGTCCTGTTGGAACAGCAAGTTCCCTTGCCGGTCTAGGAATGGTAGAACGATGGGTTCGATGACGGTTTGGATGTACCGTGCACTATTCAGTGTCCCCTCGACGATCACCAGTGGTGTACGGCCAGTGTAGGAGATCGCTCCCCACACCATGATGCAGGGTGTTGGCCCTGTGTGCCTCGGTCGTATGCAGTCCTGATTGTGGCGCTCACCTGCATGGCGCCAAACACGCATACGACCATCATTGGCACCAAGGCAGAAGCGACTCTCATCGCTGAAGACGACACGTCTCCATTCGTCCCTCCATTCACGCCTGTCGCGACACCACTGGAGGCGGGCTGCACGATGTTGGGGCGTGAGCGGAAGACGGCCTAACGGTGTGCGGGACCGTAGCCCAGCTTCATGGAGACGGTTGCGAATGGTCCTCGCCGATACCCCAGGAGCAACAGTGTCCCTAATTTGCTGGGAAGTGGCGGTGCGGTCCCCTATGGCACTGCGTAGGATCCTACGGTCTTGGCGTGCATCCGTGCGTCGCTGCGGTCCGGTCCCAGGTCGACGGTCACGTGCACCTTCCGCCGACCACTGGCGACAACATCGATGCACTGTGGAGACCTCACGCCCCACGTGTTGAGCAATTCGGCGGTACGTCCACCCGGCCTCCCGCATGCCCACTATACGCCCTCGCTCAAAGTCCGTCAGCTGCACATACGGTTCACGTCCACGCTGTCGCGGCATGCTACCAGTGTTAAAGACTGCAATGGAGCTCCGTATGCCACGGCAAACTGGCTGACACTGACGGCGGCGGTGCACAAATGCTGCGCAGCTAGCGCCATTCGACGGCCAACACCGCGGTTCCTGGTGTGTCCGCTGTGCCGTGCGTGTGATCATTGCTTGTACAGCCCTCTCGCAGTGTCCGGAGCAAGTATGGTGGGTCTGACACACCGGTGTCAATGTGTTCTTTTTTCCATTTCCAGGAGTGTATTTGACAATGTATTGAACTTGTAAGTGGCTTTTGATAGTACTTCTAGTCCGTTAGCTGTCATTGATTCTTGATGAATAAGAGAGTAATAATGTGACATATAGACTATTAAACTCAATACCGACTAGATTTTCTCGATTCCAACACTTTCCTGTAGCAATAGAATATTTTTTCCTATTTCCGTGGAACAATTTCCTTTTCCTTACTATTCTGGAATAGCTTTTGTACTTTCAGTAAAGGACTTCAACAGACAAAAAGTCCGTGCCACTATTTATAAAAAATGGAAAACATGAATATGTGGAACCTCCTTACAGGGTTGGCTAGAGGCGAAAGCCGGCCGGTGTGGCCGTGCGGTTCTGGGCGCTTCAATCTGGAACCGCGAGACCGCTACGGTCGCAGGTTCGAATCCTGCCTCGGGCATGGATGTGTGTGATGTCCTTAGGTTAGTTAGATTTAAGTAGTTCTAAGTTCTAGGGGACTGATGACCACAGATGGTAAGTCCCATAGTGCTCAGAGCCATTTGAACCATTTTTGAGAGACGAAAGTGTGAAACGTTGTTACAAGGTACACCCTCTTCCCTACGTTAGAGACTTACATAGACTACGCACAGCACATAAAACTGACGGATTGCTCTACAACTACAGTAGTTGTGAACTCTATTATATTGTCGTGTATTTTTAAGATTAGTTATGTAAGATCAAACTTATCATGCCCTATTTTCTGTAACTGATCTGAAGGTGTTCAGATTATGAACAAAACCAATAACATTATATATATGAAATGTATTCGTTGTAGCGAATACGAACAAACATCAGCATAATGGAATGACGACAGTGAAAATTTGTGCTGGATTGGGACTCGAAACCGGATTTTCCACTTTACTCGAGCGCTAACCTTAACTCGTTCGTCTGCCCGTGCACGACTCACGGCCAGCCCCAGTCTTCCGCATCTCGCCACTCCTCCATCACAACCTGCACTCGCACACACATTATGTAATTTCTGTCCTTCTGAATGTTCATTAGAATACTGTGTAAAAATCTGAAGAAAGTCGGTCAAGATTTTTACGGGATTTCTGCTAAAAACTCTTCCTTCTTATGTATAATATATTTAATTATATTTCTTATTAATTAAAAAAGAATGCAGCCTATGTACATCCAAATGTCTATTAGAGTATTGCACAAATTTCGAAATTTTTGCTACCAACGTTAATGGTAGATAACCAACGTTAGTGGTAATTTTGATATCAAGTTGATATGCAAATTAATTAAATGTATCAATTAATTTCCCACCAACCACGCCCATCCCCACCTCGCACCCTCTCCCGGATGACGTCATGTTTTCCTCAGCCTGCACTTGTGTCCCCGCCCCCCCTCTCCCCCCTCCCCACCCCACTCCACCCCACCCCACCCCACCCCACCCCATCACCCACCTACCCTATTAGCGGGAATTTCGAAGTTTGGCGGGATTTCGAATTTTGGCCGGAATTACTTTGTCCCAGGGCAGTGCTAACGACCTATCCCACACCCCACCCTGGAATTGGCGGGAAATTAAAAATTGCAGTTGCCCTTTCCGAGACTCGAACCCAGGTCCTTCTGGACAGATATCCGAAGTACAGCCCCCAATACATGGAAATTGTCCAGATGCAAGAGAGGAAGGTTAGGTTTGTGTACTTTATTTGTTTTGGTTGGGAAACTGAAGTAAAGATCAGACCTAAATACATAACTAATAGTACAGGTCGGTCCTAATTACACAGTTATATGCTTAGCGCTACACAAGGACTGTCTAAAATCGCAATAAAGCTCAAAAATTTACGATGCCATACAGCTGGTGATGTCCTGAAGGGACAGACAGACGTCTGCTCTACATTCACCATGCAGCCTAGAAAATCGATGCCAATACACATTACCGCAACTGATGGAACAAGTGCATCACTGTTCTAACTACACATCAAAATCATCATGAAAGAACCAGCACTTGTAATGAACGAGTCATAATGCAACATATATCCTGAGGAAAATCGTTGTCCAAAAAGATTTCAGAGGGGACAGCAGTTGAATGTACATTATCCTTGATGGGCGGTCACGAACTCCCATCCCCTCGGCCTCCAATTCCCGCCATCCCTCCTCTCCTCACTGTAGATATGGACAGAGACCTGTTCTATCTAGCCTCTGGTGGTCCACAAAGAGATCCTTCTGGTGGCATTGATATACTGTCTCCAGTGCCCAGAAACCAGTCACAGACAGACAAAAGACAACAAGAAGACAGACAATAGACAACAAGAGCACACTTCATGCAACCTGTTAAACGTATTTCTCAGAAAGACTGGACCCCCATGGAACAACAACGAAATTCTGAAGAACTCTCCAGGTTGCTTTTCCGAAGTCCGCTGCTTCGAGGACAGGCAGACTGCGTCCGCCGCCTCTGCTGGCCACAGCCCCTCCAGTATATTTGAGAAAAGTCTTCCCCTGATGTAGCCAGACCACCCTCCAGGACGGGGTATGTGGCTATATGCTCAATGCGGCGGTTCTTCGCTAACAACGTCAGCCCCTGGTGGGGCGCAGCTGCCTAGAGGGACCAACCCTCCCCCCCCCCTCCCCACCACACACACACACAGAGTCAAACACACACTGGACCATCCCCCACACCACGCAAGTGTCCTCCATGAAAACAATTGTATTTAATGTCAACGCATCTCTTATGAACGAGCAACTATTAAAAAGGAGAACACAATCGCGATATAATAAATGTCCTTTTTCCACGAAAAAAGGCGCAATCCATTTTCTTTTAGTTTTATGAGCAAAACCGACATAGCTTTTACGTTCGACTGCAGGATAGAATTCGCATCTCATTATTTTGCGACATCCGACGAAGTGCACGGCTGCTGATAAGATACATTCAAATTCAGGCGTTAGATTGTACACCCGCTGTACACGTGTACCCTACGTAAAACTGCGGAAAAAAGACTTCCACTATTTTCTCGTTATTTCGAAACCGTTATCGGAGTAAAGAAAATGCGAGAATTTAAACTCAGAAGAAAAAAGGTCTATGTTAAACAATTTCTTTCACATTGATGGACAAATTACGCGACCTGAGAATGTCTGTCGCATTCAAATCAGTGTCTGTAAATCAGCTGTCATACACACGTGTATTACAGACAATTCAGACACATGAAATAATGTTAGAGAATACAATTTATACAATCTTTCACGACATTAGCTCACATGTCGGAAAAAATACAATCATTTTACATTTGACAATAACAAACTATAATTCAAGAGGACGTTACTGTTTTGTACACTATGGCGAGTCCCGTTTTACCAATGCGGAATTATATCACACCTGTATTTACGAAACAAGTCGTGACAGCATGCCTTGTAATAGAACCTTCTATCTGCATCTACGTGATTACTCTGTTATTCACAATAAAGTGCCTGGCAGAGGGTTCAATGAACCACCTTCAAGCTGTCACTCTACCGTTCCACTCTCGAAAGGCGCGCGGGAAAAACGAGCACTTAAATTTTTCTGTGTGAGCCCTGATTTTTCTTATTTTATCGTGATAATCATTTCTCCCTATGTAGATGGGTGCCAGCAGAATGTTTTCGCTATCGGAGGAGAAATCAGAGAAAACTGGTGATTGATATATCGTGAGAAGATCCCGTCGCAATCAAAAACGTCTTTGTTTTAATGATTGCCACTCCAATTCACGTATCATGCTGTGGCAGTATCTCCCCTATTTCGCGATAGTACAAAACGAGCTGCCCTTCTTTGTACTTTTTCGATGTCATCCGTCAGTCCCATCTGATGCGGATCGCACGCCGCACATCAATACTCAAGAATAGGGCGGACAAGCGTGGTGTAAGCAGTCTCTTTAGTAGACATGTCGCGCCTTCTAAGTGTTCTGCCAATGAATCGCAGTCTCTGGTTGGCTCTACCCACAACATTATCTATGCGATCGTTCCAATTTAGGGTATTTGTAATTGTAAGCCCTAAGTATTTAGTTGAATTTACAGCCTTCAAACTTGTGTGACTTATCGCGTAATCGAAATTTAGCGGATTTCTTTTAGTACTCATGCGAATAACTTCGCACTTTTCTTTATTCAGGGTCAATTGCCAATTTTCGTACCATACAGATATCTTACCTAAATCATTTTGCAATTCGTTTTGGTCATCTGATGACTTTACACGACGGTAAATGACAGCATCATGTGCAAACAATCTAAGACGGTTACTGAGATTGTCTCCTATGTCGCTAATACAGATCAGGAACAACAGATGGCCTATAACACTTCCGTGGGGATATCCGGATATTATTTCTGTTTTAATAGATGACTTTCCGTCTATTACTACGAACTGTGACCTTTCTGACAGGAAATTACGAGTCCAGTGGCACAATTAAGGCGATATTCCATAGGCACGCAATTTGGGTAGAAGATGCTTGTGAGGAACAGAGTCGAAAGCCTTCTGGAAATCTATAAATATGGAATCAGTTTGTCATCCCCTGTATATAGCACTCATTACTTCATGAGTATAAAGAGCTAATTGTGTTTCACAAGAACGATATTTTCTGAATCCGTGCTGACTATGTGTCAATAAATAGTTTTCTTCGACGCACTTCATAATGTTCGAATACAGTATATGTTCCAAAACCCTACCGCAAATCTACGTTAGTGATATGAGCCTGTAATTCAACGGATTATTCCTACTTTACTTTTTCTATATTGGTGGGACTTGAGCAATTTTCCAGTCTTTAGGTATGGATCTTTCTGTCAGCGAGCGGTTGTATATAATTGCTAAATGTGGAGCTATTGTATCAGCATACTCTGAGAGGAACAATCTGGACCGGAGGCCTTGCCTTTATTAAGTGATTTAAGCCGCTTTGTTACACCGAGGATATCTACTTCTATCTTTTTTATCTTGGCAGTTGTTCATGAGTGGAATTCAGAAATATTTACTTCGTCTTCTTTGGTGAAGGAGTTTCGGAAAATCGTGTTTAATAGCTCTGCTTTAGTGGCGCTGCCATCAATGACTTCACCATTGTTATCGCGCAGTGAAGGTAATGACTGCGTCTTGCCACTGGTGTGCTTTATATATGACCAGAATCTCTTTGGGTTTTATGCCAGACTTCGAGAGAGTTTCGTTGTGGAAATTATTGATAGCATCTCACATTGAAGTACGCACTATATTTCGAACTTCTGCAACACTTTACCAGTCTTCGGGATTTTGCGTTCTTGTAAATTTGGCATGCTTTTTTCGCTGCTTCTGCAACAACGATCTCACCCTTTTGTGTACCATGGGGGATCCGCACCATCACTTATTAATTTATGTGGTATATATATCTCAATTGCTGTCGATACTATCTCTTTGAAAACATTCCAGAACTTTTCTACGCTTACCTGATCAGATCGGAAAGGTGCAGACTGTCTCTGAAAAAGGCTTTAAGAACATTTTTAGCAGCTTTTTTAAATAGATATACTTTGCGTTTCTTTTTGATGGTTGTACGAGTTACGGTATTCAGCCTAGCAGCTATTGCCTTGTAGCCGCTAATCCCTGTATTCGTCACGATAATCACTATTTGTCCAGGATTATTTGTTGCTAAGAGGTCAAGTATGCTTTCGCAACCATTTACGCTTCGAGTGAGCTCATTGACCAACTGTTCAAAATAATTTTCTGAGAAACCATTCAGTATAATTTCAGATGACGTTTTATGCCTTCCACCGGCTTTAAACGTTTAATTTTTCCAGCATATCGCCGCGCGGGATTAGCCGAGCGGTCTAAGGCGCTGCAGACATGGACTGTGCGGCTGGTCCCGACGGAGGTTCGAGTCCTCCCTTGGGCATGGGTGTGTGTGTTTGTCCTTAGGATAATTTAGGTTAAGTAGTGTGTAGGTTTAGGGGCTGGTGACCTTAGCAGTTAAATCCCATAAGATTTCACACACATTTGAACTTTTTTTTCAGCATATCGAGGGTAGATTAAAGTCACCACCGACTATACAGAGTGTTACAAAAAGGTACGGCCAAACTTTCAGGAAACATTCCTCACACACAAATAAAGAAAAGGTGTTATGTGGACATGTGTCCGGAAACGCTTAATTTCCATGTTAGAGCTCATTTTAGTTTCGTCAGTATGTACTGTACTTCCTCGATTCACCGCCAGTTGGCCTAATTGAAGGAAGGTAATGTTGACTTCGGTGCTTGTGTTGACATGTGACTCATTGCTCTACAGTACTAGCATCAAGCACATCAGTACGTAGCATCAACAGGTTAGTGTTCATCACGAACGTGGTTTTGCAGTCCGTGCAATGTTTGCAAATGCGGAGTTGTCAGATGCCCATTTGATGTATGGATTAGCACGGGGCAATAGCCGTGGCGCGGTACGTTTGTATCAAGACAGATTTCCAGAACGAAGGTGTCCCGACAGGAAGACGTTCGAAGCAATTGATCGGCGTCTTAGGGAGCACGGAACATTCCAGCCCATGACTCGCGACTGGGAAAGACCTAGAACGACGAGGACACCTGCAATGGACGAGGCAATTCTGCGTGCAGTTGACGATAACCCTAATGTCAGCGTCAGAGAAGTTGCTGCTGTACAAGGTAACGTTGACCACGTCACTGTATGGAGAGTGCTACGGGAGAACCAATTGTTTCCGTACCATGTACAGCGTGTGCAGGCACTATCAGCAGCTGATTGGCCTCCACGGGAACACTTCTGCGAATGGTTCATCCAAAAATGTGTCAATCCTCATTTCAGGGCAAATGTTCTCTTTACGGTGGCTCTCAGCACTATGGGACTTAACTTCTAAGGTCATCAGTCCCCTAGAACTTAGAACTAGTTAAACCTAACTAGCCTAAGGACATCACAAACATCCATGCCCGAGGCAGGATTCGAACCTGCGACCGTAGCGGTCTTGCGGTTCCAGACTGCAGCGCCTTTAACCGCACGGCCACTTCGGCCGGCTTCTCTTTACGGATGAGGCTTCATTCCAACGTGATCAAATTGTAAATTTTCACAATCAACATGTGTGGGCTGTCGAGAATCCGCACGCAGTTGTGCAGTCGCGTCATCAACACAGATTTTCTGTGAACGTTTGGGCAGGCATTGTTGGTGATGTCTTGATTGGGCCCCATGTTCTTCCACCTACGCTCAATGGAGCACGTTATCATGATTTCATACGGGATACTCTACCTGTGCTTCTAGAACATGTGCCTTTACAAGTACGACATAACATGTGGTTCATGCACGATGGAGCTCCTGCACATTTCAGTCGAAGTGTTCGTACGCTTCTCAACAATAGCTTCTGTGACCGATGGATTGGTAGAGGCGGACCAATTCCATGACCTCCACGCTCTCCTGACCTCAACCCTCTTGACTTTTATTTATGGGGGCATTTGAAAGCTCTTGTCTACGCAACCCCGGTACCAAATGTAGAGACTCTTCGTGCTCGTATTGTGGACGGCTGTGATACAATACGCCATTCTCCAGGGCTGCATCAGCGCATCAGGGATTCCATGCGACGGAGGGTGGATGCATGTATCCTCGCTAACGGAGGACATTTTGAACATTTCCTGTAACAAAGTGTTTGAAGTCACGCTGGTACGTTCTGTTGCTGTGTGTTTCCATGTCATGATTTATGTGATTTGAAGAGAAGTAATAAAATGAGCTCTAACATGGAAAGTAAGCGTTTCCGGACACATGTCCACGTAACATATTTTCTTTCTTTGTGTGTGAGGAATGTTTCCTGAAAGTTTGGCCGCGCCTTTTTGTAACACCCTGTAATTGTCTGAGTGGGGTACCTATTTGAAATGAGACTCAAGTTTCCTTTGGACTGTTCAGCAACTATATCTTCTGAGTCGGGGGGAGGGGGGGAGGGTAGGCTGGATCGGTGAAACGACCCAATTAATACTTCAGTCTGATTGTCAAGTATAACCTCTACCCATACTATTTCGCAAGAACTATCTACTTCAATTTCACTACAAGGCAAACTTCTTCTGATAGCAAATAAATACTCCACCACCAATTGTATTTAATCTATCCTTTCTGAACACTGTTAGATCGTTACAAAAAACTTCTGCTTAACTTATTTCCGGCTTTAGCCAGCTTTCTGTACCTATAACTATTTGAGCTTCAGTGCATTCTGTTAGGGCTTGGAGCTCTGGTTCTTTCCCAACACAGCTACGATAATTTACAACTACAGCACCGATCGTTTATACAACTAACTTGCTGTGTTTTACCTGCACCCGTTTAGTCAGCCGTTCTTTCTGTGGTTCCCTGAGGCCCCCTAACCTAAAAAGCCGCCCAGTCCCTTCCACACAGTCCCCGTTACCCGTGTAGCCGCTTCCTATGTGTAGCGGACTCATTAAGCGGAAGCTGGAAACCCACCACCCGATGGCGCAAGTCAAGGAGTCTGAAGCCTACACTGTCACAGAACCGCCTGAGCCTCTGATTCAGACCCTCCTTTCCGCTCTGCACCGAAGGACCACAGTCAGTTCTATCGACGATGCTGCAGATGGTGAGCTCCGTCTTAATCTCGCGAGCAAGACTGGCAGTCTTTACCATTTCCGCTAGCCGCCCAAAACCAGAGAGGATCTCCTCCGATCCAAAGCGACATACGTCATTGGTACAGACATGAGCCACTACCTGCAGTTGGTTGCACCCTGTACTCTTTATGACATCCGGAAGCAGCGTTTCCACATCCGGAATGACTCCCCCCCCCCCCCCCGGTATGCACACGGAGTGTACATTGGCTTCCTTCCCCTGCCTGGCAGCCATGTTCCAAAGGGGCCCCATTACGCGTCTAACGATGGAGCTCCCAACTACCAGCAAACCCACCCTTTTTGAACCCCCAGACCTTGGATGAACAGGTGGACGACTGAATCCGGCTCAGAGATTTTACTGAGTCTCTCTCTCTTCCGTTACATCAAAACCATTTACCGTCTGCGTGCTTACATTTGACATTTTTGCTCCATTACTCCCCTCTACCGACATGTCTGTAAAGTTTCTATCATAAAGCAGATTCTTGCGTTCTAGTTTTGTAAGCAGTTTCATCATCAAAGCCTGTTTCATGCTATCTACTCACATGGGGGGAAAAATACAGATCATTTCTTGATTCCACAGCGAGCTATAATTCAAGTGGTGTCTACTTTGTAACTAGAGGTTATG
Source organism: Schistocerca piceifrons (assembly GCF_021461385.2). Taxonomy (NCBI): domain Eukaryota; kingdom Metazoa; phylum Arthropoda; class Insecta; order Orthoptera; family Acrididae; genus Schistocerca; species Schistocerca piceifrons. Next base: position 584,288,190 of record NC_060149.1, read on the forward strand.
AAGTATGAAATAACACAGGACTTGCAGTAATACCTATTTTGTAAATACGCAATCCTGATTATGATAATAAAAACAGTCATGATTCCACGAGAATAGATACAGCCGATTTCTATTAGTTTTACGAACAAAATCGGTGTAGTTTTGAGCGAACTATCTGCATCCAGACTTTAACCAGTAGTACCACTCCTTGTAACAGAACCTTCTATAAGATTTTACTGCATCTCTCTCTTCAGACATTCTGAAAAACAAATACCGTCTGCTTGTTGACATCGAGCATATTACATAGATATGTATCACCTCACTGGAGCATATGACCAGTGCTCTAAGTCGCTTCCACTGATCTGAGTAAGGTTTTGTCGAATGTACTGGAAGAAGACCATGTCCAACAGACTGTCAATCACAAGATAGGGCTTCTGTATTGGTCCTTCATACGCAGTTTAATACATTTTTTTTCGGTTGTAGCACATCCAATCAGTGTACACCGCCATACACTTTGTTTTTTCTACCATGCCTTCCAGGTCTGTTTGTGCTGCTAAACCGACATTAACACGTTTCAATCCTTGTCTCTCACAGAAAACTGAACATACAGGTTGGTAGAAATAAAGCACAGAGGCGGTGTTTATCATTGACAAAAATTTGGAAGACATCACCACATATGGAAACTGGAAGTGTTTGTGGCATTGTAGAGCGTTTCCAACAACTATCCAGAGGTGATGAACTGTACAGTTAATCTCATCTTCTATATGGGTAGCGGATGTCTCCGTGGTCCATTTTGAAGAGCATTGTTTCCTCATTTTGCAGACATGTACACAATTACTGTTCCCGTGTTGACCTTCGCCGGAAGCAATGTGCCGACCGATGTGACCGAGAGGTTCTAGGCGCTTCAGTCCGGAACCGCGCTGTTGCTACGGTCGCAGGTTCGAATCCTGCCTCGGGCATGGGTGTGTGTGGTGTCCTTAGATTAGTTAGGTTTAAGTAGTTCTAAGTCTAGGGGACTGATGACCTCAGATGTTAAGTCCCATAGTGCTTAGAGTCGTATGAACCTGTTTTTTAGGAAGGAATGTCTCTATGCTTCCGGCGGACATCTAGCACACAGAATAGCAGACTTGAGATGATTATGTGCTGTCATCATGGATCTTTCAGAGTTGAAAATGAGCCGTGGTAGGCGCAACAGGATGACATGGTTTATTGTTACTGCTGGAGAATCTAAACAATATTGTTACGAAATATCGGTAATATAACTTGCATCAAAAATGTTATACCCTTTAGCAGGATGAATTTAAATGTGCTTATATCCCCTACAGAATCGTTTTGCGAAGAGTTTTTCGCTGTTCGCGGGGCTGTAACACTGTTGAAAATAACGCACAAGAGGTTGAAATCGATTATGCGTACATAATCTAGATGTCCTAACATGGTTCTGAGGAGGCATCGGAAGATGTAAAGAAAAGTAGCGAAGCTCATCTCATCATAAGAGCATATACTTTTGGGAAAGAAATATCATGGCAGCAGCAGAAATCAACTCTGTACACATGTCAGCTCCTTGTCGCAGATCCCTACACGGTGAAGTGGTAGCCAGATGAACATGTAGAGCTGTGTCAGTCTTTCAGTTTCCATCAGTTGCGTCGCTACATTGGTCTGCAGACAAGCTCTTTGATGTGCTGCAGCAGTACAGGGATTCGTCTCCAGACTACGAGTTTCCGATGTGCATCACTCGCTGAGTTTCATCTAAGTACGAGGCGAGTGTTACTATATTTTTAATGATCCTCCTATCCAAAAGGCATGCGTGTAGATCATCGGGGATTACAGTATTCAATCTTGCTACGACAGCCCTGTGCTCACTAATCCCTGAATCGGTTGTGATGCTCGTTATTAACTCAGGATTATTTGTTGCTAAAAGGTCAAGTGTGTTTTCACAACCGTTTACTGTTCGAGTGGGCTCATGAACTAACTGCTCGAAATAATTGTCAGAGAATGCGTTTAGCACAATTTCGGATGATATTTTATGCGTACCGCCGGAATTAAACATGTATTTTCGGCAACATATCGAGGGTAAATTACAGTTACCACCAACTATTATCGTATGATTCGGGTATGTGTCTGAAATCAAACTCAAGTTTTCTTTGAACCTTTCAGCAACTGTATCATCTGAATTGGGAGGTCCAATTGTTACTTTATTCCGGTTGCCAACAATGACCTCTGCCCATACCAACTCACAGGAAGTATCTGCTTCAATTTCGCGACAAGTTAAACTACTCCTGACAGCAACAAACACGCTTCCGCCAACCGCAAGCAGAGCACAACAGCAACCATAATGATTATTCTCTTGTCCATGATGTATTTTAGCGTTATGAATCTCCAGACTTTCCCAACTAGTGTTGAGTTCAACAACGGTCAATCCATACTCCCAGCTCCAATCTCAGCGTACAGCTCCAGTACAATTCTATGTAACAATACAAAATAAATTAAGTTAGTTTCGTAATAAATTCAAACAAATTTTAAATAAACGTATTCGTACACTGTTGCAATATAAATCAATAAACTGTAAAGTTTTCACAAGCTGCGACATTGTCGCGAATAAAACAGTGACCCGTATATAGAATAAATTTCCTATAATTTACGTCTATGGTCACAAACTTTTTGTTCACAGATTACCGGTTTCGATCTATAATGGCCATCTTCAGATCTGCAGCAAAAAATAAGGGAAAAACACAAATACACTCGCAGATTGTCTATAGCTTAAAAACTATATATAGACCATAATGAAAAGTACTACTGACGTGTATAGGCATTTGTGCGCTTTAAGTATGAAGAAGCATACCTGTGTTTTATAAAAACAGTGTCCTAATGTACTGCAGCCATAGTGGCTTCGTCAAATGTTAAATGCAAAATTAGCACCAGCATCGTCAAATATACATAAATAACAGCATATGCAGGAGTCATGTTGTCAGTAGCACTGCTGTTCAAAACAAGCTGCCGTACAATAGCCACAAGATTTTTGTGTTGCAAGTTCACCAGATGTCACTACTCTAGGAATACACTTGTTTTCAGTGATGTTTATTCTGTTGCGCTACTTTGTTTTTGTCATATGTTGTTTCTTTGTTGTCGCATTTAGCGTAGGGAAATTTTCCGATCTTAACATTGGTAGTGAAAAATGTTAAAGAAGATAGATATAGTTCTGAATGCAAGAAGGGGGAGAGCTAACAACAGGAAAAGAAAATTAAGTATGCTGTCGATTAACTCGAGCACCTAGTAATCGTCAATTACGTAGCAACACAAAGAACCCCCTGAGGTTAGTAGTCATAATATTTTTTGATGTCCACAGTGTTGTATACTCCTTTGCTTGTTCCTGTTTTAATGTTGACTACATCCACTGCATTGGTATGAACTGTCCTAATGATTTTGCACGGTCCTTCGTATATCTCATAGAATTTTTTGATCTCTGAAATTATTTTGGAAGATCTGATCAGTACCGATTCGTCAGTTTGATATGTCCTTTTCTTAACCTGTTTGTTTTATTTATTTTTTCTTTTAACTGATTTTTCTTTGATCCTAGCTAAGGCTAATAACCTATTTTCATTAACTGAAGTATCATCTGTCTATGGGAAACTTTCTATCTGTCCAGTTACACTAGGTCCTCTTCTCCTGTTAAAGTTCTTGTGATGATATTTCCGTGGTAGAATGCGGCAATTTGTTCATAATTCTCTCAAATTCTTCCATGTAATTTACCCAATCGTGATATTTTCTGGAGCAGTATGCTTTAAACAGCCTATTTAGTTCTCTCATAGCTCTTTCACTCGTATTTGGTCGAGGAATGTACTTAGATATGCATATAGGTTTTATGTAAAGGTCCTTCAACATATTTTTCCAATACTCTGATATAAATTGTGGCCTATTTTCACTGACGATCATCTTACCAACAGCCATTACGTAGTCATTCTTGATTTTATTTGAGACCGACTTACCTGTAGCGTTTCTCAGTGCATACAGTTTTACATGTTTCGAGGACATGTCCGACACTACGGACAGAGAGTTGTACCCTTTTTGTTAGGTGGGGTGGGGACCATAGAGGTCAACACATACCTTTTTCAGCATTTTTGTTGGGATCATCCTATGCATTTCCGCTCTGCTTCTAGAGTTTAAAGCTTTTATTTTATGAAGAGATCACGTGATTTTACAATTTCCTGTATCCTCTTTTCTAAGTTGTTATAATTATACCGCGGATTTTAGGTAAAAACCTATTTTGTTCCTGAGTTCCTATTTGCATAAAAAATTGTACTTATGCGTTTCATGACTATTTACATTTAATAGCGTTAATTCTATAGGACCTAAAAAAGCCTATTTCGACGTTAGTGCCTATTTTTGCCTATATCGGCTTTAATATCCTATAAAGTGCCTATTTCATCATATAAGACAGTGGCTCCAAGTTTTTCCACACTATACGACAGAGAGAAAAAAATATTTTCTGCCCAGCGTGCAGCAAGGTGACTAGTTGATATGCGCTCATGCTTCGTATTTGCTTAACACTTCGGTCTTTTTTTATTTTTTTATATCGCTATCCCTGTTAATACCAAATACTCTTTCTAGGTGTTTTATTATTCATATGTAAAAAATAGATCACGGATCTTTAGGTTAAAACCAATTTTTTTTCCTAAGCTCCAATTTGCATATAAGTTGGTACTTATACGTTTCATGACTAACTAAACTGAATACCGTTAGTTCTATAGGACCTAAAAATTGCCTATTTCGACGTTGACGCCTAATTTTGCCTATTTCGGCATCAAAATCCTAAAAAGTACCTATTTCGTTAATCTGACGTGGAGTTCTTGTGTTTTCAAAGATTAGAAAGAGGAAATAAACTTCGGGCTTTACGTCTCGTCGAAGGCGACGGTCGTTAGAGACTGATTACAATTCCTTTGCTTGCCTTACTACCAACAGCACTCGGCACGGTTGAATGGCCATCCATCCAAGTACGCGCCGAGCGCGACGATGCTTAACTTCGGTGAGCGAATGGGAACCGGTCAAAGATTTGAGTTACACATTACAATCGAACGTGGGAGTACTAAATGTTATATATGAAAATATTTCGTTCTTAGGATTCTGGCCAGCTGTGTATTTTCGCAAAGAAACGGTTTCATAGGCCTTAAGCTGAGCACGGATTAAAAAATCACACTGTTAATCGTAGGCGCCCTCTATAGCTAAATTACTGCCCTTCGTGCATTTTCTCGCTGCTGTCTACAGACGGTCCTATCAAACTACTCTGTATCGTGAAAGGTATTATACGTGATTTTTCCGGTTCGAAAAATAATTTGCCAGTAGTGAGATGTTTTCATCTGAAGCACCGGTAGATTCCATTCGCTTGTTCAGAAGGGGCGGCCATCTTTCAGGTGCCATATGTGCAGCAACGAGTACGGTACGTCCCCTACCGCTCCCATACACCGCAGTAAAAGGAAAAAAAAAACAGGTCATCGTTCACTTTTTCCCAGCGAAAACAAATCAGTACATTGTGTAGCGACCGACGTGTTAAGTATTACTGACGTTCTAAGTTCAAAATAAATTCTAGTTTCTGTGTGAGAATACTACGCTATGCCGAAAACAGCTAGTTCAAAGTCTACAAGTCTACTCATATAAGGCAGTGGCTGCAAGATTTTCCGCATTATACAACAGATGGGAAAATTATTTTCTGCCAAGCATGCAACAAGGAGGTTAGTTGGTGTTTTTCTTAGACTGTCACTTAGGATTCTTTTTATCGCTATCCTTTAGTAATATGAAATACTCTTTATATGCGATTCTAAACTGCATTTCCCTTTTCTCTCGTATTAGGTTTCGAGTGTTAAGAAATCTCACTTAACTCAGCATGCAGATGGAATCGCACATAAAGCTAATGTTGAACGAAAGTCAAAATTGAAGCAAACTCTTTTAACCAATAAATCTGATGAATCCTCCGAAAAAAACAAGTTCTTCAGTGATTTGTGTCATGCACTTGTCGCAGAGAACATCCCCTTTCTGAAACTAGAAAACCCTATTTTCAGAGGTTTTCTTGAGAAGTACTGCCATCAGTCTATTCCTGCAGAGTCAACTTCACGTTGGAATTATGTGGATTCAGCTTACAATGCTGCATTGCACAGAATCCGAAAAGATGTTGGAGAATCTTGTATATGGATTTCTGTGGATGAAACTACTGACAGTCTTGGCCGTTACATTGCAAACCTGATTATTGGCAAGCTAGATCCAGATGCTCCCTCCAGGGCTCATTTGATTTACTCAAAACAGCTTGCAAAAACTAACCAACAAACAATAGCACAGTTTGTGAACAATGAGCTTAAGGTGCCTTACCCAAAGGGAGTGGATGAGAATAAGGTGCTTCTGGCCGTCACTGATGCTGCTGCATATATGATAGCAGCGTTTCAACTATTAAAAGTATTCTACCCATTGATGCTGCGCGTAACTTGTGTAGTGTATGGGATCAACCGCATAGCAGAGCAAGTAAGGCTACAATTTCCTAAAGTAAATAAAGAAATATCTATGGCGAAGAAAATTTTTGTTAAGGCACCACAAGAATACAGGCATTCAAAGAACATCTTCCAGATGTCCCATTGCCGCCAGAGCCTGTTGTCACCCGCTGGGGCACGTGGCTAATAGAAGCAGAATACTATAGTACGCATCTCTCAGCTGTCCAGAAAGTGGTTGAAAATATACCGGAGGATGCTGCATCCGTAACTGCAGCAATGGAGTTACTCAAAGATTCTTCTTTAAAACGCGACTTATCTTACATTAGGGCCCACTACACATTTATGGCAAGAATAATTTAACAATTAGAAGGCTCAGAGACAATAATTCTTTGCTTGAAGAAGTGAAAATGAAAATTAATGAAGGAAGTAAGGGAAAAAGTACGGGCAAAAATGCAAACGGTTTTGCAGAAGAACACTGGCCTGAAGCAGTTGTGTGCAGCTGCCGACATACTTAGTGGAAAATCCAGCACTCCTGACTGCAGCATTCCTGTCCAACATGTGCCGAAAATGAAGTACGCCCCTGTCACATCTGTCGATGTAGAACGTTCTTTTTTAGCGTATAAATTGATTCTGACTGACAAGCGCCACAGTTTTTCACTAGAAAACCTAGAAAAGATTTTGGTTATTTATTATGAAACCAACTATGGTCAGAATATGTGAAACTACGAATGTATTAATTACACCATTGCCACATCTTTTTTACGGAGATCTTTATCTTGCATGAACTCAAAAATATTTGGAGTTATGTTCAACATTAATGTTGTAGATTGCTGTGCTCTGTAACTGTGTAAATATTCATTCTCCTTGTTTTAATGACTAATAAGATGTTCATACTGTCAACAGTGTGTATTTTAATCAATTTTTATTTTCTCTGCATCATTTTTATTAGAGCCTATTTTAGGTTTCATATAGCCTAAATGAACTACTGAAGGAGCCTGTTTTAGGTGCCTAAAACACACTTTTTTACGACCTAAAAATCCGTGGTCTAGTTATAATACCAACTTTCCTTAATTTTTTCCAACATTTATTCGCACCAGAATGAGAGTATCTGAAATGTCTCAACTACACAAGCCTCTCAGTTTCATGGTCTGGCCAATAGACTTCCCACTGCTGTTTTCTTCCGAACAGTGCCTCGTCCTTCTGTCTTCTGCCCCACTAGGACGAAAATGGTCAGGCTACACCATTAATAATTATGGATATTCTCGTCCAACTGTGCTGAAAAAAAGGGGTGTCCACTGATGTATTTTTTGTTTAGGACCCCTTTCGTATCCATCCACCAGCGTTCGAAGTTTCCAGCTACCGTGGCTGCGCCCGCACATCGATGACTCGCGTTTCTCTGCCAACGCCGCCCCAAGCCGTGACCCTGTCGGTGCACGCTCGCTTCACACACTCGTGCATCAAGATCGATTAGCCAGACTGAAACGCAAATATCTCGCGAGTCGTTACTCGGAGCACATCGCAGTTTTCACCTCCATTAATGTAACGAAATTATGTATGCAACTAGATGTGATATTGCTTGCTCTCGATTTCTTTAATTATTTTAATTTCCTCAATCGCGGACGAGGAGTACCATGAGCGTGGATGGTGGACACGTTCCCATTGATTTTAAAACTTCTATGAATTTTAAAAGAACATTGCTAAACCATTTTTTTGTGATTATACAGCTATATACATAAATTTCGTTTTGTTCCTTATTTTCTTACACTGGAAATTTTTCTATACTTCACAACCTCTAATTCTGACTTTGTCATCTACTTTGCTAATTTCCACAGAAAATAACACTTACTATAAACTTAATACTGATGCACGAAATCACACTGATGTCATTTCTTAGTGGCTAGTTATTCCCTTTTTTCTTTGTTACTTGGTTACACGAGATACCATATCATATCAGATCTCATCACACTATTTCACACGGTAGTGTTGGTATAGCAATCGTAAGAACATGAGAGGAGCGACTCTTAACCTCCACCTTGAGGATTACCACTACACATGGGACCAAAGGGGGTACTGATACACTTCATGTCTGCCGCACCGTCACCTCCTCCGATGCATGTTATCTACCTTACTCAGTTGTGAGCGAGCCTTACAAATTTCCTAGTTTCGGCCATGCAGTGAAGACTGAAGGCCACCTATTGCCTCAACACATAACAATAAGAACTGTCGACCAAGATATAGATTCCTCTGTTAGGTTTATTGCTTTTTATACGAATAATTCCTGGATACCTTCCTCAGAATAACTAAAGCATTGGAAATTTCATGTTATTACACACCCAGTTTCCTTCACCTCACAACTACTTCTCAGTATTCCATCGACTCGCCTCTGCCATTTACCGTATCAGCATACTTTTTTGATCAGACTGCTTATCACGCTTTCCTAGTCGTGTTTTCTGTGTTCACTTAATTTCCAAATCTTCACATGTTTATATCAGTTAACTAATCTCTTCTTGCTTTCACGACTGCTCAGTCTTTGTTTTACTTTTACCAGCTTATAACTAATCACAAAAGAAAAACTCACAACTATTCTGGCGCTTTATGCTACACAGTCCATTGATTAACTTTGACCAGCTTATAACTAATTCCCCTACGGAAACTTAACTCTATTCTAGAGCTTTATGCCGTTCAGTCCATTAGTTCCCCAAATAGCACTTGCTCCTGTTTGTCCTTAATATTATTCTTTTACTCTGTTTCTTACGTCTTTGTTACCCAACACTCGTCACCCTGACCCTGTAAGGCCCGATTAGTCGCGAAATGGAAACCTCTGTGAAAATCCTATGGAACTTTGGACAAATGTGTAGGGCAGTGTCTTTAGTGTTCCTGTCGATCGCTTCAGGTCGCTATTTTCAGTTCAGAGTGCAAAGTGATCACGTAGAAATGCCTAAAACAACAGTGTCTCCCGCCGACCTGTGTGGCCGAGCGGTTCTAAGCGCTTTAGTCTGGAACTGCGCGACCGCTACGTTCGCAGGTTCGAACCCAGCCTCTGGCATGGATGTGTGTGGTGTCCTTAGGTTAGTTATGTTTAAGTAGTTCTAAGTTCTAGGGGACTGATGACCTGAGAAGTTAAGTCCCATAGTGCTCAGATCCATTTGAACCATTTGAACAGTGTCTCCCGCCAATTATGTGAATCTGGTGAGAGATTTCTCATGAAACTATGCAACCCACACAACATAAATGTAATGCGTTTCTTTCTTCACGATAATTTTCAGTCGCATTCTGCAGGGGCAATGAAGACGCTCCTGCAGCATTTTCGATGAGAAGTGTTTGATCACCCACAATACAGCCGTTAATTGGCTCCCTCAGTTGTTCATCTCTGCTCACATGAAACGCTGGCTACGAAGACAATATTTTGGCACAAACAACGAACGGCAGACCAGGATAGAGAATTGGCGGAAAGGACAGGCGGATGCTTTCTGTGACGGAGGTACTGGAAAGTTTGTACAGCGCCACGACAAATGTCTGAGTCGGAGCGGCGACTCTTAAGAGAGGTAGCTGGAAGGTGTGGCTAATTGTAGCGAAAAAAAGTTTTTGATTTTCACTGTGTTTTTTTTTATTTCTCTAACGATTGGAACTTACTTTCTGAACAGCCCCGTATTTTTTCAATAGGATTTACATAAACTGAAATGGGTACTGGTTTTTGTCGTTTAGCACAGCTTTAATTAGGGCTTTCCTATCAAACTCTGACTCCGCTATCAAATTTTCTTTCTTGACCCTTCCTAGATGCACCCTGTCGTGAAGCAACATGTCACACAAATGAGCTGTGCTTCCTGCCACTCGGTCTTAGAGTCTAATAACTTCGCAGAATCGTTATCCAGCGTTAAAGACAGTTCGCACTCGGACTCTCCGTCGAATACGAATGTATAAATATCATCATTTTCCTCCAAAAGCACGCCTGCACTTGTTAATGTCGTTGCTTGTTCCAGTTCTCTTGTTTGCGTCTCGGAAGAATATGAAATTTCACTTTCTTTAGTAGTTTGTTCTATCATCAACAGTGTCCATATTTGCTCGCTCAGTGAATAGTTATCTGTTATTTTCGCCGTTACAGTCGGTTCGGGTTCTTCAAACAATTGCTCGATACCGCCGTTGTGCGCCGCGCTTACATCGTTAGGCTAATGCCATACTAGATGATTTACTCCCCTCGACAATAATCGCTGCTGAATTAGTCGCCTAGGGTGTCACACTTCAAAAAATTATAATCGCGGCTAGTGAAGTCGCGCCGACAAAACTGGGTGCAGCACTAATGCATGATGAGCTGTCATTCAAAACTTAAATATTTTGCTTTAGTAGAATTATATGTACTTCGTCCTCGTAGAAGGCGTAACTGCCAACTAAAATGGTTGATGCGTCCAATTATTATGAATCGCCCAAGTGAAGGTAAGTTTGTGTTGTTATACAAGAAACGTAGGAGTTATCTGGAGAAATTCTCTAACTATTACCCTATGTTAGTAGCATCTTTCGACTTGCTGCTGTCGAATATTAAAACTAAGTCACAAAAGAAGACACATGGCTTTCTTTTGTCGTTGCACAACCACTCTTATTTTTTTGCAATTCTTTCAGGCAGCAAATATATGCATCACGCATATTTTTCCACCGCTTTTGTACATCTTTCACAACAGGAACGTTAAAAATAATAATTCTTCCAACTGGTCATAGAAATTAATTTCCATCAACCTGATATTGTGTTTTATACTCTATTTATAACGGTTATAGTGAAACGGGATGTTCCATGAAGTCTCTACACTACGTGTTTTTAATTTGTCGCCCATCCATTGCTTCTGTAATTGGAGATACATGCAGAGAAATTGGGAACTGCTTGAAACCAAAGTACAAGAAACCCTAGAGTAGTGGAAGTGAATATTTTTATCATAACCAGTCTTATTCCGTAGTGCTTATGGGAGTTGCGGATACTGACTATTGCTTCCGATACACTGACATAGGAGGATATGGACACGATTGTGATTCAAATATTTTAAAAAGAACTAACTTCGGAAGAGCACTTTATAATGGAAGGCTTCCTTTCCCAGACGTCAAACCTTTGACTAATGAACTAAATGCTGAAAATATGCCTTTCGTATTTATAGGTGAGGAAGGTTTTGCTCTTGATAAACACTTGATGCGGCCTTTTGCAAGAAAATCAATCACATTCTCGAGGGACTCTTTAATTATAAGCTGAGTAGAGCAAGGCGCGTAGTACAGTGTTCGTTTGGAATTCTTATTAACAAGTAGCGAATTTCCCACAGGGCCATAGATGTTAACATTAACTTGACTGAAAGTATTATAAAAACCTCTTGCCTGCTGAATAACTTTGTCCGGAGGCCTGATAGCTATCAGTCTGTAGATACTTTAACCTGTTCTCTGGAATCCATGGAAAACGTAGGACTAAGAGATAACAACCGTGGTTGTGACATTAGAGATAGGTTTTGCGACTACATCTGTTCTGTGGAAGGATACGTTCCTTGGCAAAATGCATACATTATTGGCAAAAATAACTAGACTTCCACAGGTGAGGATGTCATTCTTGTCATAAGTTATACTTAGTTTTACTAATAGTTGATACACTTCATGTTCACATTGTCATGTTACACTGTTTGGTTTTGAATTAACTTCATAATTCTATAAATATTTTCACAGAAATACTGTTCTTTCAAACAACCCTTTGTAGTTCCCCTATTACCTTTTATCCTCAAGATCAGCACTGATTCCATAAAACCTTTAGTTTTCAATTTCTTTTTTTTTCCACTGTGTCCCCATAACTATTATCTTCTTTTTACCTTCAATAATATTGGATTAAGAAATTAATAAGAAATATATGTACCAATTCAGAGAAATTACTTTTCCGAGATTTTTAAAATCTTGAAAATAGTCTACAAACACCTCTACATATCATTATACACAATCATCCAAAGTTCAACACATTTAATTAAATTGTTTGGCGCCAAAGGTTTGTATGCATGTGAAACTATTAGAGGAAGAAAGAAAAAGAAAAATTTTATTATTTTCTAGTAATTGTGACATATTTCAAGTTCGAAATCAACGTCAAATTATTTAGTTTCACTTGAGTGCTTCGGTAGTTAGGTTTTTGAATATCTGCATATTACTAGACACAATTCGTGCGTTTTCGTCAGGTTCTACTGTAGAGTTGCGCAGCATGTGCTGATAGTCCGTTTATCTGCATAGTTTAGTTTTCCACGATCTTCAGTATGGACAGGGACTGCGATTGTTGTGTGCGGATGCGAGCCGAGTTGGTGACACTTCGCTCTCAGCTTCAGGCTGTGATGCCTTCGGTTACACAGCTTGAGGCTGCGGTGGATGGGCACCACTGTTGTGGGCCGGCGTGGGAATCCAACGGACGTCCAACGCGTCAGAGTCCTCCGATCAGTCTTCACCGATGGCCAACCCAGTTACTGCTCGCACTGAGGCTGACCCCTCACCTGTGGTCGAGTAGGAGATCGCCCTGGGGCGAAGCAGGTGGCGAAAGACTAGCCAGGTGGCCGCACATAAGGCCTCCCCGGTTTGCCTCACAAACAGGTTCCAGGTGCTGTCTGTGGCTGACACTGTCGCTGAGCCAGATGCTGTCGCCTGTCCTGCTTCAGAGGAAACCACTCAGCCTGCAAGATCTGGGCAATCGCAGAGGGTGGGATTATTGGTACTTGGGAGCTCCAACGTTAGGCGCATTATGGGGCCCCTTAAGTACTTGACTGACAAGAAGGGTAAGAAATCCAATGTGCACTCCGTGTGGAGTCATCCCAGATGTGGAAAGGGTCCTCCCAGATGCCATGAAGAGCAAAGGGTGCAGCCAACTGCAGGTGGTGGCTCACGTCGGTACCAATGACGTGTGTCACTTTGGATCAGAAGAGATTCGCTCTGGTTTCGAGCGGCTAACAGAAGTGGTAAAGGCTGCCAGTCTTGCTTGCAAGTCGAAAGCAGAGCTGACCATTTGCAGCATAGTCGACAGGACCGACTGCGGACCTCTGGTACAGAGCCGAGTGGGGGGTCTGAATCAGGGGCTTAGACGGTTCTGCGACCGTGTAGGCTGCAGATTCCTCGACTTGCGCCAAAGGGTGGTTGGGTTTCGGGTTCCGCTGAATAGGTCATGTGCCCACTATACGCAAGAGGCGGCTACACGGGTAGCAGGGGCTGTGTGGCGTGGACTGTGCGGTTTTTTAGGTTAGATGGTCTCGGGGAAACACAAGAAGGGCTTCAGTCACAAAGGGTGCAGGCCGAACACAGGAAGAACGTAGATACAGCAACCATTGGTATAACAGTTCTAAATTGTCGTAGCTGTGTTGGGAACGCACCAGAGCTCCAAGCGCTAATGGAAAGCCCTAATGTTCAAATCGTTATGGGCACTGAAAGCTGGCTAAAGCCGGATACAAGCTCAGCCGAAATTTTTGCGAAGAACCTAACGGTGTTCCGAAAGGATAGGCTGAACACGGTTGGCGGAAGCGTGTTTGTTGCTGTCAGGAGTAGTTTAACTTGTCGCGAAATTGAAGCAGATACTTCCTGTGAGTTGGTATGGGCAGAGGTCATTGTTGGCAACCGGAATAAAGTAACAATTGGACCTCCCAATTCAGATGATACAGTTGCTGAAAGGTTCAAAGAAAACTTGAGTTTGATTTCAGACACATACCCGAATCATACGATAATAGTTGGTGGTAACTGTAATTTACCCTCGATATGTTGCCGAAAATACATGTTTAATTCCGGCGGTACGCATAAAATATCATCCGAAATTGTGCTAAACGCATTCTCTGACAATTATTTCGAGCAGTTAGTTCATGAGCCCACTCGAACAGTAAACGGTTGTGAAAACACACTTGACCTTTTAGCAACAAATAATCCTGAGTTAATAACGAGCATCACAACCGATTCAGGGATTAGTGAGCACAGGGCTGTCGTAGCAAGATTGAATACTGTAATCCCCAAATCGTCGAAAAATAAGCGAAAAATATACCTATTCAAAAAAGCAGGTAAAAATTCACTTGACGCCTCCCTGAGAGACAGTCTACACTCATTCCAAATTAATAATTCAAGTGTAGACCAGATGTGGCTTAAATTCAAAGAAATAGTATCGGCAGCAATTGAGAGATTTATACCAAATAAATTAACAAACGACGGAACTGATCCTCCTTGATACACAAAACGGGCTAGAACAATGTTGCAGAAACAATGAAACAAACATGCCAAATTTAAACAGACGCAAAATCCCCATGATTGGCGATCTCTTACAGAAGCTCGAAATTTAGTGCAGAATTCAATGCGCGATGTCTATAACAGTTTCCACAATGAAACTTTGTCTCGAAACCTGGCAGAAAATCCAAAGCGATTCTGGTCGTATATGAAGTATGTTACTGGCAAGAAACAATCAATGCCTTCTCTGCGCGATAGCAATGGAGACACTATCGAAGACAGTGCTGCCAAAGCAGAGTTACTAAACAGAGCCTTCCGAAATGCCTTCACAAAAGAAGACGAAGTAAATATTCCAGAATTCGAATCGAGAACAGCTGCCAATATGAGTAACGTAGAAGTAAATATCCTCGGAGTAGTGAAGCAACTTAAATCACTTAATAAAAGCAAGTCTTCTGGTCCAGAGTGTATACCATTTAGGTTCCTTTCGGAGTATGCTGATGCATTAGCTTCATACTTAACAATCGTATATAACCGTTCGCTCGACGAAAGATCCGTACCCAAAGACTGGAAAGTTGCGCCAGGTCAAGCCAATATTCAAGAAAGGTAGTAGGAGTAATCCGCTAAATTACAGGCCCATATCGTTAACGTCGATATGCAGCAGGATTTTAGAACATATATTGTGTTCGAACGTAATGAATTACCTCGAAGAAAACGATCTATTGACATACAGTCAACATGGGTTTAGAAAACATCGTTCTTGTGAAACACAACTAGCTCTTTATTCACATGAAGTGCTGAGTGCTATTAACAAGAGATTTCACATCGATTCCGTATTTCTGGATTTCCGGAAGGCTTTTGACACTGTACCACACAAGCGGCTCGTAGTGAAATTTCGTGCTCATGGAATATCGTATCAGTTATGTGACTGGATCTGTGATTTCCTATCAGAGAGGTCACAGTTCTTTGTAATTGACGGAAAGTCGTCGAGTAAAACAGAAGTGATTTCTGGCGTTCCCCAAGGTAGTTTTGCAGGCCCTTTGCTGTTCCTTATCTATATAAATATTTGGGAGGCAATCTGAACAGCCGTCATCGGTTGTTTGCAGATGACACTGTCGTTTATCGATGCAATATCTTCATACTTAACAATCATATACAACCACACGCTCGACGAAATATCCGTACGCAAAGACTGGAAAGTTGCACAGGTCACACCAATATTTAAAAAAGATATGGGGAGCGCTATCGACAAGGTATTTCAAATTGATTTCGTATCTCTAGATTTACTGAAGGCTTTTTACACCGTACCTCACAAGTGGATTGTAATCCATTGCCTACTTATGGAGTATCGTCTCAGTTATGCGACTGGATTCGTAATTTCCAATCAGGGAGGTCACAGTCCGTAGCAACTGATGGAAAGTCATTGAGTAAAACAGAAGTGATTTCTGGCGTTCACAAGTTAGTGTAATAGGCCCTCTCCTGTTCCTTATCTATATAAATGATTTACGAGACAATCTGATTAGCTGCCTTAGGTTGTTTGCAGATGATGTTGTTTATCGTCTAGTACAGTCTTCGGAAGATAAAAACCAATTGCGGAACGATTTAGATAAAATATCTGTATGGTGCGAAAATTGGCAATTGATCCTAAATAATGAAAAGTGTGAGGTCATTCACAGGAGTGCTAAAAAGAATCCTTTAAACTTCAGTTAGTCGATAAATTAATCAAATCTAAAAGCCGCAAATTCAACTAAATACCTAGGAATTACAATTACGAAAAACATAAATAGGAAAGAGCACATAGGAAATGTTGTGGTGAAGGCGTACAAAAGACTGCGTTTTATTGGCAGAACGCTTAGAAGATGCAACAGTTCTACTAAGGAGACTGCCTACACTATGCTTGTCCGCCCTCTTTTGGAGTACTGCTGCGCGGCATGGGATCCTTACCAGATAGGATTAATGGAGTACATCGAGAAAGTTCAAAGAAGGGCAGCACGTTTTGTACTATCGAGAAATAGGGGAGAGAGTGTCACGGACATGATACAGGTTTTGGGGCGGACATCATTAAAACAAAGGCGTTTCTCGTTGCGTTTGGAGCTTCTCATGAATTTTCAATCACCAACTTTCTCAAATGTTCAAAGGTGTGTGAAATTTTATGGGACTTAACTGCTAAGGTCATCATTCCCTAAGCTTACACACTACTTAACCTAAATTATCCTAAGGACAGACACACACACCCATGCCCGAGGGAGGACTCGAACCTCCACCGGGACCAGCCGCACAGTCCATGACTGCAGCGCCCTAGACCACTCGGCTAATCCCGCGTGACACCAGCTTTCTCCTCCGAATGCGAAAATACATGGTAACGCCGACCTGTATAGGGAGAAACAATCATCACAATAAAATAAGGAAAATAAATCGCTTCAGACAAATGCCGGGAGGGTTTTTGTGAAAGGGCATGGCCGACTTCCTTTCCTGATCCGATGGGACCGTTGACCTCGCTGTTTGGTCCCCTCCCTCAAATCAACCAACAAGTAGGTCGACAACTGAATAAACATCTGGTTGACACATTCTGTGTCTTTGATCTACCATTTTACGTAATAACTGATCGCTACTATGCTTTAAATATTGTCTTTAAAATCATCTGTTAACAGTATTTCTTTCTCCGGGGCTACTTATGTACAAAAATAAGTGTTTTATTGTGTTAACTTCAACAGCAAGTGGCCAGATTTTCTACATGTCAAAAGCACTACTGCCTACAAGGGAAATATTTAATATGTCCCTTAAGATATTTGCAGCAAGACCGATTGCTGTAGGCTTTTGATAACCATTATCCCCTGTAAGTTCTACTGGGAATCTCTTATCTTTAATATTATCTTTTATCAACTGTTGATATTTCACTACTTGTACAGGATTAATTAAGTGATGTTCCAAAATACCTTTTTGCGCATTTATGATTGCTGTAATTAGCAAATCATATCCTCTTTCTGGTCCCGGCGGAGGTTCGAGTCCTCCCTCGGGCATGGGTGTATGTGTGTGTTCGTCCTTGGGATAATTTAGGTTAAGTAGTGTGTAAGCTTAGGTAATGATGACCTTAGCAGATAAGTCCCATAAGATTTCACACACATTTGAACATATCCCCGTTCAAGCACAGTAAATACAGACTTCAGCTGAATTAGCTGCTCATTAATGGTTATCAATAATAACGGTTCTCTGTAGCCTTCAGTGCTTTCCTCAAACTGTATGATGTGGTGACTGAGTTTTTTCATCCCTTGTGTAATGTCCTGTTCGTTTCTTGCTATGGAACTTGCTGTCTGACTAAAATTTCTTAACGTGGCTGTTATTGTTGTAATTTGTTCTCTGGTTAACCTTAACAGCTGTTTTTGTTCTCCCTCTAACAGATCAATTTTTGCCTCAAATTAAGAAGCATCATCTTCATCTAGAGTTCCAAATAATATCTTAGTGATTTTCCCAACAAAATTGAGCACTCCACGTTTTATTATTTTTCGTTCATGGTGAGCTAATTGTCTAGTTAGACTTTGAGATTTCTCTATTTTACCAACGTACCATAGTAATGCCTGTTTGCACTTTCTCCAGTCCGGAGCCGCGCTGCTTCTACGGTCGCAGGTTCGAATCCTGCCTCGGGCATGGATGTGTGTGATGTCCTTAGGTTAGTTAGGTTTAATTAGTTCTAAGTTCTAGGGGACTGATGACCACAGCAGTTGAGTCCCATAGTGCTTAGAGCCATTTTGTTTGCACTTTCACACTCTAAAGCACTCATGTTAAGTAATCTCTGGCAGAATTCTACAGCTCTTGCAGCTAGTGCTTCAGTGTTTTCAAATTATTAGTTTAATTCTACTAAACTGAAATAACTTATGATTCTCCTTATTTCCCCATGTTGTCATAATACAGTCCTGGGAACGACTGTAATTTCCTAAGTTGTAGATCCGGATGATATGCCACTGTTCCGACCAAAGTAATTCCGAATACCAGATGTGTTGCCGCCGTCTTGTAATTGAAAGAACTCTTTGAGGCAATTGACGTGCGATGTAAGATACTTATTCCTTCTTAAATATTGTTTTGCAATATATGGGCTTCACCATTGACTCTAATTTCTTTGATCTTCCCCTGCGTACAATTTCGCCAAATAACAAAACTATATCCCCTGGTGTGAACTCTTTCGGATGTTGGGTTCTATCATAATATACTATATTCTTTAATTGAGTCTCAACATTGAAGGTTCATGCACACATGTGTATGGTTCTCATTAGCTCGTTTAACTCAAACACATAATCATCATAATTGGAAATTACTGCTAGTGGGTTCTGTGATCCAGTTTCACTATGTGAGGTTGTCTTGATTACGAAAACTTCATATCATATCCAGGTATCCCAGTCACTCGGTCTATACAATGTCTGAGCGTTTCAATTAGAGTACTGTGTGTTCTTTCTAACGCTCCATTGCTCTGCGGGTAGTAGCACGTGGTTTTGAATACTCTTTGTACACAGTTGTTTGCGTACTCTTAGCATGGGAAGGTCGAAGGTACAATAAGACATATCGAACCCTACCCTGACATTTTTTACACAGGAAAGAAATGCACTACCAGAATTTTAGCTGCTAAGAGGCACTGCACGTATTTTGTAAAAAATGTTGACGTTACACACTTTTGCGGCGCGAAGAACAGCTCATAGCAGCGGTTTGTACAGACCTGCCCGTCTAGCGCGCGATTCGGTGAATCGCCCACACATCTGGAGGTCACACACACCAATTTTAAGCACCTAAAGTCTGGTTTACAATGGAGCGAAGGGAAGTGAACACGTGTGAATGAACATTTGCAGAAAATTCACTACCATTCACTTGTATATGGGTAAAATCGTTTATACTAGAGGGAACGGAAGAGAACACAAGGTAGTGAACATTGCCTATGAACGCTGTGTTGCTGATTTTTAGTTTTTGGAGCTAATATTCGGCATACAGGATACAACTCTATTTCATTCCGCTGCTAAACCTGAAATGAGAGAGAGGTATCGGAAATTAAGTTGTCTGATGAATTCCTGAAAAATACTTTCCACTGTCGAAAAAATTCTTTATCGAGAGGTTGAATCGCACTAGTAGTTCCAGGCGGCATCCAAATTACATCTACAAATTTTCTGTCGTCCTCTACAAAAACAGAGGCGTCGTTATGTCCAGACCATGAATCCAACAAAAGCAATGAATTAGATTCTGCAGCTGGTAGGAATACGTTTCGAACGAAATGTTGAAAATTATTCTTTCACATTTTTCCAGATTTTGATACCGATTACAAGATTTTTGCAACTAAACACTCCATTTTTTATTTTTGGTCCTCATTAGCCTTGCAGAAACAGTAAACTACTCATACTTATCACTAGCATTATCGTGTGATTGCATTCATTGAAGGGGCAATCAACTCCGTATTTTCTTCACCCCGAAATGATAACGTGTGGTGTACATGCAGTTCTTTCACGAAACGTGACTGATCAGCGTTATAAGCAGCAGTTGCGAGGATAACAGCAAGTTTCGTCTTTACGTCAGCTATGAATTTCTCTATAGCATTGCATATCACTGGCAGTTGCTCTACACGTTTACGTGACGTAAACTTGATAATTTTCCGACTTCCTGTTCTGTACGATTTCTTGAACCTGCGTAGTCAGGTCGACGAAGCCTGGAAATTAGCAATGTTCATGTCAGATGCAATTCGGAGAGCCCAGTCTCGCAGATCTTCATCGGTAACGGTGCATAGCCTCTCACGAGCGGTCCTAAATCTTTCGGACAGTTTTTCATTCAGATGGTTTCGGGTTTCCGTTTGCGCATACTTCTTACTTGGTGTAATTCATTCTTCCATTTGTACAGTCCACGCTCTGATTTTACGAAATGAAAACGCCTTTGCACATTGCCTAACTTCAAGCGTTTTTTCCCTACTTTGTTTAACCAATATTTCACTGCCTATTCTTCGTCGCTGAAAGCTGTGGCAGTACGTTTATTTTTAGGCTTGGAAGGTATTCTTCTTCAGAACCATTACTGGCAAAACTAACGCCGTCCGAACCACAATTCATCGAATCGTCACAGCTGTTTCCTATTTCTTCTAACGTATCCACAATTTCAAACGAAGTTTCGATATGATTCGAATGAACGTCAAGGAAATAAACTAACAAATCACATACATACGTGTACGTCGTCAGGAGAAGTAGGTGATTTCAGCTGGAAACCACGTTCTTCATATTTCATCACTGATAAATTGAGAATGTTAATTGAATTCCACATTACTGTGAAACTGGAAGGATTAGAAGGCATAGCCTCTCATGAGGAGTTCTAAATCTTTCGAACAGTTTTTCATTCAGGCATGCCTTACTAAAGCACAATAGATATTAATTCAGCTTTATCTGAGTTTTAAATACTGCCAAAAGCAACTGATAATTTGTAATAGATGTTACTTGAGAAGCTAATTCGAGAGAATAGTAACTGTGCACTATAGTGTCAGAGAAACTATCAACGAACGGTAACCTGAAACGTCCTTTACAAATTACGATCGGGCTGTGTCGTGTTCCCTGTTTACAAATGTTCCACCGACGTCGGCTGTGTCTGTGCCTAATCAGCCTGCTTAGCTGAGTGGTAACGTACTCGCTTCCCATAGAAGCGGGCCCGGGTTCGATTCCCGGGAGGGTTGTAGATTGTCTCCGCTTGGGGACTGGGTGTTACGTTGTCATCATCAAAATGAGTGCTCTCGGTCCATTAATCTCCGTATTCGTTTATATTCCTTGTGATATGATCGCTCCTTCTGGTCGTGCTGATGCTAATTGGAATTTCGATTGCGTAACCGAAATTTCGTAGCTGGATTAAAAAATGCTACAATCCTCAGGAAGAATATACTCTGGTATTTGCTTTTGACAAGGAATCCTGTCCTGTTCATCCGACATCCCTGGAAATAAATGACGGAATTAACAGCTAATTGGTCTCAGTTCTGAAACCTAGAAACTGGATCAGGAAAAATACCATGTTTTTGTCAAGTTATTCAGTGCTGTGACTGTTCATAAAGTGTTACGAAAGTGGGGCTATGAAGTAGATTTTGTGCATAGAAATGATAATAAAAGTGAGAATTCCATCTATAAAGCTGACATTGATTACAGAACCGTTCGTGTCTTGAATCTTCCAATTGAAATTGAAAACTCAGGAATCTCTTTCAAAGTACGGCAACGTTAAATCAGTTGTAAATGAAATATGGTCGTCTCGCTTTAAACTGCAATGTTTTAACGGGGTCCGCTGTGTAGAGATGGACGTTAAGACAAATATTCTGTCTCTCGTAACTGTTAGTGGGTATAAGGTACAAATTGTTTATACAGGTCAGGAATCTGCATGTCATATACACTATGTGACGAAAAGTATCCGGACACCCCAAAAACATACGTTTTTCATATTAGGTGGATTCTGCGGCCACCTACTGCCAGGTACTCCATATCAGCGACCTCTGTAGTCATTAGACATCGGGAGAGAGCAGAATGGGGCGCTCCACGGAACTCACGGATATCGAGCGTGGTCAGCTGATTGGGTGTCATTTGTGTCATACGTCTGTACGTGAGATTTCTACACTCCTAAACACCTCTAAGTCCACTGTTCCCAATGTGATGGTGAAGTGGAAATGTGACGGGACACGTACAGCACAAAAGCG
Source organism: Schistocerca piceifrons (assembly GCF_021461385.2). Lineage (NCBI taxonomy): Eukaryota > Metazoa > Arthropoda > Insecta > Orthoptera > Acrididae > Schistocerca > Schistocerca piceifrons. The sequence goes on from NC_060149.1 coordinate 584,310,504, forward strand.
TATTGGCCGACCTCGACTGTTGACTGACAGAGACCGCCGACAAGTGAAGAGGGCCATAATGTGTAATAGGCAGACATCTATCCAGACCATAACACAGTAAGTACAAACTGCAACAGGATCAACTGGAAGTACTATGAGAGTTAGGCGGGAGATGAGAAAACTTGGATTTCATGGTCGAGCGGCTGCTCATAAGCCACACATCACGCCGATAAATGCCAAACGACGCCTCGTTTGGTGTAAGGAGCGTAAACATTGGACGATTCAATAGTGGAAAAATGTTGTGCGGAGTGACGAATCACAGTACACATTGTGGCGATCAGATGGCAGGATGTGGATATGGCGAATGCCCGGTGAACCTCATCTGCGAGCGTGTGTAGTGCCAGCAGTAAAATTCGGAGGCGGTGGTGTTATGGTGTGGTCGTGTTTTTCATGGAGGGAGCTTGTTTTGCGTGGCACAGGCCTACAATGATGTTTTAAGCACCTTCTTGCTTCCCACTGTTGAAGAGCAATTCGGGGATGGCGATTGCATCTTTCAACACGATCGAGCACCTGTTCATAATGCACGGCCTATGGCGGAGTGGTTACACAACAATAACATTCCTGTAATGGACTGGCCTGCACAGGGCTCTGACCTGAATCCTACAGAGCACCTCTGGGATGTTTTGGAACGCCGACTTCATGCTAGGCCTCGCCGACCGACATCAGTACCTCCTCTCAGTGCAGCATTCCGTGAAGAATGGGCTGCCAGTCCCCAAGAAACCTTCTAGTACCTGATTGAACGTATGCCTGCGAGAGTGGGAGCTGTCATCGAGGCTAAGGGTGCGCCAACACTATACTGAATTCCAGCATTACCGATGGAGGGTGACACGAACTTGTAAGTAATTTTCAACCAGGTGTACGGATACTTTTGATCACATAGTGTATGTAACGAAACTAGCCACTTCAGACAGGAATCTCCGCCGCGTCCTCTTGTTCTTAAAAGCAATTGGACACAGCGTCAGAAACTTACCTTAAATGATCTGTTACCAAAGAATAGCCCAGATGAACTGGCTGATTATGTTAACTCAGCGGGCTAAGCTGATGTCTCCCTTTACGATAACGGTCAATTTCCCCTGTTAACAACAAACGGAAACCCTGCTACCACTACTAGTGAAACTGAAATGCAACCGAAAAAATGACCTCTGGAGACATAGTTCTTCAGAGGACTAGCTGTCCTGTACAACTCCCTCAGGTCGCAAGCAAAAACAGTTTGATGAGGAGGCAGGGGAACTGGAAGGCAGAATGCGAATGGAAACTGATGAACAGAAAGATCATAAACAGTACCAGAAAATGAAGAGTGTGTAGTCAGTATTATTTTGCAAGAAACAACAGGTGAAGTAGCTGATTGCAAAGATCAGCAGCTATCTGTCAGCTGGGTCGGTTGGGTTGTGTTTTTTTTTTTTTTTTTTTTTTTTTTTTTTTGAGGGACGAGACCAAATAACGAGGTCACCTATCTGTTAGTAAACAAATTCATTTCGGCTTTAGTAATTTCCGGTTACATAAATGTGTCTCACGAAACAAGTGTTGGAACAGCTGTTTTGTGAGGGAAGTGATTCCAATAAGTGAGGTGGAACGACTGGAATCCGGAAGGGGAATAGGGCTAAATACCTAAGATGTGACTATCATCAACTTGTATGCCCCTTCAGGAAGTCCTCACCGAGCTGACAGGGCACGTTTCTTCAAATATGAACTGATACACTTGTTAAAGTAAAATCCAAGACAGTTATCATTTGCAGGTGATTTTAATTGTGTTTTAAATTGAAAAGATCAGTTACCTAATTTTAATTTCTCAAGTGAACTAAAACAACTAGTTACTGGTTTAGAATTAAAGGATATATGGGAAATCATATACTCCTCCATTGTTGAGTTCACTTATGCCACGGCAACATCTCGTAGCAGGTTCGATAGATTAAATATTTCTAAAAATCTTGAAACTTCCATGACAAAAGTAGAAGCCATTCCTACGTACTTTTCAGACCATTCAAGTGTCTTTGCTTGCGTAAATTTAACAAGACAGCCAGTTCGCCGATACAAGAATCAATGGAATTTGAACATTTCCTTGTTAGTAAATCATGATTTAGAAGACCTGATTAAAGAAGCATGGGCAATATGGCTGCGTATTCGTAGTAGTTATGCCACTGCTATCGACTTGTGGGTTAAAATGTCGAAGCCAAAGTTGAGGAAGGTTCTTATTCAATACAGTGCCTAGAGCGCAAGAGAAATGAAATGCGCTATAGAATATTACTATTCCGTTTTGAGAGATCTGTATGATTAGGTCTCAGCAGGTTCCTCATTTCGGATAGCAGACATCAAAAAAGTCAAATCCAAGTTACTTAATATCAAGAGAAATTAAATGGAAGGGTTGAAAGTAAAATCGAAGGCAAATTCGGTGTCAGAAGACAAAACTACTTCCCTGTATCATTTAGTGAAGCATACGAAAAGCGGAAGAAGGACTTTTATTGATGAAATTCGAACAAAAAACGGTACGATTCTCAGAACCCAGTAGGATATCATGGACGAGATTTATCGCTATTATTGCGAGCTATATTCTGTAAATCGAAGTAGTGATGCATCCTTGGAAGAATTCGTTGACATTCTAGCCCCACAGCTGACCGAAGATAACGAAAATTTTGTCGAGGCACCCAGTGAAGAGGACGTGTATGAGAGACTGTGCGCCTCACCACCAAAAAAATCCCCAGGACCGAATGGTCTGCCAACAGGGTTTTACATCCGTTACTGGGCAATAGTGCGTGCGAAAATCACGGATATTGTAAATGAGGTTACTCAGGGTAGAATGATTCCGGCTGAGTTTAAGGATAGTAAAATTGTTCTTGCGCCAAAAAATAATGGAAACAAAGATTTGTATAATTTTCGTCCAATTTCACTGCTGAATTCTCATCATAAATTAATAGCTAGAATAGTCAACAAGAGAATTTTATGCCTTACAGATACAATTATTAGTAAACATGAGAACTGTGTGCAAGGCAGAATCATTTTTTCAAAATTTAGCAGAATTCAGGGATATCATTGCAATAACATCTGTAACAAACATAAAGTGTGCTTTATTTTTTTAGATTTTTTATAAAGCCTTCGATGTAGTAAATCATGCATATCTTCTACAGACGTTGAAGAAAATAGGTTTCAACGATAGAGTCATACAGTTGATAAGGAACATAGCAACTGGAATAAATGCAAAAATAGCGGTGAAATGTCAACAACCCAGGCAGAAACAAATCAAACGAGGTGTTCCTCAAGGAAGTCCTCTGTCCATGTCGCTCTTCGCCATTTCACTGGAACCTTTCCTTCGACATGTCTATGCTAGATAAAAGGCTTAACATTATCAGGGAATAAAACAGTTATAAGATCCTGTGCTGACGATATAAAGGTCATTATAAGGAATAATGAAGAGGTAACCACACTAGCAACAGTGATTGATACGTACTGTACAGAATCTGGAGCCAATGCAAACGAAAAAAAAGTAAGATGTTAATTTTTAGAGGTTTTGATAATATCAACATCGGGAGGTAAAAATTAGTCCGACAACATAAAACACTTGGGATCACCCTGAGAGTATGGCCCATGAAAATGATGGCTTTAAATTGGAAAGTTGCAGCAGATAAAGTTCAAGGAGCCATTATAGAGAATTTGTTTTTTGAACTTGATTCATATATCGAGTTAAAGTATATCAACTCATACATACTTGCTAAAGTTTATTATACTGCCCAACTGTTTCCCATACCGAGAATGATAGCGGGAAGAATAATGTCCAAAATCACAAACTTTTTGTGGAAAGGTGAAGTGTTCAGAGTACCTGCTAAAGTAGCCACTTTAGATCCTAAAAATGGTGGACTAGGATTAACTGATATGATGGATAAGGCCTCTGCAATTTTTATCAAAAGGCGAGTTAATATCAAAAGAGACTCGCGGGAGAGAATAACCAGCCAACGTTTCGAAATCATTAAACCTCGAAGCCTGCTTCTCCAGATTGGCGTGCAGAATGTCAACAGTCGTTAACAGCATGTGAGGGTTTTCTGTGTTGAGTTCAGTTATGTAAGTGCCGAAATCAGACAGTCACGACAGTTAACATCAAGAATCATACTGCGGGAACGAAAGAAACGCAAAGGAAGGAACAAAATAGAACGACGGTTTCCAATCATTGATTGGTCTGGGATTTGGAAAAACCTTAGTTCTACAAGACAGATAACAACATAGTTAGCACCACTGAAAGCTGTATGCCATGGGACTCTGTGAAACAAATTTATGCCAACAATGCCATCTAGTTGACACAATAATTCATAGATACACTCGCAGCGGTCACATGAATAGTTGGAAGTGGAATCGAGAGCAAATAGCTCTGATTACAAGGACATCCACTGAGAGTATATCGCTGTCATTGATACACTGGCCTGAAGCACGCTGTTTCCCAGAGGCAAAAAATAACGCTGTGTACTGACTGTGGGAAATTTTGTTAATTACGTCATTAACAAACTAGGATCCGAAAGCACCATAGAGTTCAAGGTACACATGCTGTGCGAATACCACAAAATTAGAAGGTATTCGAATTACAAGAAAATGTTCGGCAATATGTTAAAAATTATATTTGAAAGAATGGGCATTGGTTAACACAAAAAAGAAGACGGTGTTGACAGTGATGTATTGTAGTTACTTTAAGGATATTATTCAAATTTTTACTGTAAATTTTTGGTGTGTGCTTTTTCAGAAAGAAGTTTTTGAAATTTTATAAGCTGATGTACCGAACTTATTTGACAGTCTTGTCTAAATCAAGTGTTGAGAAATACTTTTCTTTATCTAGCCCATCCAAAATTTCATCTACTGTAGGTAGGGGTACACATTGTTAATAGATATATCACTTAGGCGCCTATCGTCTGTTATAATCCACCATTTTTGTTTTCCATTGGCGTCCAATTTCTTTGGAATCATAATTAGGGGAAATTCTATGCAACATTTTATCGATTTCCTCTTGCAAAACTTATTTTTGTGCCTTTGGTATTCGGTCTTTAACATATTGCTTCTGCTTCCGTATCAACTAGATTTCATGCCTTTTCGCGTCAGTGTGCGTCTATTGAGCTGCTGGTAAGTGAAAGATGTCATAGTATGCCATGCAGATTGCCATAATGACATCGCTTTCTTCGCAATTCAGATATTCTAGTCTAATATTTCCTTTTAGCTTTGGCCCCGGATTTTATCTCCGTCTTTACTCTTCTCACTTGCTCTACGTTAAATGTCTCCTCAGTTGGCACTTCCTCAGCCACTACTACCGGACATTTCATCGATTTACACTATGTGATCAAAAGCATCCGGACACCTGGCTGAAAATGACTTACAGGTTTGTGGCTGGAATTCAATATGGTGTTGACCCTCCATTACCCTCGATGACAGCTTCCACTCTCGCAGGCATCCGTTAAATCATGATCTGGAATGTTTTTTGGGGAATGGCAGCCCATACTTCACGGAGTGCTGCACTGACAAAAGGTATCGATGTCGGTCGGTGAGGCCTGGCACGAAGTCGGCGTTCCAAAACATCCCAGAGGTGTTCTGTAGGATTCAGATCAGAACCCTACGCAGGCCAGTCCATTACAGGGCTGTTATTGTTGTGTAACGACTCCGCCATAGGTCGTGCATTATGAACAGGTGCTCGATCGTGTTGAAAGATGCAATCGCCGTCACCGAATTGCTCTTCAACAGTGGGAAGCAAGAAGGTGCTTAAAACATCAATTTAGGTAGGCCTGTGTTGTGATAGTGCCGCGCAAAATATCAAGGGGTGCAAGACCCCTCCACGAAAAACACGACCACACCATAACACCACCGCCTCCGAATTTTACTGTTGGCACTACACACGCTGGAAGATGGGGTTCACCGGGCACTCGCCATACCCACACCCTGCCATCGGATCGACATGTTGTGTACCGTATTCATCACTCCACACAACGATTTTCCACTGTTCAGTCGTCCAATGTTTACGCTCCTTACACCAGGAGAGGCGTCGTTTGGAATTTACCAGCGTGATGTGTGGCTTATAAGCAGCCGCTCGACCATGAAATCCAAGTTTTCTCACCTCCCGCCTATCTGTCATACTATTTGCAGTGGATCCTGTTGCAGTTTGGAATTCCTGTGTGATGGTCTGGATAGATGTCTGCGTATTACACATTATGACCCTCTTCAACTGTCGGCTATCACTGTCAGTCAACAGACGAGGTCGGCCTGTACGCTTTTGTGCTCTACGTGTCCCTTCACGTTTCCACTTCACTATCACATCGGAAACAGTTGACCTAGAGATGTTTAGGAGTGTGGAAATCTCACGTACATACGTATGACACAAGAGACACCCAATCACCTGACCACGTTCGAAGTCCGTGAGTTCCGCGGAGCTCCCCATTCTGCTGTTTCACGATGTCTAATGACTACAGAGGTCACTGGTATGGAGTACCTGGCAGTAGGTGGCAGCACAATGCTCTTAATATGAAAAACGTATGTTTTTGGGGGTGTCCGGATACTTTTGATCACATAGTGTATATGACATGTAGCTTCCTGACCTGTATAAACAATTCGTGCCTTATACCCACAAACAGTTACGTGAGACGGAATATTTGTCTTAACGTCCATCTCTACACAGCGGACCCCGTTAAAACATTGCAGTTTAAAGCGAGGCGACCATATTTCATTTACAACTGATTTAACGTGTCCGGATATCTTTGATCACATAGTGTACGTTCCTCCGTCGCCTTTAGCACAGTCGTTACACGTGTGCCATCTTTTACCGCTATCAGCGCTTCTGGTTCATAGACTTCTGTACTTACTTCTTGCTTACGAATGATTGCTTGTGACATATTCCTTATGTCTACCTTCGCTCTAAAAATTCGTTCCTCTCTGGGGCCCATGATCAAACTTTGCCCTGTTCTTACCTCTTCTCTCGCGGGTGCTCTCCCGCACTGGCAGCTCTCTGTTTTCGCCGCTCCATCCAAAACCAAGTTGCCACTCTATTTCGCAGCTTCTACTGCCATCGAACCAGCTCCAACCGCAATCGATTTAACTTTTCTCTATCTTACGGCTCCGAACGCAACCGAACCTACATTGCGCTGTCTGGCGGCTCTTACCGCGATCGAACCGGCATCTACCGTGTTCGATATAACTTTTCTCGGTTTCGCGGCTCAAATCGCAACCGAACAACCACCTCCTTTTCTCGTGGCTCCTACCGCTTAAACATTAATATTTCGTTTTTCCGGTGCTCCTGCCGCCATCGAAACGCCTCTTCCGTGTTCGACGTGACTTGCTACTGTTTCGCAACTCCTATCGCAACTGAAGCAACACGTTGCTGTCTCGCGGTCCCTATCGCTCTTGCACTAACGTAACTTTTCCCTGCCGGTCTGTGTTTAACAAGTTTTCCACAAGGTTCTCTGTCTTGGAGCTCATGTTCCCGCGCTCTTCGCAACTCGATTCGCTTCCCACGTATCCATACACTTTTTGCACCTTAATCACCCTAATTCCCAACAGATCATCAAACGGCAGATCCACCTCTGCCCCAGTAACATGAACTTTGTGGCCCGCTAGTGTATCTCTTGTGGCCTGTAATTCGATATCTACACCATCTTCTGTCTCACAAACAATATAGCGACCTCTCTGGTCCTAATACTCTCACATGTAACTCACAGCATTGCATAAAGTTTTTCTTTTATCTAAATGTATTTAAGTGACAGGGTGTGAAAAACCACACCGAATTCAGTTTTCGCTTTTTACATCACAGTTCTATAAGATCATTTCTGTTCGTGCAGTCAACAGTAAATATTTTACGTAACAAGGCGCAATGTGACTGTCTTATTACCCCTTTTCCTACTTTTCTGGCCTCTTATTCTTTCTTTTAGCCAACCACGTACACTCAGTACATTGCCTTGCGTAGTGGCCGCTCGGATTGCACTTAAAACATATTGCGTCACTTGCCTCTGTACATGGTGGACTGTGAGCAAGTAACTTATATTGGGAACACTTAATCTAGACTCAGCTCGTCCGTCTCTCTGCAGATCCCTTTTAATTTCCGGTTCATTTCTGCCAGCCTTTCCTCCTTTTCCCGTTCCAATTCCTCTAGCCTAGCAGCGATTTCTTTTTCCTCCTTGAAGTTTCTTTCTGATTGTTTCTCAAGCAGTCATACCCGTCTATGAGCGCGACAATATTTTGGCATGTGCCCTAGCTTACCAAAAGTATAACATTTTAGGTTCTTAAGTTTGTCTGCCCTCGGCATTCCAGTTAATTTTCTTGCCATCGGCTTTTCTATCGCCGATGCAATAGCATCCTCCTCTGTAGAGGCAATACCGAGGACTTCAGCGAGTGCTACTGTCCCTCCCCCGGCCCTTACCAACGTTTTAATGCAGTCATCATAAAGAACATGTATGAATACCGCTCTACCCAATTTCAGAACCAGAACAGTACTTCCAGGCCACTCAACTTTCGTCATTACACGCATAATGACTTCCCCAAAAGAATGCTGCAAGGCATCAACACGTGAGCTCCACTGTGCAATGCTTTCAATGCGTTCTTGTCTACTTGCAAACACCTACAAGGGCAGTAATCCGAGGTCGGTTTACAAGCATAACTTTACACTAAAATAGCACGTACAGCAAACCATGTGGTTGTCAAATCCCTGACTAACAATTTACTCCTGGCAGCTCCAGTTATTCGTGTCTTGACAAACTGATGCAAAACATCATGGACATCTGGGGCCACAAACTCGAATGCACTGTCATACACTACTGGCCATTAAAATTGCTACACCAAGAAGAAATGCAGATGATGAACGGGTATTCATTGGACATATATATTATACTAGAACTGACATGTGATTACATTTTCACGCAATTTGGGTGCATAGATCCTGAGAAATCAGTACCCAGAACAACCACCTCTGGCCTTAATAACGGCCTTGATACGCCTGGGCATTGATTCACACAGAGCTTGGATGGCATGTACAGGTACAGCTGCCCATGGAGCTTCAACACGATACCGCAGATCATCAAGAGTAGTGACTGGCGTATTGTGACGAGCCAGTTGCTCGGCCACCATTGACCAGACGTTTTCAGTTGGTGAGAGGTCTGGAAAATGTGCTTGCCAGGGCAGTAGTCGAACATTTTCTGTATCCAGAAAGGCCCGTACGGGACCTGCAACATGCGGTCGTGCATTATCCTGCTGAAATGTAGAGTTTCGTGGGGATCGAATGAAGGGTAGAGCCACGGGTCGTAACACATCTGAAATGTAGCGTCCACTGTTCTAAGTGCCGTCAGTGCGAACAAGAGGTGACCGAGACGTGTAACCAATGGCACCCTATACCTGATAAGCCAGTATGGCGATGACGAATACACGCTCCCAATGTGCGTTCACCGCGATGTCGCCAAACACGAATGCGACCATCATGATGCTGTAAACAGAACCTGAATTCATACGAAAAAATGACGTTTTGCCATTCATGAACCCAGGTTCGTAGTTGAGTACACCATCGCAGGCGCTCCTGTCTGTGATGCAGTGTCAAGGGTAACCGCAGCTGTGGTCTCCGAGCTGATAGTCCATGCTGCTGCAAACGTCGTCGAACTGTTCGTGCAGATGGTTGTTGTCTTGCAAACGTCCCCATCTGTTGACTCAGGGATCGAGACGTGGCTGCACGATCCGTTACAGCCATGCGGATAAGATGCCTGTCATCTCGACTGCTAGTGAAACGAGGCCGTTGGGATCCAGCACGGCGTTCCGTATTACCCTCCTGAGCCCACCGATTCCTTATTCTGCTAAGAGTCATTGGATCTCGACCAACGCGAGCAGCAATCTCGCGATACGATAAACCGCAATCGCGATAGGCTACAATCCGACCTTTATCAAAGTCGGGAACGTGATGGTATGCATTTCTCCTCCTTACACGAGGCATCACAACAACGTTTCACCAGGCACCGCCAGTCAACTGCTGTTTGTGTATGAGAAATCGGTTGGAAACATTCCTCATGTCAGCACGTTGTAGGTGTCGCCACCGGCGCCAACCTCGTGTGAATGCTCTGAAAAGCTAATCATTTGTATATCACAGCACCTTCTTCCTGTCGGTTACATTTCGCGTCTGTAGCACGTCATCCTCGTGGTGCAGCAATGTTAATGGCCAGTAGTGCAATTATCTTTAAAGCTCATTCAGCTGTGCTTTGATGCCATGAAATGTTGTAGCAATTACTTAAATGCATCACTTAAACTAATGTACTGCCTGATTGGTAACGAGTGCGCAATATTACTGTCGGTTGCTTCTACCCGCGTACTTTACCTACAAGTTTTGTCACCTTATTTGAGTGTGTCTGCTTTCTGCACAGCCTGTCTCCGCTCGCATCGCTTTCCAGCCACGCGGCCCTCGCTGCTGGCCACCCCCGGCAGCGGCGCGCCTCGTGTTACGTTATCTGTTTCCTGGTAGCTGGCGGTCCCTCTGCCCCGTCAGTTACCTGTGGTCGTCGCCTCCCTCTGGAACGGTGAGCTACTGAGCTCCCGCGCCTCGCTGCCGACTCCCCTTCCGCGAAGTCGAACTCGAGCTGTGGCGGACCTTCACGGCCCGTAAGAAGATCTCACGCCGTGTCCCTCTGGATGGTCGTACTGTCACGCCTCATTGTCGACTCACCCCTCACGTTGCCGAACCCTCGCCGTAACGGACCTTCCTGGCCTGTCAGAATCGTCTTCTCCTCGCTTCGCTTCGAGATGCCTACCACCTCTCGCCTCAGTCTTAGCTGTAAGAGCCGTCAGTCCATTCTGACTTCGGGTCGAATATCGTCAGAAGTTAACAACATCCTATACCTACTTCTCAGATCAGTGGCCTGGCTAATTCCAGTCCTGCGCAGCGACACAGTAAGGCTGTGTCTTCCTGGTAGTCAATATCTGACGAGAGGAATACCTATGTGTAGCCAACCCTCATTCCTGACACCAAAAATTTCGCGTTTTTAGTGTCTTGCGAGATCAGGATGGGAGCTGATGCTGTCTCTAGTTGTTAAGTGGCTTTTCCAACACGCAGACCTGGTGTCTCAGAGTACAACTTGGGATATTTGCAGACAAGAAACTCTGTGTGAAAAGGACGAGGAACTCTGATAAATGGCTGAGACCAAACAACGAAATAGGATAATCCTGCATATACCCTTTGCTGCTAAGTGCCGTGAGAAATTAAGTCTTGTCGTGGGGACAGAGTAATGCAAGCCCAGCGTCTGACACAGCCTGAGTTCGGAGTCCTTAGCAAAAAGGCTCGCATGACGCACCCCCCACACGATCGTGGGCCGTCCTCCCGACCTCTGTTTCTCCTAGAAGCTTCTTCTAAAGCCGGTCACGTAGGTTCCTCCTTATTAGCGTCCCTACTGACATAGGGTTACCATTCTACACGCACACATCGTGCAAAATCAAATGGCTCCGAGCACTATGGGACTTAACATATGAGGTCATCAGTCCCCTAAACTTAGAACTACTTAAACCTAACTAACCTAAGTACATCACACACATCCATGCCCGATGCAGGATTCGAACCTGCGACCGTAGCAGCAGCGCGGTTCCGGACCCAAGCACCTAGAAGCGCTCGGTCACTACGGCCGGCGACATCGTGCAACATTACCACCCTGGTTACCCACTCTTAATATATCATTTGCGAAAACATTAGAATTTGCTGAATTCTCCATTTTTCATTTCCCTTATTTGTCTGGGTTTGTAGTTCCATCTTATGATTACTGTTCCCCTGATGCCAGCAAGCACTGAATCAGTCAAATTACTTTCCAGTGGTTCTACTTTTTCTTGTCCTAACTCGACAGTATTTGGAGATTCTAACACCATTTCCTCCTTATCTAAAATTCTCGATAAGGACAGTTCTTTCTTAACCCTATCCAAGTCTATTATGCCTTGTATTACCCTTGGTGAACTGGAATCTACTGGGTCCCCATCAGAATCGCCCTTTCTGTTCTGTAATATTACTAGCACGTCTGTCAGCTGATACTGAGGATGAGAGCTTAAGCTTGGCTTTGGATGTGGCCGCTGCCGCTGGTGCCGGCGCTCGCTGTCCCACGCCGCCCCCACGTCGGTGGGCTCAGCCGTCGCTGCAGGTAGACGCCCCCGTAAAGCGATGTTATCGGCTTCGACTACCGTGCTCGACCCGTTCCTCCACTCTCGCTTTCCTCGCCACACTTCGGATTCCTTTCCAGCCCACGCTGCTACTGCTCAGTGTTGTGTACCTCTACTCCTCCACCCTACTTGAAAGCTTTCTTACTACTTTTTCCGTGATTTGGCGTATCTCTTTAACATAACAATGCACTATTTTAAAATCGTATTTTACTGTTGCTTCAGCAATATATGAGCACGTGACTGTTCGTGTTTCATCTTTAAATGATCATTTAGCGAGATGTAAAACCCGAAGTGTCGAAATTACGGTACAGATTACAGTCGCACACCACAACATCAGTGTCTGTTCTCTATTTTGCACGAAGTTTATTATCACTCGTTGAGTGATACAATCTTTGTCTTCACCCCTGAACTTCCGAAAGTGTTATTAACGTTCCGATCGCAAGTAAATATTTGTGACAAGCAAGAATATAAATGCTATTGCTGCTCATTTCAGTCACAGCAATTTAAGCCGTGCTCTTAAGTTCCTGTCTAGGCACACTATCGGAGATCACGACATACTCGGAATAAGCAGCAAAGTATTCGTAAAAATCTATAATTCAAATACTGTTCGTCGTCTCTCTTGCAGGAGTTTCATCTTTGGTTTTTTAATCAGACTGAAGTCACAAAACGTATAAAACTCGTTCCCGTGAGACCACACTGTTATATGTAAATACTACAGTGTATTTTAGATCATCCTTTTTTACACGAATAAGAAAGAACCAGAATCTTTTACAAACGTGAAAGAGGAAAAAAAATCTGCATTTAGCTACATGTGAACCTACTTCCTCTAACACCGTGGTTACAAATCTCTAACCACAAGATCGCACCACTCACATATAAACCGTAAGCTAACCATTATATGCCTTCGAATTTCACAGAGTCTGTTCATCACTGACGTGTCGGTAACAGAAATTCAGTCGTAATAAATCGTGCCGAGAATGACGTTTGTAATTAATTTTCGATGCGGCATTGTGCATACTGTTATAACACACAAGTTATAACAGAGAAACAATAGAATACGATGTCCGCCCTGGTAGCTGAGTGGTTATCGTGACAGGCTGTCAATCCTAAGGGCCCGGGTTCGATTCCCGGCTGGGTCGGAAATTTTCTCCGCTCAGGGACTGGGTGTCGTGTTGTCCCAATCATCATCATTTCATCCCCATTGACGCGCAGGTCGCCGAAGTGGCGTCAAATCGAAAGACGTGCACTAGGCGAACGGTGTACCCGACGGGAGGCCCTAGCCACACGACATTTCCATTTCCAATAGAATACGATGAAAACCAACATGGAGTCTCCGAAAGAGCAAACGAGCGACGTAATCTAACCCGATCCGAATGCGTGAAACGCTATTGATTATCCTTGTTTCGGGCCGCGCTGTCCCTAACGGTAAGTCCAGCACACCTTCCTCTGCACTAGCAAGGTCACCGGTGCCTGCTACCGTCTGCCCGTCGTTCGCACTCTTGGTATTACCGTTAGTTGCCAAAATTCGCCTTAAAATTGAGATTTCGGACGTTTTTGCCTCCGGCCGATCCCCTACCGAGACATTATTTAGTTTAACAGGTCCTGTGGGATAGAGTCATTGCCGTGTTCCACATTGCCGTTACTGCTGCTTCCACTGTGTCGTCGGTTGCACGGTTCCGTGCCGCGGCGACACAGGACGCACCGAACTACCATTTTTCCTGCGGAAGCGTTTGTACATGTGGCCGTCCGCTGTAATTGATGTGCCAGCGCTCTACTCTTTCTAGGAAACGCACGTAATTCTCGTAACTGTCTCTCGGCGCTGCCACTAATTCGGGCCGAATATAAAACAGCAAACGTTGTTCTGTCTCCGCAGTAAACCATTGTATAGCCATATCTCCGTCCACGTTATTAATACGTTTCCACCAGTTATCACAGAATCCTTTCATCGTGCCGCTATCTAGTTGATACTTGTTCCCACTCCAGAAATCGGCTAGCAATTCCCTCTGAATTTATACCAACCAATACACCTAAATATTTGTCTACGAACTCTTGCGAATCATTGCACTCATTAGCTACATCATTAGCCCATCTAACAGCACCTCCCCTGGTATGTCCTGCAACGAAAGAAATTTGTTCCTGCGCAGACCAGAATGCGGGTAGCACGTCCGTAAATTCTTGTACGAACAGTTCGGACGCAATTTTCCTGGCGGATCGAAATAATTAAATTTACGACAGCGAATAAATGCAACTTCCGCTGAAGTAACAGGAGTATACTGCAACACAGTTCGCGAAAACTTTGGAATTTCTCTCTCATGTTTAATCAACTTATCGTCTACTGACTTACTGCGTGCCGACTGCACTGCTTGAAACCATGCGAGTGCTGTGCTCTCAGCGTCCAGCAAGCAGCCAGTCTCATTTACATGTTCATCATATTTACTACTTTGGTCAAGCATTATCTTATTACCCATATTATTTAATTTTTGTCTACTGATTTCTCATGTTCTAAATACTTTAGTGAGGTCTGAACAGTGAAAGTGCGAAAGTGGTATGTTCTTCCAACCGTTTCCCTATCTTTTCCTCCGCTTCGTTAGCTTGTGTGTCGCAATTTTGGTGCACTTCTTTCATATGTCAATCGACCTTTGAAACCATTGTTTTCAACTTTTGATCAGCCTTCTTCTCTAATTCTACTGTGAACTGGGCAAACTGTTTTTCCGTGTCATCTCTTACTCCAGATTTTAAATTCGTCACTTCTTCAGACACATGAGAATTTACTGTCTTACCTAACTTTTCTCTTATTCTCCTGAGTTTGTAATTGCAACCTGAGATTACTGTTATCCTGATTTATTTGGGTTTTCAATCTCTTCTGGAGACTGCCTAACGATTCAACCTGTGACATCAAAAAAATATTTTGTCCCTCTGGTTTTAGCTCTGCAGTCAACTGCTGCTTCACCTCGTCTGTCATTAGTTGAGTGTCATCAATGCCCGCGAGCTATGAATCACTCAAACTACTGTCCGGTGGTTCCACTTTCACTTGTTTTAACTCGACAATATTTGGATATTTATTATTTCCCTCTCATCTAAAATTTTTTAGGACATTTCTTTCGCAATTGTTCACGACAGCTTTGCCTTCTATTTCCACTGATGAATTGGAACCTGTAGTGTCCCTTTCAGAATCGGCCATCGTGTTCTGTAAAGTGAGTGGCGCGCCCAACAGCCGATAGAGGAGAGTTTAGCTTTGAATGCGGCCGCCGTCACTTGCGCTGACAGCGCTGCGCCCGCTGCCGCTGCGCCCCTGCGCCGTGCAGCCCCACTCCGCAGTTACGGGGCGCCGCCCCCACGTCGGTCGGCCGAATGGGATCACTCGTCGCTGCAGGGATACAGGAAGACGCCCCCTTTCGCGGATGCTGTCGGCTTCGACCCGTTAGTAGAATCACTTTTCACGCCTTAAGTCAGACGCCTTTCCAGCCACCGCTGCTATCCATTTAACACAACAATGCACCATTCTGAAATCGTATTTTACAGTTGCTTTAGCAATATCCAAACCGTTTCCCTGACACCTACGCACCGCTTTGTGACGTAGTCCGTCTACCCTCTGGATTTTCAAGTGCATTTGTCTTCTTACCATTTTCGTCTCTACCAAATGAAAACAAATCGCTAGCAACGTATAACGCGTCAACTGGCTGTATCAGGACGCTGTGGTCTAACAGTGCAGCGTGGATCAAGTACTTAGCAGGCCTATCTTTGCATTTCTGCAAATCTGATGCCAAAACACACCATCCGTACCTGTCAAACTTACCTGACTAACCCACAGAAGAGCTAACTGCATGTTGGGCCCCAGGCTGTGAATTCTGCGTACGAAAATACTCCGAAACTAATACTCTACGGAAGGGGTTATTCCCGTAGATAAAGCACAAACCGAGCTGGTAAAATCTTGGTAAATTGTCGAGGTCCAGTGTACTCCAGTTTGGTATATGTACACTCCTTACAGCACTGGTGTAAAATACCAGCTGCTTGGAGCAGAATCACAGTACACCTTCGAACGTAACGTTTGTGTATCGGCCCGAAACCACCAACATGAAACGCCAGTTACTTGCACCAGGATGCACAATAAGAATCTCCCCCAATTCTACTCTGTTTGAAACTGTACCTGCCACGCGGGTCTTCATACCACACACGCCAGGATAGTTTCGCAACGAACACAAAACAGCGAAAATCGTTCCCTGTTGCATCCAAATAGCCATCAAAAATGGTTCAAATGGCTCTGAGCACTATGGGACTTAACATCTATGGTCATCAGTCCCCTAGAACTTAGAACTACTTAAACCTAACTAACCTAAGGACATCACACACATCCATGCCCGAGGCAGGATTCGAACCTGCGACCGCAGCAGTCGCGCGGCTCCGGACTGAGCCAAATAGCCATCAGCGAAATTAATTACACAATACTGAGATAGCACACTGTGGAACAGTAAAGACAACCAACTTACTTACTTGCATGGTAGCAATCGTGACGCGACTGGCGAAAGCTTTGCGCATCGTCTGACATTGTCTAAGCCTCTGAGTACGTCACAAAGAAAAACAAACACTTATAATCACTAAACAAACGCACTTACTACGCGATATGACTATTGGCAAGATTATTTACACAACAGGCGCACAGACAAAACTCGGAGCTGCCTCGAAATACGTCCGCCCGCTTCAGACTCCATCCGCGTTCTTCCGAGCAGTGCCGCGTCCTGTCTTCTGCCCCACCAGGGCGAAAATGACGTCACGCTAACACCTTTAATAATTGTGAATATTTTTGATACTAGAATAACTTTCGTCGTTACCTCCAAGTGAGTCGCTTGTAGAATGATATCTGCCAGAATTTTAAGTCTCTCCTAACCATTACAGTCCTTAAAATTCTCAGTCCTTACTGTTTATGTTACTGTGGACTCGTCGAACAGTTCCGAAAAAGGGGTGTCCGCTGCTGTAAAGTACGCAGTATTGTTGGCTTAGGACACATTTCGTATCCATCCAGCAGACTTCGAACTTTCGAGAAGCGTTGGCTGCGCCCGCAGCCCGAAGACTTGTCGTTTCTCGGCCAATACCGCCCCACGCCGCGACGCTGCCGGCGCCCGCTTGCTTCGCGCATTGTGAAGTAAGATCAACCAGCCGAATTGATACGTAATTATCTGTTGAGATGTTTCTCGGTCACGTCGCATTTTTCACCCCCATTAATCTAATAACATTTTCTAAGCCTCTAGGTATGATATTACTTGTTCATGATTTCTTTAATTATTTCAATTTACCGAACTGTGGACGAGGAGGACAATGAGCATGGACAGTGGACACTCATACCACTGTGACGTCTCAGTCTGATGCCTCAGTCAGGCCCGCACTGTGAATCAAAAGTTATGAGGCAGCGCTTGACGACAAGGAACAAAATATAATGATAACTGTTTTAATAATCAGCCGTTCCAGTTGTAAAGCAATATTCACGCTGCTGTCCTATTGTACAGGGTAGGCCAGAAATCTCCGCACCCCCTTGTATCGGATGCTACTTGATTTGACGTGTTTTAGCCCAAGCACTTACTTATGTATAAGTGTCCAGTATATCGGTATATTCCCCATCATTCTGTTAACAGATTTCAATACGCGTCCATGTTCTTCTTGACATATTTTGGAGCATGTCTGTAGCTATAGTGTCCAATCGCAAGAAAAAAAATTAAGAAGCAATACTTGTCAGATCAAATGAAAGGAGACTGGGCCAGGAGGCACGAGCCCTGACGCTAAAGGAAGCTTTCCTGTATACGTAAGTGGTAACATCGAGTGGAAACCTATAAGAGAAAGCAAATATGAAAGTGTTTTCGTATCGATGGAGCCAGGTGATAGAAATATCCCGAACGGCTATTATAGGTCAGCCTCAAATTAGAACGGTATATAAGCAAGAGATTCTGAGAGAGGATTCAGAGAGAGCAGTAGTGGCCGCTTTAAGGAGCCACCGTGTAGCTACGCCAGGCAACAGTAGGAGAAGAATACGGAAGTAATATTCTCAGCGAGAAGTCGGTGATCACATCTGGTGACACGCACATCAACTGCAAGATAAGTAATCATTATCTATTCTGGGGAATAGCTTTGAACATAGACGATCCGTCTTCGTCTCAAGGAATAGATAGCGTTTGTAGTTTCGAAATTAACAAGAACAAATTACAGAATGGTAATTCTCTTGTAAGCTTAGGCGAGTGGCCTGTAGATAAGAATAAATTGAGACTGACATTTATCAAAGAAGGGGTTAGGAACTGGCCACTTTTATGAGTTATCAAAGAGATAATAAATGAATTACTTAAATAAATACTGAACTCTTCTGCATACCCGTCCTGCCATTAATCCTAACAGATTACCACTGCGACCAATAACCACAGTTCTACCTCGGATAGCTTTCTCCCTCTCATTTCTAACAACAAAGGTGGACACTCCAACAACCCTCAGATTGTCGTCAACGTTCCTATTGCACCAAAAAACTGTGCTGGGACGCGACAATAGCGCGAAACGAATCTTCAATAGGATTGCGCAGTTCTTCACTTGTAGCATAACAACGTGCAGATTCGTGCGCCTCAATTACTCTTCTTACCGATTTGTCAGGCGTGGTGAGACCACGACTACTTGGTGGCCATTTCGAGGGAGCTGTTGTTGGTGATGAACCGCGACATATCCACCGTCCTGAGAACCATTTAGGAACTAGCGCACAGCAACAGGCGAGAAGGTCTGACCTTAAGCTCTTCTTTCATGTAATCTCAGTATACCGAGTTGGGAAGCATGTTTAGGTAGCGACCTCATAGGGGATCGTGCAATCGAAGCAGAGACTCCGGGACATGTTTCTTCTCGTGTCTTTTTCCGTCCACTTCGCGGCCTGTCTTCAACACTACCAAAAGCAAAAGAACATCTTTCCCAGTCCAGAAGTGTTGCCTTTCGCGATGAATCCTTGTTAAAGCTTTCCTGGAATTCCCCCATAATCTTTCTCGTTGTTTGCCCGGTGTGTTGTAGTTCGCGCACCCACACACTTGTCACTATGTAACTGTGACCACTCACATCTGCCTTGGCTACAAATTAAAATTCGACTGCGACTGCGAAAACATATAAACACGAATTTCAGCAATTGACAAGAAGTAATATAGCTACCAAACTGAATAACATTTTATACTAACCAGGGGTTACAAGGGTACGGGGGGGGGGGGGGTGAGGGCAAACCGGGGTATCTGCCTCGGGCGCTAATTTTAGGGAGCACCAAATTCATATTCTTGAGTCAAGAAACCTTGTTTCACAAACCACCTGACATCCAGCACACGGTCCATTGATTATTCATGTGAATTTGAAACGCATCCCTTTTGGTTTTTGAACACATTTTAAGTTGATTTCTGAAAGAATCATAAGTTAATTTTAGAATGTGTTCATATTGTACGTGATGTCTCTGTCAGGGGAACATCCGTCGCATCTCCAAATAAAATGCTTTCCACGCAGACAAGTAGGGACGGGGCTGTACGAACTGAGCCGAATAAACCCGAATGGTTGAATGCCAGTCGCTGTTCGTTGATGTAGTTGATTGGATGTGAACATGATCAGCGTTGTTATAATTAATAGCTAAATCCATAGATTCAGATTACCAGAGTGGAAATAAACTACAAACAGGAATAACAGGTAAGAAAGATTCCGTACTAATCTTCTCGGTGTATCCAAGAAAAAGAAATTTTCGACAGAGAATTTTTGCCAGATCGCTGCACTACAAAGGGCCAGTTGTACAGTCCCCGGTTAGCAGTCGCTTAATTTCTTTTCTTGGAATAGCGCGGCAAACGCGTTGTACGGTCACGTAAGAACTCCTAACCCGAGAGTAAGTGCGTGATAACTAAACAGGTGATTCTCGGAGGGTTAGTGAAGTTAACCAGAGAATAAGTTTTGACAATGGCAGGAATAATTATAGCATTAGTGATAACAAGATTGTTAGAACGAGTAAGGAGAAGAAACGAGGATATGACACAAATTATATGGAAGAATATGACGATTCCAAATTTCTATAAAAATTTCGTACTACTACTTTTAGATCTCATGCGTGAGAAACTGGAGCGTATGAATGAAATGTGAAAATATTTGCTAACATAAAATTTTTTGCTTGTAGTAGGCCTACTAGGCATTTCATATTGTTAGTTCGGGAATTATATTCTGTCATGTAATTTATGTTAATGAGGTAGATGAAAATGTCTATTTGCGCCAAAACAATCTCGCTTATTTGGAGTGTGTTAAAATTGCTGGAATATTAGAAAGGCCTATTTCGTTTTATGTACCACACAGTCACAAAATAGACGTAATCAGATCGAGAAACGACACCAGTCTTGGGTACTATCCGTATTAACAGCTTTTTCAGTATTTGACAAAGACGTTTTGATGTTTCATGTAGCAAAACGTTTGACAAACTTTGATGAGGTAATAGATTCTTTCTCAGAAAGAAAAGCACGCCGTGTAAAGCTGTAGCCTGTAGCAAAATTAGAGAGGGGAAAAATGCTGGGACTTAAGGACTGAAGAAATATGTACTAACTTGTTTGTCTCTTGTCTTTACTGGTTTTATGTTTCCTATATTTAATTTTACGTCACATAAAAGAGAAAGTTATTAGCTAATAGGCAATTGAGAGTGCAAATTTTCTGAAGAGTTCTTATTCTCCCTATTACAAATAATCCCACCCAGTATTAAGCGAGAGATTTTCTTTAAGCGGGTAGAAAGTCAAATTGCCGACTGGCAGCGGAAGATGTACCACAGGACATTTTAATTTCCACTCTCCTGAATGCAAGTTTGAAGGCTTCCGTTACAGAATACACACGTTTGCATTCCACAGAGCGAAATACAGTGACTTACGATTTAAGAATATTGTGTGAAGAGGCGTGGCACTGCACTTTGGCACAATTAAGACCAAATAATATGTCTTACATTTCCTCGAACATTAATGTTTTATGTATCAAACTCTTCAGAAAGATTTCCGCTATAAAATGAACATATGTTTAAAAAAACGATTATATTTTAAATTTTGATGTCCTATCTCAGACCCTCGTGGGTGGCGGGGGGGGGGGGGGAGGGGGCGCACTATAAAGTTTTTGACCCGATTCGGAAATATCGAAGATGCGAAGCTGATTTCTGAAGATTACTACTTCCGGCGCTGTCTGTGGTAGCGCCAGTTTTGTGCGCATTACGAGTCGACATTGACAACTGCTGTCAGTCTCCACACGTCCGACTGCCAGAGGCACTGGGGGCCACGGCCGTCTGTGGGGGTGGCAGTTAGTGGTATTACTGTCAATTTAATTTTTATAAAGCCCTTCACCATCCTCCGTCCATGAGGCTTCAAAGTGACACTGGCCACTGCGGGCAGAGCTGCTATCAGACCTCTCGAAGCACCACGCAATCGCTCGCCATAAACTGTTTTAGGAATAGTAAAGTGAGAATCCTATACCCGCTCTCAAGTTTTTAAATAACAGAATAGGATGCAATCCAAAACTCTATCATCCCGAATCGCGAGAAACAGGCGGAATTTAAGAAAGTAAACGAACCCACGATATTAATGCAACGTACTTGGTTTATCATTGGGGACGGAAGAGACGGCAAACGGGGGTCGGGGGGTGGGAGGGAGTAGGAGAAGGGAGGCATGACATAGACAAAACCTAAACTGTGCTTAAAACGGCAGACTTCCCCTACTTCCGCTTGTTTTAGTTTCCCTTCGTACTGTGATAATCACTGTTGTTACATCAGCCTCGCGGACACTGAGACTAGTGTCAACGTCGACAGCCACAGAGCTAATATCTATTAGATGCCATTGGATCTAATTTATTTCCATCGCGAGTGGGTTTCTGAACTGTCTGTTCTAGGTCGTTTCCAGATAAAGCATCTAGTATTGATTTGCAGGATATCTTGCTACGCTCACCAGCAAAAAAATCTGCAATTATTTCCGTCAGTGGTTGGACGATTAAAGTCTCCCCCAATGATTTACGATTGGAGAACTTACACAGAAATGAGTTCATCTTTACTCGAAAGTTTTTTATTATATCTCGGAGTGAGTCTGGTGGACACGAGAACGATCCAGTTATAAGCTTATCCTCACGCTTAATTTTGAATCTTGTCCAATAACATATCTATTTTCAGTTTCTGTCTCATTGGATCTGAGTTTGTCTTCTGCGACGAGGACACCAACACCATTTCCCCTTAGCCTATCCTTTCAATATACATTCAGATTCTTCAAAAAATCACATTGCCCTTAATTTCGGGTTTTAGCCGGCTTTCTATACCAAGTAGTATGTGAGTATCTCTGCTGTTTAGGAGAACTTCTAATTCAGACACTTTCTTGCGGATGCTTCAGTAGACAATCACTTTGATTTTAATCATTCTATCTGTTGGGTCATTTCTTTCGATCTTATGCTAATACCTTGGAATCTCCAACAGGTATCATTATCTAGGCTGCATGGAGTGTCGTCAAATATAAATATAAGAAAATTTTTTAAAAATTGTATGCACCCCACATATAATCAGTAACCAAGGTAGCTGTGCCTTCTGTTGCAACCCGGACTCATTCAGGGGGATCCTGCAGTTCGAACCCTGCTGTGTAAGTCAACGAGGTCACAGCCCACATTGCCACAGAATTTTCTAAGTCTCTCTTCCACTCTACTGTAAACCAGGGGGCACGAAGTAGGCTTATATATGTAATTAAACGTGTTATATGTACGGAGTTTCCACTTAGCTGGTTGACAGCTTCTACACAAGCATACGTAATACAGACATGAAAAAAGTTTTTCATCACCCCTGTTCCCAGAACTCCTGAAGATGGACGATGAGAGTGGATATTATATCACAGACACAGTCCCTTTGACTGTTCAGAGATGTCACTAAACCCGCCCAAAGATGTAAACAACCATGCATGAGCAACGCCTATTAGACGAAGGGGGTCCGACAGCCGATCAGTTCCAGTCATTCCACTAAGAAGGAGGTCCACGGTTCGTGTTGTCTGTAGTTCACCCATGCCTAGACGGTCAATACCGCGGTTCGATCGCGTCCGCATTATTACTTGGTGCCAGGAAAGGTTCTCAACAAGGGAAGTGTCCAGGCATCCCGGAGTGAACCAAAGCGATATTGTTCGGACATGGAGTAGGTATAGGGATACAGGAACTGTCGATGGCATGCCTCGTCCAGGCCGCCCAATGGCTACTACTACAGTGGATGACCGCTATCTACGGATTATGGCTCGGAGGAACCCTGGAAGCAACGCCACCACGTTGAATAATGCTTTTCGTGCAGCCACAGGACTCAAACTGTGCGCAATAGGCTGCATGATGAGCAATTTCACTCCCGACGTCCATGGCGAGGTCCATCTTTGCAACCACGACACGATGCAGCGTGGTACAGGTGGGCCCAACAACATGCCGAATGGACCGCTCAGGATTGGCATCACTTTCTCTTCACCGATGAGTGTCGCATATGCCTTCAACCAGACAATCGTCGGAGACGTGTTTGGAGGCAACCCGGTCAGGCTGAGAGCCTTAGGCACACTGTCCAGCGAGTGCAGCTGCTCAGAAGTTGAGTCCCATAGTGCTCAGAGCCATTTGAACCATTTTTTTTGTCACGAATTTGGATTCCCTAAATTTACGCTACAATGTTACCTGAAACAGTGTCGCCTTTCTTCCAAAGATACCCGATGTAATTATGTTAGATGTCTACGTGGGTTATTCCGACTTTTCATGCTAGTGGAGGTTCGTCTTTGAACTCCTTCGATGTCTTGCGTCTGCCTCACCTGATAAAGGTCCAAACACTGGAGACGTACTTAGATACAGACTGCATCATAATATTGAGAGTTTCCTTAAAAATGCTTTGTAATTTCGTAGAATCTTCTCAGCTAATCTGTGTGTTCCACTAGCCTTTCATGCTACTGATTTTCCTTGTTAGTTCCCGTTCATATCACTTCGTAGTATTGCCTCTCGGTATTTAAATGAGCGTTAGGTCACGTCTCATGTCGTCATTTAACATGCTCCCACCTGGTGTTACAGAGTGATACGTGGTATGTAAGGGTGTATGGCAGCAGTCTAACTTTACTATGGACTGTAGCACACCAGAGGAATTAATGGCGTGACCCAATGTTCCTGTATCGTCACAAGGTTGAGAAGGCAACACAGCATCCGCTGAACAAAGCGGTGCTTATATGTGCAGGAAACGCACCTACCTGTTGGGCCGCCAGGTACTGAGAACAACGCCTCGAAACCGAAAATCTATAGTGATGTGTAACTCAGAAGCGTCTAGCCAAGGCCACGTCGGGCTGACTCGAGCTCTTAGGTAACTTAGGGATGTATCGCTTGGTCGACCTTTCTCGTATTGCCTCCACATGTTTCATCTCTCCTGAAGCTTTCCCACGGCTGTGGAGGACACTCAACTGACGGCGCACCTTGCACTGACTCTGTGTATCCTTTAATCTATCTGCCCACGAATAATTCCATCCTAATGCCTTCCCTAGCACATCTTCCTTCTCTGCTGTTCTATTACTGAATGCTAGATGTACACATTCGCAAGCAGAAGCACTACACGCAAGATCTATACCAGGGGTGGCCAAGAATGCAGCTCGCGGAACATGCCTGGGCACGAGTGCCAAAGCGCTCAGCCTCGCTGCATATTTCTCCTCACCGTCATACAACACTATCTGAGGGTGAAGAGGAGGAACAGGGAAAAACTGCAAATGCGCCGCATTTAAACGGCAGTCCAGTCGCATTGCATATGACTTGGTTTTATATTTCACATTTCTCAACAACATAGAAAAAAATTTAATATTATTTAATTACTTTTTTATTCCCTATCAGTCGACTGCTGCAGCCGCGCGGGGTAGCTGAGCGGTCTAGGGCGCCTTCTCACGGTTCGCGCGTCTCTACCCGTCGGAGGTTCGAGTCCTCCCTTGGGCATGTGTGTGTGTGTGTGTGTGTGTGTGTGTGTGTGTGTGTGTGTGTGTGTGTGTGTGTTTGTTGTCCTTAGCGTAAGTTAGTTTAAGTTAGATTAAGTAGTGTGTAAGCTTAGGGACTGATGACCTCAGCAGTTTGGTCCCATAAGCCCTTACCGCAAATTTCCAATTTCCGGCGGCTGCTAGTGTTTCATTTTATTATGTAAGTGAACGGCCGCAATCCCAAGGACCATCGATCACAAGGATGGACAAATAAAACACAATCCTGACATATTTGGTTTCATAATTGAGAAAGGTCTTTCACAGAAATGTGTCGAACGAAACATCATAGCATTTTTGCAAACCTCATCATGGAGACGTAGCTATTCTGCCTAAGGAAAGCAATGTAAACGACCTGGACAGATTTAACGTAAAAATTTTGTCATTGAAACTGGAATTACGTTGCAGGTCAGTCAGTTACATCTGCACATGCATAGGGGCGCTTTAAACTGAAACGGCAAATGGTCTCGAAAACAGCTCGAAAACAGATGTAATATTGACAGTCACATCAAAACCTTTAGAAAACTATCCTTGTAATTCTCTCAAGGCCTCAATGAATTCTTTAAACCTCGCTTTTTTTGGTGGGGGGGGGGGGGGGCGTGCAGGTGAGCTTACTGGACTGCGTCGAATGAATGTGTCCCTTCTATAACGCTATTTACTTTTTAAATACATCCCCATCAAAACAGAAAGAAGTTGTTTCTCACCTTGAAATGTCTTACTGGGCGCAGCGTGCAGTCAAGTTCACTTAAAAAGTGTGGTCTGTAATCCATTCCGGATGTTCTAATTTTCGTTCCTGCACTCCTTTTTCCTTCATAAATTCAACAACAGCTAGTTTTAAATCAAAAAATCGTTCTGGGCATGTGCCCTGACTTAACCAACATACTTTGCAGTAATATACACTGAAGAACCAAAGAATCTGGTACACCTGCCTAATATCGTGTAGGGCCCCAGCGAGCATGCTGAAGTGCCGCAACACGACGTAGTATAGACTCAACTGATGTCTGAAGAAGTGCTGGAGGGAACTGACAAATTAATCTTGTAGGGCTGTCTATAAATCCGTAGGAGAACGAGGCGTGGACATCTCTTCTGAACAGCAGGTTGCAAGGCATCCCAGATGTGCTCAATAATATTCATGTCTGGGGAGTTTGTTGGCCAACGGTGGTGTTTAAACTCAGAATAGTGTTCCTGGAGCCACTATGTAGCAGTTCTGGACATGTGGGGTATTGCATTTTCTGCTGGAATGGCCCACGTCCGTGGGAATCCACAATGGACATGAATGCACGCAGGTGATAAGACAAGATGCTTGCTTACGTGTCACCTGTCAGAGTCGTATCTAGATGCATCACGAGTCTCATATCACTCCAACTACACCGCCTCCACCAGCTTGAACAGTCTCCTGCTGACATCCAGGTCCACGGATTTATGAGGCTGTCTCCATACCCGTACACGTGCATCCGCTCGATACAATTTGAAACGAGACTCGTCCGACCAAGCAACATGTTTCCATTCATCAACAGTCCAGTGCGGTGTTGACGGGCCCAGACGAGGCGTTAAGCTTTGTGTCGTGCGGTCATCAATGGTACACGAGTGGCCCTCCAGCTGTGAAAGCTCATATGGGTGATGTTTAGTTGAATGGTTCGCACGCTGACACTTGTTGATGTCCTAACACTGAAATCTGCAGCAATTTGCGGAAGGGTTGCACTCCTGTCGCGTTCAACGATTCTCTTCAGTGGTCGTTGGTCCCGTTTTTCCGCAAGCAGCGATGTTGGAGATTTGATGTTTATTGGGATTCCTGATATTCACGGTACACTCGTGAAATGGTCGTACGGGTAAATCCCCACTTCATCGCTATCTCAGACATGCTGTGTCCCATCGCTCGTGCTCCGACAATAACACCACGTTCAAACTCACTTAAATCTTCATAACCTGCCATTGCAGCAGGAGTAACCGATGTCGGTTCTAAGCGCTTCAGTCTGGAACCGCGCGACTGCTACGATCGCAAGTTCGAAACCTGCCACGGACATGGCTGTGTGTGATGTCCTTAGGTTAGTTAGGTTTAAGTAGTTCTAGGGGACTGATGACCTCAGATGTTAAGTCCCATAGTGCTCAGAGCCATTTGAACCATTTGAGTAACCGATCTAACAACTGCGCCAGACACTTGTCTTATATAGGCGTTTCCGACCGCGGCGCTTCAGTTTATAAAGACTACTTACTCTCCGTTCAGTACCATCGAAAACTGTTGAAAATGACAGTGGAATAATGCATGCGACATATAAATTTTATTGTTCATACTACCAGTTTCTTCACAAACTGTGTGCCGAAAATTCATAACTAAGTGCTTATTGATGTAATGAACAATGAGTCCCGTCCGTCGATAGTTCTAGTTTTTTGCTCTTCCATTTTCAACTAAATTTTTATATTCTTTGCACATGGTACTTTAACATCGTTTCGCAGGAAATATGAATTGCCTGTAGCTTATGCGACTTCATAATAGATACTGAGAATTCTCACCCATATTTTCTGTTATTCCCATTCTTTTTTAAAGGCTTATGACGATAGATCACTAAACTGCAAGTCTTTGGGCAAACATCAACTGAACATGTGAACGTCCTTCATGCCACGAACAAATAACGAAGGGTAAACGGCGCTTATACCACAATTCAGCCCAACTGAAGATGCCACGCTGTCTGAACGCTTTAAAGGAGAGACTCTTTCACCATAAGCTCCACGACAGACTGTTCCGTATTCGGTTGCATACCATCGTATTCCAGCAGTTCCCATTACCCTGTTACACTAATATGATTCTACATGCATTCTGTAAGTGTGGGTATCTACACTCCTGGAAATTGAAATAAGAACACCGTGAATTCATTGTCCCAGGAAGGGGAAACTTTATTGACACATTCCTGGGGTCAGATACATCACATGATCACACTGACAGAACCACAGGCACATAGACACAGGCAACAGAGCATGCACAATGTCGGCACTAGTACAGTGTATATCCACCTTTCGCAGCAATGCAGGCTGCTATTCTCCCATGGAGACGATCGTAGAGATGCTGGATGTAGTCCTGTGGAACGGCTTGCCATGCCATTTCCACCTGGCGCCTCAGTTGGACCAGCGTTCGTGCTGGACGTGCAGACCGCGTGAGACGACGCTTCATCCAGTCCCAAACATGCTCAATGGGGGACAGATCCGGAGATCTTGCTGGCCAGGGTAGTTGACTTACACCTTCTAGAGCACGTTGGGTGGCACGGGATACATGCGGACGTGCATTGTCCTGTTGGAACAGCAAGTTCCCTTGCCGGTCTAGGAATGGTAGAACGATGGGTTCGATGACGGTTTGGATGTACCGTGCACTATTCAGTGTCCCCTCGACGATCACCAGTGGTGTACGGCCAGTGTAGGAGATCACTCCCCACACCATGATGCCGGGTGTTGGCCCTGTGTGCCTCGGTCGTATGCAGTCCTGATTGTGGCGCTCACCTGCACGGCGCCAAACGCGCATACGACCATCATTGGCACCAAGGCAGAAGCGACTCTCATCGCTGAAGACGACACGTCTCCATTCGTCCCTCCATTCACGCCTGTCGCGACACCACTGGAAGCGGGCTGCACGATGTTGGGGCGTGAGCGGAAGACGGCCTAACGGTGTGCGGGACCGTAGCCCAGCTTCATGGAGACGGTTGCGAATGGTCCTCGCCGATACCCCAGGAGCAACAGTGTCCCTAATTTGCTGGGAAGTGGCGGTGCGGTCCCCTACGGCACTGCGTAGGATCCTACGGCCTTGGCGTGCATCCGTGCGTCGCTGCGGTCCGGTCCCAGGTCGACGGTCACGTGCACCTTCCGCCGACCACTGGCGACAACATCGATGCACTGTGGAGACCTCACGCCCCACGTGTTGAGCAATTCGGCGGTACGTCCACCTGGCCTCCCGCATGCCCACTATACGCCCTCGCTCAAAGTCCGTCAACTGCACATACGGTTCACGTCCACTCTGTCGCGGCATGCTACCAGTGTTAAAGACTGCGATGGAGCTCCGTATGACACGGCAAACTGGCTGACACTG
Organism: Schistocerca piceifrons; assembly: GCF_021461385.2. Classification (NCBI taxonomy): domain Eukaryota; kingdom Metazoa; phylum Arthropoda; class Insecta; order Orthoptera; family Acrididae; genus Schistocerca; species Schistocerca piceifrons. The sequence continues at coordinate 584,339,718 of NC_060149.1, forward strand.
ACGGCGGCGGTGCACAAATGCTGCGCAGCTAGCGCCATTCGACGGCCAACACCGCGGTTCCTGGTGTGTCCGCTGTGCCGTGCGTGTGATCATTGCTTGTACAGCCCTCTCGCAGTGTCTGGAGCAAGTATGGTGGTTCTGACGCACCGGTGTCAATGTGTTCTTTTTTCCATTTCCAGGAGTGTAACTGAACATCCTGCACGATCTTTAACTCCCAAGGAATTTGCCTTCGTTCTTGATTGTGCGAACCTTTGTGATCACTGTGGCGTGCCAGTTTTCATTCGGTATTCATGGTGCAGTCGCGTTTTCTGAACATGTGTGCCATCTTTGACATAAGTTTTCTCTTTCTGATTAATGTTATTGTGCTCAAGCTATGTACAGGTCACAGGATCCTTTCTTCTGGGTTTGCATTGTTTTACGCCTTTTACAAATATGAGTGACATGTCATTTTTTTCGGTTAACTAGGACTGTTTGTTGCGTAAAGGATTTTAGTATTTCAACTGTTTTAAAAGGAATGAACTGCAAGCCCCGTGAAGCAACTCTCTCACAAGGAATCCCTTTAGTGCGAGGTCGCAAAGGGCCAATGATGTTGGCGGTACAAGACGCCCCACATATTGTCTACCACGCAACCAAAATGTTGGCTGCCAATGGGAGGTATCCAATGGTGAGCATAGCATAAGGCTTGAGCACAGCAGAATTACTTAGTGGACGAGTAACTCACAACAGTGCTATGCGGAGCAATGGCAACGATAAACAAAGTAAACATTGCGTTATATATACAACAGATGCGCAAGTTGACATTTCACCACAAAGGAACACAAGGAACTTTGCAGAAAGAGAAAAAAGTGGCAGATGAAATATTAGCGTTTCTGCAAGATGAGTCAGTGGAATGTACCGTGTCGCATACGCTCGACTGTGCGGACAATGTACATGAGGAGACGTTGATAACGATACGTAAAGGATAATCATTGTCCAAGGAGCGGGTACTAAATACAATCAAGTAGATGGAAGATCATCCGCGGCATAGTAAAAAAAAACAATTATGAATAGATTTCCAATAAGTCCGTAGCAGTATGACCGCGTAGTGCGCAAGTAAAACTACGGATAAACAAGGCGTACTTATAAAGACTGGTGTTTGCAAATTTCAGGAATGCTCGATACAGTTTACAGGATGTGCATGACACTGACGTACTACGATATGCACACCAAACTGTGCGTCACATAGATTGCAGTGATTTCAAGGGAAGCAGTCGATGGTGCATAACTTCCAACACTGCTACAGAATTGGAAGGTGCAGGATAACGAAATTTCAAACGAAGCGTCAACTTGACGATGCGCAGAAAACTGCGGAAATAGGCTGAAAATTCGTATATGAGATGAAAAACTTGTCCTGTCGTTCAGTATGGAGTTTGTTTTCAACTCCGACCAATCTGGATTTGAAGACGAAACGCATATGAAAGGACCGCTGGAAATTAGAGGTACCAAGAGGGTAGCATCAAGATCAACTAACGTCAATGCCTTAACGCTTTCGTGTATAATTGTGCCGGCTGTTAACTTGGATCGTAAATTGGCTGGAAAGTTATTTATTGCGCTGCGAGATGTTGGAGGTGCTCTGCCCCTACTTTTCTTTGGCGTGTACCTGATCTTGAAAGAGCAGTAGGGAATATTTATGTCACAGCAAGCAAGAGTGGGAAAATGGGCGTAAGAGAACTACAACTATGATATGAACACAGCTTTTGGCCAATAGCTGGTCAAAATAGCCTGCTTTTGCTTGATTCTTGGTCTGCGCATGAAAATCATACTCCTTTAGAGCGAAATTCCAGTTCACACCACCTGAAACCACTGGACAAATTCAGCTTCCGGATGTTTGTCTTCTCCATGCCTATAATACACATTATCGTACTATCTGCAGCTACGCCTCAAAGGATAGCCAATTTCACCATAAGCTCCACGACAAACTGTTTCGCATTCGGTTGCATGCCATCGCATACCATCAGTTCTCTCACTAAGATGATTCTACATGCATTCTGTAAGGGGGGATACATAGCTGAACGTCCGGCACACATTTAACTCCCAAGAAGTTCGCCTTCCATCTTGGTTGTGCGAACCTTTGTGATCACTGTGGCGCGCCAGGTTTCATTCGGTGTCCATGGTGCATCTATACCTACATCTACGGTATTACTCTGCTATTCACAATAAAGTGCCTGACAGAGGGTTCAATGAACCACCTTTAAGCTGTCTCTCTACCGTTTCACTCTCGAACGGCGCGCGGAAAAAACGAGCACTTAAGTTTTTCTGTGCGAGCCCTGATTTCTCTTATTTTGCCGTGATTATCATTTCTCCCTATGTAGGCGGGTGCCAGCAGAATGTTTTCGCAATAGAAGGAGAATATTGGTGATCAAAATATCATGAGAAAATCCCGTCGCAACGAAAAACGCCTTTGTTTTAATGATTGCCACTCCAATTCATGTATCATGTCTGTGGCACTATCTCCCCCATTTCGCGATAATACAAAACGAGCTGCCCTTCTTTGAACTTTTTCGATGTCATCCGTCAGTCCTACTTGATGCGGATCCCACACTGCACAGCAATAGTCCAGAATAGGGCGAACAGGCATCGCGTAAGCAGTCTCTTTAGTAGACCTGTTGCACCTTTTAAGTGTTCTGCCAATGTGTCGCGGTCTTTGGTTTGCTCTACCCACAACACTATCTATGTCATGGTTCCAATTTAGGTTATTTGTAATTGTAATCCCTAAGTATTTAGTTGAATATTTGGCCTTCAAGTTTGAGTGGCTTATCGCGTAATCGAAATTTAGCGGATTTCTTTTAGTACTCATGTGAATAACTTCACAATTTTCTTTATTCAGGGTCAATTGTCACTTTTCGCTCCATACAGATATCGTATCTAAATCATTTTGCAATTCGTTTTGGTCATCTGATGACTTTACAACACGGTAAATGACAGCATCATCTGCGCTATTCAGATTTTCTCCTGCGTCGTTAATGTAGATCAGTAACAATTGAAGTTAATGGTTTGTTTGGAACATTTCTTGGCTGTCAACGATGTCCATTTTGTGAAGTTTAATACATACATCCCATAGAAGGTTGACCTCTGCGTCTCCCGGACATTCATTTTCTGTCGCCCTCCTGATGCAGATGGTGAGTCATTGGCAGCTAATATTTTTCCTGTCATTATTTTTAACACCACACTTTCAAATGAGCCTTACTAAAGATTGAGCTTGAGACGTAGTACTCAAGGCGTTCCTTGATGGCTGGAAGTTCAGAACTATTGCAAAATGAAGGATAGATTTCGTTGTCAACGCTCGTCTTCAAATACAGTCTTCCTTGACCACTGAAGACACAAATAAAGTGCAAGAATGTGCAACATCAAATACGGAATAATGCATACTCTTTGTGTGTCTGTATAGTTGTAACGATGTTGTTGGTAACAGTCAAGTGAAACGGTAGGTCTCGGATGACATTTCAGTTCTGTATGCTGCTTATCAGAAGCATTTCTACCGGTGTCGGATGTGTGACTTTTCTTGATGACTGTCTGAGAATGATGCGTCAAATAGTATCCTTACCTCGAATCTTACAGTCCATGGTGTCCAGCTGGTAAGATTGTAATGTGTGTTATGGAAACCTTTCTAATAATGATATGGTCCTTCAACAAGTATACGCAATTCATATAGTCTCAAGTTTGTGCCCAACACCACCGATCATATCACTCGGATGTGGTGGTGGTGGTGGTGGTGGTGGTGGTGGTGGTTAGTGTTTAACGTCCCGTCGACAACGAGGTCATTAGAGACGGAGCGCAAGCTCGGGTTAGGGAAAGATTGGGAAGGAAATCGGCCGTGCCCTTTCAAAGGAACCATCTCGGCATTCGCCTGAAACGATTTAGGGAAATCACGGAAAACCTAAATCAGGATTTCCGGAGACGGGATTGAACCGTCGTCCTCACTCGGATGTGGGCTATCCACATCTACTCCAACTTTTCTGTAAAGATGATATTGATAGAGTATACAGTGAGGACCTTTACTTTTTTTCCTTTATTTCATTAACAGTACAGTGTGTTCTTTCGCCTTGAAATGTAAGATGTGTCGGATGCTTCTAAATATAATAGAAAAGACTTCTTAATCTAATTGGTATGCAGTTGTTAATGCTGTTTTAAATAATATAAAGAATATAATAGATAAATGCTCCTCTGCGGCTGCAGAGAATTTAATGCTTAACAATTTTTGAAGTGGTTTTATATAACTTGTTTGTTGCTACTTGAGAAGAATATAATTTATTTAACACAAATGTCAAAAAAAGGACCCTTAGCCTTTGGCGGTCACGCACTTTAGCAGTGTAAACACGATCATTGAAATAGCTCATGATAAAGAAGTAAATAGGTGTATTGTCCAGCTAACGTTGTGGTCAGAGTAACTTTGTCCAATCAAACGTCATGAAACCTTCCATCACGGGCGGCCCACTATTCCAGGGTCCGATGGCTGAGGCCATTTACATGTGTAACTAGGAAAGACCTTAACTCCGCTTCACTTTCATCATTCGCCTTCTTCCCCCAACTTACATTTTGTACCACCCCATTCATTTCCATACCTTCTTCTACTCTTGGACCATTTTCGGAGCAAGTTATGAGACAGAACACCCAGTCTCAGCACTCAACATTGTACCTACGAAACGTCAATCCAAGTGGCCCTTCTGTGCTACTACATCCACATCACACCCTCCACGCACTTTCAGGCCTCATCTACCCTCTCCTACCAGAACTTTGTCTGTAAGAGAACTTCACCAATACATGCTAGTCCAAACACTGAGCAAGGTTACTTCTGGTGTTGGGAACACATTAAACTGGTGGGAAGCCTCTCCCGTCCTCTTATTTCTGTTGGCCGGTGGGAGCACTTTAAAATGGAGGGAACTTCTCTCTCACCCTTTGTAACTAGAGAATATGTATGGGGCTCTTCATTCGAGATATGTACACCATAGGATGAGGATCAGGCTTTTATAAACAAATTATTATCATCGATCATTTTTGGACTCCAACCACAATTTATTGATTATGAACTGCATATTAAGACTGAAGAAACTGCAAAAAGGCAGGAACTTAAGGAGATGGGACATGGATAAACTGAAAGAACCAGAGGTTGTAGAGGGTTTCAGAGGGGGCATTAGGGAAAGATTGACAAGAGCAAGAGAAAGGAATATGGAAGAAGAATGGGTAGCTTTGAGAGATGAAATAGTGAAGGCAGCAGAGGATCAATTGGGTAAAAAGACGAGGGCTAGTAGAAATCCTTGGGCAACAGAAGAGATACTGAATTTAATTGATGAAAGGAGAAAATATAAAAATGCAGTAAATGAAGCAGTCGAAAAGGAATACAAACGCCTCAAAAATGAGATCGACAGGAAGAGCAAAATGGCTAATCAAGGATGGCTAGAGGACAAAAGAAAGGATGTAGAGGCATATATCACTAGGGGTAAAATAGATACTGCCTACAAGAAAATTAAAGAGGCCTTTCGAGAAAAGAGAACCACCTGTATGAATATCAAGAGTTCAGATGGAAAACCAGTCCTAGCAAAGAAGGGAAAGCAGAAAGGTGGAAGGAGTGTATAGAGGGTCTATACAAGAGAGATGCACTGGAGGGCAATATTATGGAAATGGAAGAGAACGTAGAGGAAGATGAGAAGGGAGATATGATACTGCCTGAAGAATTTGATAAAGGACTTAATGACCTAAGTCGAAACAAGGCTCCAGGAGTAGACAAAATTCCGTTAGAACTACTGATAGCCTCGGGAGAGCCAGCAATTACAAAACTGTTCCACATGGTGATCAGGATGTACAAGGGAGGCGAAATACCCTCAGACTTCAAGAAGAATATAATGATCCCAGTTCAAGAGAAAGCAGGTGCTGACAGGTGTGACAATTAGCGAACTATCAGTTTAATAAGTCACGGCTGCAAAATATGAACACGAATCATTTACAGAAGACTGGAAAAACTAGCATAAGCCGACGTCGAGGATGATCAGTTTGGATTCCGGAGACTTGTAGGAACACGTGAGGCAATATTGACCGTACGACTTCTCATACAAGGTAGGTTAAGGAAAGGCAAACCTATGTTTATAGCATTTGTAGACTTAGAGAAAACTTTAGACAATGTTGATCGGAATATTCTCTTTCAGATTCTAAAGGTAGCAGCTGAAAATACAGGGAGCAAAAGGCTATTTACAATTTGTACAGTACCAGAGTTTCTGCTGTGATGCATTTAGTTAATGACCATTGGAATGTTAATATGTGTCTGTTCCCTGAGTCCGACTGTGGTAGGGGGCCGACGATGTCAGTGTCACAGAGTCAAATATGAATGCTTGGGCACGCGTTAACTCTAGAGGTAGCTTTATGTTTGCTTGCGTGATTTTATTCTTCTGGCAGCTCTCGCATGTTTTTATGAACTTTTCAATACCGGATTTCATCTCAGGTCAAGTGCAGTATTGCTTAACGCATTCGTATGTCCTCCCCATCCCGTGGTGCCTCCTATTGATGGCAGATGCATTTGTGTGAGGATGGCTAGCTTCTCTTCTTGACCAAGTTCGGTGTCTGAGCCCTCCGACAGTCATTCTACTCTTGTCCCGTGTTTGCAGTTCTGCATTATCAGTCGTGCCCGTTATCTCGGTTACAGCTGTCTCGGCCTGCGCATCCATGACCGTGGCCTCTGCATTATGAGCTACACTCTCTCCTGTGCTGAGAGCTGATTCTTCCATTACCTTGCACACATTCCTAATGTGGGATAACGCATCTGCCACTTGGTTGTGCTTTCCTTCTTTGTACACAGTTTGGTAAATAAACTCTTCCAATTTTGACCGAAACTTCATCAGACGTGATGACATATCATATATACTGCCCAGCCATACCACTGGCTTATGGTCAGTCACTGTTCTGAATTTTCTGCCGAGCTGGTACTGACTGCATTATTTCAAAGCACTGTACAATAATTCTGCTAGCCTTATTAAGTGTTCGTGATACAAACCCTATTGGTAAATCCTTCCCCATTGGTTCTTGGCTGAGATATGCCCGAGCGCAAAATTACTAGCATCCCTCGCAACTATAAATTCCTTTTCGAAATCGGGGCACTGCAGTATTGGCGGGAATAACACTTTTTCCTTTAGCTGTTGGAAGGCTTCCTCACGGTGCACTCCCCAACCATAAGGGACTCCATGCTTCAATAAATTGTGCCATAACTTTGCTATTTTACTGAAGTTGCTTACAAAACGACGATAATAACCGATGAGACCTATAAAAGCCGTCAACCGCGTTGTCGTCTTTGGTTGGGGATAATTTTTGATGGTCTCTATTTTAGCAGGGTCGGATTTCAGTCCAGATGCCGTTAGTACATGCCCAGGAAGCTGACCTCTTTCTACAGGAATTCACATTGATCCACTTGTAATAACATACTGTCTTCTCCCAGTCACTCGAAGACCTATTCCAAACGGGCGCTGTGTTCCTCAAAGGATGCGCCCACTAAAACTACGTCCTCTAGATATGTAAATAGTCGATTTCCTTGTAATTAAGTCAGTACTGTATACATCAATCCTTGATATGCCGAAGGCACGGTTCTTAACCCCATGGCCATCTTTTTATATTCATAATGTCTCATGATCGTACTGAAAGCGGTCTTTTATCGATCTTTCTCATCTATTAATACTTGATAATAGCCCTTTGATAAACCTAGCGTTGGAAAATACTTCGCTTGATCCAACATATCTAGGATCTCATCGATTCGTGGGAGTGGATATACTACGTTGAGGGAAATATCGTTGAGCTTTCTATAATCAGCCACTACATGTCACGTCTGTCGCCACTGGTCTCTAGTTTCTTTGACGCTATTAGGAGGGGGAAGTTGAATGAAGTGGTACTATGGGATATGATCCCACCTGCTTGCATTCCCAGTATTTTGGCCTGTAGGGCTTTTTGCTGAGTTTCTGGTATTCGATATAGCTGTTGATTTATAATCATGCCTTCTGTCTCCGGTATCAGAGACATATGATGCTTCACTGATGTGGTGTGTGGCAATACATCCCCAGGTAAGCGAAATACGTCACCACATGCAGTGCACATTCTATCGAGCGTCTGTCTTTCCTCACTGTTCAAATGCTTGGTTCGCATACTTTCCTGGAGCAAACTGATTCTTGTCTTTCCCACGACCTTCTGTTTGGATGGTATTCGTCGAACTATAAAGCTGCTAGGGTGCAGGATTGTTTCTATGAGTGATTCGGGGGTCTGTAAGCAAATCTCTTCGACACTAGTGTTGAGCATGCTAGTGATGCTCTTTTCTTCCTGCACAGTCACTAGCGCTTCCAGGATATACACATCCGAAAGAACTTCTTGCTCGGGGATTAGAATTTCTGTTCCTCTTGCTCATCGTACGCTAACTTTTACAAACATTCCTCCATGGGACCAATTACAGTTTCTCTTTTATGCTCACATGTTGGTGGTGGCTGCTGCTGATTGTGTTCTCTCGCATTTGTTCTTTCTGGTATGTTACCGTTGCCCAGACGCGCTTTCTCTCTTGATATTTCTCTCTCTGATTCGCTGTGGGCTGGTGGTGACAGCATATGAGGCGACAGCCCTTGTAGCGGCGCCGTGAGTATCTTCTTGCCTAACCCCTGGCTAGTATTGCCCACGGCGGCTCACCGCTTTGTTATTGTGCTCCAGGCTGTTTACTTTCCCTGCCTCGCGCTCCCTCTGTCTATTTGCCCTGTGACACGCTTCTGTGTTTGACTACGAATGATTGAATCGCTCGCCCAGTGTCGGCGGTAATGTTTCTTGCCCTGGCAAGCTTTGATATCCTTTCCCCTTCTACTGCTTCTTTTAGCTTTAGTCATTCGTTTTGCAACTTCTTTCTCCCATGTGCGCAATCAAGTACTACTTTATGTTTCTCTAGGATGTCCCACCCTAGTAATCTGTCAAATGGTAAATCTGTGTTGTCACCTACAATTGGGGAATCCTGATCGTATTCAATGCCTGTCTTGGTATGCAAGAGCAACTTAACGTGCCCCTCGGTTCGAATCTCTTCATTGGCTATACTCCTGATTTTTACTATCTTCCTCACATCCCCATATTTTCTCCTTTATGGCAATGGCTTTCATCAAACTCAAATGGGCCCCGCTGTCAGTAGGGGGTTAGGCCGGTGTCACCCCAAGTACCGTTATCCAAGATGGCGGCGATAACGTCATCCAAGATGGCGGATTTTGGCGGGAAGTTTGAATTTTGACTGGAAGATAGGTCAATTTGGCTACCTCCACTAACCTAACCCCCCTCACCGACCAGAAAATGGCGGAAAGTTCAAATTCCATCAGGACAATGCAACAAACCTCTACTAACCTAACAAAATGGCGGGAAGATAGGTCACCTGGGTTACCTCCACTAACCTAAGTCACGCTACCGCCACCTCTTCCTAGGGATTGGTGTAAAATGACTCAGCCTGCACCAGCCTGCTGGAGGGAGGAAGGACTGTACTTTATTTATTTTGGAAAATTTATTTAGGGATTGATTTTGAAAGATAGTATATTTATCACAGTGGTACAGAACACATGCTCTGACATGCTTGGGGTAACGCCACACAGCATACAGACCTGTAAACTACTCCTAAATTACCGGAATAACCCATGTGTAATACTCTGCATACGCGCTTGCTAATTGTAAACTGTCAAAATAATGCATTGCACAGCCTACAGACTGCAAACCACTCGTAAATAATGCAATACTTTTATGTCCAGCGAACCAAACAAGTCGTAAATCGTCAGAATAATAATCCATCTAAAAGACTCTGCAAACATGCTTGCTGATCGTCAACTGTCGAAATCATGCACCATTCTTTATTTAAACAATTTGAGGCACTACCACCATCCAGTGTGTTCGCCACGAGGTCCGGAGTCCAACTGACCTAGTACACAGTCTCACCACCAGAGGGCGCTGTCGTCCATTCCGTGACATAATCCAAGATGGCGGCCATGACGTCAGCTGATGAATAAAGTACCGTTATCCAAGATGGCGGATTTTGGCGGAAAACAGTGCATTCACCACGAGGTCTGCAACTAGTACAAAGTACTGTCACCAGAGCACACTGTCATTTTTCTGTGATTGGCTAATTTTTTGTATTTGAACCCTTCGTTCTGCAGTCGAACGCCATGTGTCCATCCCTCACACCATTGAAGCACCTTGTTGTTATTTTGCGAGGCTGTTTTGGGAATGACACTACCTTGCATTATTCTCGATTGGATGTAATAGCACATTCTACAGTGGATGATAGATCGATTGCCTCTGATAGAGTTAGCCATTCAACTTGTGCACACACCACTCTTTTTATCCAGTCATCGAAAAATCCCTGAATAAATACAGCTCTGCCCAGTTTACCATTACTGCGTTGTTGTGGAAACTTCCTCAGCGTTCATTACTCTCTTCGTAGTTCACGGAAATGAAATTGTATTGTATGCACACGACAGCCCCACTGAACCACACTTTCATCTTTCCTTTATCTACTGTTGAACACATTACACACACAGTAATCTAGGGTCTATTTATTCTCGTAACTTTCAAGTAAGATTTTCTATACCGGAGACCAAGTCTCAGTATGAACTGTAAAGAGCAATTTGCTGCGGGCAGCCCCCGTCATTTGTCCTATAATATACTTAAGAAACACTTTTTTGGTCTTTGGATCAACTAACTCATAGGCGCTGTTACAGTTAACCAGAAATTTCGAAAGTCGTTCCCTATCCCCATCAAACTTCATGCGCTCTAGTTTCACGGCTCCACTACAATTAAGATGTCGGCGGTTTCCGATAGTCGCCGGGGACTCGACTGAATCAGCGGCGTTTTACATTTTGTTCACTGACATTCTGTGGTGGATGAGCTGCTCGCTGTCTGGCCTCTGGTACAGTGAGGTCTCAGCTCACGTCATTCGCGTTGGCGACGCAGTGTGTACAGCGGACCTCTCCCCCACGTCAGCGGCAGGTGGCGACACTTCTGGTGACGTCTGACTGATACCACTTTTCAAACAGCTGGGGTGATTTTACCGATCCCCATGCCCCTATTCCTGTACCCTGCAGTTTTTCTCTGCTATACGACAACCGACACCGGGCACCACTTCTCCTTCCTGCCCCTGTCGTGTCCCGAGAGGGAGTGTGAAGGCCATGTAGCTATGGCAGTAGGGGCCTTACCTCAGTAGACTATTTGCTGAGTGGAAGATAGCGTAGACTGCTTGTAGATCTCTAACTACTGCTGGCTTACAAGCTGTAAGTGGTACAGAGTACGGAACTCGGTGAAGATGATTAAGGAATCAGGGTAGAAACCTCTAGAAGTCCTCTCTACTGTAAACTCCTCTGGCACTGACTCTCATCGCAACTACTCATTAATGGCCCACTGGTAGGTCTAAGAACACATCGCGGCAGCAGCGGCTGGCACAGAGGCTAGTGGAAAATAACGAAGTCCCGCATCAGGCGGCCTGCGACATGAAGACGGTGTCTACAGGTGACTTTGACGGCCTCCTCCCCATTGGGTACTTACGAGCCGCTATTTATATGGCTTGTGTGTTCAAATGGTTCAAATGGCTCTAAGCAATATGGGACTTAACATCTGAGGTCATCAGTCTCCTAGACTTAAAACTACTTAAACCTAACTAACCTAAGGGCAGCACACACATCCATGCCCGAGACAGGATTCGAACCTGCGACCGTAGCAGCCGCGTGGTTCCGAACTGAAGCGCCTAGAACCGCTCGGCCCCCGCGGCCGGCGGCTCGTGTGTGGCCGAGCCACTGTTTACGTACATTGTGCTCTTTCATTACCATATTTGGTTAGGTCTTCCAGCTCTGTCCTGCTGCCGGCTTTGGCCTTTGGCCAGTCATGTAGTCAAAAGTGTACACTCCGTTGTCTGTCGCCAGGTGCCGCGAGGCCATCTTGTATTGCTGTCTCCCTCAAACACTGTGGCAATGTTTCCGGGCTCCCTCGGCTGGCCAAACTTGAACGGTTCCTAACTTTTTTCATTAAAGTATGTGGCCCGCGGAAATGCGGTTTGCAACAAGTTGCAGTGTTATCTTATCACCGGAAGTGATGCGTCAGCCGACGTTTACCTGTCTTCGTTCTCCCCTTGCTTTCATCCTTGTATGGTGCTTAAAGGGAAATTAGTGCGAGCGAGAAAACCGATTATAAAAATAAATAAAAATGCGAATAGTATTATGTGGTAATGAAGTATTTGAGGGTGTGTATTGGTCGCGCAGGATTAGCCAAGCGGTCTGAGGCGCTGAAGTCATGGACTGTGCGGCTGGTCCCGGCGGTGGTTCGAGTCCTTGCTCGGGCATGTGTGTGTGTGTGTGTGTGTGTGTGTGTGTGTGTGTGTGTGTGTGTTTGTCCTTAGATTAATTTAGGTTCAAAAAATGGTTCAAATGGCTCTGAGCACTATGGGACCTAACTTCTGTAGACATCAGTCCCCTAGAACTTAGAACTACTTAAACCTAACTAACCTAAGGACATCACACACATCCATGCCCGAGGCAGGATTCGAACCTGCGACCGTAGCAGTCGCGCGGTTCCGGACTGAGCGCCTTAACCGCGAGACCACCGCGGCCGGCGGTTAATTTAGGTTAAGTATTGTGTAAGCTTAGGGACTGATGACCTTAGCACAAAAGAAGAAGAAGTTGTGTATTGACAAAAAGCTTAATTCTCATGAAAACATTGAAAATATCCGTCAACGGACTCTCCATCTAATGAATAAAACTCCAGTGACTGCACATATATTTGATCTAACTCTAATCGCCATGAAATTATAGTATGAAGCAACTCGTGCCTCTACAGTAGGTTCTCCTGCATGGTTACGGCGAAGAGGTTAATATTATTTAAACCAAAGCAAGCCCCATAGAGTCCAAAGTAGCCTGGTCCTGAGATTTACAGGATTTTTGCAGAAGCCCTGTTCATAATTTGGGAATATACCCCGTAGACATGGTAATTACAAGGAATGACTTGCACCACTGGTTATAAAAGGGGACTTAAAGATTTGAGAAAGGTGTTAGGGCATACACCGAAGAAGAAATCACTTCGTAAATAATGTGAGAATGACACAACTGGGATAGCAATGAAACAAGACGGCTCGTCTATGTGTTACTTGTCAGTGTGATGGAAAGACTTAAAAATGAAACAGATTCTGCGCTCGTGTGGCATTATCCATATCCTTACAGGGCATGGCTTTGTCCTATTATCTAAGCAAAGAGCACGAAGATTTCGCATCAGCTGTAAGTGTGGAGATATTCAAACGCTGGACCATATTGTTCGGTACAGTATTTTATTGGAAACGTCATCGAATATGGAAGAGTTGAAACGGGGTATGTAGCGGTATGCAAGATTTTACTAAAAGGTTCACAGTGGTACAGCCTAAACCAATAGCTGAGAAGGTGTGAAAGAGAGAGTTCGATATTTATTTTCAGACAAAAGAGAAGAGAATAACTGAATCTCCATAAAGAATATATTACATACGAGGACGTGGTGAAAAGTAATGCCTCCGAATTTTTTATTCTGTTCCCAAGATCGATCGAGGTGTTGCTTCTCACTTACTCGGCCGACTTTCCTGCTTCGTTGACGCAAGTTGCAACCCTCAGCCGCTAGAGGGCTCCGAAGTGTAGCGTGTTAACATGGCAGTGTATAAGGTACCTATACCCGTGTACTACCAGACCCCTAGAAAAGTGAAAGCACGAATTCGATGAGTTTGTCCACACATGGAGCACCCTCTCCTTCAGCACGAGTGCTGTGACATCTGCAGCAATACCTCGTCTTTTGTTCACTGTCATACAGCCCTGACTTGGCCCCATCCTATTTCATCAGTTTCCATAACATAAAGAACATTTTGGAGGACCTCCTCGCTTTGTTAATGATGAAGTGGTGCAAGCAGAGGTGAGAGTATCAACAATCTGGTCTCTCGTTGGGGGAGATGCTTCGTCGCCAGGGTCACTATTTAGACGTTAAGAGTAAAGATGTAGAACGCCAATGAATTTTCTTTTATTTAAAAAGCTTTAAGAGTTGTCACATGCAACTATTCGGAAGTGTTTCTTTTCAGCACTCCCCCGTAAATGAATTCGCAGTAGGGACTTAAATAACACAGAGGCCCAACAAGATTTTTATCCAACGACTGTGTCCATCAGAGGGAATATTCTGGACTATTGTGACGTACAGCTGTGTTATGTTTAGCTGCACAAACCTGTCACTGAGGTCAAAATCGTCGAAGTTCATATCGTAGAACATCACATGATGACAACTGTTCAGGCACAAGGAAAGCTTAACAGCTGAATAACCGTGAAGAACGAGGACTGTGTGTGACGTATCTCGCTCTAAGTTGTCGAAGTGGTGCTCAAATATCCTGCAGATGAAAATTACAGAGTACCTACTTTGGTATATTGGAGCATGTTAGATTATACTCAAAAATGAATCCTCCATTTATGATATGAACTGACTCCATAGTTCTTTAGACGAAAGTTGTAATGAGATAGTAACCAGTTACGTATGCTTTGCTTCGACATGATACCATAACTGAATATTTTATATATACGAACAATTTTGTGCATTACCCATTGCTAATACAACTGGACCATAGGAAGAACGAATGGTCAGTTATATGCTTCTATAACGACGTTGTTCTCTGTCTGTTTTTATGCATGCAGTAAATCTAGACTCTCCTGTTAAGTAATCCAGCTACTAATGGCCAAGGGTTACACAGTTAATGCTGTTCTTTGTTGTCCTACATATTATTTGTTTGCAGCTTCCTCTGCGCCGCTGGTATCAGTCTTCAGAGAGCATATTTTGAAACAATTTCGTATGAAGCCACGTATTCGTGATATTTTTTAGAAAGGAGGTATCTGTCATTTAATTAATGAACTCGTTGTATCTGAGTCATACCGTTTTCTGTTTTGGACGCAAATTTTCTGCGTACAGGTTTTTCCTAGCCCCCTAGTAGGAAATAAAAACAGTACAAATAGTTCTTTTTTCCTCCGGTGTACAGCATTAAGTCACTAACTCGACGTGATAGAAGCGATTACGGGCTGTTGCCAAGCGAATGTTCAAAGAGCGTTGAGTTTGTTGTTCGCGCAAAGAGCTCGCTGTGGTATTGATTTCTGCACCTTCGGTTTCATTTTATCCTTTTTGCACACAATCATTCATATCTGATGAGGCACGGCGCAATAGTACGTCTGTTGCCGTTTCGACGCTTTTGCTTTGTTCCTCATCTCGGGCGTCGTCCAGCGCATGTTTTACAGTGATAGGTCAGTGGCTGCCACACAGGACTCGCACCCGGGAGAACCAGGGCTGAAATTCCCGTCAATTCATCTAGATTAAAGTTTCCTGTGGTTTATCGAAACCTGTTAAGGGAATTCCTCGGATGGTCCACTTTAAAAGCTCACTGCGAATTTCATTCACGAGCTTGTACACCGAGATACAAAACTCTGATCTTACTCTCTTCATAGCTGTTAGTGTTGGCGTCACATGCGCTCTCCGTAACTGCCTTTTCTTTTTAACGTGTTAGATGTTTTCGTCCATTCATACCTGTTCCGTGCTGATACCTTCGCGCACCTTTCTTGTTGGTTTAAACATAGTCAATGACATGTCTTCTTCGTATTCTACTGATGCGATTTGTGACCGTTTTCACAAATAAGAGGGAAACTTCCCGTTTAGTTGGCTCTTTTTCACCTGAAGCTCCAGATCTTTTGGGGTGTAGTTCGTTATTTCTTTCTTTGTCAGAGTAAGCGTTTCTCCAGAAAGCAGTTCTTCAATGATCGAGCTGGTCCTTCATGTACTTCCATTCGTAAAAACGGTCACATATCGCGTCACCAGATTAGTAAGAAGACACGGTATTGGCACAGTGTTTGAAGCAACAAGAAATGTGTGCGTAAATATGAACTCTTAGAGGACCTACGCCTGCCGCTTGTAAAAGCAGGAGTATATAAAATATCTTGCACATGCGGTCAAGTGTACATAGGAACTCCAAAAGAAAGCATTGACACCCGACGTAAATAACACAAGAACCATTTTCACCTGGGAAACATGGATAAATCGTCAGATCGTGCTCTGGGAACAGGGAACCACTAAATTCCTTTCTCTGATACTGTGGTTTTATCAAGATTTAATAATTACTGCGATAGGATTTATATAGACCATAGAAATTCAAAAGCATGAAAACAACTTCAATACAAAAGTAGAATGACTGAAATTAGACACGTCTTGCCCTGGAAATGAGAAATTATTTCCAAAGGCGGAAGAACGAGCTGATGGTCGACGGCACAGGATGTGGAAGGCAACGGGAAACCACCACATTAAAGAACTACGGTTATCCGGAGATAAAATAGTCCCGCAATCGGATCTCCGTGTGGGGAATGCAAAAGATACAGACAAGGTGAAGGAAAAGACTCCAAATTTTAACATAGGAATTTGGAATGTGAAAACACTGATTCAGTGTGGCAAACGAGAAAACCTAAAACTTGAAATGGAACGGCTGGAAATCGAAATCATAGGCATGTCGGAGACGAGATCGCCCCAACCATGTGATTTCTGGTCTGAAGAATACAAAGTCATTCACATCGGAACTGACCAAGATAGACCAGAAATGGAAGCAGTTGGAATAATTTTGAGGAAAAACTATGACTCATGTGTCAAGGGATATGTGAAATATAGCTCTCGAATAATACTAGTCAAACTTGAAACTAAATCAAAGGACACTGTGATAATAAACGTATACATCTCAACATCCAAAAAATAAGATGCAGTTGTTGACGAAATTTACGAAGAAATAAGTAATGCGATGAGAAATGTTAAGGGAAATGAAAAATTGATTTGCCATGGGGAACTGGAATGCGGTTTTGGGTGAAGAACCGGAAGAAGGAATTGTTGGCAAATATGGGCTTGGAAGAAGAAATGAAAGAGGAGATCGATTAATCGAGTTCTTTTCGAGGCACCAATTATTTGTTGCAAACACACTTTTCCAACATTAAAAACGAAGAAGACACACATGGAAGGCGCCTGGAGACATGAGGAGACAACAGATTGCGTATATTCTAGTGAAAGCTCGTTTTAGCAAACAGGTAAAAGATTTCAGAAGCTATCCATTTGCAGACATTGCCACTGACCATAACCTGGTCCTGATGAAAAGTTCACTGAGATTGAAATGTCTGAAGAAGAAGACAGTAAAACTTAAATGTGAACTAGAAAAACTGAAAACCGAGGGACTGGCAAAGGGCTATGTTCACGAAACAGACAACCTAGCTAAAAGTTTTCAACATGGTGGAGTAAATGAAGACTAGGATCAAATTAAATCTTGTATATACAAAGCAGCAGAAAAGATAGTTGGAAAAACTAAAGCCAGAAGAAATGGATTACAGCAGATGTTAGTGAGCTTATAGGAAACAGTCGGTTATATAAAAACGCATCTCATGAACAAGAAAAAGCTGAATACAGAAGATTATGGAATTTAGTCAATACAGAAGCTAGGAAAACAAAAGAAAATTTTATTGAGGAAATGTGCTGGGAAGTGGAAGAAAATAAGCAAAACGTAAGAACATCAAATAAATTTTTTAACAAACGTAAAACAACACTCTCAGGCACAATAGAAAAAAAACAGGGCAAAATTCTGTTTGGTGAAGACATGGTGAAGAGATGAAAAGAATACATTGAGGAGTTGTATGCCAGAACACCTTTTCCGGAGGAAGTAATAGGAAGAGAAGAGCAAGTAAACGAAGATGACGAGGGAGATGACATTCTGCAAGAAGAATTTGACAAAACTATAAAAGAACTGTGGGACAACAAACTAACTGATATTGATGACATCCCTGCAGAACTAATAAAGAATGCTGGTGACAGCATGAAAACGATGCTGCTTAAACGTATTAGTTCCATCTATAACACAGGAGAGATACCGACAGACTTCCACAAATGCATTATTGCTCCTATACCAAAGACGGCAGCAGCTACAAAATGTGAACAGTAGCGAACTTTAAGCCAAATATCACATGCATCAAAAATTCTCATAAAAATAATTCTGAAGAAAACCGAAGAGAAGGTTGAGGATATGCTGAGTGAAGATCAGTTTGGTTTCAGAAGGGGATTGGGAACAAGAGAAGCGATTCTGGCACTAAGACTCCTTGTCGAAAAGCAATTACAGAAAAATAAACCAACTTATATTGCCTTTGTAGACCTGGAAAAGGCATTTGATAACGTTATCTGGCAAGATATGTTTATAGTGCTGAGGAAAAGTGGAATGAAGTACAAAGACATCCGTCTGATACGCATATTCTGTAAGAATGAGGTGGCAGTGATTAGGAACTGTCACCAGGAATTAGAAGTAAATATTAGAAAAGAGTGTGCTCTTTCTCCTCTTATATTAAACGCTTTCATCAAGGAAGCTATAGACCAAGTTCGAGAAACTACTGAGGTGGGCTCAAAATTAATGGGCAGATGATAGACAAGCTACGTTGCTATATTGCTATAGTCACTGAGACAAAAGAAGATCTAGAGGAAGTCCTCAGAACAATGGAAAGGATTCTATGCAATCAGTATGGAATGAGAATAATGAAGAAAAAGACTTAAGTGATGATATGCAGCACAGAAGCAGAATATGAACCTCTGAGAATGAGAATTGGAAGAGAGGAGCTCGAAGTGATAGAGGAATTCACCTACCTGGGAAGCAAAATCACAAGGAATGGTAGAAGCCGGAAAGAAATTGCGAGCAGAATACAAAAGGCCAAAATTGCATTTACTCTGAGGAGGAACTTACTTACCAGCAAGAACATCAGTCTGAAAATAAGGAAACGTATCATAAAAGCTTTCGTTTGGAGTGTGGCCCTATACGGATGTCAAATTTGGACAATGGGAAGAGAGGAGAGAAGACGGCTAGAGGCCCTGGAGATGTGGTGCTATAGAAGGATGATAAAGATCAACTGGAGAGACAAAGTAACAAATGAAGAGGTGCTTAGAAGAGTACAGGAAACCAGATCTCTGTGGAGGCACATCCAAACAACAAGAGACAAACTTATAGGGCACATCCTACGACACATCATCATCATTGGAACAATAGCAGAAGGAGATATTGAGGGAAGGAATCGGCGGAGGCCACCAAGGATACCATACACTCAACAGGTCATGAATGACGTTGGATGTGACATACACGTGGAAATGAAGAGGAAGGCAGACAGAAGAGAGGAATGGCGCTCTGCTGCAAACCAACCTGAGGTTTGAACACTAAAAGAAGAAGAAAGTATGGACCTAAACAAGAAAAAAATGCCTAGTAAATATGTGGTCTAAAATGCATATCTTAGGAGCTATGGACGCTTGCTCAGTAGATGAGATGTGTTTCACAGTAATGAAGAGGAACGAGTGCTCATAGCTCAAAGGTGTGAATTTTAGAGCCCATGTTCACCAGACATTTTTTCTTCTTTTGGTCCGTACTGACCTACCCTACACTCTCAACGACAGTGCTGGTACATGTATTCCACTGTCAGAGGAATCAGAACGTTTTTCGTTTACAGCTATCGATTCGGTAATTTCCAGACCATGGGTCACTTACGTCAGATTGATTAATTTACCCTTTTCCATCATCCCTCAAAGTTTGTAACATCGTTACGGTATCACTCTGTATTAAAAGTTCGGTTTGTTGAGCTTATTTCACTATGATACTCCTTGTTGAGTTTTTTATACTCTCTGATGATATCTCTAGTAATGAGAGACGAAACGTTAGACAGATATGCTTGCAACACGGCATAACGCCCACAAAATAAAAACACCATGGAAAGTGTGACTGTCACAAGGTGACGATCGACATTGGAACTAATGCAGGGATCTGACAAAAAGTTTAAAAATTGAGTTGACGATTGGCTGACATGCCTCCAAAAGGAAATTTCGAAGACTTTGTGTGAAAAAGCATGAAAATCACTTCTTCTTAGGAATCTCTGTGTCCCCTCACTTATAGATCACTCATTTCTTGTCTGATACTGCACTCACTGCCACGTCTCTTCACTCTCTATGATTTTTCAGTCACTTTTTCCTCCGCTCTCTCTCCTGAACTCCTCTCCCCATTGTCTTTTGTGTAGCTGATTCTGCTTTGCAGTTTCGATAATGATGCCCCATTCAGTCCTACAGTGTGCTGAATTTTCCATCACACCAATCTTGCCTAATGTACGATCGACACTTTGTGACCACTACTTCTTCTCTTCCTACAGGGCGACAATATTTCCGAACGTGTGCTTCGGGAAGTCCCTGGAAGGCAGCTGGCGTGTAGCATGGGAACCCGCATCTTGTTCTCACGCTGGCTACTTGTAGCCCCTCTCAGTGTTCGCTGTGGACTCCTAGTGGATTTCTATACTGAAATTCCTTCGTGGACATGGCTACAAATTGCTCCACATGTTTTTCTGCATTCGTGAGCTGTCAGGAAGGCAACAAGTCTTCCTGCTTGCTAAGGGAACATCTGTTTTGCACTCAAGTGTCCGCAGGCGTTTGTGACTTGGTAGGGTTCCACTGCTGTCAGTCAACTTTCAAATGCGATAGCCCTTTCAGCGCGAAACAGCTGTAACTTTCCCGCTTTGGGATAGTTCCCACTTTCAGTGTAGCCTAAATGGAATCCTCTTGTCATGATCACGAGGCGGCAGAGCATTACCTTACTTTTTAAGTTTTGTAAGACTGCTTCTTGCAATCCTAGTACCCTTTAAACCTAAGACCACAAAAGTTCGCTGATGTTTACTTGTTTACTTACTTATTATCTTGGCCACACAAACTGCATTCGAGTTTGGCTTCGCCAATCAGCCTTCTGCATTTCCCTCGGTACATGTAGTCTTCTCCAGCTAGTCCCATCATACACATATCCACTTCGATCCCGTGATTCTCAGCCGAGGTCTTCCGCTCGGTCTGTTGCCTCTGATGTCTTCTTCCACCACAAGCCTGATGATCTGGCCTCCTCGACGCATTTCGTGCCAGTATCACCTGTCTCCTCTCTGTAATCACAGCCACTAAGTCCAGTGACTTGTAAAAATCCCGCAGTTCGCGGTTTTTCCTTTTTCTCCAGTCGTCTTCATTTTTCATTGGAAAAAAGTCTCGGAACAGCGTTCTTAAATGTCAGGAGATTTATTTCTGTCTTCTGCGTCATACCCTACGTCTCTGTTCCGTATAGGTCGATGGTTTGTATTATTATCTTGTAGATACTAATCTTCGTGGATATCATTAGAAGTCGTGACTTCAACAGCTTCCCGAGTGCAAACTTTTTTCCTGCCTGGATTCTTGTCATTATTTTCTGGTCTGTCTCATCTCATTCCTTTCACTGATCACTGAGTACTATCCCAAGACATCTAAACAGAATGTGACGCAAACTTTATATACACCGAAGCGCCAAAGAAACTGGTACAGGCATGCGTATTCAAATAAAGAGAGATGTAAATAGGCAGAATAGGGCGCTGCGGTCGGCAACTCCTATATAAGACAAAAAGTGTCTGATGCAGTTGTTAGATCGGTTACTGCTGCTACAATGGCAGGTTATGAAGATTTAATTGAGCTTGAAAGTGGTGTTATAGTCGGCGCACGAGCGATGGGACACAGCATCTCTGAGGTAGCGATGAAGTGGGGATTTACCCGTACGACCATTTCACCAGTGTAG
The DNA here is from genome assembly GCF_021461385.2 of Schistocerca piceifrons. Lineage (NCBI taxonomy): Eukaryota > Metazoa > Arthropoda > Insecta > Orthoptera > Acrididae > Schistocerca > Schistocerca piceifrons. Next base: position 584,361,373 of record NC_060149.1, read on the forward strand.
CGTGAATGTCAGGAATCCGGTAAAACATCAAATCTCCAACATCGCTGCGGCCGAAAAGGATTCTGCAAGAACGGGACCAACGACCACTGAAGAGAATCGTTGAACGCGACAGAAGTGCAGCCCTGCCGCACATTGCTGCAGATTTCAATGCTGGGACATCAACAAGTGTCAGCGTGCGAACCATTCAACGAAACATCACCCACACGAGCTGTCAGAGTTGAAGGCCCACTCGTGTACCATTGATGACTGCACAACACAAAGCTTAACGCCTCGTCTGGGCCCGTCAACACCGACATTGGACTGTTTATGAATGGAAACATGTTGCCTCCTCGGACGGGTCTCGTTTCAAATTGTATCGAGCGGATGGACGTGGACCGGTATAGAGACAACCTCATGAGTCCGTGGACCCTGAATATCAGCAGGGTACTGTTCAAGTTGGTGGAAGCCCTGTAATGGTGTGGGGCGTGTGGGAGTGATATGGGACCCCTCATACGTCTAGATACGACTCTGACAGGTGACACTTAAGTAAGTATCCTGTCTGATCACCTGCATGCATTCATGTCCATTGTGGATGCACGGACTTGTGCCATTCCAGCAGGGCAATGCGACACCCCACATGCCCAGAATTGCTACAGAGTGGCTCCAGGAACACTCTTCTCAGTTTAAACACTCTCTCTGGCCACCAAACTCCCCAGAAATTAACATTATTGAGCATATCTGCGATGCCTTGCAAGGTGCTGCTCAGAAGAGATCTGCGCCCCTTGTACTCTTACGGATTTATGGACAGCCTTGCAGGATTCATGGTGTCAGTTCCCTCCAGCACTACTTCAGACATTATCCGAGTCTATGCCACGTCGCGCTGCGGCAGGTATACTTTTTCTTTGGCTCTTCCTTGTATTTTGTATTTAACAGCCGAGATTCCGCAATCGTTTGTATAAAGATTAAAGATGAACGTAGAGTCCGTTGTCATCGGTCGCAGTCGTGTGTGTCGCCAGCAGCGAAGAATTAGAGCGGCCCTCCTAGGTTCTCCTGAGTTGTGTCAGCTGCCCCCCCCCCCCCCGCGCAGCAATTGTCGTTCCATGTCGTGAGCTCGGATGTGATAGACGACATTACAATGAAATGAATACCCCTAGCTGGATACAGGCGTGGCGTTGATATATGTCAATGGGGACAGTTGAAAATGTGTGCCCCGATCAGGGCTTGAACCCGGGATCTCCTGCTTACATAGCAGACCCTCTATCCATCTGAGCCACCAAGGACCTGTGTGTGATAGTGCGACTGCAGGGACTTATCTCTGGCACGCCTCCTGTGAGACCCACATTCCTAACTTATTGTCCCGCACTGTATTCACAGTGCCCCTGCCCACTACACTCATTACTCGCGGCATTTTGCCGATTCCAGTAAGAGTTCGTGAACCCCAGGGACCGACCAGGAGAATGACCGATGACGTCTCGGCGGCTAGGAGGTCGCGAGGGCGTGCCTTCCTATCCGGATCGCAGTCCGCTTACAGTCCGTCGGCTAATGCTGCACACCAAAGTAGTGGAGAGTGGGCCGCCGCGCGGCTGTCCCAGTGCGATCTGCGTCACAGCGCAGGCACAGCTAGGTGGGTATACCAAGAGGCGCACGCGACACGCCGAACTTTACTATGTGCATGCACTACCCACTGCATCAACACCTCCCTCACTGAAAGATATTTTTATATACAGACGTCTTTAGCGCATTTGTTAGATATAATTTAACCCTTAGATACTCGCGTGGTGTGGAGTTCCACTTTCGGCGCATGGGGTCATTTATGTCCCCATGTGCAATACGTAATTTAGTTGCTTTCAGTAATGATAATGTTCTCATTCCAGGATAGGGGAAACAAATAACTCATTTAGAAAACAACAAACATGAACGATTTTCTTGAATACAGTTGAAAATAACAGTAATACAAGCGTAATAAGGAGAACTTATTTTAATAAAGTCCTAATACAGTTCGTTCTAAATCATCGATACAAACTCGACATATTACGTTTACACGAGCTTTACAAATAAAGGATTAGCATCTTGAGCATTTCTACGAATGTTTTTTTATCACCTTTTCTGGGGCACATTTTGCACCTTCCACGAGAAGGACGCGGAGCATCAGGGGCCACTCCTGATGACTTCATATTCTCTCCAAAATTTAACTTTATTTTTTTCTTAACGGCTTGGTAACATGATCTAGACATTGCCGCATTCTGATATGCTTTTCAACCAATGATTCTCCCAAGCTCCTTAGGAATTTGCGTCATAGTGGGTAATCAGTTTTCGGATCAATGTTATAATGTTATACAGCAAATGTGCATTTATACCTATTACATTTAGAAAATGGAAACATATGGCTAATGGCCACCTTCTTGTTCGTCTACCGTCATTAAAATTTGCATACAACTTGTCGTATGTATCGACCCCACCTTTGACACCATTATAAAAGGTGATTATTTCTGGCTTCGCTTTCACACTATTTGCTGTCAGTGAAAGCATCATGATGGATTGTTGACAATAATATTACCGACTTATTTTTGGCGGTAGTGTATGATACTTGAGTCGCGTGTTTAGTGAATCCAAAAACACTGTTACACATTGTTTTATGCTTACTAGGATGGAATTCTTGTGTAGTTTCAAGCATAGTTCTTCGTAGGGTACCCAGAAATGTTAACTTTTTCGTAAGGAGAACCTGTTAGTAACTTGTGTACCAATTGTCACAAGCTATATACCTTTTGGTACTCACAACAGGTTCAGTGAACCTGTTGACAAATGATAATACAGCGTTGCCTTGACGAAACTCTCCCTTCGATTGCGTGTCTGAATATATTTCAAAATTGGACTAAATAATTCACTCTGGTGACTACTAGTGCAAAAACATTTATTCCATACCTTTTGGGTTATTGCCTAAATGGACATTTCCCCCTGCAAGGTATAAGCTGTACGTCTGTTCTGCAAGATTCACTTGGGCTGAATGCATTTTTACAGTTATTTATAGCAGTGAGTAAGTCCCTCGCAGATGCTAATACATCGGATTTTCTTCTAGTTTCAAGGATGTGAATGTCCTCCAATCTGATGGTCCTAAGTAAAAACGAAAATCGTTTACATGACATTGGGAGACTAAAGATTTCGCCCGCATCTTGTGGTCGTGCGGTAGCGTTCTCGCTTTCCACGCACGGGTTCCCGGGTTCGATTCCCGGCGGGGTCAGGGATTTTCTCTGCCTCGTGATGGCTGGGTGTTGTGTGCTGTCCTTAGGTTAGTTAGGTTTAAGTAGTTCTAAGTTCTAGGGGACTGATGACCATAGATGTTAAGTCCCATAGTGCTCAGAGCCATTTTGACTAAAGCTTTCTATGTCTTCCAATAAATCCTCATTAGTTACATGAGCGGCTTTGTGAAGCCAAGGCAAATAGAGTAGCCACAAAAACGTTAGTAATTCCTTTCTTGTCATATGTTTGGCACCCAGCTCTCTGGCCTATTTATTTTCTTACTGTCTCCAAGTGTATATTGGTGCAAGGTCACTATCTGTTCATCAAATAAAATAGAAGATGAATCAATGATAGACACCGCACTTTCGGAGTATGCCTTTCTTCTAGGTAAATGGGTTATGATATTATGTTTCCGGGCCGGCTGCTGTGACCGTGTGGTTCTAGGCGCTTCAGTCCGAAACCGCGCCGCTGTTACGGTCGCAGGTTCGAATCTTGCCACGAAATTCCTTCCATATTTCTTCTGTCGTGCGGCACACAATCATCTGAGAATATAATGACTGAAAATGCTACGTTGGCAAAAGTGATAATGAAGCATCTGCAAGGTTGTGAGCCGGCCGCTTTGGCCGAGCGCTTCTAGGCACTACAGTCTGGAAGAGTTCCTAGATAACAGAACGCAGCATGTCATTATCAATGGAGAGAAGTCTTCGGAAGTAAAAGTGATTTCAGGTGTGCCGCAGGGGAGTGTCGTAGGAACGTTGCTACTCACAATATACATAAATGACCTTGTGGATGACATCGGAAGTTCACTGAGGCTTTTTGCGGATGATGCTGTGGTATATCGAGATGTTGTAACAATGGAAAATTGTACTGAAATGCAGGAGGATCTGCAGCGAACTGACGCATGGTGCAGGGAATGGCAATTGAATCTCAATGTAGACAAGTGTAATGTGCTGCGAATACATAGAAAGAAAGATCCCATATCATTTAGCTACAATATAGCAGGTCAGCAACTGGAAGCAGTTAATTCCATACACTATCTGGGAGTACACATTAGGAGTTATTTAAAATGGAATGATCATATAAAGATGATCGTCGGTAAAGCAGATGCCAGACTGAGATTCATTGGACGAATCCTAAGGAAATGCAATCAGAAAACAAAGGAAGTAGGTTACAGTACGCTTGTTCTCCCACTGCTTGAATACTGCTCAGCAGTGTGGGATCCGTACCAGACAGGGTTGATAGAAGAGATAGAGAAGATCCAACGGAGAGCAGCTCGCTTCGTTTCAGGATCATTTAGTAATCGCGATAGATAAACTCCAGTGGAAGACTCTGCAGGAGAGACGCTCAGTAGTTCGGTACGGGCTTTTGTTGAAGTTTCGAGAACATACCTTCACCGATGATTCAAGCAGTATATTGCTCCCTCCTGCGTATATGTCGCGAAGAGACCATGAGGATAAAATCAGAGAGATTAGAGCCCACACAGAGACATACCGACAATCCTCCTTTCCACGAACAATACGAGACTGGAATAGAAGGGAGAATCGATAGAGGTACTCAAGGTACCCTCCGTCACACACCGTCAGGTGGCTTGCGGAGTATGGATGTAGACGTAGATGTAGATATGCTAAATACAGTGCTACGAAACGCTTTTAATGCGGAGTACATATGCGTCAGTTGTCCACATTTATATTGTCTCTTGACAGCGGCAAAAGATGTCGCCACTTCGTAGAGGGAAGTGGCCTTCTTAATGTCCTTGACGAATCTCTGGAACAGTCCAACTATATTGGCTAGAATTCGCAGTTGACAATGTTAGAATCGGTAAAACGACAATGTTTAGCTTTGTGCGAAATGCTATCTGAGAAGGGAGAGATAGCTCGAATTGAAGGAATTGATATCACGCTGATGAACGAACTAATTTCTCTTCTCATGGTATGTATGCTATTCTATTACTGTGATTCTTATATGTTATTTTATAGCTTTTAAAACAAGGATTTTTGCAGCCCTTCACGGGGGCGTCCAAGGAATAAGAACTGGAGAAAACACATACATTGCACCTTCTGTTGGCATGGAAGCATTTGAGTCAGATGACCGACGGCGGAGAAGCCTCTGAAATAAGACTTAAGTAAATGCCTTAGGTTATACTTAGAGGAATAGTTAATTGTTAAAAGGTGCCACGAGATAGCAATTTTTCTCTGGCCACCATTTCGCAATTTAAAAATGATACCTGAAGATGAGAGGCATGAATGCATGGCCGAGGTACGATATACAGCCCATTTACGGCTGTGTTAATAGCTCCCCAGTGGCCAGTTCCAAACAGAATTGACGATTCTCCATCGAAACCAAGGTCGGTCACAGAATCGAGTGTAGGCCTCACATGTTCAGAGTCGATGTTCCTTCGCCTAAAGTATAGAAGAATTTTTGAGAGTACTTTATCAGATCGTCCGATCGAATTTGTGAGTGACCTAGTCGAAGCCCTGAAACTGAATGAAGCAGTTCCGACACCTTCAAAAAGAGAACATCTGTTCTATTTCCAACATTCTTTCATATTCCGACTAGGACTCACATTTGCACGGATTTGCAAAACGATTTACTAAAGAGCATTTGTATTTTTCCAATCAAGTGAAAAACATTATGATGAAAGAGGCATGTACAAGCCAGGAAGAGGCAATTATTTTATAAAATTCCACAAAAACTCCACTACCAGAGAAAATAAAGAAGTTTGCTTTGTGGGCAGGTGTCGATGACAGTCTTACTCCAATACATGAGTGAGAGAGGAATTTAAAGCAAATCTGCAAACTGGAAGAAAATATGACTTCTTATTGGAAAACTAGAGGGCAAAATTTTACAACTCCTCAGAAGATCACCATAAAAATATTGTTTATACAAGCAACTAGCCCTGCTTCTGAAAATGTTTTAGTCCTGCCGGTTTTGTTCTCAACGCTAGAAAGTCACTATTACACCCGGGCAATGTTGATGCTCTTCTTTTTATTCGCAGTAACTCTTTCTGACACAGATCAGTGAAAAAGTATGCTCATCTGTATATTTAAGTACACTGATTTTCAAATTACTTTGAATTTCTGAAACGAAATAAAGCGCAGTTTATTTCCCAATTATTATGAGCAGCAGGGCCAATAATGGCAGCTTTATTTCAGATTCAACTTATTTACTATTTAGAAAAATATTTCGTTTTGGTGACAAGTGTCTTGATAGCAGTTGTTTTATACCTATTACTGTTTGCCGGTATCTTCTGTTATGAGTCATCATAGGAATTAAAAATGCAGTATCATGTTACGAAAGTAACCCATAAAGTCATCATCAAGCACTCAGTGTGGTCGTCTAACCCTTTACTGGGCACGCGGAGTGATTTCTATCCAGGTGCGTGATCCAACTTGTCTCATCCTGACGCGCGCCAACTGCCAATGTTTATATTTTCAGTACCTTTCCATTCTTCACTGCAGTAAGCAATCAGTGTGTTTCTATCACCCAACCAGTCACTATCTAGTGGTGTGAGCCTCGCAAGACATTTCGGACCCACACGGCTGGGAGTGTATCATTTAGCAGGAAGGCAAGTTGCTTCTTGAATTGTTATTCTTTTAAACCTTTTATTTGTATTTAGTCGCATTCACAACCTTGCAAAAACATGGTTCAAATGGCTCTGAGCACTATGGGACTTAACAGCTGAGGTCATCAGTCCCCTAGAACTTAGAACTACTTAAACCTAACTAACCTAAGGACCTAAGGACATCACACACATCCATGCCCGAGGAAGGATTCGAACCTGCTATGTGCTGTGACACAGTTGTGGAAAGAGGTATAATAGCCTTTGCGGATGGTTTTCCGTAAGTCACTCCAGTGTCGATCAACGTCTCAACAAGATCCAAAAACCCTTCACCTCCTATACGTCCATAAGACTAAAGGTCCCGCGCACACATACCCATGCATTTATCGACACATCTGCTGAGCATGTGTTGTTTGAGGCTTTCCCGACGGACCAGCAGTAAATATGGTTCTCGGTCGAGACGTCGGATGTCGTTTTGAAAATTTCACAATATTTCTTGGGCGAGATATTCTAAACTGGAAATTTGCCGTGTCTTATGCATGGCGCGTGGTAGACAAAGAGAGTAACTGGTAGACGGGGAAGAACAAAGAGGAATGGTCGTCTTGCCATATGACGGAGGTGTATCTTCGAAAATAGGAAGATTATTGGAGAAACATAAAGCTAAACGCGTCTTTCACGAAACTCAGAGCTCTTTTAGGCCCAGTGAAAGATGATGTAGGTTTACGAAGGCCTAGTGTCTGTAAGATTCCCTGTAGTTGCGGGACGTCATACATTGGACAAACCTGTCGCACCGAGGAGGACAGATGTGTCGAACATCGACGACACACGCGTCTGGATGAGCCAAAGAAATCTGCAGTGACTGAGCATTGTCTCAATATAGGACACTGTATGGAACACAAAAACACCAAAATTGTGTCGTCGACGTCTTCGTACTAGGACAGAGTTATTAAAGAATCAGTGTAAATTCGCAGCTCGACTAATTTGCTTAACAGGGTTACAGAATACCAACTCAGCACGAGAAGGGATACAGCGCTGGTCATTTTAAAATCACTGCGAAAACATGGAAGAACTATTGGTCTTAAACGGGATGACGCGAAGGTGGAGACAGAGATATGTCGTTGACAACGGCGGGGATGGGCACCCCCCAGCTGGTACAAGTATTTCGGCGGGTGACTGCCTACAGAGGGCGCTGGGCGGCCGACGTCAGCGCACAGTGTGATTGAGGCCTCATCGTCCGACAGGTGGCGAGCTGTCTCTCTCGCTACAGATCTGCATATTTGCGCCACTGGTCACCGAAATTTGACGCGTTCACGCCTTCGCAGTTTCTCCTCTGGCTGTCATAAACAGTGGCTTAGGTCACAACTTAAGCAGTATGTCCGCCGCTCCTGAAAACATTGGTCAGTTGCGCCGACGAAATATTGTAGAATTTTCACAATAACATTCTGTATCTCGCCCGAGAAGTTGAACCGACGAAATATGGTGGAATTTGCACAATGATATCCTATGTCTCGCCCGAGAACCATATCTACAATCTCTTGAGCAGGTTTAGGAAGGCGTTTCTCGTCCTCGCAAGATCTTTCTTTATTAGACACGCGTAGATGGCGAGAAATGGCGCAATGCCACCTGACTCTCTTGCCTGAGCGTAAATTTCACTGCACAGCGAACAGCAAACAAAATTAAAGATTCTCCCGTCGTTATCGACTATAGGGTCAAAGACTGTCCAAACTGAACTTCTAGGATTCTTTTCAGGCTTTGTAGTTCTATACTCACCACTGATTAGTGTTTTTCTTTTACTTTCGTTTTACCTGACACGCTCTCCAACGTCTGCAAGCAACTTTTAGTTTCCGCACTCATTTTCTGTGCGAAGAAAAACATGGAAGTGGTACCACTCTACTATGTACTGGTACTGCTCTACTCGCCGTTCGTAGACCGATGCACGCAAAGGCCGTCACTGCTACAATCAGCCTGCAGGCCGCTGCACAAAAAACGTGCTTGCGCACGGCACCGGCCGGCCGATGCAGGGACATCATAGGCTTGCTTGGTGCAGAGCGGGACTGCCGCTGACCGTGGGCTGCGTGTTTGCGCGTCTCTGCTGAGCCAACACCTCTTACAGTCCCCTCCAACAAGACTAGTAGGCTATGTGACATCATTTCCAGTAGTCAGTTTGTGGGCGAACAGAATCTGCTACAACTAGCGCTACTGGTGGGCAGAGGTGGAGTTAATGGCCTTACCAACTACGCAAATCAAGCCACCGATTGAACGCGTTGTTTATTTCATTTAACGCTGCAAGAAAAAGAAGCGACGGCTACAAAGCAATATGCGGTGAAAAATCTACAGTTTATAGTAATGTGGTTAGTTTCTGTGGATTTATCTGTATCTGCAATTCGGATTAAAGTGTTTATGTTGGTTACCCTACCAAATAAGCAAAACTTTACCGTTGCGTTGATTTCAAAATGTGCAGTTTGATCGTGTGACTTGATCTACAGAAATACATCTATTTTTAATTCTATGGTTCCCATGTGATCATTCGAAATGGTGTATAAGTGTTGTGTGCCACGCTGCAGAGGAAATTACGAAAATAGGCCGCGAGTAGCGGGGTTTTCTTCTCCTAAAAGCACAGAACTCCAACGGAAATTAATAGCTGCAATACACCAGGAATATTCCAGGCTACACAGAATTCGAAGGTAACCTCGGCGTCTTTCTAATTCAGTCAGGTTGTCTCTGGGTATGTGTACTCTAGTACAGAGAGAATTAGTAAGTTATCGTGCGTTTAAGTTAGCATGATGTCTACTTGTTCAGTAACAACGTTATTTTAGTTGACCTGTTACCTTTATATTGCAGAGAAAGTACACTGTACACAGTACTGAATTACTGGCGGACTGTGATTTAATTGCGCAGGAACATCTTAAGTTTTATAACTTAAAATACTGAGTCAGTATTAATCTATAAGTTCTGAAAGTAACCGACACTAATCCCATGTTTGCGTTAGTAGTTGCAAGTGTAACTGCCCATCGTACCCTCAGATTTAGTGATAAGATGGCCCACTGGATCAAGCATGAAAACAGGATGGTGTACTGAGCTGAAAAAAAAAAGCAGAAACTGAACGGTACAAGCTTAAGAAGTGCAATATGGAGCATTATTTAACAGTCGCGCCGTCGTGGTTAGGCGGTCACTGTGTTTGACCGTAAACCAGACGACCCGTATACCATTTTTTTTCCCCACAACATTATGAACTGTCAGTCCTATCATTGAAATGTTTTTCTCCTCTTTCTCTAGTCTATACATTTGTTATGGAATATGAGTCACGTGGTAAGAACACATTACCGTCGCAAAGAAATGTGATGAATAGTGAGAGCAGGCGAGAGAACGTATAGATGTCTCACGGATATCAACGAATAAACGGGTGTGAACTATGTGACAATAATTCAAGAGTCAAAACTTCCAAAACAGAAACCAACTTCAGAAAAGTTAAAACCGTATGTTCTGACAGAGAAACTGTGTGATTGAGAAACTGTTGCGTTAATTTGTAGCAGCTTGCGTGTCAAACTATTACGTTTTCATCATTTCCTTGGGATGATTACATTCACATTCATACGAACACCGAAATCGGGCAGGGAGGCATGTCTCACTCACTTAGCAGGCATACAAAATAGGTGCGCCGAAAAGAGATTCCTATCATATGACACACGTGCTGTCACTAATGCCGCGTGTGACACAGCAGACGTGTTATCCGGCGGAGACTGCGGTTGATTTGTCGCCTTGTCATCAAACGTTTGCGGTTCCCAATCGAAAGCCACATCCTTTCGGCTACTAATAGAGTAGTTGTGCAGAATCAACTGTCATTATAGGTCCCTTCCTTACACCTCGCTGTTGCAGACGGACGTTACACAAAGACATTGACACAAATTTGAATAAAGCGAAAATAAAAAAAATTAACACTGGGGAGATTCGAATATAGTTTGCCCGCTCGGCAGTACAACTCTGTGACTACTTTTTTTTTTACATCTGATTTCGTTCGTTGCATTTGTTCGGGGCGGACGTCCCAGGACACCCGTTCAAGTTCATCGTTTATCGGTTCACTCAGTTTTTTTATTACAACGGGCAGTTAACCCTCTAACCGAACACGATGAGCTACCGTACTCGCTAATTTAATGAAGACGCCGTTGTTGCTTTAATATCCTCTATATTGCACTTCTAAGTCTTGGACCATTCACTGTTTCTGTTTTGCTATTTTTTCGCAGTTCAGGTACACCTTCTTCCTATTTTCGTGCTTGATCTGGGTTCAGTTTTGGTCGGGCTTTCCACTGGGCCCTCTTACCACTAAATCTCAGGAGGGAAAGATGGGGAGTATCCCTTGTTAGTGGCGTAATTTCGCTTGGGCGTCATCGTATGTAGCTGGTAGAACTCTTTCTCATTATTTCAAGGTCTGCGAACTTCACTTCACTTCACTGAGAACATCATTCGTAGCGACTATTTCAACAGTTCCACAGAGAAGAAATATTTTGTGCCTTTTTCGAAACCTCGCCTTAAAACATAATCCATAGCATAGAGTCTGCCTAACTGTCCGATGTACCTCCCGTCAGCTCCTTGTTCAAAGTAAAGTGTAGATGAGACACTGGAGCGTCTGGAAAACAGAAACTTAGGAATAGCTATTGCAGCGAGCGTATCAACTCATGCCAAATATTAACTGGAAAGACGTTTCGTGGACTGTAATGGCTTTCTTAAGTGCATAGGATTTATGAAGCTGCCCAAAGATTCGCATATTATAAAGTCAGATACTTCCATTAGTTCTGTTCTAATAGAAACAACAGATATTCCTACACTTTTGTGTTCTGTTGCGGTAAATGCTGACCAGAGTGTGCAGTTACATGTTAATAAAAATTTAATCACAAAACTAGGTTCAAATGGTTCAAATGGCTCTGAGCACTATGCGACTTAACTTCTGAGGTCATCAGTCGCCTAGAACTTAGAACTAATTAAACCTAACTAACCTAAGGACATCACACACATCCATGCCCGAGGCAGGATTCGAACCTGCGACCGTAGCGGTCGCTCGGCTCCAGACTGTAGCGCCTAGAACCACGCGGCCACTCCGGCCGGCCACACAAAACTAGGTACAAGGAAGTTTCCATTAACTATAAACCATTTAAATGACTTAATTGAAGTTGTTGATAACTTGGGAAACTTCACCAAAAAGAACAACGATAGTTCAGTAAAAGCCCATTTGCTACTCATGACCAATTTTTTGAAAAATATGGCAAACTTTTATGATGAGACTGAAAGTAGCAAAATTATTTTTTATGTGAGCAAGATACTTGTCAGATTGTATTACATTTTGTAGTGATTAATTTTCAATATACAATGCACAAGATTTGTTCACATTTCAAACAAACCCATCAGCTGAGCAGCTAGTTGGCAATTTTCTGTTGTATACAAAACAGGAGTTACAGTTTCTTTGTTAATCAGATCAGATTGTTTCACCAATGGTTGATTAAATTCACTTGAAGCCTTATTTGGAGTTCACGGGAAGAAACATTTTGGGTGCTGCATTCAATTCTAAAACTGGTTTTTGTGACACAAAATTTACTTTCTGCATAAAGATGTAGTTCACATCCTTCCAGTGAGAAATATAAATGGTGAAGAATTCTTCACTCTGATTAAGAAAATAGTTTCTGGTCTACATGCAATAGGTTTTAAGGTAGTCAGTGTTGTTACTGACAACAATTATTTTAACAGACGGCTAATGTCATTCTTTTCTTGCGCTCCTCAACTGTCAATTGTTTACAGACATCATTGTGATCACACTCAACCCCATTTTTCATGTTTTAGATTCTGTTCACATATTAAAATGAGTCAGAAACAATTGGATCAGTTATAAAGATTTCGATTAGATAATAAAGTACCCCCGGTTTGAAACTGTTTCAGAAAGTACACTGCTGCTTATGGCCATATGCAGTTAAAAAGCTACATGCAAAGAGTGTACACAGATGATAAAATTTGTCAGCAAACTTAAAGTCTCTTTATCCAAACAACCTGGAGCGACAAAATTTCAAACTTGCGCTTAGTACTTTCAATGAAATGACTGTCTAAGGTTTCTTAGCCTAGGGGGACCATCATCTTATTGAAAGTACTGAGAGCACTGCTAAATGCATTAAATTAATTTGTACTTGGTGGAACGTTTTAAAAGCTAGCTCACTTTGTAGAGATATCCGTTTCAAGGGTGCACTGAAGATTCCCTCTCCAGCACAAGTAATGAAAATATCAGATATTTAGAAAGATTTTTTTTGTGCCTGAATATATGGAAACATTGTCCTGATTATACGTTTGGATTATCCAATGACGCACATTTAGTCATATCAAATACCAGTCATCCTCTTCTGGGAATGACAAAGTATTGCACTGAAAACTTGAATTTTAAATATGTTTTGCCACGAAAAGTTCAGGCAGATGTTCTAGAAGCAGAATTTGGAAAATATCAAACAATGGCTGTACTTCAGTATTTACTATCGTCGAGACAGGTATTTGAAACTGAATCCAAGCAAAATCCTTGAAAATTTAGCATCTGCTCTTAGAGAAGTTGTCATAGAACTAGATTCTTTTGAAACTGGCTGTGGAGATGATGTCACCCTCCTTGGCAGTGTAATGTGTTTCAGGGAGGAGCAAACTCAGTTTCTTCAGGAATAGTTGCCTGTCTATACATACTTGTCAGGATACAGTGCCAAAGCTGTTCTTAAGAAGCAGACACATGAGAAATGTAAAACATATTTATTGCTAGATAAAACATTATCAGTAATAGAAATGATGAAGGCTATGAACTTATAAGAAAGGTAGACAGAGGTGGATTGTATTCTCTTAATAACGAGGTTATTAATGCTGTAATTTTTGCGTATTTTGTTGTTGAAAACTTGATATCTGGAGAACATGAACACCGCTTAATGAGATGCTCATCCCAAAGAAATTCAGTTATGAGATTAGCTGTTGATATAATTAAAAAATAAGACTTCTTCCTAAGGCAGCTTTCTTGTAGTGAGTTAGATCACACAGAAGACAGAATTCTTCAGTTTGTAGTAAAAGTAGCGTGTAGTATGTTTCTCAATAATTATGTTAAAAATCAACGAAAGCCGTGAGAGCAATAACAGCAAAAAGAGAAAATTGTCAACTGTAAAGTAGTTTGGAATAAATTTTGTGATGAGTTATCAAACATTTACATTTGTCATTTTCTCCTCGTTCCTACTATTGTCAATATGTGTAACTGCATTGTTAATACTGAACGTGCATAAAAATAGGCTTATATTTTATTTACAAATATTTCATTTCATTAACAGCAGTATTCTGGTACAAATTTTACAGTTCTGGTGACACAGGAAGAAAAAGGTGTCACATTTACAAAATCTCTCATTTGGCTTTGTTGGCTAAAAATTGGTTACATGAGCATAATTACACTATTTCCGGCGACAATATCGGTGCTATCTTTGGTGAGTCATTTATGTCCCAGTGAATTACATTTTTGTTGAAGTAATTAAATTTACGATCGCCTGAATAATTACGTCATCCTATCTGTTAACTTTCACTGTATCTTTGTCACAGTAACTCTATTAGTGAAATTTACGGGGTATGGTGTATGTAGGTTTCTGTCGCAACGTTTTTCTTCACAAGTAGTAAAATTTTGCATACTATCTCACGCACAATAGAAGGAAATCACAGTGTATTACAACCAGCGTAACAGGCATTTTGAGCTATAGCGTACAGGAACGGCACAATTTTTGTGTAAATGATAAAGGGTGGCACAGTTTCCTTGTAAATAACACAAGGAGTGATAGTCGAGAGCCAAGTCGTGTGATTTGTTATGCTTTCATGAGAGAAATGCACGCTCTTGCGCTAATGCTGGTTTGCAAGGACAGCCTAGCAGCGATGATGTCACAGTTGCACCGTGAGACTTGCTTATCAGAAGGCACTGACTGATTGAGCCAACAGCACGCCGGTGCACTGCACAGCACTGCTCGACCTGTACGGTGACGTCACGGGCTCGCTTCGTCAGTGCATTAGTCCGAGACAGTTGTAGTCCAATGCGGCCGCAGCCCGCCAGCTGTGCCGCTGTGCACGACTGCGCAACACACAACTTCTGTGCATCGGTGAAATTTTCCAAGTTCCGTAGCCGCCCCGTCACAGATATGGTGAGCCTCGTGCAATTTGACGAGTTAAAAAGCGGGCAGGTAGCGAGCAGATCTTCGTCACCAAACATGAGCCGTGGTTTCTCTGTAACTCAAAAGCCCGTCATCCTCTTCATTTCAAAACGCAGACGGAATGCCGGCACAATTCAATACCTTGAGACCCTAAGCTCGATTATTTATACCCTTACAGCTACACCTGTGACGTAGTCCTAGCGGGGTAGGTGGGGGGGGGGGGGGGGAGGGGACGAATGGGATTGTCGTATTCTTGCCATGTCACCTTTTACTAGCTCGCTTTCTACTGAGCACATATTTCTAGGCACAGTTAATATTGGCAGCGTGTGAGTTTCTCGGTGGCACGCAAGTGCTCCAAGTTACAAATGTTATTTCACTCTTTGTCACACTGTGTTGTGACGTTGGCGGTTCTATGCGCCTGGGCCGTGGCTGGTGATGCGAACCCTGTCTGTACGGAGTGTTTTGACGAACTGTCGCCGGCACGGTAGTTCAGCGTGTTCGGTTCAAAAATGGCTCTGAGCACTATGCGACTTACATTCTGAGGTCATCAGTCGCCTAGAACTTAGAACTAATTAAACCTAACTAACCTTAGGACATCACACACATCCATGCCCGAGGCAGGATTCGAACCTGCGACCGGAGCGGTCGCTCGGCTCCAGACTGTAGCGCCTAGAACCGCACGGCCACTCCGGCCGGCTTCAGCGTGTTCGGTTAGAGGGTTAGGTGCCCTCTGTGATAAAAACTCAGTTAATGGATCAATGATGAACTTGAACAAGCGTCGTGGGACGACCGAATGAAGAGAACAAACAATAACAAAACAATGAGATCAACAAAAAAATAGAAAAAGAAACTGTCAGGAGTACTGCTCAGTGGCTCATTTCATTAGTACATCGGCCGACCTGGCCTCTACTGCCTCGCTATGGCTGAAAAAACACTTTTAAAAAATTTACCATTCGCGTGCAGAACTTTTCCCGGGCGCAGCAAGGCAGACCTTGCCAGAAATCCTTACCGAAATTGACTTCTGTTCTGAAAGACAGGCTATGTTGACGTATGAGCGCTGTGGGAGCTTACGCTGGATGTGTTTGAAAGATAGGGCAGATACTTTCAAATAATTTTTTTAACCAATTCAGTAAAATATTCGCGACTGGCTGACCATTCAACAGCAGTGAAATTATCAGATTTAATTTGTCTTGTAAATCACGAATGCTTTACGTAACTAATGAGTTGAAAATAGTTAATTTTTAATAGAGTATATTCATTTGAAAAAAACTCTAAATGGTTACTACTTTATAGGTGACATCAAATAAACTTACTAAATTTCGTAAGTTAAACTAGTAATTCATGCAGAAAATGGTTAATGCGCACTGTAACCCCCAGCACTCTTAGCAATCTTACATTTCGTAATCGATCTGCAGTATTTTACCTCCATAGCTGTTACATGTTGAAATAAGCAATTTCGCACCGGTGAGAGTGTGAGTGGCGGGATCTGAGAGACAATATGTTTACGTATTATAAGGCACATGCACTCAACTGATTATTAAAGTTTACTTAATACATTTTTTGGCTTGTTTAAATTCTTTTGACCGCGTTCATTTCCTTTTCGCAGCCATTCTGATGACTCCAGTATAGAGTACCTACTTTTGAACGCTACACTATTATCACCCATTATTGGTTATGATGTACTGTACATGTCTTAGTTGTTTGAAATTAAGCCTATAGTCCCATAAGGTAGATTTAACTGTAGATTGTCTTCCTTTTCAGGTAAGTTGCAGCTCAGTGTCATACACACACAGCATCCACCTGTGCGTGAGTAGCTGTAGCAGTAAGTAGACGAACTTCTGGCACATATTGCCCATAACATTATTGTTGGTTTCTATTCGTGGTTCTTTCAGTTATGGCAGTTAACTGAACTTGTAATGACTGGATGTCTTTATTACTTGGCCGTAACGAGATGCCACGTAAGTGGCAACTGAGATTCAAAGGATGATAATTGACCGTGTAACGTTTAAAAAAAACAGAAGAATGGCGATGGTGGATTATTATTATTATAATGTTCGTCTACCTATCCGTTGCACGGTTCAGCAAATGTCCTACCCAGCTTGCAGATATGCCAGGTTGTATCAATACAACAGTTTATGAGAGTACGACCTGTCACTTTCCTAGCATCCCTGACTTTAGTTTTCTTACATAGCGTCGTCTAAAGATGGCTCGTAGATCTCGTGCCGATTGGCTTCTTCTCCATGTAGGCGTAGGTTTAGACATGCAAACAACAGTGTGTGCTGAAGTGAAATGGCAGTGTAGGAGAAAATTCAGTGCTACGAAACAAAGTTATCAGAATATAGGATGGCTCTTGATTTTTATTCATTAACATTTAGCAGTAATCAAGAAACGCAAGTGAGAATCGGATTCCCGTGGTAGCTAACCAATTTCAGGGTACCGCAGTGTGACACAATTTAACGATTCACAGTATTACAAGATGTCCAAATTTCACACGATCGTCCACAGAGGCATTGTTCAACACGACAAATGATTTTCGGTAAATGGTTACACTACACAGTCCAGATCGGTTGTTGCATTTGTTCATACCTGATATAAAACTTCTAGTGAGTTGTTACTCATAAACCTTTTTCCAAGGCACTGTTAATTGCGACGGATAATTATCGGCATCGTATTCCATTTCAGTCCCGTCGCGTGTTGCCTCTCTCACACCAGGTAGAAGACTCGAAGTGAGTCTTGATAAAATCAATAAGAGGGTCAGGGGAAAGTTACACTAAGTGAAAGGCCTTTACTGAAGTTCAGCATGAAAGCAAATTTAAAATGAAGATGAACATAAATTGAGGTAGCCCTGTCACACAATTACATTTGCCCACTCACAATTACGTGTTATTTGGCGAGCTGTATTCTTTGACGGTCAGATATTGCACATGATAAACACATCAACAAGTTCAGTAAAGACGACTAAATCAAAAGCCAGTCCTTGGAGAGAGAACGAAACCTGATTGTGAGAAATGATCCTCGAAAATGGGAAATGCAAGCCACGGGAATCAAGGCGCAGTAGCAGAAAAAAGAACTACACCTTGAAGCTTACTGCATTTTTGCTGACAGAATCGGGGTGCAGAGTGCAAGGGAAGTATTTGTTGTGACTGCAGACTCCCAATCGCCAGTCATGATACTCGACATATATCCGGTCTGTACAGAATGCTGCTTCCAGTGTGATGGAGTCGTACCTCCGGCCTTGTGCCTACTCACGAAATCGCAACTCGATCATTTACAAGCGACTGCATATGACTGGGGCTCGCAGATCGGATTTCCACGCTCTTGTTACCTCGCGCGCCACCCGCCAGTATGGTTCCATGGGAGCTGGAGAGGTACCCACAGTCAGATTAACTAGGGCAAGAGGCGCTAACAGTTCCTGTGTCCTCATATTGGAGGCGCGACTGTGGCAGCCATATCTTCGAACGCACGGAAAATTGGTATCTCTACACGCTGGCTTGCACACTGGTCAAGTTTGAAAGTAACCGCTTCAACTTCAAGAAAACCCGCCATCTTGGGAGATTTTAATATTTGTTCAGTGGTGAATGGCAAAAATGTTTATCCCCCTCCACCTTACAGTCCACCATGCAGGGATGACATAGGTGCTGTTCGTTGGCCAGAGAAAATTAATATTGATACTGAAACTGATTGTTCAATTAGGGAACCTTCCCATTATGCAGTTTATAAGTCTGTGCTTATTATCAATATATTCGTCTTTTCGTGAGCAATATGAATGTATATGTTCTTCATTAATTTTATTTCACATTCTTTCTCTTTCACTGTGTCTTTATCTATTACGGGAAAGGCCAGTCTTGGCGGTTTTGCTACATGCTGTGTCTGACAACGAAATATCGATGGATTACAAATTTTCTCATCGAAACATTCGTAGGAGTAAACTATGTAGCTACTCTGCTGAGAAAATATAAGACGTCCTGGTAATTTGTGGAACTAGTCACTCTAATTCTGCAGATATAAATAGTTAACGTTTGCTTTTATTTATGTCACATTAGATAAAACAAAATAGCTAAGCATTCTATGGTAGAAATTTAATTCGATCATATGGATGGATTCTTTTTCTTTCATGGGATTAAACACAAATCCATACACAGTGATTCAGCGGCACCTGTCGGCTTCGTTTTATGCAACACGCAATGTCATATCTGGGCTCCAAAAGCCACGCACAAGTTTTTCATATTCTCTCGCTCGCTATGCGCAAACTATTAGTGCTACAGGACACTTTTGTAAGAAATTTAATGTAGTTTAATTTTGTACTGGTATACATTTTCACTGGGGACTGTTTTCGAGTTATTCAAGAAAACGTGCAAAAGTGATTTTCAAACGCACCTCCACCCCCACACTCATACGTCATCCGTCAGGATTTCTAGTGTGTTGTTATCTTGCCACAGTACAAAAATTTCCGACTACATGAAAAATTCCCGCTGTTCAACCTTTTTTGGTCTCTCTTGATTGGGCTGTTACGCAACCAGCATAGTCGAGTATTTCGTTAAAATTGTTAATTTAAACGTGCCAGTGAGGTTAATGAAAGAGAAGCGACTATCGTAAACGTTACACTAAAACTAACTGCGTTCGTAATTCGATCTAGACCTAACCCTTGCAAGCGCAGTAGTTCCATAGTCCGGAAGGCCTAATGAAAATATCAATGTAATTGTTTATTTTATGATGTTAAAATTCATAAAATTGTGAGGTAAAATTTAATCAGACATCAATTTTACAGTTTGTAAGTGCTCTACTAAGTCGTAGCCTAACAAGCCCGTCAATGAAGACCAGAGAATTTAGAATGTGGGAAACAATTCGAGCAGTCCCAAATTTTTACATAATGGTAGGAGATGGTAAGAGGGAGTGCCGTGAACAACATACCAGAAATCCTGACCGGTAGGGTCTAACATTGGGAGTGGAACCTCTTGCGGAAACTTATTTCAATACAAAATTTAAGTACATTAAATTTCCTACAAAAAGGTCCAGTTCAATTTTTCTGTGGGACCAACAGTTTTTCGCGTAGCGAGAGACAGAATGTGAAAATCTTACACGTGGTTTTTGAAGATCAGATCTAACATCCCAGGTTGCATAAAGCGGTATTGGTAGAGGTCGCTGGCTCACTCTGTATAACTATAGTGCGCGTCATTTACGACGGCGGCCCAGTTCAGGTTCGTTCTGCCCATTTGACGTCACATATGTTTAAAATTAACGTTTCTAACGGACGTAAGGTATGTGAGTCATATAATTTACCTACTGGACGTTGTATTCATAAACAGAAACGCTATCTATGTTTCTCCTGTTTTCCATACTTCTAAGAACGATACGTACAGTATTCACAAAGAAAACACATTGTATCCGACTGGTAACTTAACTCCTTGTTTCATCTTGCTCTTTTCATAAAGTAAAATTGAACTGCTAGTAAATGAAGGTCCCAGTAGTGTGATTTACTTCAGCAAACATAATTGTTGAATAAGTACACATTAGACCAAGGGAAAAAATACATTTTAGGTGTTACTATACCTTGGTTTCTATCGATGTGGCTTCTGTTACTTTTGTACATTGGCAACAGCCCACGAGATGCTGCTGATAATACGCATGTGCGAACAGTGTCGCTTTATTCAGTAACAAAAATACTCAACTCTCATATCATCGTTGTGTAAATACGTAGCTCTAGCATGTGTCAGTGTCCCGTTCAGAGACTAAGTCGTAATCGGTGAATAGGGCAATCTTCTCCCGGACGCTGCCACTGCTCCGAGGCGATCCTTGTGTTGTCGCTGTGTTGCTGCTTGCATGTCAGATTCGTCGTCGGCGAGCGTGGCGATTGCTTCGGCCAACAGTGTGATGCTCCTTGGCAAGTGAATTGCGGTGGAACTGCTTGCTTGATGGAACTGGTACCTGGGCTCCTTGCAGGCCGCTCGCGCCTCCTGGCGTGTAGGCTGTCCCGGGCTGCGTTGTTACACGGAAGGCTAGGCTGCAGCACAGTTGCGACCACTCGGTTCGCAGTTACAACAGCAGGAAATGTCAGTAACCAGATATACACCTATATCTACACGTGAAGGGTTCTTTGAGATCGACGAAAGAACATTCTATTGTTGTGGACTTAATCGTCGCGGAACAACACGGAAAGTCGTGACACGGGTGGAATGTAAGTGTGCAACTGCCTAGAGTGCCTGCAACTGTGGACAAATAACTTGGCAGTAGCGGTTCGGAATGCTTCATTGGTAGATCAGAGAAATGCCGCAGTAATGCCAGGAATCGCAGTTCGTACTGTCATTTCACGGCTGTGTAAGAGATTCTAGGAGACGTGAACAATGCACTAGTAGTACGACCAACATGTACTGTACAGAATGGCCAAGCTGGGAGTGTGGTCTACAGGATAGGCTCTGAATTTAGGGTAATATTATTAACCCTTTCGCGGTTGTAGGGCCAAGCGTTCAGCCCCCCCCCCCCCCCCCCCCCCCCGACCGGCTAAAGGAGGTGACGGTATTGTGCGCCTAACCGACGGGTGACTGTCTCTCTGTAGGAGAGACGCTCAGTAGCTCGGTACGGGTTTTCGTTGAAGTTTCGAGAACATACCTTCACCGAAGAGTCAAGCAGTATATTGCTCCCTCCTACGTATATCTCGCGAAGAGACCATGAGGATAAAATCAGAGAGATTAGAGCCCACACAGAAGCATACCGACAATCCTTCTTCCCACGAACAATACGAGACTGGAATAGAAGGGAGAACCGATAGAGGTACTCAAGGTACCCTCCGCCACACACAGTCAGGTGGCTTGCGGAGTATGGATGTAGATGTAGAAAACATCACATCCACATTGTACAGTCGCAGTGGCTGCAATTTTTTCATAACCATGAAAAATAAATTCAAAATTAATTCGAGCTTTCTGTTACAAATTTATACATGGGCGAGAAAAAGTTAATTTAGAAAAATGATAAAAACTTTTCAATTTGTGATTGGAAAATTCTGTATCGTCAGATTTACACTAGTAATTTTCGTGTCTGTAAGCTATTAAAATATCATTGATATCGGACCTGATGTTTCAAGATATAAAATTTTAAAGTGAATAGTTCCTATAGAAGACGCCCCAAACTTGGACCGTCTTCCGTTCCACACGGCAGCGAGCGTTGCTGAGAAACTGCACGTATTTTCCTGCATTGCTCGCCTTTTGAAATATCTGATACGTGAGGTGTGTAGGATAATTCATGCCCTTTCGCATTATATATGTTTGTATCATGTGTATGTTGTAGATTAGGAAATCAAACAGCAAATACTTGGCCGTGCGTCCCTTTTTCTGCTCAGCGCAGCCCCGAGGGTTGCTAAGTAATTGCTAGTATTTTGCTACTCTGTTCGTCTTTTGAAACATATGGTTCAGCAGTTCTGTAGGATAATTCATGTCCGTTCACATTTTATACGTTTGTATCATGTGTACGTTGTAGATTAGGAAATCAGATTTTAGATACTTGGCCGCGCGAGCCGTTTTCTATTTTGTTTGGCCTCGGAGTAGTTGAGGAACTGCTAGTATTTTGCTACACTGTTTGTCCTTTGAAACATCTGCTACATGAGTTCTGTATATAATTCATGCCCTTTCACTTTTTATACGAGGTACGTCCACAAAGTAAGTTCCGTTTGGTTATATAAAACAAACGTGTACAAATACAGAAAAAATATTTATTGCACAAAAGCTAAAACTGTTAAACTACTTTTCTACATAGTTTCCGAAATCTGGTTGGCACTTGTCATAGCATGGCACAAGTTTTTGTATGCCTTCTTCATAGAAGGTTGCCGCCTGTATATTCAACCATGACGTAACATGTTCTTTCAGCTCGTCATCATCGTTGAAGTGTTGACCACCAAAAACAGATTTTAGATCTAAGAAGAGGTGAAAGTCGCTAGGAGCGAGGTCCGGGCTGTACGGACGATGATCAAACACGTCCCAGTGAAATTCCCGTAAGAGTTGTTTGGTCACACTCGCCGTGTGAGACTGGGCACTATAGTGGAAAAAACAACACCTTTTGAAAGTAATCCTCGGCGCTTGTTCTGCATTGCGCGGCGCAATTTCTTAACGGTCTCGTAGTAACTATGTGCATTGATTGTTTGGCCTCGTGGTAAGAAATCAATCAGCAAAATGCCTTTTCTGTCCCAAAAAACTTCGAGGTGTCAAGATTTGCTTAGGCTTAATCTTCGGTGGGAATGAAATGTGCATCGATTCCATTGATTGCCGTTTTGTTTCAGGGGTGACGTACAATACCAAAATTTCATCCCCCGTGCCTATCCGAGAAAGAAAACCATCACCTTCTTCATTGTAGCGTGTCAAAAACTGAAGTGCGTTACCCATCCGTTGTTTTTGGTGTTGTTCGGTAAGAATTTTGGGTACCCGACGTGAGCAAAGTTTTCGAAATTTCAGTTTTTCAGTAACAATTTCATGAATAAGTGATAGTGAGATTTTCTGAACTTCCATAGCAAGGACACTACGTGTAAACTTACTGTTGTGCTTAATCTTCTCTTCAATTGTGTGAACCAGTGCATCAGTAACCACAGACGGGCGTCCTCTTCATTCTTCATCGTGCACTTGACCACGTCTTTCATTGAGCAGTCTGACCCATCTTCTAATCATTAAATCACTCATAGCATTTTGTCCGTATACCTCGCAGATTTGCCGATGAATTTTCTTTGGTTTAACTTTCTTTGTATTTAGAAAACGAATCACAGATCTGATTACACAAGCGGCGACATTTTCAATTACGGCTGACATTATAAAGAAGCACTACAAAGCACACGTCGGCAGCAGCTATCTGAAAATGGAGTACGTGTCTTCTCCTTGAGTCAGAGTAACTGCCGCGCATGCAAGTAACTGCGATCGTAGCGCTGCCGCGGATAGAAATACAAACGGAACTTACTTTGTGGACCACCCTCGTATGTTCGTATTATATGTTTTTTGTGGCTTAGGAAATCAAACTACAGATACGTGGCCGTGCGTGCTGTTTTCTGTTCCTCACGACCATGGTTGTTGCTGAGAAACTGCACGTATTTTGCTGTGCTGTTCGCCTTTTGAAACCTCTGATACGTCTGTTCAATGAGGAGAATTCAGGACTCTCAATTATATACATTTGTGTCATTTGTCATGTGTACGTTATAAAATCGAATTTTGTCTATTCGATCGACTCGTCAGTAGAAAGGAACCAGCAGCACTCGGAAGATGTCCGAAATTACAAAGTAGAACAGTTAATGACGGCGTTGGCAGGGATGTTGACGCTCCCGTGCCCAGCCATCAGGCGTTCCTGGCTGCCGGATATAAATGAATGCCCTTAGCTGTCTGGCAATTCTATCTGCTGGGCTTACATGAATACCGATAGCCGCTAAAGTTTTAGGCATAACTGACGGCAAAGTGATTTATTGGAAAGAAGGGATACAAAAGTCCTACATAGTGGTAGGCATTGCGGAAATCTTCAGTCTTTCCAAAATCGACAGAGAGTGAGTTACCACCCAGATGTACTATAGGCAAAACCTGCCGGATCTGATTGGAAAAAGATCACATCCAGCGATCAAAGGCTCTGCAACTCATGCGCTGTTTCTACAAACTGCCTCCATTCCATTCGGTTTTGTTCTCTGTTCTTCCAGGTGCCTTCAATCACCAGGGCTGCCACGTCCTTTGTCAGGTCGTCCCTCCAGCGCTGCCTTGGTCGTATTGTGGGGCGTCTGGTGTTTGGTTTCCCCTCAAGTGCCTTCTTCACCTGTGTTTCTTCTGGCATACAGGATACGTGGCCCGCCCACTGGATTCTTTTGCTCTTCAGCTTCTGTAGGACTGTTAGCTGTTGCATCAAGAGGTCGATTTCCTCGTTTGTCCTCCGCCTCCATTCTCCTTTATTTAAGATCGGTCCCCATAGCTTCCTCATTACTCTTCTTTCAAAAATTGATAGTTTTTCCTTTTCTCGTTTAGTCACGCTCCAGGTTCTTGGGCAGTATCACTGTGTTATAGATTCTCATCTTAGTGTTTCCTGAAATTGATTTCGAGCTGAGCGTCTCCCTGAGGAAATATGTGCATTTCATGCCCATTGATATTTTTTTGTTGACGTCCATTTCTATGATGATTTCACAGAGAAGTTAGAATTTATGATTTATACGTCTTTCTGGGTATTGAGAGGAATGGATATAAATTAACTCCGCTAAATTCATCAGAATGTGGCACACTAAGTCACCTACATATCTACATATTCAAAGTGCTTTATTAGGTTGTAGAATAACTACTGCAAACTAGGCTAAGAAAACAAGTGGGCATTCGACTGATCTCAATTATATATCTAAGAATAGATTAAGTGTAACAAAATTATCAATCTTATCTTCAGGTTTTAACTCAGAAAACTTACCATAATATCTTCCTCTAGTTACTCGCAAGAATCAACCAGTAGACAAAATAAGAATTACATAACATTGATCCTTCGGCAATGGGACGTTGAAGGAAGCACATGGACGCAGACACAAAAGTCTTAAGCTAGACCAGTCTTAACGTGAATATGTAATTAGTAGGTAGTGTTGAGAAAACCGACTGTTTTAACACCCGATTGATCGGTCGACTGTTTTTTCGTTCAGTCGTTTTTTTTTTTGTTTTTTTTCAGTCGGCTGAAACTAGTCTCAACGGTCATGTCAGCTATATGAATATTTTCACTCACTCACCGGGTTTCAGTTGCTTAATTCAATGCGAGACAACCGACTAGCAGAAGTTCCAGTCGCCTGCGGTCCTTATATGAATGTTTTCATTCATTCTCTGGGTTTTAGAGATTTCATTTGCATGTTTATTCCAGTCTTACCGGTTATACGTGTATCATGACTAGGACCGATAACTTTTTTTACGGACAAATAAAGTATCTTCTTTCAAGGAGATGTGAATAAAACGTATATTTTTAAAAAGTTTTCAGAATGTATGTATTTACTTCCTTAAATGCGAATTTTCATACTTTTGGCATTAAATATCAATTTTTGGTAGGTTTTGAAAGTTTAGTATCTGCTTTTGCCCTGTAGATTTATGTATGAATTAATGAACACTCACTTTTTAACGTTTTTTTATTCGGTCAGTTTCTTGTCTGTTTCTTCGTTACAAATTTTGCAATTGATTTTAAACTAACTTCCCGATAAGCTAAAGGCTTAAAACTTTCAACTTAGCTCGGAACTGTATGACAATGCACTATTAACTCGCTTTCTTTTCTAGTGTGTAGCGGAGAGTACTGCTATTTCCTTGTTTTCCTGTTCCAGTCACGAATGTTTCGCAGTTAGGAACGGATGTTGCTAAACTTCCATATAAGCTCGATTCTCTCTAATTTTTACAGTCGCTGTCTTTTCGCTAGATATGAGAAGGAGGAAGCAATATATTGGTTGACTGAGTTGAAGGGACACTGAAGGAAACCTGAAATTTATCTCTTGTCTCTGCTGTAATCTCATCAAAATGTTTGAAACGAATTGAAAAATTTCGCATACACAAGACTAAAAATCAGAAAATAACTATTTAAATAAAATCTTTTTAATATAACACATTTTTAAAACAGACTAAAAATTATTAAACAGTCTCCCCCAGCCCCATACAGATTCCTAACGCCATGCAGATAGTCCTGAAAATATGTGGCTGTGAATTTTTAATGGCGATGACAATATTTGTAAGACTGATTACGCTAGCTTTTGAGAAAAATCACAGAACACTTCACATCATTCGAAGTGCAGTAAAATAGTTAGCGACTTAGGTGAACTACTAATACATCAATTGCCTATTGCATGTGTCCCACGTTTTTCGTTTTAAATCTTAGAAGTTTTATCTTAGCTGTTAAAACTTCACAAGTACAAATTTTCAGGACTGTCTGTGTGGGGCAAGGAGAAATTATGTAATACATTTTATTCGTTTTTAAAAACTTATTACATTAAAGAGTTTTTTTTAATAATTTTTAATTTAAAGTTAGTGAAGCTCTATCTCTCTTCCCGCCATTTAGTGCCCAACATCGGTAATTCTGTTTCGGTAAATGTTGAGTTGATGTGACATAAATCACATACAGTACAATGTTTAATTCGTTAATTTCCTTCGAATTTCGTTGCTTAACACAGTTTCATAATATGAATCATCCTTGCAGATATTGTGTATCGCACTGAATTTATGTTGAGCATCACGTCTTAATCAGTCATATGATTTCTATTATTCACATATATTACTATGACTTTATATATATATATATATATATATATATATATATATATATATATATATATATATATATTGTAGTTAAGGATTCTTTGTTTTCATGAAGCTTTTCGTACATTAGAACCACTTGCAGTAGTATTTGTTTCCGTTTAAGCGGTACAGACGAACAAAATACATTTATAAATTTCAAACTTTGCAGGCGCTTACAACGATCGATACACAATAACTCATAAGACCAATCAAAATGTAATAAACGTTTTAGAAACAAAGCCAAGGGAACGTGGAACGGCTATGTAAGGTTCAGGGAAAACATCTTTCACCTTTTATCAAAACTAGACATGATTGTCTCAATGGGAATTCCGCGATCGTTCATTAAATAAAATACGCCGTTTCAGTCTTCGATCGCTATTCTTTATTTTCAGTTACCGGTTTCGGGCTAGCTGCCCATCTTCAGATCATATGTTGTAGTTACAGAGTAACTTGTCCGTCAAGTTACTCTGTAACTACAACATATGATCTGAAGATGGGCAGCTCGCCCGAAACCGGTAACTGAAAATAAAGAATAGCGATCGAAGACTGAAACGCCATATTTTATTTCACCTTTTAGCCTACACATTTCATTTGAACAAGACCCAAAATTTTTCAACAAGGAAAAAAAATCCGGTGTTTTAAGAAATATAATAACAAAGCTTAAAGGATTAAATTGAAAAAGAAAAACCACATGTAGAGCAGGCTACAGGACTACTCAGGCCCTTGAGAAGGGTTAACAATTATCCAGTTCTCAAAAGAAGTGTTAACAACTAAAGGAAAAAAAAACAATTTAAGAGACTCCCCAAAAATGTGCTTCAAACTCTACTTTGCAAATATGTCTCATATCCTTTGAGATATTAAACTCCCAATAAGTTTAGCAAAATCTTACATTTTTCTCTCAGTAAAACCAGCAACAGGAAATTCTTTTTAAAAGGAAAGTATTACCCATTTAACAAAAACTACCATTTAAGAGACAACCCCAAAATGTGCTTTCAAGGCAAGCATCCAATTACGTGTAACTGCTTTAAAATATTAAAGTCTCAGTGATTCCACCACACCAAATCTTACAATTTCTTTCGATTATCAAACAGCAGGAAAATTCTTAAAGTATTAACCATTTAAGAAAATCAACAATTTCAGACACCCTCAAAATGTCTTCTCAAGGCAAGTTCCATTTATGTATAATTGCACTAAAATATTGAAGTTTCAGTGATTCCACCTCATTAAATAAAATCTTACAGTTTCTTTTAGTTAAACAAACAACAGGACAATTCTTAATGTATTAACCATTTAAGAAAAAAACATCCATTCTAGAGAAACCCGTAAAATGTCCTTTCAACTCAACTTTGGAAATGCGTATAAATTGCTTTACGTAACTCTTCATTCAGTGAGCCGTTTGCAGAACCGTCATCCCTCAGTTGTCGCAGGTCTGGCCGTCCTTCCACACCGTCAGACTGGCGTGGCCCTCACGCCGGCAAAAGCAGATCGCACTAAGTAGTGTGTTAACAGTCGGTTCCATACCACTTGTCCAGAAGCAGTTTAAATAAATACAGATGGGAGGGGAATATGTGTCCGGTGCGAAATAGCACGGTGCCTTTGTGAAACCACAGACAATCTGGAAGCACCGAGCTACCAGGGATTCAAAAGGCAACGTGCAACCTTCTTGTGGCCCTATGGAACCGAAACACAAGAGAGACGTTACTGTGACCTAGAACAACTCAAATAGGCGGCCAACAGATGCAAAGAATAAGACAAACAGCCGCCCAACTTAGATCAACTCCGGAGAAGACAGCAGCTTGCCCACAGCAAGGGGTTTAAGGATACACACCCATTAACTCAAAGGTGTCGGGAAATATCTAGGATAGAACACCGAATGGGCCTTCAGATTAACTGAACAAACAACTGCCACCAAGGCGACATTGTCCAGGCTCGTTCTTTCGGGAATTCATATAAGCAAACAGCTAAGACATCAGTCAGAGTTTTGTAACCAGGATTAAAATTCGTGTCCGAGATCAAAGCGCTACAGCCACTCCACCACATAACAGAAGTTAAGAAATGTCACTATGTAGTGGCAAAACGGCTACGGCGGACGACGATCAACTTCAACCGAATGCAAACAGCTGTGCGCCTCTCGTTCTGGAAACCGACGGGGCCGGCTCCCGTCCGTTCTGACGGTGGCGTCGTCCGCCGTGAGACCAGCGCCTCCATCAGAACAAGAACATCTCAGAAGCGAACAAACAAAGGACTAGCAGATTCCGGGAAATGGCGTAAAAAACGTCCCAAGGCTGGGGAATAAAACCGAGATGGCTTTCGCTTTCCCAAGTCTGACACAAAGCGAGCAGACACACTTCTAAAAGTATTACCTTGAAACTGCTCAGCTAAATTACATTATAACATCTCGTACCTATGTTCGAATAAGCTGAGCACTCTCGCTCAACGTTACAATTGGTACAAATATATTGCAGTTAACTAGTTTAGAGGAAAGTTATGATTTTGCAACGTTGAGTCCTAGTTACGAGGACGTCCAGAGGCGTACTGGAGGGATTTTTAACAACTGTCCTTGCTAAACCCGGTCTTTTCTTCGTGTCTAGGGAGGTTCGATTGGTTGGAAGTAAATAGATTGTAATAAACCTTAGTTATAGTTCATTAAATGATGACCGGCCCGTAGGTACTTTCGTCGTTTTAGGCAGTTAAAAATCCACAGGCAAGTAAGCTTAGACGTTTCCCTTGCGCACATACAGGATGTTCAAAAATGGTCTTTATAATTTAGATCGTGTATTTTTTTTAAAACCGGAAATAGGTAGAAAGGTGCGGTTTGCGGCATAATGTTCAACCACGCCTAAAGCTGTTATTTTTTTCTTATTTGCCCATGTTAGTTATTGAATAGCCAATCCGCAACAGTTGTCCCAGTGTATGTATAGTTTGGTACGGACCAGTTCTGACACCCAGGTCCTGCAGAAACCCATTACATTTTTTTCTTAGGGTGGGACCTGCAGAAAATGTGCTCGCAACAGAGTATCTACAGCACACAGAAAGGACACGCTAGACCGGACATTGAAGTGGAATATCGCTTGGATATCCTGTGTGCTTCAGATGGCGCACACATTTAATGTGACTATCCCTCCCTCACCCCACTCCACCCCTCATCCCGCCTTTTCTTTCGCTACAGTCATAGTTTTTCTAGCTCTGTCCCGAATTTTTTTAAAAGTGTTTCGGAACACCTATTTGTACAGGGTTTAACAATTATGAAACCATTTATCCGAAATTATATGTTAATTTCAGCTGTATCAGTAAGCTGCTTTTGAAAGAGTATTTTCCGAAATAAGTAATGTATGGAGCAGTGACAAAACACAGTTTGTGGTAGAAACTACGAAAGCAATGTTAGTAACAACAGTGAGTTATAATGAAACTTAAGTTGAATGGTTTCATATGCTGTTGAAGAATACAGACATGCTGAAGAAAATTTACAGCACTGATAAACACTGCATGTCTGCTCGCACTCCTTCATCTTAGTAGGTACTAATAAAATACAAATTAATGTACTTTTTGTAACCAATTAAAGCGATAATTTGCATTTATTAAATTTAATTAACACTTTTTTTGCAACATCAAAATTTTTTAATGTGTCCCGAATTTGGGTCTAGAACATATGCTCACCTTAACACACTGATCCCTGTAAAGCGGCTACTAGAACCTTAGGTGTGCATGAATATTATTTAGCAAACCGTACATTCCTACCTCTCCCCATTTCTGAAATATATGTAATCAAAATGTTAGATTATTTTGGAACACCCTGTATTTTTCATACTTCTTTATTGAGATAATGAGAAGGCGCCGACAATCGGCGATCGCATTCACGGCGACAGCGCCCCACCCGCCAGACAACTGAGTATTTTAAATTTCATTTGCCTTCTACTTATTGAGCTGTGTTAAAACTGACTTAAATTACGTTCATATCCCATACTGCACTTGAGTATTATATTTGAAGATGAAAATCTGTATAATGCGCTTTCACAAACCCTTATTACTTTCTTTCTTTCGTTTGCTTACTCCTGTGTCCCGCAGTGTTGGAGTGGTTACAATCGGATTTGGCATGGTTAATGTGAAGGTGTGGCGGAATGCCCTTCCTGCCGCCATTTCGTAGCCCCCGGGACAGAATCAGTGTACCCCAGCTGTCTGCATCGAGTGTAAATAATGAAATAGTGCGAACGTGTTGCAAATGTCTGAGAGTCGTGTAACTGAGGCGGGACGTGAGGACCAGGCCGGTATTCACCTAGTGGGATGTGGAAAACCGCTTAAAACCATATTCAGGCTGGCCGGCACACTGGCCCATGTCGTTAACCAGCCGGGTGGACTCGATCTGGTGCCGGCGCGCCTACCCGGATCCAGGAAGCAGCGTATTAGCGCTCTCGGCTAACCTGCCGGGTTTTCACACACCCTTGTTACTCTTGTGTGTAAATAATACCTGTTGACGGGTAGGAGGCGCGCGTCCGCTGACGTTGTCTTCAGCACTGACACGCAAGCGCGGAAACATTCGCTTTATCATTTCCCTGCTCCCCGTGATATCTCGTGGCCATCGGTCAACGTATCGTCTACATACTGTGTATGTCCGGAAAAATAATCCTATACGACCCAGAAGTCCGGGGTTCTCGAAGTTTTTGCACGGGGTTGGAAGTTTAAGTGATGGCAGGCCTACCCCAGCGATACGTCAGCTTAATTAGTTACGCGTTAATGGCACTTGGAACAACTTAATCCACTACAATAATGGGGAGTAGGACTACCCTCTAGCGGTATAATGTAGCACTGCTTTAGTTCAACTAATGAAAGAACTACAGGCTGGTCTCACTCAGAAAAATGAATGGATAGCCCAGTCAGCTAAAACACTAAATATTGATTTTAATTGAAAGAATGAATACGTGGTTCAACCGACAGAAAAATTACTGACTATTTCACTTGAAAAGAAAGAATGAGTAATTCAATCAATGTGCAAAGCTACAACTGTGTCGTATGTTTTCATTCGGTTACTCCCACAGACTGGTTTCATTTAAAAAAATTGAGTGAGTAGTCTGACCAGCAGAACGATTGTTGACAGACTGGTTTCACTCAAAAGAATGAATGAATAGTCCAACCGAATGCATCGATACATCTGTAATGAATCATTACATTCTGTTGCTCGCATCACTACTAGGATCCTATGTACTATAAGCATTACGTGCATTTAACGTCCCAACGACACTAGTGAAGAAGGATTTGGAGAAGTAAATTAGGTATTAGGTTAGCTTAGATTCTTCCATATCATATATGCTATTTTAAGTAAACCGATCTCTCATAAGGGCACACCAGTGAAATGATGCAGAAAATCCTAAAACAATGTATTCAGTAGAAATATATTTTTCAAATTCTACAACTAACATACATGGAATAAACTGAAAGGTGGAGCCACACTTACAGATCTCTTACTTACCCTGTAACAACATTTATGATATATATAAGAACTTTCACATACGTAAACATAAACAGTGCTGGATTAATCATATACAGTTATACACCAGCATTTGTCGATTCTTGGGGGCTGTAGTTTCCTTCAGTGTGTGGATTAAGCAGAGTAGCAGCAGGAAGTGAGATATCCTTCTTGCTACAACTATTAAAATATTCTTATGATGAACAAAGTTGCGACTGGAAATGAGGTAAATTGGATTAAGTATAGCGTTGTGATAGTGCAACTATGCAATATCGGGAATCGCTTTTACTAACGAGAGTTGCTCTTTCTGTTAAAGGCTTGTTATAACTGTTCCGAAAAAGTAATTGCTTCATGAATAGTAGATTTAGGCAGTTCCAGCCACATGTCAGTATGTTCTTATTTGAACATAGAAGTTGGGAGATACCATAAAATGTTATATTGATAGATAGAAAACATGCGAAAATGAAATAAGGATTAGTGGCAGCTATGATAGCAGAACGGCCGAAAAGATGAGCTTGGAAAAGTTGTAGTAGTGCGTCAGTGACACGCGACACTTGGTTGTGTCGCTGCGAACGTTCGCCGTCAACTAGATTACGTAACAGCACCCAATTCATGGCTCTGCGAAGCTTACTTGTAAGAGCAACATTCGTATAGCAAATTAATTCAACGTTGAAATACGAACACGAAAAAGGTAACGCGTGTTATCAGTGGTTTATGCGACTTGATTCACCGATTTTCATTTCTTCATTAGGAAACAAGGGAATATACTGTAGAACAAATATAAATAGTTAAAATAGTTATAGAAGAACCTTAGTGGCATTATTCTGTGTCGAAGGGTTCCAAATAATAATGGTTCGATTAACCTCACTGTATGTCTGACTATGTATCGAGCAGAGGTGATATAAATACAAGAAGTATGGGCTGTGGTTCAGCAATAAACATATTTTTGAAGAAAGGAATAGAGATACTATACTAAGGTTCAAATGGCTCTGAGCGCTATGGGACTCAACATCTTAGGTCATAAGTCCCCTAGAACTTACAACTACTTAAACCAAACTAACCTAAGGACATCACACACACCCATGCCCGAAGCAGGATTCGAACCTGCGACCGTAGCAGTCCCGCGGTTCCGGACTGCAGCGCCAGAACCGCACGGCCACCGCGGCCGGCTACTATACTAAGGATACAACAAGAATGTGGAAGCTATCCATTCCATAAGTGAAACTTCAACGGACTAGAAAAATAGTCTCACTGGTCAGCCAGGCTATTTTTCTTTCGTTGAGAAC
The DNA here is from genome assembly GCF_021461385.2 of Schistocerca piceifrons. Classification (NCBI taxonomy): domain Eukaryota; kingdom Metazoa; phylum Arthropoda; class Insecta; order Orthoptera; family Acrididae; genus Schistocerca; species Schistocerca piceifrons. The sequence goes on from NC_060149.1 coordinate 584,395,320, forward strand.
GCGAGATAGCGCTGCAGAGGAAAGGAATGATCTGGTACAGTGGATAAGTAATAGTCAGGTTCGACTCCGAAAGCACATGATTCTAGGTCATTTTATTATATCTATAGGGCGTTGATATCATCCACGTCCCATGGCAACCTACGTACATGCCAGAGGAAGTGGGAAGCAGTGGATACACTGAAGCTAACGTATTACACAAGGCTTCATCTCAGAAGGAATGAAGAAACCACAAGAACGCAAAGGGCGGCTGTTTCATCTTTCTCCTCGCGGCAGGTTACTTCTGTTAACAGGTTGCAACCCAAACCAAATAATTTTTTTCCTTTGTATGTGTAAAAGAGAACGTGTAGTCTGCTCGATTCTCGTTTCTCACAAGGGAAACTCCCCATCGCACCCCTCTCAGATTTAGTGGTAAGGTGGCCCATTGGATATCGCGTCAAAAACTGAACACAGATCAGGCATGAAAACAGGAAGGAGGTGTACTGAACTGTAAAAAAAAAAAAAAGCAAAATAGAAACAGTGAACGGTACAACATCAACATGTGTAACATAGAGTGACTCTGAATGACCCAGGCGTCGTGGTCATGTTGTCGCGGTGTTGGTCTTTGAAGGGGAGCTCCGGGTGCAAATCACTCTCTGCCACACTTTTTTTCTCACGAAATTATCAACTGTCCGTCCGGCCATTGACGTGTCTGTTCGTTGTATTCAAATTTGTGTTTGTATCGTGGTGTAACATCCGCTTGAAACAGCGACGTGCAACGAAGGGAACTCAAGACGTACGTAATACCTATTCGTTCTACAGAAGTACCACACGTTATGCCTCTTGCGTTCTGTTTGGAAATTTTGACTCTCGAATTCCTTCGTTGTAACATAGTTCACATCCGTTTATTTGTTGTCATTTCTGTGAGAGGTTTATGCGGCATCTCGCCTACTCTCACTATTCATCACATGTACTTGCGACGGTAATGTATTCTTACCACATGACTCATATTCTATAACCCATGTATAGTATGACAGTTGACAAGAATGCAGGAGGAGGACAGACACCTCAATGACCGGACGGACAGTTCATAGATTTGTGAAGAAAAAAAATGTAGCACGAAGGTCTGAACACGGATCTCCTGCTTTGTAGTCCAACACCGTGATCACACAACCGCCACCCGATGGTTTTTGCAAGTCGCTCGATGTTGCACATCTTGAGCTTGGACCGTTCACTGTTTCTGTTTTGCTCCCTTTTTTACAGTTCAGTACATCTTCTTCTTGTTTTTATGCTTGAGCTGTGTTCAGCTTTTGACGAGCTATCCACTGGGCCATTTTACCACTGAATGTGAGGGGGGTACGATGGGGAGTTTCCCTTCTCATGACTGCCACTAGGCAGGTGTTGCATAGCTTTACGTCCTTCTGACAATAAACCCACTAACGTGACTGTTGGTTCAAAGTTACAGTACGAACTGTTGAACTGTACATTAATACATGTATTAAGGTAAAGTCATTCATTATATCAACCATTATGTGCGAAAGCTATCACTACTGCTCCCACAATTAGAGACATCAAACATAAAAGGAAGAAACTCATCAAATATAGAACATTAGAAAACATTACCATACTAGTATTTTCATTGAGAAGTCTCTCAATCATATTCTTAACTTGCCATTCAATACACATACAAATAAGGGATAAAGTGAGTAACGCATTTTAATCATGCTATATTACTTATTAATTAAAAACATTTGAAATAGCACCTCTTCTGGCAACTACTTGTAAAGGAGGTCGAGTGATCAGGTCTGATGTAGAATGACAAAACAGGAAATTAAGTCAAATAAAGAGAGTATATTTTATATACAGGCTACACAGAGCGCGCCTGGTGTAGGAAATTATTAGGTGTAGGCCAGTTTAGATGGTCGAACAAACTAAAAAAGTGTACGACAGGAGAGGAAGCGGTTCATGTTAAGATCTGTTGGTGGTCAGTTATGGGCTGCAGAGCCAGAGGCTCGCCTTCCCGAGAAAGACGTCTGTTCTATTCGGTGTCTGGATCACAAGAGAGATAAGCTACTGTGTTCTGCTCTGCAGAACCCTCCAGAGTTTACACACGTGACCTACCTCCCACGCACGCTACTGGCTAAGCCAATGGTGTGAATTGGCTCGCAACTTCAGCGGGGGGCCGATGGCGTCTCTTGTCAGCAATTTAAGTGGACAAAACTGGCTCGGTTCTGAAAGGCAGGCAGCTTGTGTCACATAAGCACAGCAGAAGTTACTCTGGGAGAAAACTTGTAAAGACTTTCCTGGGGCCTCCGAAATAAAAAAAATAAACCAATGCCCTAAAATATTCCTTGACTGGATGCCACCTTGTACATTCTTTCCTCCTTCCATAGGAGCGGGAGCTCACATTGTTAACAGCGCTCCCCAGAAAGACAGTTTGCCCTTGTAGGGGCCTTGAAACCATGGGGAGCATTTGTTGCAATAATTCATTTAGTGTATGTGGAAAAGGGTCTTACATGCAGTCAAGTTTATCAGATTTCATGAGATAAGTAAATAATAAATTATGAGATGTTCAGCTTTTGTGCAAGGAAGTCTCTTGGTAATCATCATACTTAGAATTGTAAAAGAATAAATACACTAAAATAATGGCATGAATTTTGATGAATCACAACAATTTCTTTTATTAGTTTAGCATTACAGTGCTAAATACGGTGTAGTAAAAGAGTAGATACTGGCTGAACTTAATTAGCACTGATCTTTTAAAGGTTTACAGGCGCCCCTAGAGGCGTATAGGTGTTTGCTTTTTGTGAAAACTATTAATCTTGATGTTACATAGTGGAACTAATACCAAAATATAGCTCCATCATCAACATAAGGAAATACATAACTCTATGGAAATCAATATATTTGGGTGACAAACATAATAAATCGACCTACCGCAAAACATCAAAACCTGACTTGGATTAGAACTGGATTAAGCATATTTGGAAAAGAGTAACAGCAAAAGTAAAACTAACTACATCCTCCGTGTATTAGTTCTAGGTAATGATTGCATAAAGTTCCACAGACTGTAACATAATAAGACAATTTCAGTAAAATGTAGAATTCACTTAGCAAGTCGAAGAAATGGTGTATCATAAAACACATATACCATATCCCCATTCAGAGTAACAGAAAAAATTTCTAATTGCCGAATACGAGCAGGTGGTTTATTTCCTTTGAATGACAGGGACTTATACTGTAATATAATGGTGGTGAAGCATAGTAACGATAAAATACACGAAATATAAGTACATTGTTCCATTTTGAGGAGTAGTTCTGGTTTTAAGGTTAAAAAGAGGTTGCAGATTAGATTCCAGGGTAAACACAATTCATTTCAGAAGAATGAAGACTTCTTAAGTAATCAGGAATACTATGTTGGAGCACAAGAACACGACTGCTAGGGTGCACATTGCAACAAATGGTGACTTTGACCGAATTTAAATGTAACAGAAAAATATAAATTGGAAATTTATTTGTGGGTTAATATTGGTGTTTCCAAATGGGATTCTAGAATTAGTCCTTCCCTACATGCAAGTGGGTTATGCGCAAAAGAGCACGCTGAAATGGCTGACTTTGTTAAGGACATGTTCCTCTGTCATACACGCCCTTACAAGGGTAGCGGAATCAACCGAAATCCAGCAGAAAATGTCGGTCACATTCGGATCTCTTGGAAATTTGTTGTCAGTTGATGTGGTTGAAAATAACGTCATTGTAATGGGGGATATTAAAAACCACTGTCCAATGCCTTACCTAACCATCTATTTGATCGGAGCAGGGTTTAATGGAAGTAGCCTATACTGCAAACTCACAAATTCCTCACATTAAATTGTTTAGGGCTGGGTACAACCGATGCTTTCCATATCTTGGTTAACTGGTACAAATGAGGTTCTACAAGACCTTGAATGCTTGGAAAATGAAATAAACTTCTCAGTATGTAACTCTAATGACCTATATATTGGATAATCAAAGCACAAATAGTGGATGTAGTCGTTTCCTCTCAGTACTGGAAGTACAGAGCATTCTAAAGGTTGTCAGCATGTTGTCACAGTTAAGCCAAGTAGAAATCACTAAGCAGTGTGGTACCAGTAAACAACAGCGTTTATCTAAATAATGAGTGCGAAAATGTTCTTTGAGGATGGCTTGCCTTTTGAGGCTGACATTTTTAGGCTTCGCACACAGCACAACCACTGAAAAATGCCACTGTAATCACCATTACAATAAAATTACAGAATTCTATTATCAAGTTAAAGTATACACAGTTATTTGCTATTATTTCCATTCACAAAATAATAATCAATAGGTATGGCCTCACATGAGTAGGTGCCACTTAATATTTTCATAACTCACTGCTCAAGGCTCGATAAGCTACAATATAGTCCAATTGCGTAATAAGGATCTATTATGACCTTAAATATTTGTAAGGTGGATGTACCTGGCGTAAGAGCTTCTTAATCATCACAAGGTTTCAACTTAAACTACTCACTATTTGTAGACATCCTCTGAACGCTTATCAGGTTCCCAGAACCACAAAATAAAATTATCAATATGTGTCATCTCATAACATCACAGTTATAAAAAGAACATAAAGCAAAAGTACTTGAGGGAACAGATCTATGGAAAATCGTTAATGCATACTATCTTACGTAAGAACACTGCTCCTTGTCTCAACAAAAGTGTGATACCACTGTGAGTCCCTTTGTCAGGAAAACACATTAATCTACGAAGACAAAATGTGAAAACATATCAGGAATTTGAAATCTCACCATAATGATGTGTACATCTGGACAAATCCTACTGCCCAGGATAACACACAGACACAGTATTTTTCCCAGTAGCGTCTATCATTTATTATGTTCTACAACCAGTTATAATAATTATCAGCTAACTGTTCTCTATAACTAAAATTATTAATAGGAACATCCAGAACAAGACTAGAACAGCAGTCGTTGGGTTATCAGTTGATAAATAAGGATCGGTTACAATCTTATTTACTACTTTATTTTTTCCTCTAAGATGACAAAATTCAAGAAAAATATTTGTCTTGTCAGCTGCACTCTGAGTATACACTTTTAACATTATCAGGAGACCTTCATATGGCTTAAATTAAGTTTGTAAAACGAAGTTATAGGCATGGAAGAACACAAGGCAGAACTCTGGTCAAGGTAAATTAAATATGTGTCCACAGCAACAAGCAATCAAAAATGTTCTCGTCCTGTTCATAAAAACTTCACTTAAAAGAAGGAGAAGAATGCTGTGAATTTATAAACAGTTCATAAAATACGAAAAGGTTCATTGCTAGAATTCGGTTTGTCATGTTTGTAAACAGCCTTCAGACTGGCAGACGCGACGCGTGTTGCGTCCACGTGGCGAGGAAAGAGGGTTACGTGCGCAACGTAGATAAAACATAATGGCATGGTGCCTCACGTGGTATGAGGGCAAGGCAAGGCATAGGCGTGACGGTGCGTAAGGCGGGGTCGAAAGAGGAGAACGCGGTGTCTTACGGTTGATGGACAGGCAGGGAGAGTAGGAGGAATGACTTGCTAGTACAGGAAGTATGAAGGGAGAAGCGGAGGGGCAGGCGTGACAACGCGAAGGGGGAGAGGAGTGGAGCGGTGTAGCAGGACGCAGGAAGGGAGAGAGGGGACGTGAGGTCTAGCGCAGTGCCATGTAGAGTTACGAGAGGAAGGGCGCATCGAGTGCTTGTTTTTGACGAATAGCTGGTAGATGTTCCAGCGGTACGTATGACGCCAAGTACACATACAAACAGAGGAAGACAGTGTTATCTGACAGCAGGTTAAACACAAAGAGCAGAGCTACACCAAATTTGTACGTGAAATTGTCTTAAATTCTTTGTGACAAAACACCAAACATGTCATCAGTCTGTACAGGCGTACTCGAGAATTGAGATAAGGTAGCACAGTTAACAAGGTTTAAGAAAGTTTATCTCAGCTCGTTAGGACAGTACTTGTATTTATTTAGCCGGCCGGAGTGGCCGTGCGGTTCTAGGAGCTACAGTTTGGAACCGCGAGACCGCTACGGTCGCAGGTTCGAATCCTGCCTCGGGCATTGACGTGTGTGATCTCCTTAGGTTAGTTAGGTTTAATTAGTTCTAAGTTCTAGGCGACTGATGACCTTAGAAATTAAGTCGCATAGTGCTCAGAGTCATTTGTATTTATTTCGAAACAGAAACAGGATGACAAGAGTGCATCTCTGTGTCGATTTGCAGCAAACACAATGTTCCAAAAACACTGGCCTTCCGTTTTGGGAATCTGTTGTTCGCACAACACCCACAACCGAGTCACCTCAAAACGACGAAAATTTCGGTACGGAAGGACTGAGATGCGATAAGACTGCACTTGACATTTCGGATGGAAATCACGCTGGTGAAGAGACACTAATCAGGAAAATTTTGTAAAGAGTAACTAAAGGGAAACCGTCAGTTCAGTGGATATAAGAATTAAAAATGTGGAATTATTTTTAACCCCTATGAGTGGCGCATTGAAAGAAAATATGGACATAAATGTTTCTAAACCGACAATGGAATTTGCAGAGCAGTAGGACATCAGTTATAAAAAGCAGATGAAAATTCGAAGTATAACGGTCCCATTGAACAACAAAAGCCAAGCAGTATAGGCACTGCGAAAAGAGGCTGCGCATTCTTTGTTTGATAAAACGAAACACTCAACAAGGCAGACTTGTAAAAAATAGCATTGTAGGAAATCTATAATAAATTAAACTTAATGCATTCTTTCTAAAACAAACGGAATAGTTTCCCACAAAGTTCACCATTGTTTATACTCATTTAAAACTTATACCACATGGAAACTAGACTTCATTACGACATGAAAGACGTAGAAGTGAAAGAGAAGTGTAGCTTGTTTGCGTGGCTTGCTTATCACAAGAGGACAGCTGTGTGGCTCCATGTGTTTTAGTCATGCCCTCTGTTTATAGCAAGCGTTCACATGTAACACAGCTTGCAATTTAAACGACACCAAAGACACGTTTCAACCAGAAATCCCCTGCGCGGTAAAATGAAACATAGTTTACGTTTCTACTCTGACTTCTGGGGTGACAGCATAAATTATACCGCTTAACATCACTCAGTCATTTTTACATTATCGGAAAAAGTATCCTCCTCAGCGTCCACCACAAATCATTGTCAGCACAACAGAAGAAACATTACATAAAACGTCTGAGACAAGGACTCTTGGCTGCGTAGAAAATACCAGGATGGCCGGAATCTCGTGATTTGACACTTTTTTTTACAAGACCTAGACGCGGATTTCGCGCCTGTGCTTGGTCTCGCAATAAAAACACTCTCCCACTAAAGAACAAGGATTTAGTGCACCGACTATTTCAGCGGACTTGCTGACGCGTTTTCGAACAGAAGCAGTTTGTATGGTCCCTAACTTTCCCACGTCTGTACAACAAGACGTAAGGCTCGATGCACACGAGCGATTTATTATCGCGAGTTCACAGCCTCGTTTTCTCGCGCGTTTCAGCAGTGCATGTGAAACAATGGAACCGCGCGAACGCGGCGAGGGTATTATTGTGATAGCAGGCCACACTAGTGCATCTCAGCGATCTCACCCACTGCCGCGAAGCAGCAGACGTCGGTGAATGGGGCAGTGCACACGCGTTCGCAACCACAGCAACAGCTCCCGTCAGCCTCTCATGGATGCAGTCAGTTTGGGCGTGGAATTGTTCAATGAAGGAGTGAAAAAGTACCCGATATACTGGACACATTCCGCAAGGACTGCCACGATGCGATTAAGAACGAAGTTCAAGGTTTCAATTGCGCTTAAAATTCTTGTAAGGGGTTTTCTGCGAAAACCAATGGGGAGAGAAACGATATAGGTAAACATCGTTGTTAAACTACTTTGTGTTTTGAGATCTCGATATTGGGTTTTTACTCGAATGTGTCAATTTAAGCCTTAATCGGCGTTGCGAAATCTTTGGGGCTCCTGGGAAGTATGAAGTTGTAGTAGCTTTGATATCTGTTGCTCAGGGAGCATGTACCGTTCAGTACCCTCCTATGGTGGGGAGGCACGTCAAGTGCCCGGGTGGTTGCAGTCTATTATCAAGACAAGCATTATAAACAACGAACTTAGTGATTAGTGTTAACATTTTCGACCACGCCGGTTAAGGATTAAAACTTGAAATAGAACTACGCGGCAAATACTTCGCCCTGGCGAGAGCCCTTTTAATCTGAATGAAGAAATATTCAGTAAACAATATAACTACTCACATTTGAAAAGTGACATATACTGAGTAGTCTTTGACCATTGGGAATAAATTGATTCAGAGTTCACCACGATTATTACCGACCAGATTTAGCTACGTTTGCCTTGCCATAGTACTTTGACAGCATTTTCTATCAAGTAATCATCGAAAACATATTTTCTACTGTTGCGTGAACTTCCTATTTGGGTTTTATAGACACAGCATGCTTTTCAAATCCATGGATTTTTTTTGCCACCTTCCTTTTCTGAATATCGTTATGTGTCAGACTTTCCACTCAGATTTACAAACTTTCCTAATTTACACAGTGTATGTGGCCGATTCTGTATTGATAATGCAAATTAAAGACTGCAGCCACTACCTAGATACCTGGAAAAGGCGAAGAGTTGACGTCACAGCTGTTGTATTACTGTTAGTTCATCAAACGACTGTACATTCATTTGAAAATAAAGAATTTACTTTCATCTTCTCTTAAATCCATAAACATTTAGCGAACGTTCCTTTCAGCAGCCGTGAACCAATCTTTGAGTGAGTCCAAAACGTTCTGTTGCGTTTCTTATTGCATTCATAAACGAAATAAGCAAACACTGACTGCTTTCTTCTGCCTACGTGCATACTGGTTGGCTTCCAATATAGTACTGCCGCACCACTGCCGCTCCAATGTTGCCGTGTGTGCACTGAAATTTTTTCTGACGCCACGACCTCGCGCGAGCACGCGCAGCTGTACTGGCTCGTGTGCATCGAGAGCATACTATCATCGGGGCACAGGAATAGTACTTACAGAAAAGGTGAAAGAAATATTATGGTTCATGACACGAAAACGAAATGGGAGATAATTTCATGGACGACTAGGAAACTCTGTAGTTGTCAGACACATTTTTGTAGCTGCAAATCCCTGAAGATTAATCGAAAACTCTCAAAATTATACTTAACATATAGAAACTTCTCATCACAACAACTAAGCATGAAATCAAGTAAGTGACAGGGAAGTAAAAAGCGCTCAGTGAGAAATCAAGTAGTGCAACTGACGCAGATTTTGAAAGAAAACAGGGGAGTTGCCTAAACTCAAAACATTACTAGGTAAAAATACTTCCCAATAAAATTCAATAATTAAATTACCTACGAAACTTATTCTGATACTACATAGTGCTAATCTTAAGGGGAACAGTCCAAACAAGCGGCAGAAGATAATAGTGTGTAAAACCACAATCTGGTACAGTAACAAAAAAACTCTATTCTGAATTAAAGTTGTAGGCACAAAAAGCACTAGTCTTGCGCTCTCAAACGGAAACACTTCCATAATGTGAGTAGAAGCTCTGAAGGCGGCGTGCGGGGGCCTATGCATGCGATACAACGTAGCAGCAGCATGGACGGCGGGAGTGGCTGGCTGCACGGCGGCGAAAGGAAGCGCCCCGACTTTGAGGCCAGTACCCTAACGGAGACAGCAGAAGGGGCCTGACCGGCAGCGAACGTGGGCGGCGAGGCGGAATGTGGGCCGCGTAGCTGGTTGGCGGTAGCAGCAGCAGAAGAATGATGGGCTATGATCTGATCGCGCTCGAGAAACGCGCGACGCTAAGGCAAATTGTCGAGAATATCTCGGGCACTGTCGAGAAGTTGTTGCGGTGCTGCACTCTACTCTCTTAGAGACCGCGCGAATGTACAACGAAGCATAAATCCGCAGCAGTTGTAATTGTCGTCTTTCGTGCGTGCAAGCAAAGAATTTGAAATTGCACTATCTACATTTGTATCAAGTTTCAAGTTTACTACCTTCACTAATATTTATTGAAAGAAGACAGAAGACAGAAATTACAAAAATTGTATAAAAAATTAACACATAAAAAAATCTCACTTAAAACTAAAAAGTTGTGCATTCGACATTCTATTTTTGTTAAGAAATATGATTTTATTAACCAGCCAGCCTTTTAGTCTGCTTCCTTGTTTATAAGTAATCCTGTTTTGGATAATATGTTCTCGCTGGGAGCAGAAGTTGTAGGTCTTGCGAGACATTATTTTGTTACGACAACTAGACGTGGGTAACTGTTCTCATTTTCCTTCCAGAACAGTATAGGATTCTGCATGCGTTGTAGGTACGGTTCTTCCAAAAATCGATGGACCTCCAGGTCCACACCATCACAGCCGCTTTTTATTAGATTTTTATTGGAAATTTCTTCATCGAAATAAGCCCCTAAGGAACTACAGGCATTTTGTTCGAAATGGTACTCTGGTTAGCGCCGTTAGGGGCCGAATGAGTAGATCTTGATGTCACTATTACGTGCGTGCACTCTTCAATTAGGCTTGCAACGGCATTGTTTGAATGACTGGGATTCGTAAATAGCAACGTTTTGAATCTTGGGTCGAGCACTGTAGCAACTACAGGGTGTTTCAAAAATGACCGGTATATTTGAAACGGCAATAAAAACTAAACGAGCAGCGATAGAAATACACCGTTTGTTGCAATATGCTTGGGACAACAGTACATTTTCAGGCAGACAAACTTTCGAAATTACAGTAGTTACAATTTTCAACAACAGATGGCGCTGCGGTCTGGGAAACTCTATAGTACGATATTTTCCACATATCCACCATACGTAGCAATAATATGGCGTAGTCTCTGAATGAAATTACCCGAAACCTTTGACAACGTGTTTGGCGGAATGGCTTCACATGCAGATGAGATGTACTGCTTCAGCTGTTCAATTGTTTCTGGATTCTGGCGGTACACCTGGTCTTTCAAGTGTCCCCACAGAAAGAAGTCACAGGGGTTCATGTCTGGCGAATAGGGAGGCCAATCCACGCCGCCTCCTGTATGTTTCGGATAGCCCAAAGCAATCACACGATCATCGAAATATTCATTCAGGAAATTAAAGACGTCGGCCGTGCGATGTGGCCGGGCACCATCTTCCATAAACCACGAGGTGTTCGCAGTGTCGCCTAAGGCAGTTTGTACCGCCACAAATTCACGAAGAATGTCCAGATAGCGTGATGCAGTAATCGTTGCGGATCTGAAAAATGGGCCAATGATTCCTTTGGAAGAAATGGCGGCCCAGACCAGTACTTTTTGAGGATGCAGGGACGATGGGACTGCACCATGGGGCTTTTCGGTTCCCCATATGCGCCAGTTCTGTTTATTGACGAAGCCGTCCAGGTAAAAATAAGCTTCGTCAGTAAACCAAATGCTGCCCACATGCATATCGCCGTCATCAATCCTGTGCACTATATCGTTAGCGAATGTCTCTCGTGCAGCAATGGTAGCGGCGCTGAGGGGCTGCCGCGTTTGAATTTTGTATGGATAGAGGTGTAAACTCTGGCGCATGAGACGATACGTGGATGTTGGCGTCATTTGGACAGCAGCTGCAACACGGCGAACGGAAACCCGAGGCCACTGTTGGATCACCTGCTGCACTAGCTGCGCGTTGCCCTCTGTGGTTGCCGTACGCGGTCGCCCTACCTTTCCAGCACGTTCATCCGTCACGTTCCCAATCCGTTGAAAGTTTTCAAACAGATCCTTTATTGTATCGCTTTTCGGTCCTTTGGTTACATTAAACCTCCGTTGAAAACTTCGTCTTGTTGCAACAACACTGTGTTCTAGGCGGTGGAATTCCAACACCAGAAAAATCCTCTGTTCTAAGGAATAAACCATGTTGTCTACAGCACACTTGCACGTTGTGAACAGCACACGCTTACAGCAGAAAGACGACGTACAGAATGGCGCATCCACAGACTGCGTTGTCTTCTGTATCTTTCACATCACTTGCAGCGCCATCTGTTGTTGAAAATTGTAACTACTGTAATTTCGAAAGTTTGTCCGCCTGAAAATGTACTGTTGTCCCAAGCATATTGCAACAAACGGTGTATTTCTATCGCTGCTCGTTTAGTTTTTATTGCCGTTTCAAATATACCGGTCATTTTTGAAACACCCTGTACATATACTCTGTTTCCCAAATGAAATAAATTTTCTGTTACCAACCACTGTTTATTCGAAAGTTTAAACCTCCTACATTAGGTGGATTGACATGTGTACAAGTGTGTGTTGTGTTACGACTTTGGGGGTAAACTGTGGCACTGTCTAGTGGAGAAACAAAAACACTATTTCAGAACATAGTTTTGGGAGATTTTCGAGTAAATAGTGAATGTATATCAAAGTGTGAAAATAAAACAACTGTTGCCGGCCGCAGTGGTCTCGCGGTTCTAGGCGCGCAGTCCGGAACCGCGCGACTGCTACGGTCGCAGGTTCGAATCCTGCCTCGGGCATGGATGTGTGTGATGTCCTTAGGTTAGTTAGGTTTAAGTAGTTCTAAGTTCTAGGGGACTGATGACCACAGCTGTTAAGTCCCATAGTGCTCAGAGCCATTTGAACCATTTTAAAACAACTGTTTGTTTCTATTAATCTTAAACTAGCTACTAGTGAGTTGTGGATACGTAACTCTAGGGCTGTCGTGGTAGCCCACTTTCCCTTGCATACAGTAAGGATTAGCTGTATGATTAATGGAACAGCTTTCGAAACAGAGGAGCAGTTTTCACTTGCGATTTCACACGTTACCAATTCAAAAGACTTACGTTCAAAATCCACTAGTCGTCAGTTGCGAGGTTCTGAACATCTGAATACAAGGATGATAAACAGGCTGCACTGCATTTCTTTTGCTCCAGGAGACGTTGTAGCATATAAAATGTGCTGTTCCATCGGGTTTCGGTTTCCTGAATTAATTTATGTACAGGTTTTTTCTTACATCCTGCACCTCATGTAATTTTTCGTTAGCAGTGCATCTTGTTTCAAAATTTTTCTGACCTTTTCCCACGTAATGCTGAGCTCATCGTTGCTTCTCATAGAACTTCTCACAACTAAATTGATGGTGTGTGCTAAACATGTTACATATCTATGCTGCCATTGTGAATAAGCTGACGTCATATTACTGGGATTGTCAGTTGTATCCTTATAACTTTGTTTTCGATTTTTCATTCTGAAACCACGTTATCAAACGCCTCACTAACATGTAGCGCCGTTTGCGTTTCTGGGAAACAGAATGTCACAAGAGCTATAGCTTGCAGGCGCCAATAACTGTTAATGAAATGACCAGCTATAGACATATATGCCTCACAATTCAGCGAGGTCCGTGTATCGGTCGTTAAATAAACATAGGTAGAGTCTTTCGCTTCCAAGTTTACAGTCTCTTTCAGGTAATCTTCTTCGGCTATGTGGTCTAATTTTTTCGATTTGATATCGAATATTTTGGGTCTAACAGTGCAAGAAAACGTCGAAACCTAATGTCCCCTACGACTGACAGTGGTTAAAATAACGTCTGTTATGATGGCTATGGGACTACTATAGTGCTGCATCTCGTTCGCGTTGCTGTTATACTCCCGCTATGAAGCAAAACATAGGATCTAGATCAGTGGTTCTGCAAGGAAATAAGCTTTTCTCGAAAACTAGTCCAATAAAATTACATATCGCCCCACGCAACAGCTTGGATAGTTTTGATTTTGGCGTTATGTTCATGTCATCGGAGTCCGATTTAATAATCCGATTTTGGCGGACTGTTTCGGGCACTTTCTTGATCTTTTGCGCGGAATTCCGTTTTTGTGCGATTTGAGTGAATAACGTACGTACCTGGGTCTTTTATCTGACTCGCATCATTAGGAGAATGAGCCTCAGTATCTGTGGATGTCAGTGTTTCATTGTTGGCTAAATTGTGTAATTTTATTCATATTTTTTGAAACATTATGGAGATTTTTAAAACAAATGTTGCAACAAGCATGATCTCCACCTCCATAAAGTATTGCTGGCTCCATTAATTTCGTTTTCCTGTAAACATATTGATTTCGATCATAACTTTATTCGTATGAAACCTGAGACATACATGTTACGAGCCCAGCGAGCTGCGAGCCTGTTTGTCTAGTGTGAGCATTGACTTCTAACAACCCCGGTGCATGTTGTCACAGTCAACTAGAGCGCAGCGAAAAGCGCCGTCGCGCTGTTTCTCTTGAGCTTCTCGAGACTGCTTGAAACTAGAAGCTCCGAGGAATTCTCAGTACGCTCGAATGGCTGCGCCTCGGCGTTCCATCCCGCCGTCCCATCCTTACAACAGAGTCGGCGACGCTGTTATCTCGATCGGTAAACAGCGTAGCGGCAACGCAGCGTGGCCAGCCACACTGCACTCAGCGGACGTACGGCCCTGGGAGACGCGCCGGCCTTGGGTAGCTCGCGCATGCGCTAGAGGTGGCCAAGAGAGCGGCACGGATGCATCGTGCGCATGTGCACGCAGCCGACCTTACGACTGCGCGGCCCAGGTGTATCGGCAGTGAACGGAGCGCAGCGCAGGCGGGCGCGCAGAGCGCAAGTGTCTGTCCACGCTGCAGGCGGCGCGGCGGCTGCAGGCTGGACTTCGCGGCGCCTCGGAATGTGCGACGATAGCATGTGCCAGCTGCATTGCAGGCGGGCTACAGCACCAACGGTCGCCTCGCGGCGTAATAAACAGCGGCGGATACTGACCGGTCACGAAACATACATGAACCGAAGGTAAACGGCCGCCATATGGACCGAAAGGCGGCAACAGATCCTGACTCTAAAGCCAATGTACTGGTTGTAGAGTGAACAGGACATTACGTCACATATAGAGACTCTGCCTCGCAAGAAAGATGTCTGTTCTACTCGGGCCTGGATTACAAGAGAGAGAAGCGACTGTGAGCTGCTCTGCAGAACCCTCCAACGTCCTCGCCCGTGACCCGCACGCTATTGTCTAAGGCAGTGTTGTGAATTCGCTAGCAGCTGCAGCAGAGGGCTGAAGACGTCCTTTGTTACCAACTTTAACTGGACAAAACTGCCTCGGTTGTGAAAGGCAGGCAGCTTGTGTTTCGTAGGCACAGCAGAAGTCACTCTGGAAGAAAACTTGAAAAAACACTTGACTGAGGCATTTGAAAAAAAAAAAATAAAAAAAAATAAACGAATTCGCTAAGATATTCCTTGGCTGGCTGCCACCTTGTACATACCAATAACTATCTTAATCTTTTTACTCCCACACCTGGTATCTGTTTAGTCCTTACAACAAAGCTGGTACGCAGCTACCGATCGCAGATTTTTTTATTTCTTTAATTTGTCTTCGAGTTACAAGGATCATACAGTCAACAACGGTTATAATGTGCCAAAGAAACATAACTCAAAAAAGCAGAACAGAACAAAATTACGAAGTTGGAATACAGACACACTCTTTACGCAAAATAAAAGCGCAGTTACACAAACACCAGACAGCCGGCGGCAGTGATAACAACAACATTGGAGCATTATTACAAACAGCGCTATACAAAACATTAGGACAAACAAGCATATGCTCTTTCAGTAAAAGACAAAACATGAATGGGCAAACACCATAAATCGTGCAGTAAGTACAACAATATCTGAAGAACAAAATTGCAAATAACATCATACAACAATATGAGAAATGTAGGATACAGACAGACTCACTCACAATAAAAGAGAAACCGAAAATGACAAACGCAGTACAACCAGCGGTATGTACAATATAATACCTGTAGATCAGTGACATAAAATGCACAAGAGAGCAATAATGAAAATTTAAGATACAAATACAGGTCTGTGCGCAAATTAAAACACAATTACTCGCCCGATCACGAACTGGGCTGATGCCATATGTAGATGAAGACCTCGGCAGCTCGAAAATTAAATTTGGATTACGGTAGCTTTCAAATAGTCTGTCTGCAAGTTATACTTGTATTTATCAAAACGGTGTAGTAAACCAGGAACACTGGTGGGGAGGGGATAACGTCTCGCAACCAAACTGACTGTGCAGTTGTGTACTTGGAACATGCCAATGTGATTTGGTTAAGATCCGCTATTGCCGTTGAGTCCTTATCGCAGGTTCCAGAAGTGATCACCTTCAACCGATATAGGTGCGTGGTGTTACAACCGCGTCCCAGTCACGTGCGAATGATAGAAGTCACATGACGTCTACGATACTGCACCGAGGCGCACCATGGTCGAGAAGAGACGCCCGGTTGTTTGGCTGCCACGTAGGCCATCCTTAAAGTGCAGAGAGACATGTCATTCACAGTTTCAAGTGCGATAAGCAGCCTTCCGCATCGTCGATGTGAGATCCCTATAAGGAATCGGTGTTGGGCGTAACTGTCCTTCCGTAATAGTCCTCCTGGCAAGGCGGTCAACAGTTCCATTACGGAGAACGCCATAATGTCCTTTAATCCAGAGTTAAGTGGATGGCTGTCCCCAAGGTCTGCGCGTCTCTTATGGCCGCCAAAACTTCCAGAACATATTTGATTATCTGTTTATGAAATGCTGGATGTTGTAGCTTCTGCAGCACACTTTGAAAGTCCGTAAGTATCAGGACGAACTTGAATGTCCGGGCACAGTAATGAATGGCTTCTCTGATGGCCAGTAGCTCCGCCGTGTAAAGTCAGGTGGAGCACAAATATCGCAGATTATGCCGGCACGTAACATTACACTTCCTACTAGGGCACGGTTTCGGGAAACGTAGCTGGCTTTTACAGGTCTGAGGCGTTGTGTCGGATAATTTCTGCCCATCACTGCCATGTCGTCCCTGGTAAAGTTCCAGCCATTCAAATTGCACCACAGCTGCTCGGTCTGGCAACTGTAATTCTGTATTTATTTGCGAGGTTAAGTATATTATTTCGTAGGGGCCTTCCGAGAGAGGCGTGAACTTTTTAATCTTGTCCCGTTTTGCAGCTGGATTCCTGAGCAACACTTATTGGCCAGGCTGATAATCAGGAATTCTCGCATTATTTTAACTTCGTTTAACTTGTCTAGCGACAGCTGCAAACATTGCTTTTCTGTACCTGTTGCTCACAAATGTTGGGACACTGCTTTACTGTTGGTGCATCAGCATGTGGAGGCAAGTTACCTAGTTCGAATAGCGGATGTATTATGCGTTCGTATAGTATCTGTAACGATGTGCAGCCAATCGATTCATGTTCTCTTGCAGTATATAAAGATACAGTGAACTGGAGCAGTATGTCCCAGTTTGTATGGCTTTGAGTCACATGATGGACAGTAGTTTGAGAATAGACTTATGGACACGTTCTACACAGCCGTTCCTTTTTCCACGCAAGAGGGTATTTCGCCACTTATTACGTTTTAATAACTTTTGCAAGCCTGTGTGAAAAGAAATACGAAGTTATTCCCTTGATGGTTTCAGGACTTCCATGTAGCGAAATAAAATGTGACATGAAAGCTTTGGCAACTGTTTCTGCAGTCTCATCTGCCAGAAACACCATAATCAAGAAACGAGAGAACTGGCCAGTGGTTGATAAAACCTATATATTATTTTGAGATGTAATTGGGAATGGTCCCACGATGCCAAGTGCAACCAATTAAAACTGTTTCGTGGAAGAATTTGGAGGGGAAGCTTTGGTTTTACGTACTGGTCTCTTTGTGCACATGGTAAGCAAGATCGTGCATAATTTTCGACGTCCCTCTTATGGGCGGACTACCAGAACTTGGAGACTATTCACGAATTACTTGCTTTCTTACCACTGTGGTACGCTTTTATGGTATCGAGTGACTACCGCAAAATTCTTTCTCTAAGGGATTTTGGAAGAACCAGGCAATTGCTTTAGGGTGTTTTACGATAAAGGATTTTATCAACAACCACAAAGTCTGGGGATGCTGCAAATTGCTTAATTCTTCATTCTCCTACTGTTCTTTCCCTAGTCCCGCAATCAGAACCTTTTTAGCCTTTACATACCGATCTTCTCAACTTAAGTCATCAGCAGTTTAAAGGACCTTCGTTGGCTTGTGCCTTACTGGGTAATCGTACTCGCTCAAATTAAAGGCCCACCTAGTAGATCTGCTACTAGTAGGGTTCTTGAGGCTAAGCAGATACACTGAGGTGGCATGATCAGTCACAACAGGCCTGAAGATGGCTTAATGGTTGCCAGCGAAAATATAGTGAAAAGAAGTCGAAGTCATCCGGCTGCAATCCCGAAACTTCGTGGAATAGTCTTTGTAGCTAGCTGGGGAGGGCAGTGGTGAGGCTGGCGCTGTTGTAGGTATGGCGATGCGTAAGATACCACACTCACATGTGTATAGGAGAATAAGAGTAATAAGACAAGCATTCAGTCATACACATGTCACAAATTAACAAGTCGTGATATCTGAACCACTTTTAATGAAATAATAAGTTGTTCTATGTTATTTTCCAGCACACTTTCATTCTCCCATGCTTTCATGATTACTACCTTCCCGTGTCTTATGTTATGCGAGTCTGAAGACGAAGTTTGGTTTATAGCGTCCTTGGTCAATCTTTCCACTCCTGCCATTGTACATTATACGTTTTTCTTGCAACATAACACTTAACGTAAATCAATGTGAGTTGAATGGAATTTAAATGGCAGTTTCACTTGTTTTGTAAATAAGACGGCCTTTTCCTGCTGCGCAGCAGAAAAAGGCGGTTTTATTTACAAAACACGTATATCTATGCTTGCTGCGGAGGATGGCCTCGCAAACAAACGTGAAATGGCAGTTATATGATGGTAGTCTAAGTACCATATGGCCATACTTTTCTGCCAGTTTATCTATAACGTATAAAGATGGTTCTGAGCCACGAGATACAATGTTTCACCCTTTCTAGAGTTGTCTGGTTTGGGAGCGATTATTGTTGTAGCCAGTCGATAATGTCTTGTTTTCTCCAAGTTACTGTAGGCACCTTACCAAGGACAGTCGAATGATACGAGGTGTTTTCCATCGATCAACAACTAAAATCAAGGATTAACGATCTGTATAAATTCTCTGGCTTTTACGTTCATGGATGCAGAAATAAAATAACCAAACAGTTTATTTCATTGATAAAAGTCTTATACTAACAAAAATGAGAGGTACTAATTATACGGCCGCATTACTTATTGAACATAGTTTTTTAGAGTAAAATAATAGTAAACTTGAAAAAAATTGAATGTGTTTTTGAACTCACAACATTTTAAGTAACGATCCAATGCTTTGCTTTTATGCTAATGCGTCAGACAGAAAATTACCTTTCATTTAATCTTGTTACAGGACATTGCAATTGTAATATCAACGTAGTTTCCGGAGGTGATTGATGCGATAAACTGCGTAAGAGACAGAAGCACGAAACATGAATTCGGCATAGTGCGCAGGGACACCTTTGCGGCGCACAGTGGCGGATGCGAGTATATAAATTATATTTACTCCGCATTCTAGCAAGATATGGCTCTCCTTTCACCCTTAAAAACGATTATAGTATGATGGCTGCATTTCGTGTGGAGTAGCATAAGACAACATTTTTCACTGCTAGGTCTCCGATTTGACTGGTGTAGGTTTCTTAATTTCAAAACAGCATAACAACAAAAAATGAAATGATCGTATGGCATTGTTGGCCTGGAGGGCCCATTCGGCTTCGGCCGCCGAGTGCAACTCTTATTTCAGTCAACGCCACATAGGGTGACCCCCCCCCCCCCCCCCCCTGCGGGTCTGGGGCTTAGAATAGGCCCGAGGTATTCCTGCCTGTCGTACGAGGCGTGTAAAAGGAGTCTCACACGTTTTGGTCTTTTGTGATTGGCCCCTGTAGGGATTGACCACCATTTTTCAAAATTTTCCTGACGAGATAGCCGATTGGGGAAAGACGCTTTATATGGTGCATCGTGTCCATCGTGCCTCGAGATCTTTAGCCCACTTTCTCTTTGTCGCACTGCAGGCTAGCTCATTCTCCATCTGTTGCGCTAGGACGCTTTTCTGGGTGCGTTTTCCACCATACGCTATGCAATATCGCTTTTTGCGCCGACGATGAACATGGACTTCTTTGTACCGCGTATCCAGCATAGTAGACAGTCTGTTGTGGTGGGACCACCATGTACCCTGTTGGTTATAGACCCCTGACAACACAGGGATCGCTCTGCTGATGCCTGCGCCGTTAATTCCCCACGTATGCCAAGGAGTAGATGCCCGTCACTCTTGGGCATCGGGACTCCCAGCAATGGCCACCCTGCCAGGTGGCCTTTGCTGCAGCTGGGTGGCGCCCATGCGGAGGGCCCCTGAGCGGAATGGCTGGCATTATGGCGGATGACGCGCGATGAAGCGTACGACATCATCACTTGCTGGTTATCAAACACCAGCAGTCTCTAAGCGTTCCAAGCCTCTGTATAAAGCAAGAAAGTACGACCATAAACCATTCCCCTCCCTGGGCACACCATGGGAAGAACGCCAGGCTAAGGATGGCAGTGAACCTTATTCACCCCGGTACCTTGTATGTACGAGAACGGATGGGGACTCCTTTGTTTCGATTAAGCCACATTTTTCGGTAGAACATTTAGAGGACAAGTGTGGGGAGGTGGAGAGCTTGTCCAAAATGCGATCTGGGTCTGTCTTGATAAAAACAGCATCCTATGCACAGTCATGGACTACTCGCTTGTAACAAGTTGGGGGATCTTTATGTTACCATCGCGCCACGTAAGAGCTTAAATATGGTCTAGGATATTGTATTTCACAGGGACCTTCTTTTGTAGTCTGACGTCGAGTTACGCGCCAGTTTAGTGCGGTGAGGTGTTCATTTTGTCCATCGGGGTCCAAGGGATAATCAGGTAGCCACCGGTGCCTTCATCTTGGCCATCAAGGGTGACACCTTACCTGAGAAGGTCAAGGAGTCGCTGTGGTGTAAAGCCCTATATCCCTCCCAAGATGCGGTGCTTTAAGTGCTGGAAGTTCGGATATAAGTCTTCCCGCTGTACATCCAGCGTCACATGTAGAGATTGCGGACGCCCATCACAACCCAATACTCCATGTGCCCTGCCTCCCGTCTCTGTCAACAGCGGAGAGCACCATTCACCTTGATCGCCAGACTGCAGGATTCTCCAGAAAGAGAGGAAAATCATGGAATACAAGACCCTGGACCGACTGACCTACACTAAGGCTAAGAGAAAATATGAGCGCCTACGTCCTGTGGCTATGACCTCCCCATATGCCGCTGCTATGAGAACAGTTGTAGCCCCATCAGTTCTGCGAATTCCAGTTGGCTCTCAGAGCCAGAAGCCTACACCTGCCCCTTTGTAGTGGGGAGCAGCCCCCCCCTCCCCCGCTATTGCTCCCGCATCACCTACCTCGGGAGCACTGTCCACCCAACCGTCGAGGACACCAGTCCTCACTTCTCAGCTGGATAAGTGTAAGTCTTCTTCGGTTCCTCTCACCAGAAAGGGGTCCCTTTGGTCACTCCCTTCCCAGGTTTCTGCTAATGGGAAAGATGACCCCTGCCAGTGGCTGAAGAGCCAAAAAGCAGCTGGTCATACGGCTTCACGACCATCCTCAGTTCCGGAGACTGAATCAGTGAAGCCCTCCCAGCCAGAGAAACCCAAGGAGCAGCGAGAAAAGTCCAAAAAGAAGACCCCTAAGACCAAGGAAATTGCGGTGGCACGCACACCACCACCACCACCACCACCACCACCACCACCACCACCACCACCACTACCTGGCCTCTGGGGATAAGGTGGAGATTCTGGCGTCCACTGAGGACCTAGATCTTGCCAGACCCTCAGACACAATGGATATACACTGCTCAGGCAATAAGTCAGACGCAGCAGGTGACCCTGAACTGTAAACTGCCTCACTGAATGTTCCATGCCTTCCCAGTCTCGAGATAACGTCATCAAATGGTTAAAATGACTCTAAACACTATGAAACTTAACATCTGATGTCATCAGTCCCCTAGACTTAGATCTATTTAAACCTAACTAACCTAAGGACATCACACACATCCATGCCCGAGGCAGGATTCGAACCTGCGACCATAGCAGCAGCGCGGTTGTAGACTAAAGCACCTAGAACCGCTCGGCCACAGCGGCCGGCATGACATCATCCTCCAGTGGAATTGCGGTTGTTTCTTCCACTGCCTGGCTGCGCTATGGCAACTGTTAAGCTTTACAACTGCTACCTGCATTGCCCTCCAGGAAACCTGGTTTGCGGAAATGCGTACCCCGGCCCTCTGTGGCTATAGGGGATATTACAAGAACCGTAGCGACTATAATCGAGTGTCAGGTGGAGTTTGCGTTTATGTCATAAATTCAGTCTTTAGTGAAACTGTGCCGCTTCAAACCCCTCTTGAAGCTGTGGCTGTCATAATAAGGACGACGCAGGAAATAACTGTCTGCAATGTATATCTTCCTCCAGATGGTGCAGTATCCCTGAGTGTATTAGCTTCACTGATTGATCTACTTCCTAAACCTTTCCTACTTTTGGGAGGTTTTAACGCCCATAACCCCCTTGTGGGGTGGCACCGTGCTTACTGGCCACGGCAGAGATGTCGAAACTTTACTGTCTCAGTTCGACATCTGCCTCTTCAATACTGGGGCCACCACACATTTCAGTGTGGCTCGAGATAGTTACTCGGCCATTGATTTATAGGTTTGCAACCCAGGACGTCTCCCATCTATCCACTGGAGAGCACATGACGACCTGTGTGGTAGTGACCACTTCCCCAACTTCCTGTCGCTGCCCCAGTGTCAGGCCCACAGACGCTTGTCCAGATGGGTTTAAACATGGCAGACTGGGAAACTGTCACCCCTGTGGTCACCGTTGACTCTCCCCCTCACGGTAACATCGATGTGATGGTTGAGCAGGTGACTACGACAATCGTTACTGCGGCGGAAAACGAGATCGCTTGCTCTTTAGAGTACACCTGGCGAAAGGCGGTCCCTTGGTGGTCACCGGAAGTCGATGAGGAAATTAAGGAGCTTCGGCGAGTCCTACAGCAGTATAAGCGGCACCCTTCCCTGGAGCACCTCATAGCCTTTAAGCGGCTCCGTGCCTGCATTCGCCACGTAATAGAAAGACGGAGGCAGGAGTGTTCGGAGAGATACTTCTCGACCGTTGGGTGCCATACCTTCCCAAGTCTTGACGATGATCAGACGTCTTTTTAGGTACCAGACGCCAACATGTGTCCCTGGCATTAGCATCAATGGCGTGATATCAACCGATGCAAAAGCGATTGCTGATCACTTTGCTGAGCACTATTCTCGAGTCTCTGCGTCGGAGAACCACCCCCCCCAGCCTTTCGCACCCTCAAACGGCTGATGGAAAGGAAAGTCCTCTCGTTCACTACACGCCACAGTGAACCCTATAACGCCGCATTTACGGAGTGGGAGCTCCTCAGTGCCATTGCACATTGCCCCACCACAGCCCCTGGGCGAGATCAGATCCACAGTCAGATGATTAAGTATGTCTCATCTGACTACAAGTGACATCTCATCATCATCTTCAGCTTGATCTGGTGCGATGTCTTTCCATCGCAATGGCGGTAGAGCACCATCATTCCGGTGCTTAAACCTGGTAAAAACCCGCTTGATGTGGATAGCTATCGGCCCGTCAGCCTCACCAACGTTGTTTGTGAGCTGCTGGAACGTATGGTGTGCCTGCACTTGGGTTGAGTCCTCGAGCCATGTGGTCTACTGGCTCCTTGTCAGGGCCGCTCTACCACTGATAATCTTGTGTCCTTCTAGTCTGCCATCCGAACAGCCTTTTCCAGATGCCAACACCTGGTTGCCATCTTTTTTGATTTACGAAAAGCGTATGACACGTCCTAGCGATATCATATCCTTGACACGTTATACGAGTGTGGTCTCTGAGGCCCGCTCCCGATTTTTATCCACAACTTCCACATGGAAAATACGAAGCGTCGTATTTTCCGTGTTCAGGTTGGTGCCTCCGTATTGAGTGTATCTCTACTTTTAATGGCCATTAATGGTGTAGCAGCAGCTGTAGGGCCGTCCATTTCACCTTCTCTGTATGCAGACAACTTCTGCATTTCCTAGTGCTCCAACAGTACTGGTGTTGCTGAGCGGCGCCTACAAGGAGCCATCCACAAGGCGCAATCATGGGCTCTAGCCCACAGTTTCCAGTTTTCGGCCGCAAAGTCTTGGGTAATGCACTTCTGTCGGCGTCGTACCGTTCATCCGGAACCAGTGGAGACATATAGATTCTTAGGACTAGTTTTCGACGCCCGATTGACTTGGATTCATCACCTTTGTCAGCTTAAGTGGAAGTGCTGGCAGCACCTCAATGTCCTCCACTGCCTGAGCAACACCAACTGGGGTGCAGAGCGCTCTACAGAAGCTCTACAGAGCCCTTGTTCAAGCCCACCTTGAGTCTGGGAGTCTGATTTGTGGTTCGGCGGCACACTCAGTGGTGCGTTTACTCGACCCAGTGCACCACTGTGGCGTTCACCTAGCGACAGCAGGAGCTTTTAGGACGAGTGCGGTGATCAGCGTCCTGGTGGAGGCCAGAGCCCTCCATTGCACGTTAGGCGTGTGCAATTGCTCTCCAGCTACGTTGCACACGTTCGTAGTTGTCCTGCGCATCCGAATTACCGTCTCCTTTTCCCGCCCACGGCGGTTCATCTCCCGCATCGGCGGCCCAGCATAGGGCTACAACTGCAGCGTGTGCGATCCCTTCTTTCCGAACTGGAGTCCTTGCCTTTACCACCTGTACTTGACGTTCATTCACGAACACCTCGTGGTGTACGCACAGGCCGCGGCTTCGCCTGGACCTTTCACATGGGCCTAAGGACTCTGTTGACCCTGCAGCTCTCTGCTGTCACTTCCTCTCGATTCTCGACATGTACTGGGGCCATGAAGTGGTTTACACCGATGGCTCGGTGGCTGATGGTCACGTTGGCTTTGCCTATGTTCATGGAGGACATATAGAACAGCACTCCTTGCCAGATGGCTACAGTGTTTTCACTGTAGAGCTGGCGGCCATATTTCGTGCCCTTGAGCACATCCGCTCAAGCCCAGGCGAGTCATTTCTCCTGTGTACTGACTCCTTGAGCAGCCTACAAGCTATCGACCAGTGCTACCCTCGTCATCCTTTGGCAGCGACCATCCAGGAGTCGATCTATGCCCTGGAACGGTCCAGTCGTTCAGTGGTGTTTGTCTGGATTCCAGGTCACCGCGGAATCCCAGGCAACAAACTTGCCGACAGGCTGTCCAAATAGGCTACGCGGAGACCGCTTATTGAGATCAGCTTCTCTGAAACTGACCTGCGTTCAGCATTACGCCGCAAGGTTTTTCGGCTTTTGGAGACGGAATGGCATAACCTCAGTAAGCACAACAAGCTGCGTCCCATTAAGGAAACTACGAATGTGTGAATGACCTCCGTGCGCGCATCTCGTAGGGACTCTGTGGTTCTCTGTCGGCTCCGCATTGGCTATACGTGGCTGACGCATGGTTACCTCCTCCGTCGCGAGGACCCACCTCGGTGTCGCTGTGGCTCACGAATAGCGGTCGTCCATCTCTTGCTGGACTGCCCACTTTTAGCCGCTCTGTGGCGGACTTTTAACTTTCCCAGCACCGTACCTTCGGTGCTGGGCGACAATGCCTCAACAGCAGCTTTAGTTTTACGTTTTATTCGTGAAGGTGACTTTTATCATTTGCTCTAAGATTTAGCACATGTCCTTCGTTCCTCTGTGTCTTCCACCGGAGTGCTTTCAGGGTGAAGGTTTTAATGTGTTGCAAAGTGGCTGGCTTTTCCTTTTTATTCTCATGGTCAGCCAGCCATGGTAACCTGCTTTCTTCTTTTAAGCCTTTCTATCCGCTTTCTTGCGTCTTTGTGGTTTTCTTGTCCCCTTTTGTCCATTTAAGTGTTTGTTGCCCTTCCGTCGTTGTTGTGGTTTTTCCTTTCATTCTGTTTTGTGTTGTAAGTCTCATTGTCTTATTCTCACATTTTTGGAATTGTTTCCTTCAGAGCAATGGACCCATGACCTCGTAGTTTGGTCCCTTCCCCCTCTTTTAAACCAATGAACCAACCAACCAACCAACCATTGGGCGACCTGCGTGCCGATGATGAGGATAAAATGATGAGGACAACACAACACCCAGTCCACAAGTGGAGAAAATCTCCAACCTGGCCGGGAATCGAACCCGGGCCCACTGGATGGGAGGCAAGCGCCTTACCATTCAACTAAGCAGGCGGAAATAACAACTATCACTGTTAAAGCTAAGCTGTGATAGAAGAGTATAATTTGGGAAAGAATCGAAGCTTTCATTTATGGATTTGTTTTCGGAGATTCAAATTGTTCAAATGGCTCTGAGCACTATGGGACTTAACATCTATGGTCATCAGTCCCCTAGAACTTAGAACTACTTAAACCTAACTAACCTAAGGACATCACACACATCCATGCCCGAGGCAGGATTCGAACCTGCGACCGTAGCAGTCGTGCGGTTCCGGACTGAAGTGCCTCGAACTGCTCGGCCACCGCGGCCGGCTGCGACATTATTGTTTTCAATATTTTGTGTGCAGGTACTTGAACGTTTATCAAAGACTAACTTCAGCAGCAGATATACTTTTGCCATATTTGCATAAAAATACTTTTTATAGAACTTGCAAAAATCACTGCATGTTTGGGGCTCCTTCCCTTCCTCTCCTACCCTTGCAGCCTGCTACGCCTGGCGCCCTCGCAACCCCTGCTGGCGCGTCGCGGACACCCTTTGCCCGCTACAAAGGGAGCATGTGGAGCCGGAGAAACACGTGACCTCTGAACCCTACTACTCGACTCACTGCAACGTCAGTCACAAAGACTAGGCCATGCTGAAAAGTAATGTCTCCGAATTTTTATGTGAAAACTCTCAAAGCTGTTCAAATAACACAAACATTCTATACATGTGCCGTGCGGTTCTAGGCGCTACAGTCTGGAGCCGAGCGACCGCTCCGGTCGCAGATTCGAATCCTGCCTCGGGCATGGATGTGTGTGATGTCCTTAGGTTAGTTAGGTTTAATTAGTTCTAAGTTCTAGGCGACTAATGACCTCAGAAGTTAAGTCGCATAGTGCTCAGAGCCATTCTATACATGTATTCTTCAAGTTTGCAGATTAATTCTCAATATAGTCAGCTGCCGACGAACGCATTTCTCCTACCGAGAAACCCGTTTCTCGCTATCTTCACTGTAGAATGTTTGCCTTCGTTGACAGAGCCACAACCTCATCTCTGCTTGCACCATTTCATCACTGTCAAAGTGAAGTCCTGGAAGTTGTTCTTTAAATTTTGGAAACAGATGAAAATCGGATGGGGCCAAATTGGGACTGTATGGAGGATGATTGCTGACAGTGAATCCAAGCCGTCACATTGTGTGTGGTCTGGAATTGCCATGCTGAAAGGGAGGGTGCTCTATTAAAGCGACCAACTTTACAAAAACTCAATGCGACACAGTTTGTGGATGTGGGTGGGTTCTGAGGATAAGTAACCGAGTGTCTTGGTTGCGCTGAAATCAGACATGAAACGTACCGTTACGTTACTAATGAGTTCATTTATTTTTAAATTCATATTTCTGACGTGGGTGATAGTTTTTGATTAATTATGGGTTTTGATTTAGAAGCTCTTAAACATGTTCACAAGTTCCCGTATTAAATTTTGCAACGGGCATTGTACGTAGTGTTTCAACGTAAAGAGAGTCAGTCAGGCCACAGGTCTCGGCTGATACACATCTGCAGAGCGACAAGTTAAGTGTTTACCTTTTCCCATATTTTCCTCGTAGTATATTTATTAATTTTCGTGCGTGTTTTTCTGTTTGGGAGGGTTAATCTCCCGTTTTTGTAAGGGTAATTCATTCAGTCTTTAGCGCTGTAGTTGCTCACTGAACATCCAGCTACAAAGCTCATTAAAGCATTAGCGTCCATTCGTGACACACGAGGAGGTTATCAAGTCGCATATCTAGGATTCTGTCTGCTTTTATAGTTTACTTCCTCAGTTAGTCTTGGTAGGACGGTTAGGATGTGTGCATGCTATGTGCGGACTCACGGGGAGCTAACCCCAGTTTGCGAACAGCTGATTGCACTTTTGGCAGTAGTCAATCACCTTCAGGCTACTGCCTCTAGGTGTAGCATTGGCGGAGAATCTGGTGCGCCGAGTAGGACACATCAGGTGTTGCTTGTTTTTACCACGGGCTATGCTGCCGAGGCACCTCCTAAAGTGCGCGTCATTTATGTTGGCGGCCTAGTTTAGGTTCGTTCTGCGCATCTGACGTCACAAAACACAGTCAGCCAATTAACAGAGAACGACGTTGCCACATCTCGACTGCAGTGCAGAGCATGGACGAGTGTCTTCAGTTTTGGAAACGTTCAGTCATAAATAAAATAATAGAACAAAAGCAATGTCTTGATAGCAGACATTCTTTTATAGAAAGTTTGGAAAAAGCATTCTTTATTCCAATTGCTTCATATTCTATTAATTAATTAAACGAAACAAGCAATAAGACTCCTAATTCAGGCGATAGCAAGGAAAGGTGTTTGTATCACTCTCACGAACCGCTTTTTCGCAATAAAGAACAGCGGTAATTGTTTATTTCCTATTGTACTTCGACGAAGCGCGAGTAATTCGTAGTCATACAAACAGTGTTTGTCAGTATTTTGCGCGACGTGTTATAGTCCTCATGGCGTTTTGCAGTCAGACGATTTGCGTTAGCGTAACGGTAAGGTGTTGGGCTGTTATGCAAAAGGTTATGAGTTCGAACCTTATGTGGTGCTTAATATTTTCATTATTTAAAAACAATATCGAAGTGCCTTACTTCACGAATTATATTCGTTTGAATGCAATTTTTTGAAATTTCTAGTGCTTTGTCTCTTCATTAACCCTTTCGCTGCTGCAGACACGTGCTCCCCGCATTCCGCGCTGTGCGCGATTTTGTCATCACTTCACTGCTCGACTATGCAGACACATGGTGTTCCCACTGCATTGACACACTTATCATTCGATTTCACAAAAACTATTTGGCCAAAAAATTGGATTTTTACACGTCTTCTGACTGATACCTTCCCCCCATAAATGACTTAATTTTGTGTCGATGTTCAACGCAGTTATTATGCAACATTAAATGTAGTAAACCATTGCACGAAATTTTGAAGAGTTTGCAGAGGTAGAAGTCCATAGCGTATACTTTCCGTATGGTCGATTTTAGTTGCCACAATGTTGAGAATGAAATGTGGACAAGATACCTAAATTTCATATAAAATTTACTGTATGACAATATCTCATTTAATTTAAGTACGACATAGGTGTCGTATGTAATATTGAGAAATATTCCGTCTTTCGCGACCGTAATAAAAGTATTATTTACACCGGACGCGTTTGGCTTTATTTTAAAGCACTTCAATCAAGGAAAAGTATGGCACATACACAATGGTACTCATGTTCTCTTTCTCGTTTTTGTTCCACAGTCGCAGTTTTACCAATGGTACTGAAATATATTCCTCTTCTGCAACTGTAATAAGGGACTTATTTAGACCAGACGCGTTTCTCTCTTTTGAAGCATCTTCAGTGGACAGTATTTTGTCTCCTCCATTGCCAAGTCACCTTTCGTAGTTTTGTGCTGCGGTAACACAATATTCAACGTTTGTGTTGGCTGATCAATGCTTTAGCAAATAAATGATGTTTGTGTGTGCCACACACAAAAATTATATTTGACATAGCTCAGAGCACTTCACTGATAGACGGTATGCCTATCAGTAGGCTCTGAGCACTATGGGACTTAACTGCTACGGTCATCAGTCCCCTAGAACTTAGAACTACTTAAACCTAACTAACCTAAGGACAGCACACAACACCCAGCCATCACGAGGCAGAGAAAATCCCTGACCCCGCCGGGAATCGAACCCGGGAACCCGGGCGTGGGAAGCGAGAACGCTACCGCACGACCACGAGATGCGGGCGATAGACGGTATATTCAAGTCCTAATGCTTTTGTAAGTCCACAGTTTTGTTTAATGTATTTTGTCTACTTCCTTTTGATTGACTGAACTGCTTTAAAATAAAGCCAAACGTGCTCAGTGTAAATAAAACTTTTGTTACAGTCGCGAAAGACGGAATATTTCTCAATATTACATATGACACCTATGTGGTACTTAAATGAGATATTGTTATACAGTAAATTTTATATGAAATTTAGGTATCTTGTCCACATTTCATTCTCAACATTGTGGCAACTAAAGTCGACCATACGGAAAGTATACTCTATGGACTTTTACCTCTGCAAACTCTTCAAAATTTCGTGCAATGGTTTACTATATTTAATGGGGCATAATAACTGCGTTGAACATCGAAACAAAATTAAGTCATTTATGGGGGGAAGGTATCAGTCAAGAAGATGTGTAAAAATCTAATTTTTGGGCCAAATAGCTTTTGTGGAATCGAATGATAAGAGTATCTAAGCAGTCGGAACACAATGTGTCTGCACAGGCGAGCAGTGCAGTGACAAAATCGCGCACAGCGCGGAATGCAGGGACCACGTCTTTGAAGCAGCGAAAGGGTTAATGCGGCCGTGGTGGCTTTAATTCATGAACTGCGCGCTCCCCCCTAAACGTAAGCTAGCGAACTATGCTATACTATGGCGCTGCTTCTATTGGCGCGTGCGTCGTGTGCAACTGGCAACGCAGCAATCTCCCGCGTGTGGGCGGGCATGCGCGAGCCGCCAAGATAAAAGAATTGAACTATAGTGTACCCGACGCGATGGATCCGCCCTTACCGCAGGGTGAGTAGCGGCTGGTAACGCGTTCGCGACGCTCGAGGCGGCCAATAGAGAAGAGGTCGTCTGGCCTCGCCCATTCACCCTTTGAGTGGACATGTGGCTGGTGCTCTAGCAGTGTCCGAGCAAGCAGACGGGGTAGGGGTTACTAGTTTTTGGGAGCTCCAAATAGGCGTGTTATGGAGCCCCTTAGACATGTGTTCAGGGGTGGAAAGAAAGCCATTGTGAATTCGATATGTCTGCTGGGGTGCCTCATCCGAGAGGTGAAGGCAGCCCTTTCTGAGGTAATTGAGCGGGCAGGTTGCACTTGTCTGCAAGTTGTGGCTCACGTCACTACCAACGACGCCTGTTGGATGGGTTCTGAGGCCATCAGTTTATACAGACGACTGGCGAAGGTGGTGAAGACTGCTGGCCTCCTGCGCGGGGTTCAATCACAGCTCGAAATTTGCAACATTGTTCCCAGAGTTGATCGGGGTCCTTTGGTTTGGAGCCAAGTGGAGGGTCTCAACCAAAGCTTTCGTCGACTTTGTGGCAATCATGGCTGCAGATTTCTAGACCTGGGTTATCGGGTGTGGATTTGCGGAAGTCCCCTTCATAGGTCATGGGTGCTCTACACGAAGGGAGCAGCTACTCGGGTAGCAGTGTGCTTGTGGAGTGCCCATGATGGCTTTTTATGCTAGATAGTAGTTTGAGGAACTCTGATGAACATTCACCAGTCGATACACAACCAGGGAAGTCAGACCGCGTTCAGAGTAAAGACACTTCGAATGAAAAAATTTTATCAGTAAACTCTCGAAGTATTTGTAATAAAGTCCCCGAATTTACTGTCCTCCAGGAAAGTTCTCGCGCCCAGACTATTCTTGGGACCGAGAACTGGCTGAAACCCGAAGTGGAAAACTCTGAGATATTTAGTGAATCGTGGAAAATATATTGGAAGAGGCCATAGGAGGGGGAGTGTTCATTGCAGTTAACGAAAACATTTTCTCTGTTGAGGTCGAAGTGGAAAGCAAGAATGAAGTGGTGTGGTCGCGTATAGCTGGTGTAAGTGAAACCAAGTTACTTGTTGAATGCTTATACCGGCCACCCGATTGTCATGTGGCAGTTCTAGGGTCATTAAACGGAAATCTACGGTCAGTAGCGCGTAAATACCTAGATCACGCAATACTGGAAGCGACTTTAAGTATGTCCAACAATTCACTGCAAGGGGTACAGACAGACAGTCGTGCGAAATACTTTTGAATACGTTTTCTGAAAACTGTCTTGAGCAGCTAGTTCGGCAGCCTACACGTAATGAAAATATCTTAGACCTTGTAGCTACAAATAGGCCGTACCTTACCGACAATTTCAGTATAGAGACTGGGAATAGCGATCATGATGTCATTATAGCAACTATGGTTACGAAAGTTAATAAATCATTCAAGAAGGCTAGGAGAGTGCTCTTGCTAGATAAAGCAGACAGGCATTTCTTAGCATCAGATTTAGAGAGTGACTTTATGTCACTTAGTTCCTGTAAGATGGACGTAGATGGATTAAGGGCAAAGTTCAATCAGATTGTAAATTGCGGTCTGGAGAGTTATGTGCCTAATAAGTAGATAAAGGATGGAAAAGACCCACCATAGTTTAATATCGAAATAAGAAAGATGCTGAGGAAGCAGAGGCTATTGCACTCTCGGTTCAAAGAAGAACGCACAAATGACGACAGGCAAAGCTTACTAGAGTTTCGTGCGTCTGTGAAAAGATCTATGTACGAAACATCTAACAACTAAATCCATCATAGTGTAGCAAAATATCTGGCAGAGAACCGGAGAAAATTCTAGTCTTATGCGAAATAGCTAAGCGGGTCTAAGGCTTCCATTCAATCCCTTGTTGACTAGTCTGGTGTAGCAGTTGAAGATAGCAAAACGAAGACAAAGTTTTAAATTTCGCGTTGAAGAAATTCTTCACGCAGTACAATCGTGCAAACATACCGTCACTTGACCATCGGACAGACTCCTGTATGGACGATATAGTAATAATCATCCATAGCCTAGAGAAACAACTGAAAGATCTGAAAGCAAATAAGTCACAAGGTCCGGACGGAATTCAGTTCCACAAAGACTACTCTACGGCATTGGCCTATTACTTAGCTTGCATTTATCACGAACCTGTAACCCAGCGCATGGTCCCAAGCGATTTGAAAAAAAGCGCAGGTGACTTCCGTATATAAGAAGGGTACAAGGACGGACTCGCAAAATTGCAGTCCAATATCCCCAACATCGATTTGCTGCAGAATCCTTGAACATATTCTCAGTTCGTATGTAATAAACTTGCTTCAGACTGAGAAGCTAATGTCCACGAATCAGCATGCTATTAGAAAGCATCGACCATGCCAAACTCAGCTTGCCCTTTTCTCACATGCTATACTGCAAACTATGGGTGAACGGCAGGAGGGGGGCTACAGGGTTGCTGCCCACATTCCATTATTGCCAGATGTATACAAGATGGCGGCGATGACGTAATCCAAGATGGCGTCCATGACGTCATTCAAGATGGCGGGAAGTTTGAATTTTGGCTGGAAAGTGCCACGCCCCATTCCTCCAAAAAAATGGCGCGAAGTTCAAATTCCAACAGGATAATGCATCACATCCCGGTTATCTGTACTAGGCAGAGAAAATGGCGGGGAGATATCTCAATTGGGATACCTCACTAACCTAAGTCACCCAACCGCCACTTCCTCCTACGAACTAAAAAAATGGCTCTGAGCACTATGGGACTCAACTGCTGAGGTCATTAGTCCCCTAGAACTTAGAACTAGTTAAACCTAACTAACCTAAGGACATCACAAACATCCATGCCTGAGGCAGGATTCGAACCTGCGACCGTAGCGGTCTTGCGGTTCCAGACTGCAGCGCCTTTAACCGCACGGCCACTTCGGCCGGCTCCTACGAACTGGTGCGAAGTTCAGATTCCAACAGGATAATGCACCACACCATTGTTATCTCTACTAAGCAAAGAAAATCGCGGGGAAATAGCTCACTTGGCCTACCTCCACTAACATAAGTCACGCGACCGCCACCTCTTCCTACGAACTGGCACCAACTTTTCATTTTGGTGGTAAACAAAATACAGTTCCCGTATATCTACTAAGTATCTACTAAGCTAAGAAAATGGCGTGAAAGAAAACACGTACTAATCTCAGTCACCAGACCGCCACCATCTCCAAAGGATTCGTGGGAAAAGGACTTGGACATAAGACTTTATTAAACAATTCCATGCAGGTGTGTTCACCACAAGGTCAGGACTTCATCTGACATAGTACACATCGCCAACACCAGAGGGCGCTCTCATCTGTGACGTAATCCAATATGGCGACACCCAGTGTATTCACCAAGAGCTCTAGACCCAAACTGACTTAGTACACATCGCCACCGCCAGAGGGCGCTGTCGTGACGTCAGGTGATGACGCAAGTACCGTTATTCAAGATGGTAGCATACAATGTGTTCACCATGAGGTCTAGTACATATTCACACCACCAGAGTGCGCTACTGTGGACTTGGAATGAACTTTTGCGAATACCACGCCCACCTGGACTTGTAAGGAAATAGTTAAAGTCTACACCACGATCCTCCAACGACCGCCACGTCCCCTTACCGACCCATGTTGGCGGGCATCCTCTAGCAGTATGTTTTAGCCTCCAGCCTGGTAAGACTATGTCCTTCAGCAAAGGAAAACGTGAAAGTTTCTCGTTGTCGCAAGTCTGGATACTTTATAAAATTTGTAAGGTGGTTATCGATAACTTTGTTCACTCCCACACTTGTAATCTGACATATAAAATTACTATGAATCTTTCCATTAAAACTGGAGCTCAACGCGTTACACAGTCAGTCCTAAATGTCTCATCGTAACATTATCCACAGTAAAATTGCTGTTACTCTGGTAGTCACATTCTTTTCAGAAGCCGTTGTTTGATATCAGGTAGTCACAAATTTCCATTTTACTGAAAATCCCGTCAAAATCTTGCGTTACGTCTAAATCCAAAAGGCGATAGTGTCTACACGGGTCTGTTGCAATATTACAGGCAGCTCTTCCATTAGAACGTGGATTTTAACGTTGGCTAGTTCCCCTTTATATGATACAGCCACAGGATTTCCGTATTTCTTCGAAATGGCTTCCAGTGCTTCCTTTGCGAATTTTTCCGATATCTCTCTTGGTGCCACATTGTCATTTCCATGGGGGAAAAACTCTGGCTTTGCGTTGAAACGGTGTCTCGCAGTGACGAACTACGTACATACACATCTCCTCCTTCAACATTACTGACGGACGGCCCCTTTTTTTAATCTTCTTGATGCAATAAATAGCTCCTGACAGTCCACATTATCACACGTTTTAACTAGCATAATGTTTTTTACAAAATAGTTCGGTAATGGGTGTAAGAACTGTAGGGGCCGCCATCTGCCGGGCTGGAAACCCCTACCAATTCTTCAAAATGCAGACCGATGACTTGTGCAGCGTCGCTAGACGCAATAAAATAATAATCAAAATTAGTCGATTTGTTACCGAAAGTACAAATCGTTGTTGCTTCTTCTGCGTCGACCGGCGGCTACGTAATCCGGAGAAGAATCTACTGCATGCAGTAGCGGACTCACGGCTGCCGAGGACGCTGCATCTGCTCGGACTGGAAATCGATACCACCCTGATCGGCGGTTTTGCCGCTCACTGGCGAGGAAGGCACGCCCGGTCTGCAGCTCTGCTTGGAGGTGACAGTGGTTACGGCGAATGTGTTTTGATAAACACGCCTTTTCGGGGAGTATTCAATCACTCCGCGATGCCGGATGCCGACTAGTCCTGCTGAATGCTGTACCTGGCCCGCTGGTACGGTAGGCCCTTAGACCCATGCGTCGCTAGAGTTTTGGCAGCTTGTTCTCTGGAACGGAGTCGTGCTGGTAGACCCTCGGACTACACATCAGACAAACTAGTGTAAGAGATATGACCACCATCGAAACTACTTATGAAGTGTCGAAAGTTAGTGGGGGCGGAGTTTTATGTCGCCGAGGAGAGTCTCCGCTCTACAACGTCATACATAATGACGTAACTGACTGCTCTTTCCGAGTCGTCTGTGATCTTATGTTCCGCTATGTTTTCTTAATGAATTTATTTCAAGATCTTTACTGCTTACAAAGGGAGGTCACGACATTGGGATCATAGATTTACTTCATACTTTGTAAACCTTTAGTAGGCCTTTAAAATAACATAATGTGAAAGTAGTAAGGTGCACTACTCTGGCAATTCCGAGAAAACCGCAAGAGCAGTTTTACGAGTCTGTTATGTAGTTTATATATCTGCGTAGGTGGCGGACGTTAGAGTTAATGATGGGCAAGTGATCAGCGTTCGAGCTTCGTAAGACGAACGTATAATAGGCGACGGTTCGACACCCGTTCAAACTTAATTATTGGTAGTTTTTCATCACTGGGTATGTAATTTATATGATATTTGGAATGAAATATAATTTAAAAAACCATGTGATTTGTATTAAGTTTTATTGAATTTCATGTTATCTGACTGCTTACTAATTTTAATTAAATTTAATTATTAGAATAAACATATTTGCAACTATCGAAGAGTAAAGGAAGAGACGCATCCTGATTTATACGATGACATCTTTACCGATGGCGCAGGCCTTCCAACTTGCACGGTTAAAATCATACATCCAAAATGTTCTCCTTTCTGCCAGCCATGCGACATTCATTTCTATCGGCAAGTAAAAATCTTTATCAGTCGCCTTTAGAACTGTTTATTTTTGATTACAACAAACGAGAAATTGTTTCTCCTGAAGATGCCATTAAAATTCATTCCATCATTCATCACCAGTTGTCAGCACCTATATTTGCCAAAATGATGCGTTACGCATTGTTTGCATTCAAATTATCGAAACAAAGAGAATTTTTCAAAATGTCGACTTGATACGTTTTCCCTTAGAAACTCTAAGCATTAACTGTAAATGCGGGAAAACTGCATTCATTCGATGTAGTAGATGCCGTTTCACTTTATGTGCTGCATGTCTGTAAGACAAATACCACCCTACGACGTGTGTCGACGAGAGTACATCCGACGAGTAATTGTACATTACTCTTGTGATTTGGCACATTGCGACTTGCTGTATTACTGATTGTGAATAACGTCTTCAGCATCATTATTTATCGAAGTTTGACTTGGGCTTCCCAAGCCTCTCCCTCGTCTATTAAAATTTAATTAATAATAGTGAATAGTCAAATAACATATGAAATTCACTACAACTTCATGGAAATACACGTGGTTTTTTATTATGCTAACCTTCAAATCTCGTATAAATTAAATAAGGCAACCAGTGATGAAAAAAATATAGGTTAAAGAAGTAAGTATTGGCGGGATTCGAACCGTCGCCTCGTCCACGGTCTTCTTCTTTAGCGTAAGCGCAGTTTTTTTTTTCTCTCCATTTGTTAGTTGCATTTGATCGGGTTGGGCGTCACATGATAGCCGTTCAGGTTCGTCATTGATCCATTCACTCAATTTTTTTTATTACATAGGGCAGCCAGCCCTTCGACCGAACACGCTGTGAGTTACCGGCATCGCTTGACCACAATGCCTTCTTACGGCCGAAACTTTCGCACAGATACATAAGTCACGTAATAGACGCGTAAAACTTCTCTTGCGATTTTCTTGGAATTGTAATGATAGTGCACCTTACCACTTGCACATTATGTTGTTTTAATGGCCTACTAAAGGAGCACCAAGTTTGAAGTAAATCCGTGGTCCCAACGACGTGGCCTCTCCTTGTTAGTCAATCTCCTGGTAGCCGTTGTCGCGTCGTACTTAGTGTCTCGGTACAGGAGAGACGAAGGCAGTTCCGTCTGTACTGTTCTAACAGTTTACTGGTGAGTTGCTCTAAGAGAGTGTCGAGGTGGCTGTCGTCCTGATCCAATAACGGTGTTGAAATATTAACACTTCCTGTCTGGCGGCTGGCGCTACTTCCGCGTGGTTGAGTAATGTCGGATGTTCCTTACTAATTTTGTCGTGTAACATTCTGCTACACTTTAATAAAATTCGTCCAGATTTTGCCCTTTCCGTCTTTTTGGTTAATTATTTTACATATTTACATTTCGTCTAAGCCTTTTGTTCATTTGATCACAACAAATTTTATCCAGGCTCAACATTATTTTTCTACAATATTGCAGTGCCTGTGCTGCTAAGAAGAGCGATGCAATTTTCCTTTGGACAAGCACTGCGGAGACTGCAGCTGTTATGAAATAGATGAAATGTACGAAGAACTATCAGCTGTATGAGGAAATGACAAGAATGAAAATTTGTGCTGCACCAGGGCTCGAACACGGATTCACACTTTAGGCGTGCGGTCGCCTTACCCACTTTGGCTATCAGTACACAACTCAAGGTCAGACCCAAA
Source organism: Schistocerca piceifrons (assembly GCF_021461385.2). Classification (NCBI taxonomy): domain Eukaryota; kingdom Metazoa; phylum Arthropoda; class Insecta; order Orthoptera; family Acrididae; genus Schistocerca; species Schistocerca piceifrons. Next base: position 584,433,491 of record NC_060149.1, read on the forward strand.
CATCGATAGTGTCGTTGTTCCTGCGTCACAACCTTTACTCCTACGCATATTGTAAAAGGCCCGAAGAGGAGAGGACATTTTAATTGAAAGTCACTGACTGGTACCGGCGGATGTATTTCGTAACGGCTATAGACAACCCAGTGCCTGTTCCTACGGATATGATTGCATGTCGAAGGAAAATTGCATCGTTCTTATAAACAAAACAGGCATTGGTATATCATATTCATTCACCAATGCAAGGCAACGACTTTCAATTAAAATGTCCTCACCTGTACGGGAATTATATAACGCGTTTGCGGGTACAGGTTGTGACGCAGGAACGACGACATATGGAAGTCTTGGTCTGCCAGTGAGTCGTCCACGGATAGCCAAAGCGCTCGAGGCAGCCGCTCGTGTAGAGCGGGAAATCTGCGTTCGAGTTCCGGTCCGGCACAGATTTTCACTGTCGTCATTCCCTTATACGGCTAACGGTTGTCCGTTCCCTTACACAACTGCGAATACATTTCACGTGAATTAATCATTTTTCGAGCTTGCTTCTTTTTCGTTTTACTCTAGAATCTCTTACTTACTAATAAGAATCCACCTCAAAGGAATTTCACGAACAGTTTTTTTCCTTTGCACGATTTACTCGCTTCCCGAGGCAAAACTAGACTGCACAGGTGTCACCATAACACTAGTGGCTGGTATATTGATTGGTACGATATTTTATTTATGCGTCTCTTGGCGTTTCCGAACATGCTGTAACATTTGATCTACGGAAATTTGACATTTTTTTGCAGTGACTTAATCGTCTGTTTTCCGTAGTAAAGTGAGATCTTAAGTAATACACATCAAGGTTATGTTTTGCATGTGCAATACGCTAAAAGGTTTCTCCGACCATTACAACATTGGTCGAGTTCCTGTACTCATCGTGGTACCTGTATTCGTAGCAAAAAGGTGAAACTTGGTTCCAGCTATATCACCTTTGGTTTCATATATTAAAAAATCCACTTTGTTTTAAATTTCATTTTGTCACCCCCTTAAATGTCTTATTAATGTGGCAATTTACTGCTACTGCCTCTGGTAAAAACATAAAATATAACGAGTGTCTTGCAATCCTCTGAAAATGTGGCTACGATATTGATACTACGTTTTTAAAGTTTGGTGGTTTCATATTCCCTAGGAATCACACGATCGTTTGTCAGTTTGAACTGCCTGTGCTGGACTAATGGTGATTAACGTCTTTACCTTTCTCTGCCTTGTGATGACTTGGTGTTGGGTGATGTCCTTAGGTTAGTTAGGTTTAAGTAGTTCTAAGTTCTAGGGGACTGATGACCATAGATGTTAAGTCCCATAGTGCTCAGAGCCAAATGGACCATCAACATCTTTACCTAACTGCTAAGATCTAATGACATAGCAACAAGTGTATCTCGTTGTTCTAATACAAGTCATCCTTTGAACTTCTGTTCTCGCATTTCCCAAGCGCTTCGCTAGTTCGCGTAGAAATCTGGTTTTCATCAGCGTCTCATCTAACGTCCTAAAATGATTCTACGTCAGAGCCAAATGGACCATCAACATCTTTACCTAACTGCTAAGATCTAATGACATAGCAACAAGTGTATCTCGTTGTTCTAATACAAGTCATCCTTTGAACTTCTGTTCTCGCATTTCCCAAGCGCTTCGCTAGTTCGCGTAGAAATCTGGTTTTCATCAGCGTCTCATCTAACGTCCTAAAATGATTCTACGTCTGTCTTAAGTCTTTATTCAATGTTTCCAACGTGGCTCGGGAGTTACGTACTCTGTTAAAAAATAATTCCACTATTTCATTCGCCTTTTGCCTAAATACAGAGATCTGTTCTGTTTTCTATATCTCTGATATAAACTTTCTGCTAACTCACCGAAAGTGGAAATTTTATTAAGCACTTCATGATAGAAGATACTCGTTTTTGCCTTGCTCGTAAGACGTAACTTGGCCATCCGGAAGCATGTTTCATAAGACCAGCTAATTAACGTGTACACAATCACAGTAACATCCTGTGTTGTTTTCCAGGAGAAGGGAGTTATTAAATTTGCGGCTCAAGAATTAGTAAATGACGAAGGAGCACATTTTACTGTTTTAGTCTCACACAAACCCGACTGAGGCTGTTGACCTCTCAATAAAACTTGTACGTATTGCGTAACTGTTCGTTAAATGTTTTTCTACTGTTCATTATCCTCCAACAATTTAGAATCTGGCTCCGTATGAGCGTCTATCGTCTCGTTAGTACTGGCTTCTCGCGTCTGTGTCATATTGTGCAGTTAACCTTTCCCCCTTTTACACGAATGCACTAGTATTGCGATAACTCAGTAGCCGCAAATGCAGAAATAAAACAGTTACATTTAATTCCTACGCCTAATCATTAACAAACAACACTCTGATCAATCGTCTGCCGAGTGACTGTATTTTCTACAAGAAGTACATGTTGCTGGTCCAAAACTATCACACGGTACTCTATTCAAGTTAAATTACAGTTTTTGCAAAGTGTCAGAACAAGATGAAAAGTTAGCGTGAGGTTGAGTGTAGGTGTACCTAACGGACGTGCAAATTAGGACCAGAGTGAAGCTCTGATGCATACCACACTCATGAGGGTGGTCATCAGTTACACGCAAGGAAAGAAGCTGAATTAATATAGCCCCAATGCAACCCGTTTTAAGCCACCTAAACTTCACATAAATTTAATTAAGAGACTGATTGTTAATCTCCCTCCCCCCAAATAATGACGGGTAGGAATGTAGGGGGATTGTATAGTTCAGCAGTGAAATTCTGATCTAGAGTATTACAATGAGATTTATTGACTCAAAGACAAATATGAGCATGAAATTTAAATGTGAGCTGTACGAGACGCATAAGGGCTGTGAGTTACGGGCAAATATTCGAACAAAAATAAAGGCAATGGCAAAGTCCAATAGGGGACCTATCTGAGCAAATTCCTGTGAGGCGCTTATATGTGACTGGGGCGTCAATGAGATGAAAATTAATTGTAATCGCAGCTAACATGTTAGTGATCTAAAACTTTGTCACTCTATTGCTAAAGAAAGGAAAATGGTGCTTAGTGCATCCTCTGTGAAGACAAGGCTACTACGTTTGGGGCGTGAAATCGACTGACGCATTCCCTGTTAGCCGGAACCACGAACAGCATATTTCGGTGTATAGAAGACTGTTGCGATTGGTGGCCGAATGCGCTGCGTTGAGAATAATGGCGCCCGAGGTAGAGGGCTCCAAACTCGACCGCGAAACTCTGTTTGTCCGGTGTGACGATCGAGACGGCTCTCTTTTTTCTTTTTCTTTTCTTCACCACGGCTCCGCCAGAGGTGGACTGGCTTGATGGGTCTTCTACCATGTGTGGGAGGGACAGAAAGCCTGTCATCTTACACCTAGTTCCCCCTCATATTAGATTTTCGTGCTGTATGTGCCTCAGTTAGAAAAAGATTGGTAGTGTGGCACAATACCAAGAAAAATCTGCACAACTTTACGTCTCAACGCGAACATGACGAAACGGAAGGGCATTTTTTAAATTCTAGTTTGCTAGCCCTCTGTCAATAGATCTAGCTGTACCGGCAAAACTAATCCATCCTCTGGGTCACACACAGGCATCCACACACTATTTAGGTTAGGTTAATATACGAATGCTGGCCACCAGACTGAGGGCCAGGAATGTATTATTGGATCTTGTGATTCTTACAATGTTTTACACAACAGAATAGAACAATGTAGAAAATGGTTCAAATGGCTCTGAGCACTATGGGACTTAACATCTATGGTCATCAGTCCCCTAGAACTTAGAATTACTTAAACCTAACTAACCTAAGGACAGCACACAACACCCAGCCATCACGAGGCAGAGAAAATCCCTGACCCCGCCGGGAATCGAACCCGGGAACCCGGGCGTGGGAAGCGAGAACGCTACCGCACGACCACGAGATGCGGGCAGAACAATGTAGAAACCTCGATTGCCCAGTCCAGCCCCTGATGTTCACAAAGCATAGGAGGCTACCTCTCATCTAGACCGTATCTCCAGTTGAATGAATTTACCACACTCATTTTGTGACCCAGTACAAAATTTAATCAGAAAATTCTTTGGAGATAACCTAAGGTTCAAACAACATCATTAATGATTAGAACAAGTAATACGCAACTCTAATACCGCACTCACACACATATTAAGGACAAGCAATACAGTTATGAAATATAGATACGCAGACAACACAAATCAGTGTAAAAATTGTAATCAATGGTGAAGATTTCAAACAAGGTCGACGGTACCTAATTATGATAATGGTAGCTAGCGTGAGGAAAAATGGTTCAAATGGCTCTGAGCACTATGGGACTTGACATCTGAGGTCACCAGTCCCCTAGACTTAGAACTACTTAAACCTAACTAACCTAAGGGCAGCACACACATCCACGCCCGAGACAGGATATGAACCTGCGACCGTAGCAGCAGCGCGGTTCCGGATTGAAGCGCGTAGCAGCAGCGCGGTTCCGGATTGAAGCGCGTAAAACCGCTCAGCCACAACGGCCGGCGGCTAGCGTGAGGATCAAGCATTAAGACAACACATTTTGCAATAGTGACGGAAGGTCACTGTCTTGAGAGGTGTGAATTATACCAAGAAACATCAAAAAGTACTAGAACACTGAATGAAAGTAATAAATAAGAATCTTCTACACAAGATGATCATGACAAAAAAATGTGAAAATAAATACAATAATGACTTCAAAAACTTAACACAGATAAAGCACGAAAACAGGAAGTCTTTATACTGAACTGTGAATAAAAACCAAAACAGAAACAGTGAACGGTCCAAGAACATATGGGCAATATAGAACACGGTGAAACAGCAAGTGGTCGTAGTGTTGGACTGCATTGTGAACTGGCCTTCCGGTCACTGAAATGTTTGTTCTCTTTCTGTAGTCTTGGCAGCTGTCACACTATTCAATGGTTATAGAATATGAGTCGTATGGTAAGAATACGTTACCGTCGCAAGTAAATGTGATGAATAGTGAGAGTAGGCGAGATACTACATCGACGTCTCACGGAAAAGAAAACAACAAATAAAAGGGTGTGAACTATGTTACAACAAAGGAATTCAGGAGTCAAGACTTCCAAAATGGAACGCAACTTCGAAGAAGTTAAAAACATGTATTTTGACAGAGCACAGAGAAACTGTGATTGTGAAACTGTTGCGTTAATTTGTTGCAGCTAATATGACAAACTATTACGTTTTCATCATTTCCATGGGAGTGATCACATTCACACTCATAGGAACACCTATATCGGGTAAGGAATCATATGTCACTCACTTACCAGTCGTACACATTCGGTGCGTCGATAAGCGATTCCTATCATACGACACCCGTATTGTCACTGATGCCATGTATGACACACCAGACGTGTTTTCCGGAGGAGGATTCGGTTGACTTGTCGCCTTGTCATCAAACGTTTACGGTTCCCATTCGACCGCTTCCCTTCGGTTGCTAATTGAATAGTTTTGCAGAATCAACTGTCATTATACAGGGTGAGCCACTCACTATTGCCACCAAGAATAACTCCGAAAGTATGATAGGGGCAGGAACGTTTGTGGGGCAAAAGTTGTATGGGACAACGTGGGCCATAATATCACGTTAATTATTTGTTGCTAGGTGGGGTCGCTTCAGAGATATGATGGTCAACTTTGTTTTTTTAAATGGGATGCTATGTTTGGTACTTACTTTCTGATAGCGGCTATCGAGACGAATCCAATGATGTGTAACAGTGAGGTCTTTGACGGTGCAATCTTATTATCATGGATTGAGTGGTATTCCTAATCACATCGGCACTTTTTGAAGCACATGCTCTGACAATTCTCTCTTGCATATCTTCAGGTGTAGTTGGAACGTCGTTATAAACAATAACTTTTACGAATTCCCACAAGAAAAAAGTCCAAAGGCGTAAAGTCTGGCAAACGAGCCGGCCACGACATCTCTCTTCCGCGTCCGGTCCAAACGATTTGGGAATTGCCCCTGTAATTCATTTCTAGCCATTAGCGAAAATGTGCCGGACAACCATCGTGTTGGTACCACATAACAGACCTAATGTTTATTGCAGGAATGTTGTGTACTTGTTACAATTAAGACTTCCTTCGATGAACTAGGAGCCTATACTTCTATCCTCCAGGATCCCACACCATACATTCACCGACCACGATTTTTGGTGTCCAATTTGCCGCAGCCAACATGGTTTTTCATTTGCCCAGTAATGCATGTTATGCAAATTAACATTTACGTGGTTTATGAATGTAGCCTCGCCAGTAAATAAAACCAAATTAATAAATGTGTCATCCCTCTGAATCTGAAGTTGAGCCCATCGGCAGAATTCAGTTCGACGCGTACAGTTTGTTCAGTTAATTCTTGGTGGAGACTGATATGGCAAGGATAATACTTATGGCGATGCAGAACACGAACAACTCTACTCTGGCTCATGCCAGATTCCTTTGCGATTTGACGCGAACTAACACAAGGCTCTCGAACCACAGTGGCAAGAGTACCAATTTCCGTTTCCTCGTTAGTAACTTTCCTTTGCCGGATGTGTTTCCGATGCGTTAAAGATCAAGTTGTTCTCAATTTATCATACACATATTTAAATGTACGACGTGTAGGGTGAGTATGTTGAGGATATCTTTCAGCGTATAGGTCTCGAGCTCTCACTGAATTTCGTTGGCATTCTCCATAAATGAGAAGCATATCGACTTGTTCTTCGATGGAATACATCATTCACATTCGCTTGATTTGACGATACTAGTCTTACCATTCCTATTAGTGTTGTACTGCGAAACTGTCGAATGATGTCTACATGTCAATGGCACGTTACATGGATACGCCGTATTCGGCGAATATTTACTATCTGCGCGATATACGAGAGAGAATTGTCAGAGCATGTGCTCCGATAAGTGCCGATGTACAATTTTAGGAAACATTTTTGGAACAGTGATCAATGGAGTATTATATTTTAACTGAAGTTCAGTCTTGATCACAACACTTATGTCTCAAAAACGTAAGTGTTGTGATCAGTTCAGTTAAAATATAAGTGCCGATGTGATAATGAATACCACACAGTCCATGATAAGAAGATTGCAGCACTGCATTGATACCAGTGGTCATCACTTCTAACACCTTCTGTAAATGGACGTTCATGCCACCTTTTTGACCTTCGTTGACCTTCAAAGAACTTATTGTTACACATGATTGGATTCGTCTTGATAGCCGCTATCAGAAAATAAGTACCAAACTATAGCATCCCGTTTAAAAAACAAAGTTGACTCTCATATCTCTGATGCCACCCCACCTAGCAACAAAAAACCAACGTCATATTATGGCCCCCATTGTTCCATGCAACATTTGTCCCACAAACGTTTCATCTACTATCATACTTTTGGAGTTATTCTACGCGGCAGTTAGGTGGCAGTAGTTAGTGACTCGCCCTGTTTGTCCCTACCTTACACCTCGCTGTTGCAAACGGACCCTACACCACGACACAGATCCAGATTTGAATGAAGCGAACAGCGAAAAAAGTGGCACGACGGAGGGTTGAACATGGCTCGCCCATCTTTTTTTATGCTCTTTATCAAATAAAATACTTCTCGGAAACGTAAAGAAGTGGATCTTTGCAACATCACTTTCTTCACATAAATCGTATAACACTAATAAACATAAACTGCTTTATTCAGTAGGAAACAATAACGGACCACGCCCCTCTTCGTGGGCACGTTCCTCTCAGATCCTGTTGTATCTCGCGTTGGTGCCGGGTACGTCTTCACGTATGGTGCTGGGTCCTTCCCACTGTCCTGGTCTTTTCTCATTCAGAATAATTATATGCAATAATTACATTCTTCTATCCGGTAGACACCAAGTGGGTGGATGATCAAGCAAGGCACTCTTTAAAAAATTAGCTTAATATATTCGATATCTCGGATGTTGCATAATCAATGTGTGACGTTCATGTAGTAAGGCCAAAAAGTCTAACACATTCTTATTGCCTTCTCGGAAAAGGTTAAGGACAGTCAGCAGTGAGACCCCGAATCCATGTCATTGCCTTGGTCTTCTTTCGGGGAAAATATGTCATCTGGGAGTAGTAGTATTCGTGGTTTCGATCATATTTGGGACCAGACGCCACACTGCTGCCGAAGGCCCACATATCAGGATTTGTTCGTCTGTGTCCATAACATGCATAACACTGCACTGTGGACACAGTGGAGTATCCGTCATGTGAACTGTATATGACCTGGAAATAGTCAAAAATGGTTCAAATGGCTCTCAGCACTATGGGACTTAACATCTGGGGTCATCAGTCCCCTAGGACTTAGAACTACTTAAACCTAACGAACCTAAGGACACTACACACATCTATGTACGAGGCGGGATTCGAACCTGCGGCCGTAGCGGTCTATGTGGTGCACTGTACGCCATACCACTGACCATGTCACTGTTGGTTGCCGCCTCTCTAAGGCCGTCCTCGAGTCAAGATGCAATATATACCACATGCCGTTGCCGTCCTGGCACCGGTAGTTCCATATGTACATAACTGTGTTCCACAAAAAAATGTGGGCTAGCGATAGTGAGATGTGAGCCACTGCTACCGGTGCCAGACAAGAATATGGTGACAGTACGTTTATCAAGGTGCCCGGCAGACTTGTCTGGAGTCATGTCCACATATTGATCACTGCTCGGTCGCGGACGTGGACTAGCCCAAGGCCTCCACGACTACTAGAGGAAGAGAGGGTTTCATATCCGACCTTAAGAAGCAGCCCTGTGCTCACAAAATATCCTAATACGGCGAGGATTCGGCGCGCCAACACCACCGGCATAGGAAGACTTTGGACTAGGTGGAGGATGCGAGGAGCTAGATAGTGTTGGCAAAGGTGACGCGTTGTATCATGTGTAGAGCGCTTAATCTGTGGCTAAGAATACTCCCATGAATTGTTTGCAGAAGATTTCGAACGTCTGTAGTGAAGATAACTCCCAAGCATTTCATCTTGTACATCTGCTGTAGTGGTGCTGCACTTCCTGTCGGGATGTCTCTCCCGATGTTCATCGATTCCGACTTTGCAATATTCGTACGACTTTCCGTAGCCAAACCGTACAAATTAATCCAATGTAAGGCCACTCTTGCCTCGTCAACCGACCGTGCTAAAAACACCAGGTCGTTCGCGCATGTTCTGCAAATAAACTTCTGATGCCTTATCGCTCTCCTTGGAATCGGTTCCGGAACCCACAGAGCAGCGGCTCGATAGCGGTAGCATAAAAGATTGTCGACAGCGGGTACCCTTGTCTGATCGATCATGAGATGGTGATGGGCCCACCATACACCCAGTGATGAGCACCCTGGATGAGGCACCGTGGAGTAGTCGCATTACGACGGTGACAAAACTCTGTGGAAACTTCATTTGCGTCATCACTTTCATATGACAGGCGTGGATCACCCTGTCAAAGGTGCGATCGAAATCGACATATTGTTGCCAGTGCAATCACATCGTGGTAGTCGCTGAGTGGCGTTTGTACATTGCTATCCCCTCCTAACTGGGTTTAGTTGAATGATATCACTTGGCTCAGTACGCGCTTGAAATGTGCTGCAAATATCCTGGTGTAGAACTTGCAGTCGCAATTAAGAAGGGTCAGTGGCCAGTAGGCCTGTATCCCTGTGCCGCCGGATGGTTTGTGGATAGGGATGATCATTACTTCCACAAACGCCGGCGGAAGATAGACTTTGGTAGACATCAATTTGCGGTACATGATGGTCCATCGCGGATTCATGAGATCTCTAAATGTCCAATAAAACTCTAACGGAAACCCGTCGGGCTCCGGCGACTTGTTCGACGCTACCTTATCGAGCGCTTCTATTACGTAGTCATCCGTGACTTCACCCGTTAATTCTCGCTCGGCCGTAGCGTCGAGACACGCGGATAGCGTTTGTGGGATACCATGGAAGGCTGCCTCATCGTGATCCGCTACTTCATAGAGGTGGCCGTATTGTTCCACAAAGGCGTTGACAATGTGCTTTTGCGTAGTCATACGGCGACCATCCGGGAGTACGACCGTCTGTACTAAGGCTCTGCGGAGAAGATGTTTTTCTCTGATAACGTTATACATCGATGGCGGTTCTCCTCGGACTCGTTCAGAGGCCCATGCCGCGAACTGCGAACCCCTCAAGACGGCGTTGCATTATGGAAATAATTTGGACCTGCGCTCGTTTGATAGCAGCACTCCGATCCTATGAAGGCGCTTGCACAGAAAGATCGCGGAGCATCATGAAATAAAACTCTGTTTTGTGGCGCCTCCACATCATCAGCTCTCTTCCGTATGCCTCCACATCATCTGCTCTCTTCCGTATGCTCAGAGCAATGCAGGCTTAACGCATTCCAGCCACCATTGCAACGTCGAATATGTCGGGAGGCGTTGTTCACATACTTGCAAAGTATCTTCGATTAAGTATCTGCATTCAGGTTCCCTGAGGTGCGCTGTATTCAATTTCCAAACACCTCGATTCCTTCACACTCGATCGCGACTTAGGGCGACCGTGCATATGTACGCTATGTGATCTGAGAAGGCGACGGGCCATAATTCTGCATTGAGGACCGCAGATTCGAGACGACGTGTTACGTAAATTCGATCGAGACGACTTGCAGAGTGACTTGTGACATATGTATAGCCAAGTCTGTCGCCATGTGTCGTCTCCCATGTATCGATTAGATTCATGTGCTGTATCAGTTGCCGCAGCTCCTGGCATAAATTATAGCATGGGTGCTGTTCCTTTAGTGCGAGCACGCAGTTGAAGTCGCCTCCAAATAAGACATTTTCATACCGGCTAGGAATAGTGGCGCAATCTCCTATGCGTAAAATCGGCATCGATCGCTCCTGTCGGACCCCGACGATGTGTAGATGTTAACGATCCGTACTCCATCACAGTGAGCGCAGTCCTCCCACTGACGGCAAGTACTCCACATCGTCAGCTACTGTGTCTTCACGTAGAAGTATCGCTGTTACGCTGTTGTCGTCTGTAGTGGGTGTAATGTTTATATCGTACCCATAGAGATCGGGGAAGCTCTCGACACAAGCTTCCTGCAGAAGGACGATGTCGACGTCTGACACACGTAGGATGTCTCGTAGTAATTGAAATTTGACCGGTGCTCTAATTGTATTAATGTTAATAGAGGCTGCTCGATACGCCTGCCGCTGCTCCTCAGTGCGTCAAGTGCAGATGAACGCTAATGTTCACTTGTGTGCTGCTTCTCGCCGACATGGTGTCTGTGCGACCATCTGCATCTTCTGCGTGCTTAACAATCGGTGGACGCCGCACCCGCCATTGCTGCTGAGTCGTCGATCTGTGGATCAGTACCGGATTCATCGGCCCTATTCCTGTGCTGAAGGTCCATCTCTCGGCGTGCTTCTTTCACAGAGCTGAGTGAAGGCAAAGGTGTTGCTGTGGTGGCTGGAGGGACTCCTACTGGCGGAACTCAGTCTGCGTTCAGCCCCTGTCTCGTGTGATTCGCGTCGTACTGCTGTGAAGGAGGAAGAATATCCCGTTTCGCATCCGGATTCACCGTGTCGTCGTTACACACTACTCCGTATGCTGTGGAGTGCATTAAGCAGGTGTCCGACGGGGCGAGCCGTCGATCCTCGTGGCGCTTTGGCGATCATTATTTGCGCGAGTGCAGAATTGCGTCCCGGCGCTCAGGGACGAAAGCAGCTGTCGACACAACCGTAGTATCAATTTCCATCCTTCCTACCGATGCTTCCGCTTCCCCGTCGCTCAACAGCGTCGCCGGCAAAGGAGTCTTGGAAGTGGACGTCGTTTAGCCACAGGTTGCTGTCTCTGCAACAGGCAGTTGCCATAACCGGTCCGGATGGTACAGCTGGTCATTCTTCAGGATAGGATCTGTCCGAAACACGTCCACATACGTTAGTGTCAGCGGCGTCAGACACGGGTTGGCCAGTTGGAACTTGCACAATCCTCTGCTGCACGCATTCGGAATGGACGTGGCCTTCTTTCCCGCATCCATAGCATGTTTTGGGTTGTACATCGGAGATAACTATTGCTCTGCATCCGCCGATGAACGAGTATGAGGGTACATGTTGTGTCAATTCTATTGTGATCTGTCGCACCCAATTGAGAACTTGGTAGGCCGTGAAGTTGGACCATTTTTCCTCCGTGCGGCTAAGCACTCTTCCATATAGCCGTAGGGCATCAGTAACCAAGTCAGACGGAACATCGAAGGGAAGTTCGAAAATGCGTATGCTTATTAATCCTAGTCGTGCATGATCATAGCTGCATCTCCAACATGTGATCGGATTTACGAAATTTGAGTCCATGTTTCGTATCTTGAATGATTTTGTCACACACTGCATCATTAGTCATTTTGACATACACGACACTGCTCGCTATGGAGAGGTGTAATTCGATACGTTCGTTGTAATCAAGTTTAACTTCGTCTCGTAGGAACCTTACAATTTCATAGGCTTTCGCTCGCGCATGTTCATTCTAAAAACAAATCTTAAGAGTCGACTTTCGAGATGCATGTGCCATTCTATATCCGTGGTTACAAAACCTACGAGTGCACAGGAAAGGTAAACAACCGCGGCAGGGACGTAAACAGACGTCTGAGCCGCACCACCGTCGGAAGCAGACTGTTGGCAGTCCAACTCCGTAACCACTTAACCACGACGCCATTTCTCGTCCCTTCTGCTCTATATTGCACTACTTCTTCTTGGACCGTTCACTGTTTCTATTTTGCATTTTTTGCAGTCCAGTAAACCTTCTTCCTGTTTTTATGCTTGATCTGTGTTCAGTTTTTACGGGCTGTCCATTGGGCCCCCTTACCACTAAATCTGAGGTCAGTTTCCCTTGTTAGTGTTAAGGAAAAAAAAATGGCTCAAATGGCTCTGAGCAGCTGCAATTCTTTAGAACTTAGAACTTAAACCTAACTAATCTAAGGACATCACACACATCCATGCCCGAGGCAGGATTCGATGTTAAGGAAAATCAATACTTGGACACTAATATGTTCCCACAAAAATAATTACGAGTCATATGTTGAAATTAACTAAAATACAGGAAAATGGGTAGTGACATGTCAAAACATAAATTTCGTATGACATATGATACTTTGTCACATATGTAACAGAAGAAACTACTAAAAAATGTAACTTCTATACACGTAATATGTTTGACAAGAGTGAAAACACAAAATATGTATTTTCAACCAGGATGAATTGTGGTCATGGAATACATACCTTGGTCTCCCTAACCCTATTTTTTTAAAAAAAATAATGTGTACACACAGTCCTAACATTACTCACGTTCGTCGCACGTAGTGTCTTTCTTTTGCGATGCAGACTCAAGTTGTGTGATGATGGTGTGGCGGGAGATGAGATGGTGCAGAGGTCGGGCAGTCACATGGATCCTATCCACAAGGGAGTACGTCGATGTGTCGCAGCCGTCGTGTATGTGAACTCTCACGTAGAAGCGGTTCCGAGGCGAATCAGTATGGGAGCCTGATGGCCCACCATTCTGAAGTTGGTTGACGTTTTTGCAGCAAATGGTTAAAGCTGTGAGGGTCGTGGCTCCCCAGCAGTAACGTGCACGTCGAGGTAGGTGAGGCGTCCCACGGTTGGCGCCCTCGTAGGCGCCCAATTTTTCCACTGGCGCCGTATGTGGGAAGTGGCCTACCGCAGGTGGCTGCATTGAGAAACACCTCGTGACTTGCCCATAGGCTAACGTGCCTATGGGCAGCATACTACAGGCGTCCGTGACCATGAAGCGGCTGGACGACTTCTCGCGGCTTCTTCCCCCGCAAGACGTGTTGACATGGACGTTGGCACGGCGCATCTGCCATGACACAGATCGGCGCCATGTTGTCTGGTGGGGATTGTGTTGGGCAACAGACCGCCTGCCGATGTGGGACACGCTCTCTCAACGACGGCCAGAGTGACTTTGCCCCGGCAGCGCGAATGGCGGCCGCCCAGGGATCCGTCCGTCCGCCTGCTCGCCTGTAGGCAGTCCAGACATGAGCCTACGCCTGCTCGCCACTCCCTGCCACCAGGCGGAGGCCAGCTCCCACGTCCGCTGTAGCTCCCCCGAGTGCCCCTCTTGGTGCACGTCCGCAAATGATTCTGCCTCCTCATCTCGGTTTTCTCTTGCACAATACCGGGACCCAAATTTGTCTATGCACTGACCAGCAACCGTTACAGAATGTTTACCTTAAAAGTTATCCGTAGCAACCATCGCTAGCTGAACCACTCAAGAAAATAATTTTAAGGATTATAAAATTTACTGGTGTTCTTCAATCTTGTGATGTTATCCAAAATGAATATCTAAAAATAAACACTTGACAGAAGTTTATAATGATAACGTGTTCACGTGACGATTACAACGGAATATTTTAACATAACATGAAATGTAGGAAAGGAAATTCTTATCGTCTTTCTTAAGGATAATTATGTTCCGCAACTAAAGAGAATTGTTTGTGTGAGATACCCCCTTATTTACTATTTTAAGATAATTGATTATTGCTAACGTAAACTGATACGTAAGACTACCCTCCACCATCTGTTTCTTCATGTTACAATTATGAGCTAACATGCAAGATAAAGAAATCCATGAAACTAGCGTTCAATATGATAAAACTAGAAAGGAAAGTAGAGTGCTTATAACTTTGATATTTGAGACCCAAAAAACTGTTACCTAGTCTGACCTTTTTGGTGTTAGCGCCCTGTCCAGACATATCCAGGCTCTCTCCGATGTATTTTGTGAGAGCAGCTCCAGTGAAATAATTTTCAGATAACATTGTCTAGATAATTCCCCAATAGTCACATCAGACAAAAGATATGGTATGACTTCTGCGGGATCATGAATAAATTTGATGTAATACATATTGAGAGCTGAAAGAAACGGGATGGTAATATACAGTATACCCCTCTAGTGTCTTCTCTATGTTAATTGGTGAGGCCACAGAGCTAGCGCCACGGTTAGGCATTGTACTTTGTGATGAGGCGTCGCCGACAGGGTCGGTCCGGTTGTATGCCCATCTTCTTGCCCATTCATTGTTACTCAGTACGCTCTCTCCTGAAACTCGTAATTGCTTCAGATTGATTGCACTGCTGCACAGGAGATAAGAGTGAAACTCCTCTTGTAAACAATTGCAGCCTGAAAATAAGACAAGCGAAATTATCATAAAGCCGACTTAACATTTACTGCTCTCGGTCCAGAGTTTCTTGTTTGTCATGGGATACTTCTCAGTCCTCCACTTATTCCCCTCTCCATGTTTCGGTAATTTTCCCACATGCGCAATGGCATGGTGATACTGTGATGCAATCAAATACGTGCTGATATCTCTACGCAGCAGTGGCGAGGGTGGTCTCTACGGCCACCTTAGCACCTTACGCACTTAGTAATGCAACTCGACGCATCCAATGCTGTCGCTCACAAAAGGAAATCCCAGTCGGATGAACCTACCATATGCAAACGACAGTTACCATCGAAACGGTCCTACACACAAAATAAGTGTCTGTGATTAATCGCGGAGCGAAGTGAGGCAGGTGCAGGACTATCAAGGCGTGCTCCATGCTCAGTGAGGTACTCTCTCGCCCTCACACCCCATAACACCACCACAACACGAGAGCAAACTCACCACACGTCACTGCTAACGTCAAAGGCGACAACAAACACGTAGCTGACAGCTGAGAAGAATCACAGATATACTAGAGCATGACCAGTACTTATGTTCTTATGAATGGGTACGTGTCACTCAACCAGCAGCATACACACATAAAAAAATGGAAAGAAGCAATAATATTCTAGACAATAACACATATAGCTATCCCTTAGTACAACTACACACACAACAGAAAAAATACAATAAAAAGGAAATAAGATACCTAAGGGAAAACGAGCATACCATTGGGGACATAAATCCCAAAAACTGTTTTATGTGGCAGACGTAATGGAGCCCGATTAACTTTTTTGTCGTTAGTGATTCCAGCTCCACTATGTTTTCATGCGCGATCCTCCGCACTCAGAACGGCCCGTTGCATACGGAAAATAATTTGTGACCTTTCTGCTTCACAATGTTGGAAAGTCAGACGGACTTCACGAGTACCTTGTCGCCGATGTGGAACTCACGTGTCTGTGCTTTTCTGTCAGCTCTCGTCTTTCTACTTATGTGCCTTATGTGACTCACACGACCTCGGCAGTAAGTCTATGATTTTCCTAAACAGGTGTTGTGGTCACTAGCGCCAGTTGCATAACCCCGTGGGGTTTCTCACTTAATATGTCTTAGAAATCCTTCAAAAAGATGTCCTACGATGTGTGTTGTTTGCTGCAGTAAATTCTGCGTAGGTTCCCCATGTCCCTCATCACACATTCAGCAATTCTGGAACTCGGATGATGAAACGAGATGAATACGGGTGATATCTGATGCTTTTTCATTGGTTTTTTTTTTCCTCAGCGTCGCGCTGAATTGCGTTCCGTTGTCGGAAATAATATTCTCGACATCCCCCACTTGCGGGAGGAAATAGTTGCGAAACAGCTATCAGCGTTGTGGCTCTCTTCAGATGCGTTAGTGCCACAAACTTCGAGTAAGTTCTATGAACACCAAAAATGAAACAGTATCCTCGTTTAGTGCGAGAATCGGACCCTATGAGGTCTGTTGCCGCAAGTTGCTTATTTTTCGGGACATAATGGGATAAAGACGTGCCTTCTCATAGGCCTTGCACACTGACAGAATACGGCGAATCCTTCGCTCCATCTCATTAAAGTGTCCGACAGCCCGTAGTTTGAGGAAAACTTATTGGGTGTACCAGACTATCTTGTGTATGACGTGCTCTGGTTGGCTTCTCACCGGTCCTTCCATTTGCTTTTGAACTTCAAAAGTGCGTGGTCTTTGTCTTGCTCGTTTTTCATGTCCCTCATGGTAGCCGTCACATTCTGCTCAAGTGCGACTTTACGCATATAATAGGAACAGCAATGTTCTCCATCCGGTTCCTCCTTATTGCTCCGTACAAAGCCTAATGATGAGCGTTACAAGGCGTCTGCAATAATGTTGGTACTTCCTTTTACGTGAATTATTTGGAAGTCATATTACTGCGCAAGAGCGCCCGTCAGGTGAGCAGTTTGTATGTCAACTTCGCCGCGAGTAGAAACTCCAGCGCTTTATGGTCGGTATACATTCGTGTTCTCCGTCCTTACAGGAAGTACCTGAACTTTTGCAAGGCCCATGTCACAGTGAGTGCCTCCAGTTCGGTCACCGAATAGTGCTTCTCACTCTTCGTGAGAACCTGACTGCTGAACGCAATGATTTTCCATATCAAATTTCACGCCTCCCTGTACTTCTGAAAAACGATTACGCCAAACCCCGAATATGCACTGGCCGTCACCATGCAGTAATCTTCTGCCACGTTCGCGTGTGACAATATCGGCGCCTGAAGCAAGGCTGATTTCAGAGCTTGAAATTGCTGTTCTACCACTTCGTCCCTAACCCAAGGCGTTTTCTTTCCTCTGATTTCTGTTAAGCGGGGGCTGCCGAATATTTCGGTATGCACGAAGCCTTGAAAAAGGTTGTTTACGCGGAGAAAACCGCGTAGTTGCCTCTTGGTTGATGGTCGAGGGAATTTGGCCATTGCTTCCAACTTATCAGGATTTGATGATATTACATCTCCAGTAATTATATGCCCTAAAAACTTGACACTAATAGATCCAAAACACGATTTTTCTATGTTTAGAGTAACGTCATGTTCTTTGGATGTGGTTAAGAGTTCCCGTAACAGCAAATTGTCTCTCTGCCACGTCTTTTATGCGATAAGCAGATCATCAACGTGGCTAGTAGCCCTTTCGTCTAGAAAGTCACTATCGATTCCATGTAAACCTTTAATGAAGACGGCGGACGAAGTATTCAGGCCAAATAGCAATCTCCTATGGTAGCATTTCCCGAATGCAAGAATGGCGGTGTACTGCTTACATTCGGGATGCAGCTCAGTCTGCCATAAACTACTGCGTAGGTCGATGGAGGAGAAAACAGAGCCCCCCATGGAAGTTCTGGAGCAGCTCTTCCAGCCTTCCCGGCCTGGCCGTTTCTGTGTCGATTATTGTATTAATCTCGCAAGAGTCTAGGCGTGTGGATCCTGCTTTCTGTTCTACAGCTTTGATTGGGTTGTTGTAGGTGGACCTCGCTGGTTATATTATGCCGTCTGCTAGCATTTTAGAGATTTCGGCTGCTACCTTGTCCCAATATATGTGAGGAATTGCGTAACGAGGGACGAAGGACTTCGTATGAGGTCTCACTCTGAATTGGTAAATAAAGTTCTTAATCGTCCAGGGCTTAAATAAAAGCACTCCTGTGTCCACCATCAGCACGCTTTCGAGTGGTTTCTGCTCCAGCTCCATATTGTGCGAGGAGACGACCTTGCCCCTTATTATCTCCTCTAACTGTTCCTTGACCTCGATCTCTTCCTTCCTATCATCATTACCGCCGTTACCGATCGATCGATTAGCCTAGCAAAGGTTCAGACTGTCAGCCAGCAAGTGTGCCCGAATTGATTGTTCGTCAAACATAATCACAGTTTCGATTTAAGGTGACCACTGCTCTGCAGAGGTCGGGCATCGCGTGATATTCACTCAAGAAATTCATGTCAATGACCAGTTCGATTGCTAGGTTCGTCACCACAACAAAATCTGTTTCTAGGTGGTGGCAGTGACACGAAAACTCGAGTCTGTCTGCCGGTTGACCTCTGTGTCCTTTCCTGCAATTGCACCTCTGATCTTGATATGTTGGTCAGTTCCTGTTTTCTGTACAACGACGAAATGCCTGTTCGGAAATGGTTGTTACGTGGCTAACGCTGCCCACAATGCCACGTAACGTAAACTCCCCTACAGTAACAGAAATTACCGGACGCAGGTCGTCACTGCCAACTTCGTTTTCTTCTCTTAATATCTCACGGGTATCCTCGTACCTAATTACTTGAATCCGGTCTTTCCCGAAATTGTTAGAGAAGTGATTGTGGACTGCCTAAACTCGCCTCTGGAGTCAGTTGCCGCTAAGGCTTCGGTTTCGCGGTCCCTGAGACAGGTTGGGACCTCGGATCTCAATTCTTTTGCCCTCTTGTTGATTTTGGTTAGCTCCACTCCAACCGCTCGCCTGCTGTTGATCGTGCCCCTATCTCGCCAATTTCGGTCAAATCTTCGTGTATTATCTTGCTCATTCCACTGGCTCCGATAGTTCTTGTGGTCTTGCTGCCCTGATCTTCCTCCTGACGCTTCAGGATGTCCTTTCCATTAGTTTTTCCTATCGTTGTTCTGGCGCGGTTGCTGATTATTCCTCTCATTAACTCTTTTCTGATTTTCATACATCTGCTCTAATTCACACTGTAAGGTCTTGAGTGCTTCTGTACTGTGTCGGGAGGTTTAAGACACAGAACCGAATTATTTATGATGTGCTGCAGGGCGCTTTTAGGAACTGATTCTTCCACAAAAAACCTCAAACATCTTGACGGGATTCTTGTGGCCTGACGATTCAAAGTCTGCCCACATCGTTATCTCCTGTTTCATTCTGTGTTGCAATTCTAGCGACCATTACGTGGTGATAAATGCCTCTTTGAACTCATCATAGGATTAACAGTTTGCTGCGATATCAAGCATCTTCTCGCCTCCATGTGTGCACAAATAAACTCTAATTTTGCACTGAGAGGCCGTGACGTTGGCCCCAACCCACTAAACTGGCCGATACAAATATTAGGGTGCAGTGTGTTCCCGTTATTGAAATGTTGCCATCTGTTATGTCATAAAGGCCTGAATCATCTCTAAATGTATCCTGAGTTGCTTCTCTCATCTGTTACAAGTTAACCCTCGAATGCGTACTCGTCGTGTCCCCGCACGTATTTTGTGTGGCACTACCCGATGTTCAACCCATCTGCATCATTTGCACTGTTGGGAACGCGTATTTTTGTGCTGGATCGGATGTATTTATTCTTGAACCACCAGATCTGTGCATTCGCTCAATCTGAGCTACCCGGTCTTCCAAATTTGTTTTCAGCTCGACCGCACTTTGTCCCTGTCCCAGTCGTGTGGCCACAGTCTCACCATTATTGTTCACTGTGTATTTCGCGAGTTCGGCTCAGCCGTTCGCAACAAGAGCCATTTCCTTTGCCTCTGCTGCTTCTGTTCTAGCTAAGCACGCGTCTCTTTTAGCGGCAAGCGCCATTTGTCTGTCTTCCGCACTCATTCGTGGCACCTCCTGTAGTCTGCCACAAAATTCGTCAATATGGTCGTACTTCGTTTCTGTAGTTCTTTCGAGCTCTCCTCCGTTCTTTTATCGGTCTCCTGAATTTTCTTTCGTATTTCTCCCGTACTCTCTTCCCACATTTTGTCTATCTCTTTAAGGAGAGCAATCACGGGATGTTGTGGTAGTTCGTCACCCATAGCGATAACCGTTGACTTGACTCGCGATTCCGAGCGTTGTTGAAGTGGCATCGACTGAACGACCTGTTTTCCCCATGTCGTCAACTGTCTGTCACGTCCAGTACCTCCTTAGTTTTAAGTGTCAGCACTGTATCCTTATGATCTACCTCCGATGGGTGATAATCACCTGCATGCTATCATAACTGCACCGTGGTACTGTAAGTCAATTCGTCCCCCATTAAGTCCTCGTCTCTGCCAACAGTGTGCTCCATGACGATACAAAATTCTGTGCAATCTTCCTTTCGTAATAGTCGCGCCCTTTTCTGCCTTAGCATTCATGCATCCATGACATGACCCCAACGGAAACTTTTTAAAACGGAAACAGACTTAAACATCTGACCCTCTTTGCGTGCAGAATTGAATCATAAAAGACTGCCGCTCCAAAAACTTATGAAACACAAAAATTAAACAGGTTATCGACTCCGGTGAAAAAAACGATGTTCAACACTCTGAGTACATGTGATACGGAACCAACAGAACCATGAATTGTCACTGAAAATTATCCGCTAAATAAAGAAAAAACACTTAAAAGCTACCGCAGAAATAATGTTGAAAACACAAGAAAAAAATTGTAGGAGACCACCGAGGAAAAAGATTTATATTTTAATCAGAATATTCCGAGGATCGATCTTAGGGCACGGATCGCTTATTATGGTAGTTAGCCCGAGGCTGCGTGTAGGTGTTCCTAACTGACGTGCAAAATAGGATCAGAGTGAAGCTCTGATGCATATAACACTCATGAAGGGTGCACGTCAGTTGTATGCAAGAAAGACGCTGAGTTATTTTGGCCCCAATGCAACACGTCTTAAACTGGCTAAACTTCACACAAATTTAATTAAGAGATTGATTATTATTTCCCCTCCAAAAATAATGGTAGGTGGGAATGCAGGAGAATTTTGTAGTTCAACAGTGAAATTCTGATCTGGAGTATTACAATGAGATTTATTGACTCAAAGACGAATATGAGCATGAAATTCAACTATGAGCTGTACGAGAAACATAAAGGCTGTGAGTTACGGAGAAATTTTCGAACAAAAATAGATAAAGGCAATGGCAAAATCCAATAGGGACCTATCTGAGAAAACTGCTGTGAGGCACTTATATGTGACTGGGGCGTCAATGAGATGCAAATTAATTGTAAACGCAGCTAACTTGTCAGTGACGTAAAATTTTGTCATCCTATTGCTAAAGAAAGGAAAGTGGCGCTAAGTGCGTCCGCTGTGAAGACAAGGCTACTGCGTTTGGGTCGTGAAATCGATTGAAGGATTCCCTGTTAGATGGAACCACAAACAGCAAATTTCGGCGTATAGAAGACTGATGCGATTCGTGGCAGAATACACAGCAACGAGACTGTGGCTTCCTAGGTAGAGGGCTCCAGACTCGACCGAGAAACTCTATTTGTCCAGGTGACGATCAGACGGTTCTTTTTTTGTTTCCTTCGCCATGGCTCCGCTAGAGCCTCTACGCAGTTGCGCTAGTGAGCAGCCAATCGCGGCCCAACAACAGTTTTTTTTTCCGCCAGTCATGGCTATTAAACGAAACGGCAAATCTCTCACTACAAAACTACGTCACTGTAGCCTCCAATGGCAGTTCTTCCCCAAATCTCCAGGGCGCCCGTAATCATGAGTAGATGTAACAGTCAGCCTTCCAGCCACAGTCTTCGTGAGCTGTCTGCGCGGGGAGCCCTCGGCGTGGGACACGGTCTATGTGAGATGCCATGGTGGTCAGTACCCGTCGAGACGGGCGCCCGCTTCCGCGAAGTTCCAGCAAACAATGCCATAGGCCGTAGCGTCTGTCCTCCGTCCTGTTTGGATAACAGCATTCGCCGTCGTAAAACGGTTTCCGGGGGGCGGCCACTGGCTGCCGGTTGCTAATATAAGTTGGCGAGCCGTGGGTCACGGAGTCTTAGGCGCCTTTCCTGCGGCCGGTTGTCTCGCCCGTCCAGTCTATCCTCCGCTGGGCCAGCACGGCTATTGTCTATGGTGGCTGCATTTCTGGAAATCCGCCAGCCTTCTCCCCACGTCGAGCACGCTCAAATATGGCAGCTGAAACCTCTACAGCGGTCGCAAAGTGTTGGAGAATTGATTAAATAAAATTATATCTGTCACCCATGCAAATTACACTCATGTTCAGAAAAAATGATAACTTTTAGCGTATAGAGATAGGACGTTCATATTCGCAAGACACGTACATTAGTACGTTCTGCAGAAATGATTAGCATGTGAACCATGTTGGTCCGTTGGTTCAAGGTCAACATCGATATCGCGGCGCAGCACCGGACACCATTTTTCAGCAAGACAATGCACGATCACTTGTTGCTGCACGAACTCTTGCCTTCTTGGTGTCACAGGATGTCAACCTTTTGCCCTGGCCCGCCAGATCGCCTGATTTGTCGCCTATCGAAAATGTGTGGGATATGGTAAAACGACGGTTACAGTACTGTGATCCAATGCCAACCACCATAGGTGAATTTTGGAACCAAGTGAATGCAGCATGGATGGCTATACCACGGAACGCCGTTCGCTCCTGATAAGCGTCGACGCCGTCATGCATGGAATAATTTATCAGGGTCCATACCGTAACATGTACCTACTAGGCAACATGACACATGCTGAACCGAGGTGATTCAAATGCTAATAATTTCTCTAGAAGATTCTAATGTACATGTCCTGTGAATATGAACGTCATATCTCTAGTCACTCAAGGTGTTCGTTTTTTTCTGAACATAAGTGTATTTCCCTTACATGTCCATACAGAGTATCGTATCACTGATTTGCATAACGAAATGTCCATCACATATTAAAAGCAATTTGCATATATGCAAATCAAACTTAATAATGGAAGATGGCCTGGCATAATGGGCGTGTGGGAGGGTCAGGATGCCTGCAATCTTACCCGATACTCGTGCTGTCTGCTACCCTTGAGCTGCAATAGATCTACCGCTTCTCTCGGTCTATACAAGGTCGCTTCAAAGTCGTCGAGTCCTAACCTGGGCGTAGTAAAGAAGAAAATTTTTCTTTTGAGAACAAATAACGAAGTCTTCTTTTTGAATCACACCCTGTAACTGTTGCTGATGTTTGTGTGCCGGATCGCTGGAGGACATCCAACTTTAACTGGCACGGAACCGAAGCACTTCTGTACACCAATTTGTACGGACAGCACTTCACCGGGCTGGAAACCCCTACCACTTCGTCAGGATGTAGACTAAGGAACTGTGCGGCGTTGTTAGATGCAATAAAACAATATTCCAAATTATTCCATTCTTCTGTGCGTCTTCTGTGTCGACCAGCGGCTACGAAATCCGAGAAGAATCCGCTGTATACGATAGCTGACTCACAGCTGCGAGGACGCTGCATCAGCTTGGAGTGGAAGTCGATGACACCTGATGTGGCGGTTTCGCCGCCCGCTGGTGAGAAAGGAACGTCTTACTCAGTTGGTCTGCTTGGAAGTGGCGCTGGTCACGACGTGTGTGTTTCGATTCAATCAACATTTCAGGGAGTACTGAGTTCACGAGCGTACGTGGCGAGCGAACGTGTTCGACGAGCGCTCCGCTTATTTTAGCGTTTGTAGTGGGAAGGAGTGGTCGGAGTGCAGTGCAAGTTTCTGCGCGGATAGTTTAATGGTGTCATCTGTTACGCTACGCAATAAAGACTAGTTCAGGACTGTAGTTTGACCGTGAGAAGCTTTCCCGTGATAATGAATGTATTCTTGCAAGCCGTGTGGATAAGTTTCGTCAGCGGAGTGGGCGGGCGACCAATGTCCTCTCTGTCGGCGGCGACGCGAGGCGCCTTTTGCTGACGGCAGGCAGCAGTGACGTCGGACGCGGACTGTGCTGACAGCGCGGCTTGCGGCGAGCTAACTGTGCGAGCTGCAGGTGTTCGTTGCGTCAGGCGTCACAAACAGCAGCGACCGACTCAGCAGACAGCGTCTACAGATATTTTCAGGCGGCGTGTGGCTCTTATTTCCTTCCGCTTCTTTGACACTCGCGTTGGCACATTGGCACACACTGGCTGAACACGAAAGCCGAGTTAACAGTGTTTATCAGGACTAAGTCTGTTTTTCACCTACATTAGACCCAGAAATGGGGTGTTGGCTGTCGGTTAGCAAGTATCGCTTGGTGTGGGGCTCGGGCTGCCTCTCCCTCACTTTGAGAAGGATTTTGAGTACGTGCTTAACGGGCTCTCCGCCAAGTTAAGATCCACGTCTGCACAAACACGCGAACGCTGGCGTCCGCTGTATCAAACACCAATGCAGGCGGCCAGACACCGAAAGTAAACATTAAAGTAACATCAGTAGAAAATGGGAATGGCAGCACACCAACACGGGAACAAGGACTAATCAGACGAGCAAACTCAACAGAGGATGTAACACCCAGACGTACAAACATGGAATCAAAAATGATAGCAGCTGTAGACGAAATTCTGGCGGATTTTCCATTCTAAGTAAAGGAGAAAAGGGTGTCTGCCACAATTACTGCACCATTTAGAAAAAAAAATAGGCTTTAGCACTTAGCCTAATCAGACTTCGTGGACAAAATGTTGAACTATGAACTAAAAACAAAAAATTGCGCAGGGAATTAACGGCAGCAAATGTCGCTTATATAACAGACAGAATTCAACGTTTGGAAATGGCGATCGCAGACCTAAAGGATGAAAATCGAAAATTACACTCAGAAACGAAGCCAACACTATTGACATTCGCTGCAGCCGCAGCAGGTGGTCCACTCACCGAACCGTAAACTAGGGCTGAAGAACAAATCGAAATAACAAAAAGTAAACAGGCAATTGTCCACTTTTTAAATCAGGGAACAACCAGGATGTTAAAGCTATAAGGGAAACCTTAACTGAAGTAATAAACTGTAGATTTGACAAAATAAAAGTTAAAGCAATAAGGAACACAGAAAACACAATAATTTTTGAAGCTGAGAGACAAACAGATAATAAAAGAAAATTAAACTTAAAGGAAATTCGAGGCGAGGAGCCCAGAAAACTAAGACGACTACTGGTAGAACAGAGCGTTCCAACAACACTTACAGATCAAGAATTTGTAGAAGAAATAAATCGCATCCACCACATAATCAAAGAGGAATTTCAAGAAGTCAAAAGGTGACTCAAAACACGCCCAAAAGGACAAATAACGGTAGATAATATTTCAGAGGTGACACATAGAGTCAGTTTTATTGCAGAGGGACAGGGTGTAGATACAATTTGAATCTTTACACATTAGGGACCATGTGTCAGTGCAAAAGTGCCTCAACTGTTGGTATTTCGTCGAAAAGATGTGACAGGGAAACAATTTGCGGGAAATGTTGGTAACCTAGTCACAAAAAAACCTGAATCTCATGATGAGACAACTGTTAGCTGTATTCCTTGCAAGAAGAGAAAAAAAAAGTAACAAAGCTGGAGGACTAGAATGTTCTATTAGCAAAGAACTCTACAAATGAAAAATAGAAAAACGGAGATGTTGTCACCAACAATGTGAACTATCACACACTACAATAAAAGTAATTAGACAACAACACTCTTCGGAAATTTAGATAGGGATATGAATACAAATATCAGGAACGGAAATGAACAGAAGTCCTATGAACAAAACACAGATATGAACACCAGCATGCCACGTACCAGAAGCAAACACAAGTCACCAGCAACCAAAGCACGAGCGTGTCAATGTGCAGTAATCTGGTGGCAACAACTTGGGCTGACCACAGGCTCTCCAACAGACGTGAATCCCCTCAATGGTTACAACGTTGTGCAAGAAAAATATTTTGGCCTAACAGATTATATTGACGGTGCGTGTTGATGCGGCGCTGTGGACTACAGTGCGGCGAGGCACATCAAACACGAACTTTTCCAGTGGGCAACACTCCAAACGATGACCTTACTCAGAGTAGAAGAACTGGAAGAGGAAATCCTCAGCAAATAAGGCGTTAAAAACAACACACTTCACTCAACAGAAGTACACAAAAATGACGATAAACTTCCGAGACACGTTCATGGTTCAAATGGCTCCGAGCACTATGGGACTTAACATCTGAGGTCATCAGTCCCGTAGAACTTAGAACTACTTAAACCCAACTAACCTAAGGATATCACACACATCCATGCCCGTGGCAGGGTTCGAACCTGCGACCGTAGCGGTCGCGCGGTTCCAGACTGAAGCGTCTAGAACCGCTAGGCCAAATCGGCCGGCAGGCACATGCCCGCCAAGAACAGGGTCATGAGACAGTCCTTAAACACAACACACCACACTTTACAGTAGTACATAAAAATGACCATAGACATCCGCGACACCGTCGAGCCCATCCACAACAGTATCGTAACACAGACGAAACACCAGTACATCTGAACACACCGAAACAACATAAAAGAAAATTAGTTCTTCCCTTATTAGAGGACAGGTTACCGTATAAAAAATAAAAAAAAAAACCAATGTGAAACAAACACAAACAGAAAGCTTGAAACAACAAAAAATGACCACACATCATATGGGTATTGTATTGTATGTTAACCGAGGACCTAGAAACGACGAAGAGGCTCCGTCCCCCCCGCAGCCGCAGTGGTCCACAACCCCACGACGACTACCGCAGTCCACTTCACCCCTCTGCCGCCCCACACCGAACCCAGGGTGATTGTGCGGTGGCCCCACCAGGGAACGTCTCACACCAGACGTGTGTAACCTCTATGTTTGCGTGGTAGAGTAATGGTGGTGTACGAGTACGTGGAGAACTTGTTTGCGCACCAATCGCCGACATAGTGTAACTGAGGCGGAATAAGGGGAACCAGCCCGCATTCGCCGAGGCAGATGGAAACACACCTAAAAACCATCCACAGACTGGCCGATTCACCGGACCTCGACACAAATTCGCCGGGCGGGCCATCATATGGGTACTAAGAAGAACATGAACACACCGAAAAATGACAACGATTTTCAACTGACGAGACACCACCTCACACAAAACCGGAAACTAAATCAAGAGATAAACACCACGATCCAGTACATCAGACAGTGTTACAAAACCATGAAGTAAGAACCGAAATAGACAACGACGACATCGAAGAGAACTCGCTCCGAAGTTGACAGGAAAACAAAGTGGTTTTTCGAACTGCACTAAGACCAGTAACAGGACTGAATCAGCCACTGGGAGACACTATTTTGCTAACCCACCACTGTACAAATGGACAGGATGATTCTACGAACCTAAAACCTACCAAAAAAAATAAATGCTAACTCTGTAATCTTTTACGCAAATCATGGGGACGAGGAAATGAAGATCTTAACCTTGACAATGTCTTCAAGGACCTAGCAAGGGCGCATGGTCGCTTGTGCCTCGAACACACAAAGAGCGAGCAGAAGTGCTTTGTTTTTACTCAATTCCTATGATAAAAGTCTTCCAGCTAAGCTGTATGGGAAGCACGACGGTGGACGAAGAGCATGGCACGCTGGTGAACGAGGTATGCGCTGACATATTGTGTATACAGGAAATGTACCCACGATGTGGAAGAATTCCATGCCAACAAGGCCTTGGCTGCAATCGTTATAGTAAACACTAACTTTATGGTAACACAAATAACGCAACTATGCACACAGCATAAGGTTACAGTCGAAAGAACTTCATACCGGAAACATGGACCATCTGGTCCATCTACGCTCAGTACTCATTTCATATGGAGCCTTTTGCTCAAGTAGTGAAAGAAGTTGCGCGATTCGCAATGGCAGACGACTGCCTATCTTAACAGACGTAAATGTTAAGTCAGCCCTCTGGGAGTCTGACAGAACGGACGCCAGAGGACAAATAATAGTCGACATTATAAGTCAATGTAAGCTTTTCATTTTAAACAAACCAGGCCAACCACCAACCTACGCGGAAATATTGGAGTAGGCAGCAACACAGACATTTCTGTGGCAAACGGCGCACCATTAATACAGTTAACGAACTGGCAGGTACTCGATAGGAGAATACTCAGTGATCATAATGCAGTAAGTATATACACTAAAACAGACACAGACACATCATAGTATCCAAGGTTGCTGCTACGTAAATCAAACTGCCAAAAACTAAGGCACGTTATTAAAGAGTATCCTCTATGTGTGTCCCAAGGAAGCATTGATTACAGATATCACGTTCTTACAGACGTCCTACAGACAGCACAAGCTTCAGCAGTATCTGTAATATGCGACGCACACAAACAAAGTACACCATGGTCAGCTCTATTAACAAAAGAAAAGAAACTCGTGATAAACTATGATATTACCAAAAATCAAAGACACCGCAGGGAAGAGAAATTTATTTCAACAGTACCACGACGCTAAAACACGATACAAAGACGAACTACACAAGGCCAGGAAAGACCACTCGGACAAACTTACAGAACAGCATCTGGGGGGAGTCATTTCAATTGTAGGCTGAACGTATCAAGACCCCGACAGTATTGTCAACACTGAAGAAACCAGATAGTATTGCCAGGAGAGGCTGGAGATGCACAGCAAAGTATCTCCTCAACAAACCTCTTCGTGACGATGACTACACTGAGGACAACCAGCTTCACACTGAACTTCGCAGCCTGCTAGGTGACAAATACGAAAATGAAGGTATCACCCTTCCTTTGCTCGCGAGAAAGTTGCATTGGCAGTATACAAAAGAAAGAACTAAAAGGCTTCGGGCCGGGATGGCTTCCATCCCGAAACCACCAAACAAGCTGTTCCACTTATCGTGCCATACCTTACAGACTTACTGAACGATGATCATCTAGAAGGACGAAACACGAATATACGGAAGACGGCAAGTGCAGTTATAATCAAGAAAGCAGAGGAAAAAGACCCGGATGACACTGAGACATACAGGCCAACATTCCTCATTGACATCCTGGAAAAGGTACGAGAGAGATTGCTGTGCGACAGATTCAGTCGCACTGGCCGTTCTTCGACCTTCACTTACATCACTTTGGCTTTCGACATCATAAATCCATCGACGAAGCATTAAACAGGGCCATAGAGATGACAAAGGTAATACATGATAAATACATAGTAGCATTCCTAATTGACATAGCTGGTCCTTCCGACAACCTTTTGTAGCCGGCGCTGTTCGCAAGACTTCGAAAGATTAGTGTTCCGCTGACTCTGTACAACTAGCCTTAGCTATTTTTGTAAAAACAGGATAGTGGAATGGAAGAAGGGTTGCGAAAAGATTATAAAGAGGGTAGCCAGAGGTTATCCGCAAGGATCCATATGTGGACCGATTTTCTGGTACATAGCCACAGAACCGTTACTAATGCACTAGAAGGCGGCGACGTGGCAAACTGTGGGGTTGCATACGTTGATGAAATTATGCCCCTGGTATCTGCAAACTTCAGGTTTCAATTAGAGAGTAAAGCCAAGGGCTCATCGCGTTCATCGTGGAATGGTGCACGAACATCGAACTGACAAGAGCAACTAACAAAATTGTTTAGCTTCTTCTATGAGGCACACTGAAAAGAAATCCAATAATAAAGTTAAACAACATATCAATAAAATGGAAAACTATGACAAGATACTTCGTCATTTATATTGACGAACATCTACACTTTAACGGACATGCCATACTATCAATTAACAAAGCAAAGAAACTCATGCATAAACAGGCAAGACTGCAAGAACACGAGACAGACTACTCCTACAGACAATGAGGACATATTACACGGCACTCTTTGAGTCAATAACTTGTTTTTTTAGCCAGTGCTTGGCACATCGATTATGCTTAGGTTCGCAGAAAACCATTGTGAAGCGCGGCCAGAGGAGGAATCTCTGGGTCTTTCGACACGACCTCTGTTGAAACACTGTGTCTGGTACTGGGAGTTTCCCTTTAAATATTACAATTCACCACTGAGCAGCTGCCTACTGGCTGAACAGGGGAAGACGTGACAAAATAAGAGAAATAACTGGGCAAGACGTAACCGACAAACAGAAATTAAACAAGTGGGGAATTGACTCATGGCAAACAGAATGGGACACAACCGACAAAGGACGACTCTTTCTTGCCAAGCGTCCGAGAGCAGAAAAATTTGAGATACGTAAACCCAACACGTGACATGGTGCACTCTCTCACTGGCCACGGTCCTTATCCTGTGCACCTCCACAAGTTTGAGCTAAAACAGACTCACAGTTGTGCATGTGATGAGAATGGCTCACCTGAACACACAGTGCTCATCTGCGATGCCCTTGGACGTACAAGACCGTGGTTAGGGAACCAAGACATAGGATAGTTAATAAGCAGACAGGATGACTGGAACTCTATAAACAATATCGCAGACGAATTATCGTGAGCAATACATGCGGCATACAAGCAGGAGAGACCATACGCTACAATAAGACAGGTTTCACCTCTGACAGATCAGCAGTACATTGTAAACGACACAAATACGTACACAGGCACTGACTCGGATACTACATCACACACAGTGAAGACGAGATACGCATACAAACGTAGTAAAAGTAAGCTAAGGTTTTCCAATACTAAATCTAATCAATCTGAAAATGTAACTCTCTATGTAGTTGGTTGCTATACCATTTCACAGAATGTAACACTATCTGAAGACGTGATATTTCTTCTTCTTTCGCTGCATCAGGTGTGACTGGTTCGAAGTCTTATCGAGACCTTAGTGTGAGCTTAGTGTGAAGCATCAAATCAACTCTCGATCTCCATTGTTACCTTAAGCCGGGTAACACGTTGTCAACTAGTTAATCAAATACATTATTAATTATGTATTACCACAGTCAAGACAACGTGTGTAACAGATGTATACCAAGCACATAGAAGGTATAAAGGGAGGAATTGTCATAAATACCTAAGTCAAATTTATTGTCATCTCTTATTTCTTCCATTAAATACAGATATAATTTTAACTCAAAATACTTCCACTACATGTTATGTAGAAATTTGTTAACATCGAGTATAGATTTAAGAGTCAGGAAGTCATTTCTGAAAGTATTTGTATGGAGTGTAGCCATGTATGGAAGTGAAACATGGACGATAAATAGTTTGGACAAGAAGAGAATAGAAGCTTTCGAAATGTGGTGCTACAGAAGAATGCTGAAGATTAGATGGGTAGATCACATAACTAATGAGGAAGTATTGAATAGGATTGGGGAGAAGAGAAGTTTGTGGCACAACTTGACCAGAAGAAGGGATCGGTTGGTAGGACATGTTCTGAGGCATCAAGGGATCACCAATTTAGTACTGGAGGGCAGCGTGGAGGGTAAAAATCGTAGAGGGAGACCAAGAGATGAATACACTAAGCAGATTCAGAAGGATGTAGGTTGCAGTAGGTACTGGGAGATGAAAAAGCTTGCACAGGATAGAGTAGCATGGAGAGCTGCATCAAACCAGTCTCAGGACTGAAGACCACAACAACAACAACAACAACATGTTATGTACCTTATTTATTATCATTATCCGTGTTAGCAATAAATTTAAACAAGATTGTATACGTACATTTGTACCTTTTTCTGTTTTTCTTCTGTCTCTAGTTTTATCCTTTTGTAAAATTCTCAAAAATGTTGTAGTAATAAAAGTAAATTTGTATGATATAGCATGTAAAATCACAAAATGTACGACCTGGTATATAAGAACAGGCACCAGGCCTTTACTTGAGAAGTAAATAAAAATAAGTACTCAGTCCCTCGGAGATCAATGCTCATGTTGTCCCCTCGAATAGACCATGATGTCGCATGCCGTGTAGTCATGTTGTATGCAGTAAGTTGGAAATTTGTGATAAGATTTTATGGGACCAAACTGCTGATGTCATCGGTCCCTAAGCTTCCGCACTAGTTAATCTAACTTAAACTAACTTAAGCTAAGGTGAACACACACACCCATGCCCGAGGGATGACTCGAACCTCCGACGGGGACAGCAGCGCTGGTCATGACAAGGCGCTTAGACCGCGCGGCTACCCAGCTGTATGCAGTACTTCGCCCACTAGTACGGTAGTCCTTCAGATCCGTGCCATGAGCAGCTTCTACCATGGGCCGGAGCTGTGTTATTAGAGACTCGGACTACCCATCACCGCTGGATGCTGTGCTATCAGTTCTGGATGCTGGACTCCGTCAACTGTGGTTTCAGATCACTGATCGTCTCGTAGGGCAGCAAGTGCAAGACCAACAGTAGAACAATCTCACACACAAGATGTTACCATACCATAACCAGACAATCAAGTGCAAACGACATGATCGACATCGATCTTACTGAAGGAGTGCCAAAAGCCCTAGGGGTGGAGTACTCACGTCGTCGACGAGAGTCTTCACTCTGTGATGTCATTCGTAATGACCGAGTTGATTCTGTTCTTCCCTAATCGTCAATAGTCTTCAGTTCCGCTAAATTTGCTTAACACATTTGTTTCAGGGTCGTTTCTGCTTAGTCAAACTTCTGCTAGCCGTTGTTGCGTACTACCTAGTGTCTCTTATGTAATATTATGGGAGTAAGGAAGGCTGTTCTGTCTGCAATGTTCTAACAGTTTTCTGCTCAATTGCTCGAAGTCTCTCTTAAGAGTGTCGAGGTGGCTGTCTTGCTGACCCAGTAATGGTGTTGAAATGTTTGCGCTTCCCACCTGTTGACTGGTGCCACTTCCGCCTGAGTGAGTGACGCCGAATTTTCTAACTTATAAAAAATGTTTACTCTCACCTTTTTTTACTAATTTTGTCCTGTAACAGAACGTTGGAATTCTTCTGGCCAGGGAGCATACCATTTTCGGTATAATTCATGTTACCAATCTCAGCAACAAGACTTTCCAGGTTCTCCAGTAATAACAACAAACCAGAATGTTCATCGGTTGATCTCGTCTTCCTCCCAAATGCAGACAGATGTTTAGCACTTTGGAGGAATCCATCTTGACAATTTCCGCCACCATTGAAGACTAATCGGTTTTGGTTGTCAGTCCTCCTTTTACACGCTAAAGAACCAAGATGGTGGCACTCTGGTGATTTACCACCACAGAAAAGCTGTTCCGTAAGTTATTCGTTAATTGGTATTACATGGAAGAGATTGTCACGCTCTACGGTGGAGCACATTGTAATTACTGTTTTTGGTGTTTAATACACTTAAAGAGCTTGCAAAGGGCCAAACACCCGATCCATTCTGTTAGCAGTTATAAGAGTCCATTGGGGGGGTAAACTGGTGGATATCCTAGCCCACCAAAAATACTAGGGAATTCCCTATTTACAATGTTTTATGTACTTGTATTTCGAATAGGAGAAGTGGGTAGTTGGGTGACCTTACAAAGTTGCCGAAAGTAGGTAGTTGAAGGCAAGGCAACCCTTGTTGCGTCGTGTCGTACATATATGTACACATGAGGCCTAGATGGACGTACAGACAGCAAAAGAGGACGGTTTGCACGCAATCAAACTATAAAAATTAATAGTGCTCTAAAGATGGGGGTAGGGGGGGGGGGTGGGGGTGAGCATTTTTTATTTATTTATTTATTTTTTTACACCTCTAGTTCAGTAGGACCGAAATCGAGGAGCAGACCTCCAATGTCATGGAACATGTCGGTACATAAAATTACGACAGAAAAGTAATAACAGATCAAATAAAATGTTTATGAACACAAAAAGCAAGACAAAAGTTAATGTAGCGCAATCAACAATATGACACAGAAATCAGCTTAATTTTTCAAGGAGCTCCTCGACAGAATAGAAGGAGTGACACATGAGAAAACTCTTCACTTTCGATTTGAAAGTGCTTGGATTACTGCCAAGATTTTCGAATTCTTGAAAATGGATGCAGCAGTATACTGCATACCTTTCTGCAGAAGAGTTAAGGAAGTGCGATGCAAGTGGAGATTGGATTTCTGCCTAGTATTAACTCAGTGAAAGCTGCTTATTCTTGGGAATAAGCTGATATTGTTAACAAGAAATGACAGTGAAGAATATATATATATATATTGAGAGGCCAATGTCAGAATACCGAGACTAATGAACAGCGGTCAACAAGAGGTTCGCGAACTTACACGACTTATTAACAGAACCGTCCGTTCCTGAGCCAAAAATATCCTTTGAGAATGGGAATAGTTACCCCAAAACATAATCCCATACTTCATAAGCGAATGAAACTAAGCAAAGTAGACAACTTTTCATGTCGAACTATTACTTACTTCAGATACGTTCGAATAGCGGATAGGCACTTGGTGCAGGGAGTGGCAACTGACCCTTAACATAGACAAATGTAATGTATTGCGAATACATAGAAAGAAGGATCCTTTATTGTATGATTATATGATAGCGGAACAAACACTGGTAGCAGTTACTTCTGTAAAATATCTGGGAGTATGCGTACGGAACGATTTGAAGTGGAATGATCATATAAAACTAATTGTTGGTAAGGCGGGTACCAGGTTGAGATTCATTGGGAGAGTGCTTAGAAAATGTAGTCCATCAACAAAGGAGGTGGCTTACAAAACACTCGTTCGACCTATACTTGAGTATTGCTCATCAGTGTGGGATCCGTACCAGGTCGGGTTGACGGAGGAGATAGAGAAGATCCAAAGAAGAGCGGCGCGTTTCGTCACTGGGTTATTTGGTAACCGTGATAGCGTTACGGAGATGTTTAATAAACTCAAGTGGCAGACTCTGCAAGAGAGGCGCTCTGCATCGCGGTGTAGCTTGCTCGCCAGGTTTCGAGAGGGTGCGTTTCTGGATGAGGTATCGAATATATTGCTTCCCCCTACTTATACTTCCCGAGGAGATCACGAATGTAAAATTAGAGAGATTCGAGCGCGCACGGAGGCTTTCAGACAGTCGTTCTTCCCGCGAACCATACGCGACTGGAACAGGAAAGGGAGGTAATGACAGTGGCACGTAAAGTGCCCTCCGCCACACACCGTTGGGTGGCTTGCGGAGTATCAATGTAGATGTAAATGTAGATGTAGCATTAAGTCTCTGAACAAGATCCTGAACGTTGGCTTTCCACGATAGTTTACTTTCTATGTGATGACCTAGAAGTTTGAACTGCTCAGTTTCACTAATCACATGCCCATTCTATGAAGTTAAAAAGTGGGTTTTCGTGAATTGTGTGTTAGAAACTGTAAAAATGAGTCTTACTGTGATTTAGCGTTAGTTTATTTTCTACAAACCGCGAACTTATGTCTTGAGTTGCACTATTTGAAACAGCGACAGCGTTACACACAACATCTTTTACCACCAAGCTAGTGTCATCAGCAAACAGAAATATTTTAGAATCACCTGTAATATTAGAGGTCGTATCATTTATATAAATAAGGAACAGAAGTGGTCCCAGTACTGATCCCTGGTGCACCCCCCTCCCCCCCCCCCCCCTTCTTTTAACTGTGCCCCACTTGGATCCCACATCATAGCCATTCTCAACATTGTGAAGAATGATGGTTTGCTGTCTATTATTAAGGTAAGGGGTGAACCAAAGGTGAGCTACTCCCCGTATTCCATAACGGTCCAACTTCTGGAGCGATATTTTGTCATCGACACAATGAAACACCTTAGTTAAATAAAAAAGATGCCTGACGTTCGATACCTTTTGTTTAATCCATCCACTACCTCACAGAGAAAAGAGAATTAGCATTTTCAGTTGTTAAACCACTTCTAGAAAAGTATTGTACGTTTGATAGAAAATTATATGAAATAAAAATATCAATTATCCTTACATACACAGCCTTTTCAATAACTTTAGCAAACACTGATGGCATAGAAATAGGTCTAAAATTTTCTACATTGTCCCTTTCTCCCTTTTTATAAAGCGGCTTTACTACTGAATGCTTTAATCGTTCAGGAAACCGACCATTCTTAAAGGAAAAATTACAAATATGGCGAAGTACAGGGTTAACATGTGCAGCAGAGACTTTAATATTCTGCAAGGTACTCAACCACATCCATGAGAGTCCTTAGTCTTCAGTGATTTAATTATTGACTCAATCTCCCCCTTGTCAGTATCACAAAGGAGTATCCCAGACGTCAGCCTCGGAAAGATATTTTCCAAGAGAGCTATATGATTCACTGTAGAAACTAAGTTTTTGTTTAATTCACCAGCAATGCTCAGAAAATGATTGTTAAATCCTGTACATATATCTGACTACGAAATGACTTTATAACATCGACCTTGTTCTGCTGACCAATACTTCCTTCACGACTGACCATACTGTTTTAATTTTTTCTGTGAATTAGCTATTCTACTTCCGTACCACATACTTTATGCCTTCCCAATAACATTTTTAAGCACCTTACAATACTGTTTGTAAATCGATTGTGACTACTTCTAACATTCTGATATAATGCCCACTTTGCTCTACCTGATATCCTTATCCTATCAGTCAGCTACGCAGGCTGTCGTTTACCGACAATACCCTGCTTAGAACGTTCTAACGGAATGCACGTTTCCAAGTGCAAGAGAAATGTGTTAAGGAGAGCATTATATTTGTCATCTATGTTATCGACATTTTAAATACCCTGCTACTCTTGTTCCTTAACGAGGTTTGAAAAATTCTCTATTGTCGTTGGATTAGTTTTTCTACGTAGTTTGTAATTATATATAATATTTGTTTGAGTCCAAAAACCTTTTAGTGTTAGAATTTGTGCATCATGGTCGGAAAGGCCATTCACCCTTTTACTAACAGAATGTCCATCTAGTAATGAAGAATGAATAAAAATATTGTTTATGGTTGTGCCACTGTTCCCCTGCACCCTGCTTGGAAAAGACAAAGTCCATGGAATCGGATGGAGTATTTTTTTTACGTACATCGCCACTCCCCCACACTGCAAAGAACTCCTTGAAAAAACAGCCAGCTAATCTGTATCCTGATAAAGGAAGCCTCTGAATTGTCAGACTATTTAAGTGGTGCTCCGGTGTACCAATGACGTCAGTGTCAACATCTATAAGCAGTTCACTAACTTTATCTCTAAGACCTCTTACATTTTGCTGAAATATGCTAATTTCTTGCCGCGCAGTCTGAGGCGCCTTGCCACGGTCCGCGGTCCCCCCCGCCACCCCTCCCGCCGCCCACCGTTGGAGGCTCAAGTCTTCCATCGGGCGTGTGTGTGTGTGTGTGTGTGTGTGTGTGTGTGTGTGTGTGTGTGTGTGTGTGTGTGTGTGTGTGTGTTGTCCTTAGCGTAAGTTAGTTTAAGTTAGATTAAGTAGTGTGTAGGCTTAGGGACCGATGACCTCAGCAGTTTTGTCCCGTAAGACCTTACCACAAATTTCAAAATTTTTTTGCTAATTTCTTCACTACTTGGAAACCTGACCTCCTTTGAAGATGATTCGTTTGTTAGAGGGACTTCCTTTAAGCATGGATACCTATTAGCTGACTTCAGTCGAAGAAAAGTGCAGCTCTAACACCAACTACTGCAGGAATTTTTCCATGAGTAATTCCACCACCGCCAATTACACTGTCACCAATAAACTTTGGCAGCTCCCACTTCCCATACATATTGCAAACAATTAGTCCCCTTCCGGGTATTGCCATTTGATACAGGATGAGATGGAGGGATGGTATCATTGCACAAGCGCCGGATATCGGCGCCAGAGATTCTTGGAAAGATAATGCTGATGTCATTGATTCCAGGAGAGCTGATACTGACGTCAGCGACTTGGCCGAGGACCCATAGTAACTCTGTACTGACGTGTGGCGGAGCAGGAGCCGAAGCTACGGTCTTCCGTTACAATGACAGGGACAGCAGACAGCTGTCCAGGCGGTCAGATAGCAGATCCACAAGACGTACACGCCTGATGTTCCCGTGTATGCAGTGACGTATCCCGGCCAGTTCGCATGGACAGAAGCACTTTACCATGCCAAACGGCTAGCAGCCGCGTGGGAACGTGAACTAATTGCTCGCAGCGTGCTTGCCAACTCGCCTGACATATTGAAATCAGAGGACATCGCAGCAGGGCTGACCAGAACTCTCTTGCGCTGTAAGGAAGTAGCGCATTTTGCGCCAGTGTGTTATTCTGGTTGTCTCTTAGTAGCCGTGGACAGGGTAAAAGGTTGTAAGCTGGATCCCAGTTCACATCAATTCTACACAGTGGGTAAGCTATTAGTTCTGGCAAGAGGAAAGGCTGTGGATTTAGGGGTGTTAAGATGAAGGCATATCTGACACCAATTGTGTCTTGTTGGAGAGAAGGGATGCAGGGGTCCTACACAGGGGGAAGTATTGCAGGAAACTTCAGACGCTCCAGGATCGATGCAACGCAGTAACGGAGAGCGAGCTGCCTCCCTGGTCCGCTATAGGTCAAACTTTCTCGATCTAATTGGATACAGCTGATTGGTCGCTTGTGAAACGCCGCAACATCAGCACTGACACAACAGAATGAACACTAGCGGTAGGGCACTTGGACCCCCACTTCCCTATCCCCAGCCTCGGAAATCGGATCGAAAATATCGAAGCTGTTACAATACGTAATAACAACTACACATCTTATAGTACCAAGTGGCACAACCCAACACCAATATCCTTAAAGAACCTTAATTGTTCACAGGTGTCCACGCACAACTGCACCTACCCTAAGTACAAATCTCGTGTCAACATCTGGGTCACAACTCATTATCAGACTGAGTTTCTTCAAACTTCAAGAGGCTGCTCTATAAGCTCGTTGAACCACCAGGTATATTCCCATCACACGAAGGCAGTGTGTACGTCGGCGAATATGGTGTCTTGCCCAGTATCAGTGGGCCCAGCAACATTGGGTGGCATCATGAGCATGGTCGAATCCAGCTTAGTCAGGAAAGCAATTCTCGTTGTTTGTTAATCCAGGGCACACACGTTTCATGCACGGTACAATGCGCGATTCAGCGTCACTTATACAATTATTATAACCACAGAGATCGGCTTATATTAGAAAGTTTCGCGCGACATTGCGTGAAACCATATTCTAGAAGGCTGCAATTTCTTCGTTGCGAGTGTGTTAGCAGACTCATAATCATAACAAGTCAGGCAGCTTAGCGGTGTTTTGCAGTGGTTAGTACATAAAACGGGCGAGTAGAAGGTCGTGAGTTCGAATCTTCCCAAATGCACTGGAAGTTTTTAATTCTAAATCTATTCAAAAGACTTTGTTACTGTTTTTACTCATTTAATTCGTTTAAATTTTTTTATTTCAGATGCCTTGCCGCATAATTTTCATCATCGTATTGACATATTATTTGCTTCTATTTATCTTCCCATCGTTCTGTTTTTCTTTGGAATCTGGCTGTGTCGCCTATAATCTGCAACCAAGTGTCAATCATGACTGCTCATCGGTTGGCAACGTGGCAGGTTGTGCAAGCAATGTGAGAACAGTTTCAGGTAACTAACGTTAGCGAGAGATTACAATTTGCTCTTAGCACTGGAACTGAAATTTTTCTGTGTTAAGTTTATTCAAAGGGATTAGCTTTAATCGCCCTGAACAAGGCGACCGTGTTTTCAGTGCTGCCACCGTTTGCTGACCACCGTTTTCTCGGATACATTGCACATTACGAGGTTGTGTTTAGGTTACTACATGAGATTAAATTCAGGGCTACAAAACGCGTCGTCTTCCATAGTCCAGTGATTGATCACTTAAAAGCAGCTGTCGACAGAGCACCTCGCGTTTCTCTCTCGCACCCCGTGGCGGCCGCTTCAACGTTGCTCCGCGCTACCCGTTAACAGGATTTATTAAGGGACCCGCCGTGTGTGTGTGTGTGTGTGTGTGTGTGTGTGTGTCGCCGGTAACGGAGTTGTAGCCGGCAGCCGATATGGCAACACTGTAGAGGCAAGTGACAGACGTAAACCGTCGAGTAATTTCAATCGAATTCACGCTAACTCACATACAGCGTGACAATTACTGAAGTATTTGAAACAACGTAAATTAGTTACAAACTATGGCGTACACACACTTTATTCAATATGTGTAAATGTAACTACAGATATTCGGATTTAGATTATGACACGTCCGATATGCCTGCGATCATTGATGGTGATGTGATGCAGACGAATAACGAAATTTTGCATGACTCGCTGAAGTGTCGGAAGATCAATGATGTCGAAGACTTTCTGAATGGCTGTTTTCAGCTCAGCAATGGTTTTGGGGTTATTGCTGTACATCTTGCCCTTAATATAGTCACACAAAAAAGAGTCGCATGTGTTCATTTCGGGAGAATATATCGGCCGCAGTGGCCGAGCGGTTCTAGGTGCTTCAGTCTGGAACCGCGCGACCGCTACGGTCGCAGGTTCGAATCCTGCCTCGGGCATGGATGTGTGTGATGTCCTTAGGTTAGTTAGGTTTGATTAGTTCTAAGTTCTAGGCGACTGATGACCTCAGATGTTAAGTCTCATAGCGCTCAGAGCAATTTGAACTATTTTTGGGAGAATATAGCGGTCAATCGAGGCCCATGCCAGTGGCCTCTGGGTATCCCAGAGCCAGAATTCGGTCCCCAAAGTGCTCCTCCAGGACATCAAACACTCTCCTGCTTCGATGGGGTCGAGGTACGTCTTGCATGTACCACATCTTGTCGAAATCAGGGTCTTTTTGTATAATGGGGATGAAATCATCTTCGAAATCATCACGTACTGTTCGGTAGTCACCTCGCCATCAATGAATATCGCACCCATTATTCCGTGACAGGACACTGCACACCACGAAGTCACCCGTTGAGGATGCAGAGACTTCTCGATAGCGAAATGCGGATTCTAAGTCCCCCAAATGCGTCAATTTTGCTTGTTGACGAACCCATCCAAATGAAAGTGGGCTTCGTCGTTAAACATGCGCATGCTAATGCCTACCATCCTCTGCGGCCAACCTTACAGTTTGAAGTGCTAACACAAACCGTTCTGAATTTATGACGATTTTATTTCATATACTTCAATGATTGTCACCCTGTTCGTTGTGTGATCCTCTCATTGTTCATAAACGGTCAAAAAGAGATTGGAATTTTAGTCGGAAGTAAATGACACTGGGAATCATATAATGCATTCGCGTACACTTCATGATCCTTCAATGACGCCGTGGTAACAGCCAGTCAGTAAAATACACTTGGCTCATATATAAGAACTGTGCTAGGAGACCAATACGTCACAGTGGATTTTCGTAAATGAACATAGGTTTGCGGTTGCAGAAATCTTACGTCTGTTAGCAAATTTCCTGTAACGGTGCACTCTATATTTCAGTAGTTTGTAAGTCTCTTTAGGAATCACGGAAACAGTCCATGAAGATATTAATTCAGTTGAGTTAGAGGACGTAATTACTACTCCCTGGAGCTGTTCATTTTCTTTCGAGAATCATTACTTTTGGGAATGTTAGACACGACCTGAAATGACATTAAATATTTCGCGTTCTCACCTTATTTTTACTCTTACACTGGTTAATTTTCTTCTTCAAGAACGGAAGGCAAATGGTTGGTTGGTTGGTTTAAAAGAGGGGTGGAAGGGACCAAACTACGAGGTCATCGGTCCCTTGTTCATAATAAAACAATGCCACAAGTGTGAGAACAACGCAGACGAGACATATAACACAAAACGGAAAGAAAGGAAAGACCACAAGAACAAAGGAAAGGCAACGAACACAAAAAGGAACACTAGAGGACAATAAAACAACAGAGATGCAAGAAACAGTTAGAAGAGGGTAAAACACGGAAGCAGATTACAGTGGCTGGCCGACCACGAAAATAAAAAGGAAAAGCCAGCCACCCTGCAACACATTAAAACCTCCACCCTAAAAGCACTAGGGTGGAGGACACAGAGGGACAAAGGACATGCGCTAAAACTCAGACCGAATGATAAAACCCACCCTCACGGATGAAAGGTAAAAGCAAATCAGCCGATGAGGTGTTGTCTGCTAAAATCAATGATATCGAGTCCGGCAACCGAACATGAAGTCGCAGGGCAGCCACAGAAGGACAGAGCAGAAGAAAATGGGCCACTGAGGTGTGTCTTCACGGCGCAGGAGGTAGCTGTGGGTCACCAAGGCATGGCCAGTGCGGAGCCGGCAGAGAACCACGGAGTCTCTGCGAGAGGCCCTCATCGAGGATTTCCAGACATTCGTGATCCCCTTAATGGCTCGCAGTTTCTTGTGCGTACCGAGATTTTGCCATTCCCAAAGCTGAAAAACATTGCGGCGTAATAACGCTCGCAGGTCACTTGCGGGGATGCCGATCTCCAGAAGTGGTTTCCGTGTAGGCTGTTAGGCCAGCCTGTGGGCAAGTTCATTTCCTGGGATTCCGACGTGACCAGGGTTCCAGACGAAAACCACTGAACGACTGGACCGTTCCAGGGCATAGCTGGACTCCAAGATGGATGCTACCAAAGCATGACGAGGGTAGCACTGGTCGATAGCTTTAAGGCTGCTCAAGGAGTCAGTACATAAAAGAAAAGACTCCCTAGGGTATGAACGGAGATACTGCACGAGATATTGCCACCAGCTCTGCAGTGAATACACTGCAGCCATCGGGTAAGGAATACTGTCCAATATGGCCGCAGTGAACGTAGGCAAAGTCAATGCGACCGTCAGCCGTCGAGCTGTCGATATAAACCACTTCAAAGCCCCGGAACACGTCAGAATCGAGAGGAAGTGACAGCAGAGAGCCGCAGGGTTAACGGAGTCCTTAGCTCCACGTGAAAGGTCCAGGCGAAGCTTTGGCCTAGGGCGACACCATGGAGGTGTACGTGAATCGACCTCGAGGAGAGGTGTTAAAGGCAAGGGCTCCAGTTCAGACAGAAGCAATCGCACGACAACCGCAGTCGTTAGCCCTGATCTGGGCCGCTTATGCGGGAGGTGAACCGCCATGGTTGGGAAAAGAAGATGGTTATTAGGATGTTCAGGAAAGCTACGAATGTGTGCAACGTATCTGGCGAACAGTTGTGCACGTCTGACCTTCAGTGGAGGGACTCCAGCCTCAACCAGTAGGCTGGTCACCGGACTCGTCCTAAAAGCTGCACAAAAACTGTGTGGCGGTCGGCGGAGCAGCTGGCTGTTTGAAAAAGCCTTTGTATCCCTGTAGGTGGATGCATGGAGAGAGGGGAGAGGAGAAGGGTCTCGATTTTCGGCAGTTTGTGGGCACTTCTCAAGGAGAACGCACATTCAGTTACCACCTCCTCTGCAGTCTTTTGGGACGAGGACTTTCCCCAGTACCTGTGTTGCATTATGACCCATTCATTTACAAGTGCTGGTTTTTTCACGATAATTTCGTAGTGTAATTAGAACTGTAATGCATTTTCCCATCAGTTGTGGTAGAGTGTAGTGACTTCAGTTAACTGGACTGCAGGGTGGATCTTGAGCAGGCATCTGTAGTGAACTCTGACATCAAACAATAATAGATACTGCCCTCAGGTAATACATTCCTTAAACTCCTCTCTGTCCAACACCAGCATCTTGTGACTTTAACATAT
Source organism: Schistocerca piceifrons (assembly GCF_021461385.2). NCBI lineage: Eukaryota > Metazoa > Arthropoda > Insecta > Orthoptera > Acrididae > Schistocerca > Schistocerca piceifrons. The sequence goes on from NC_060149.1 coordinate 584,477,315, forward strand.
TTCCAGCCAAAAGACAATGAAGATAGTACCTTACACCCCTGCCTTTTTCCCGCCAGCTTGTAGGTGAAGGGTAGAGTTTGAATGTATCTGTCACAAGTTTCGAGTGGTATTGTGAAATTGTTTCCAGTATGATAACACCAGTTGTATGGTTTCGTTAGTTTTTGAGCTGTATTGCGATTTTAGGCCTACCTTGTGCAGCACTATGCGTATAGTTGTATACTTTGGGCCGATCTTTGTGATTAATTACATAATTAGGACTTCTTCACTTCATTTTCCCGACCAAAATAAATGAAGTACACTAACCTAACCTTTCCCTCCTGCAATTGGGCAGTTTCCATGTGCTGGTGGGTGCACTTGAGCCTTCCATCCAGTAGAACAAGGTTTCTATTCCTGGAAAAGGCACCACCGTTTATAATTTCTCGTCAATTCCAAGCACCTCTGGTGGTAAAATTGTGTTAGGTGTGTGCACTTGGGCTTTCTGTCTAGGAGGTCCAGGGCTTGAGTCCCAGAAAGGTACTGTCAATTTTAATTTCCTGCCAATTCCTGGGTGGGACATCAGCACAGATCTGGCACAAAAAAATCCCCACCAAAATTCGAAATTCCCGCCAATAGGATAAGTTGGGGAGGGGGAAGAGAGCTGGGGGTCACGTGCAGGCTGAGAAAAACACTTGACGTCATCCGGGAGTGGGGGTATGGATGGTTGAGGATGGGGTGTGTATGCTCTGGGGACGGGGCTTGTCAGGGGCCAGGGGTGATTAACTGATCATTTTAATTAATTTTCATATCAATTTGATATCTAAATCAAACCCATGCCTCCATCTCCCTAATAGTCAGGTCCAATGGAAGGCCAGGTGAATGTCCCCCATAGCATATTACTGTCCTCAGCGGCCTGCGTTCGTGGCAGGATGCAAGGTTCGACCAGCTGCTTGCGTGAATGACGACTTATACAGACCCAATCACCGACTTAGTGTAAGAACAATGCGATTTACTCGACCATGCTGCATCTTTCCATTGATCCACAATCCCGTGTAGACGATCATGTGCCCACTGCAATCATAATTGATTCAAAGAGGAACTTGCAGAAGTCGTCAGCTACGGAGCACCATGCTGAACACTGTGCTCTGAACAGTTTGCCCCATAACACTTGTACGCACACCATCATTGTACGCTGTTGTCACAGCTGCTACAGAGCGTCGCCTAACCAGCCTTACACCCATGTTCTGTAATAAGGCTTAGACATCCAAGATCTAGTAGCCTGCTTGTTGTTTCACCGTCGTGGAGATGGGGCACTCGTACACCACATGTGTGGAGTGCCCTGTATAGCACCACAGTCACATGATGGTGTAGCCAGCTTCCAGAACTGACATAGATATGCCTGATATGGTCCATGTCCTGTGAGAAAGTGCAGCAGTCCTCTAGTTGGATTGAAATACCTGAGCTGCAGGTTCTCCCTGATTTTCGGCAGCAACTCATGAGTTTTGCTCGCAGTTTCATCCCCATCCAACTGCTCCTGCCATAGCTCCCCACACCTTCTTCTGACTGCAGCTTTGTCTCCTACTTGGACTGCCACTATTTGAATTATTTTCTCTCTTTTATCTTCATTTGCCCAATACCATGCCGCCTGCTCCCTGATCTTGATATCAAGCAGAGAGCGTCCCATTAACACTAACCGTGCGGCCCCAGGAGTCGTTCTGTATGCCCCTACAGTGCGCAGGAGCAAATTGGTTCAAATGGTTCAAATGGCTCTGAGCACTATGGGACTTAACATCTATGGTCATCAGTCCCCTAGAACTTAGAACTACTTAAACCTAACTAACCTAAGGACATCACACAACACCCAGTCATCACCAGGCAGAGAAAATCCCTGACCCCGGCGGGAATCGAACCTGGGAACCCGGGCGTGGGAAGCGAGAACGCTACCGCAAGACCACGAGCTGCGGACCAGGAGCAAATTCTGCTGCACCCTTCTGACAGCCATGGCAGGCATGACCCTCGTGAGCTTGTGTGCCTAGACTCCCGAACCACCGAACCATACCCTACAATGGATGTTAGGATGATGATGTACAGTTTTATCAAATCTACTGGTAGCTGGAAACGTTTATGTCTACACTCCTGGAAATTGAAATACGAACACCGTGAATTCATTGTCCCAGGAAGGGGAAACTTTATTGACACATTCCTGGGGTCAGATACATCACATGATCACAGTGACAGAACCACAGGCACATAGACACAGGCAACAGAGCATGCACAATGTCGGCACTAGTACAGTGTATATCCACCTTTCGCAGCAATGCAGGCTGCTATTCTCCCATGGAGACGATCGTAGATATGCTGGAAGTAGTCCTGTGGAACGGCTTGCCATGCCATTTCCACCTAGCGCCTCAGTTGGACCAGCGTTCGTGCTGGACGTGCAGACCGCGTGAGACGACGCTTCATCCAGTCCCAAACATTCTCAATGGGGGACAGATCCGGAGATCTTGCTGGCCAGGGTAGTTGACGTACACCTTCTAGAGCACGTTGGGTGGCACGGGATACATGCGGACGTGCATTGTCCTGTTGGAACAGCAAGTTCCCTTGCCGGTCTAGGAATGGTAGAACGATGGGTTCGATGACGGTTTGGATGTACCGTGCACTATTCAGTGTCCCCTCGACGATCACCAGTGGTGTACGGCCAGTGTAGGAGATCGCTCCCCACACCATGATACCGGGTGTTGGCCCTGTGTGCCTCGGTCGTATGCAGTCCTGATTGTGGCGCTCACCTGCACGGCGCCAAACACGCATACGACCATCATTGGCACCAAGGCAGAAGCGACTCTCATCGCTGAAGACGACACGCCTCCATTCGTCCCTCCATTCACGCCTGTCGCGACACCACTGGAGGCGGGCTGCACGATGTTGGGGCGTGAGCGGAAGACGGCCTAACGGTGTGCGGGATCGTAGCCCAGCTTCATGGAGACGGTTGCGAATGGTCCTCGCCGATACCCCAGGAGCAACAGTGTCCCTAATTTGCTGGGAAGTGGCGGTGCGGTCCCCTACGGCACTGCGTAGGATCCTACGGTCTTGGCGTGCATCCGTGCGTCGCTGCGGTCCGGTCCCAGGTCGACGGGCACGTGCACCTTCCACCGACCACTGGCGACAACATCGATGTACTGTGGAGACCTCACGCCCCACGTGTTGAGCAATTCGGCGGTACGTCCACCCGGCCTCCCGCATGTCCACTATACGCCCTCGCTCAAAGTCCGTCAACTGCACATATGGTTCACGTCCACGCTGTCGCGGCATGCTACCAGTGTTAAAGACTGCGATGGAGCTCCATATGCCACGGCAAACTGGCTGACACTGACGGCGGCGGTGCACAAATGCTGTGCAGCTAGCGCCATTCGACGGCCAACACCGCGGTTCCTGGTGTGTCCGCTGTGCCGTGCGTGTGATCATTGCTTGTACAGCCCTCTCGCAGTGTCCGGAGCAAGTATGGTGGGTCTGACACACCGGTGTCAATGTGTTCTTTTTTCCATTTCCAGGAGTGTAATTGCGATCAAACTGTTGAGTGTTTCCATTGACCTCTGGGTCACCGTTTCGATAAGTTTCGCGTAGTGCCATTTCTCGTGAACGACTACTCCCAAGTACCGGGGCTCGCGGCGCCGAAGAAGCGTTGGATTTCTGATGAGTTGTCCCTTCAGTAGTAAATAAGTGGACTTGATAGGTGCTACCATCATCTTTGCTCTTCGGCACCACGCTGTCAATATTGAAACAAACGTTTCCACTTTTGGCTCAAGATCCTCGCAGCCACGATCGCCAGCCAGCAGGAGGAGGTTGTCTGCGTAGGCTATGACCTCTAGCACATCCGCACATCCTCACTATTCTTCAAGCTGTCCAGAAGAGGTTCCATGTTAACAGCCAAAAGGAGTGGCCCCAGGACAGAGCCCTGTGGACACCCCTTTGTTATTCTTTTACTGATTTTCCCACTAGGGAACGATAGCCAGACTTTTCTTTGTTCACAATAACTCCTAAGACAGCCATATAACGGCCCTGGGCACTACTTCTTCCGCGGGCAGGAGAAGGGCGAAGGCCACCACAGGTTGTCAGAGGCACCACTGATATCCACCATGATGCCACCTATGTGCTTGTGAGAGGCTGAGTCACAGACCTCAACTGCCAGGGCCATTGCGTCAGACGCCAATGTTCTGGCCGAAAGCCGAACTGCCTGTAACTGATCCCACACAGCGCATGGTTTGCTATTAGTCTGTATGCTAGCAGCTTCTCAAAAAGTTTCCCCAGATGGGCCGGCCGGAGTGCCCGAGCGGTTCTAGGCGCTACAGTCTGGAACCGCGCGACTGCTACGGTCGCAGGTTCGAATCCTGCCTCGGGCATGGATGTGTGTGATGTCCTTAGGTTAGTTAGGTTTAAGTAGTTCTAAGTTCTAGGGGACTGATGACCTCAGAAGTTAAATCCCATAGTGCTCAGAACCATTTTTTTCCCCAGCTGGTCCAGCAAACAGGTGGGCCTATACGATTTTACCTCTCTCTGGTCTCTGTCTGGACCTTTCTTTATTATAACCACACTTGCCTTTTTCCATGTAGAGGCGAAGTTCATGAGCCTCAAACACTTATTACACAGCTTAGTGAGAGGCGCCACCAACTGAAGGGCAAGGAATTGTACCACTTCCGCTATAGTGCCATCTGGGCCTAGAGCTTTGCTCCCATTTAGGGTTTTGATTTGGGCAGCAACTTCCTCTTCCGAAAATACCGATCCTCCATCTTGATTCGGCATTGCTCATGTGAGTCATGCTCAGCATGGGGAGGGGAATGTACTGCTGCAGCCCGCCCACCGATCTCGCCCCTAGGCCAAGAGCACTCCTGAGCTGTTGGTTTCATCAAACCGTCGCCAACGTACTGGTCCCCTTCGACGGCTTAGTCACCGACGATTTCTTTTAGCACTCCTCAGCAAGTATACCCAGCACTGCTGAGAGGCGGATGCACCTCTCGTCCTTCGCTGCCTACTAGCCAGAGCTTCCACGTCTCGGCCAAGGACCCACTCCCACACAGGTGGTCCGCCGGTCACCCAGTCGTTCAGAAATCTGGACCCAACTAACGTGGCCGAACACGCCCACGGGCGCGACGAAGCATCCTTCCCGACTTGCGCCGAGATCCCACGCCCAATATCGAGGTCGCGGGCTTGCAGAGCATCTGGTGTTCTGTGCTCAGCGCGAAGAGGGACGGAAGCAGCAGCCACCCAGCATAGAGGAGTTGCTCTAGCAGCCCGCTGAACCCTCTCCCAAGGGACAGATCTTCGGTCCCTGGACACAGATCCCCCTGTGCCACGTACCATTCCCTTTCGCATCGGGTTGGGTCGCAGCTCTCTCTTCTGACGTAAGGCAACGTCCGAGCGGGCCTGGGAAATGTCGAGCTTGACGTCTGGTACCTCGGGAAAGCAGAAAGATTCACTTGGGAAGGAGAGGCTATGTGTGACACATCACTCCCTCATGTGCCGGCGGCGGGTAGGCCCGCACCAGGCGCACCGCACAAGCGACCGGGGAACTGCGAGCTTCCACCCTCGCTCAACCCATCTGACCTCACGCCAGACGGGATGCTTGCATCCCGTTGGCAGCGACGTGGCGGCGTAACTGGCAGTGCGCGTATTTGAAAGTGCGACCGACCAGATAACGCAATATCATGTACTGACGGACAGAGAGCGTTGAGCCTAAGGTGGGTGGTTTAAAACATTGCTTTGAAATCAGCGGAAAGAATAACTATTGACTTTCAAAGTGTTACCAGCAGTGCCGCTAGCACAATGACTGTCCACAGAGAGTTACAAAAAGATGGGCTACGGTGTCCAAAGCAGTTCCATTGGCGTACAGTTGTCGAGAAGCTCCTCATAAGCTACACATTTCTGAAGTTAATGTTAGGCGACGCATGAAGTGTTGTAAAGAACGATGCCACTGGACAGTGGATGATTGAGGACTAGTGGTTTGGAATGAAGTATCATGCTATACTAAATGGTAATCCGATGGAATGGTTTGGGCTAGGCAAATGCCTGGAGGACGTTAACTACTGTCACGTATAGTGTCAACAGTGAAGTATGTAGGAGGTGGTGTTACCATATTACGCGTTTTTCATGGTTAGGGTGTAGTCCCCTTATTGTGCTTAGAAAAAAGCTAAATGTGGCAAGATATGAACACATTTTATCGTATTGTGGACTGGGTGCAGTAGAGAAACAGTTTGGTAACTCTAGGAATTATGTTGTAAGTTCCTCTGGGACCAAACTACAGATTTCATCGGTCCCAAGACTTACACACTACTTAATCTAACTTTAACTTAGGCTAAGGACAAGACATACACGCACGCCCGAAGGAGGACTCGAACTTCCGACGGGGACAGCTGCGCGAACTGTGGCAAGGCGCTCTAGATCGCGCGGCTACCCCGCGCGGCAAAAAACACTTCGGAGGCCTTGACTGTTTCTGTCAGCATGACAACACATCCTGACGTAATGCAAGATCTGTGAGGCAATGGTTTGTGGACAATAACGTTCCTGAAAAGGACTGACCTGCCTAGGGTTCCTGCTTGAACCCAACGACACAACTCTGGGATACGTCACAACGTCGAGTTTCTTCCATACTTCAGAATCCAACTTTTCTGCTTTCGGCTCTTGGGGAAGAATGAACTCCCATTCCTCCACAGACGTTTAGACACCTCACTGCAAGTGACCCAGCAGAATCCTAGCCGTCAAAAAAGTGTAGGGTGGACACACCTCATATTAATGTAGACTACTAGATGTCCGGATACTTTTGATCAGATAGTGTACTCTTCTCTTATTGCTTCACATCTCTGCAGCTTCACCAGGTGGTCTTCAGTTTCGCGGTGGGCAATAATCATGAGTGTAACATACCTTTCCAAAGATATTGTATACAGGGTGTCCAATTTCAATCTATACCGGCCGATATCTCTGGGCGGCACAATTCTGCAAAAAAAAGTTTCTAGTAAAAGTTGTAAGATTTGAAGGGGGTCATGGAGTGGTTACCTCTAAATGACCTTGAATCCTGTTTTCAAGGTGAATCCAAGGTCAAGTTCATTTTTGCAAATGGTAATCCCTATTTTTTATTCCATATTCGTATTCTACGTGAAAAAATTCGCATTTTTTGTCGGCAACTTTTTTTCGGAAAACCAGTGGTTTGTCGCTAGGGGCCACTTCATTGTGTATCTGGAATTACCTTTTCTTCACACCCGTTGTCGGTCTAGTAAGAATAATGTTCCATTATGTTCTCGCGAACAGTTACAGCAATCTACAATCCTATCGAGTTAAGTCATAAATGCTTAGATCAGTGAAATCAACTGAAATGAGTCAAGTAACCAGAAAAAGTTCGTTAACGAGTGTTGCCTAGACATCCGCCCACGTCCTCAGTGAACTGCTCACAGTGAAGTTAAATGGTTTTTCGTTTTTTTCCCTTTTTCTTCAAGTTGTGGTTTGCGGCTTGTTTATTATTCAAACAACGAAGGTCGTATTTTCGCCCTTGGTGGAACGTGGTGGTGGAACGGTGTGTGTTGCAGTGATCATCACTGAAGCACGAACACCAATTAGGATGCTAGGAAGCTGATGGTACAATTCCATTAAGAATCCGTATTAAATACACGTAAACAGTAAAGTGGCTTCAAAAGCGAGATAAATTTAAAAACGATCGGTATAAAGGAACGAAGTTCTATCACGAAGTTACAACTGCTTCTAAAATAGAAAGAACGTTAAATTATTAAATTCACAGTAACGATAACATAAAACACACCGAAATTGCCCAAGTATAATGTGAAAAGTTGAACCACTTTGAAACCATACTAAGAAAAAAAACTATTTTTACTGTGACGTATAACGTTCATAGTAACTATTTATCTTCAATACCGTATTTAAAAACTTTAATTCAAAGTCATATGGCTATGGGGCTAATAAGAGAATACCTTAAATAATTTTCTGCACATGCTTCAAATCGTAAAAATACGTGTCTTCATATTAAAGGCATGAGAAATAATTGCTTTTGATCTCCAAATGAGCAGCAGAATAGACCAACTCGCATTATATAGTTTGGAGCTCTTCGTGGACACATCAGTTTAAAGCTATTGATCAAATTTTGATGGTTGTTGAAATACCTTCTATTTGTTAAAATGTATTTACGGACACTGAGCCTCACTAACGTCCTCGGCGTCTTCCCACGGCTGTTTCCTATTACTCGAATGCAGCAATGAATGTGAAGCATGTTTCACAGCTGATATTCGGCTCTCACTTTACGTTGTGGTGTGAAAAAGGAATTTCGCGACACGTTTATCTTCCCGATCACCCAGCCGTTCGCTCCTGCACGCATCAGACACTTTTGTCTCGCCAGAGGGTGATGGCGAGAGGGCGGAGGGAGCGACACAGCGAACCTTGCTGGGGTGGCTCCACACGACGGTTGGGACTGTCAGTAGAGTTGCGCTCTACCAAAACTACAGTTAATTAATTTTGGCACAGTACATAAATGACGTAGTAAATGGTAGAATTACCAGTAGTGTTGGTAACATTGATAGGGAAAGAAACATAAATAAATGAATGAGAGAGGAACTGGGCGCTGAAGATTTCTCCTCGTTTTTAGTGTGTTTAATTGTTTGCTTTGTACATACTTAAAACTGTCCATCGTTCAGTGTTAATCGATTGTATATTTTCTACCCTTATAAAATATGCATTGCATTTTATAGATGAAAAATAGCCTCTTGCGTATCTTCTACGCTTTTATGTAACTAAAACAATTACTTTTGATGCAAGTACAGTTTACATGCATGAACACAAAATATCTATATAATTATTGTCGTTATTTTGTACTCAATAGCACATTCTTCATCATGATGATCAGAGGGAGGTGTAGTATTGAGGCAAGGAGAGTACGGGCATACCCTGCATTGTTGCCAGATATATCCAAGATGGCGGCGAAGACGCTATCCTAGATGGCGGCATGTCGACTTGGTAACAACACATGACATCTCCTAGATGGCGGCCATGACGTCATTCAGGATGGCGTATTTTGGCGGGAAGCTAGAATTCTGATGAGAAGATAGGTCAGTTGCGCTACCTGCACTAACCTAACCCCCTCCCCCAGAAAATGGCGGGAAGTTCAAATCCAATCAGGATAACACAGCCTCTACTAACATAAGAAAGATGGTGGGAAAGAAAGGGCAGTTGGGGTACTTCCACTAACACAACTCATCCGACTGCCACCTCTTCCTAGGGATTGGTGCGAAGTTAGAATTTTGACAGCAAAGAAAGGTCACTTAGGCTGTCCCTACTATACTAAGAAAATGGCGGGAAAGAAAGGGCACTTGGGCTACCTCCACTAACCTAAGTCACCTGACCGCAACCTCGCCCTAGGGATTGGCAGAAATTTGAATTTTGTCGGTAAAGAAAGGTCACTTGGGCTATCTCTACTATCCTAACAAAATGACAGGAAAGAAAGGGCATTTGTTCTATTTTCACTAAACTAAATCATTCGACCACCACCTATTCCTAGGGATTGGTGGAAAAAGGACCAAGGCTGCACTGGGCTGCTGGAGAGAGGAAGAAGTGTACTTTATTTATTTTGGGACAATTTATTTAGGGATGGATTTCGTAAGATCACAGCCTACAGGCCTGCAAACCACTTGTAAATAATGCAGTACATTTATGTCAAGAGAGCCAAACAACTCGTAAATTGTCAAAATAATAATCAAAATATCCACGGGTGTGCTGCCGGTCTATAGTGTCCAACGGGCACAATATTTCGGCGATCATACATGTCGCCATCATCAGGTGAACTGACGGACTCAGCTCCTGTGAACGTGCTGGCACGGAGATCCGTACGCTATGGCTGCTCAGAGGGAACTGGGTTCGGTCGTGGCGGCAGCCGATTTAAATACCCTCCGCCCGCGGCGCGCTCCCTCCGCCGTCCGTGCCCCGCACCACGGTCGCGCGGTGGAACAGATTGCGACGGCGTCTGAGATGACGTCGGTGTGATGGCTCTGTCCGCTGTGGTCGTCACAACTATACGTTTGCTCGATTTACTCTTGATTAACCCCATCGCTGGTTCCCAAGCCTTGCTAAGATTATAGCCACAGTCACGGTTTATGAGGTCGTCATTGGTGCGAATTTCGATGGCCTCTCTAACAACGCTGTCCCAGTATATCGACGTCTGTACCAGAATCCTCGTGCGGTCATACTCCATGGCGTGATTTTCCGACAAACAATGTTCAACGACCGCCGACTTGCTCGGATACATCAGTCAGTGTGCCTCTGGTGTTCACGGCATCGATCCTCGACGGTACGCATCGTCTGACCAATATACGACTTGCCACATTGACACGGAATCTGGTACACGCCGGCCTTCCTCAAACCGGGGTCATCTTTGGCGCTCCCCACCAGTGCACGAGTTTTATTTGGAGGACGACACACAGTTTCGACCCGGTGTTTCTTCAGAATGCGGGCGATTTTCCCCGAGAGTGCGCCTGTGTATGGAATAATTGCAGTGCCTACCTCCTCCCTCGCGACTTCATCCATCTCAACAGGTTGTGCTGCAGTGGTTGGGCGGAGAGCACGTTGAATCTGCCACTCTGAGTACCCATTTTTTCGAAATACAGTTCTCAGATGTTCCAATTCCTGGGGTAGACTCCCTGCGTCAGAGATAGTGCGCGCCCTGTGTACTAGAGTTTTAAGTACACCATTCCTCTGTGATGGGTGGTGGCAGCTGTCTGCGTGCAAATACAGATCAGTGTGCGTAGTCTTCCGATACACCCCATGACCCAGGGTGCCGTCAGCCCTTCTCTTGACCAAGACGTCAAGGAAAGGTAATTTACCCTCCGTTTCAGTCTCCATAGTGAATTTGATGTTGGGGTGTATGGAGTTTAGATGTGTAAGGAAGTCAAGGTGTTTATCCATACCATGTGGCCAGATGACGAACGTGTCGTCCACGTAACGGAAAAAGCAAGTAGGTTTCCATACGGATGACGACAGGGCTTCCTCCTCGAAGTTCTCCATGTACAAATTCACTACCACCGGTGAGAGTGGGCTACCCATGGCGACTCCCTCCGTTTGTTCGTAGTATTCTCCATTAAAAAGAAAATACGTGGACGTCAAGACATGCCTAAAAAGTTCAATGGTCTTCTCGTCAAACTTCTGACTAATCAATTCTAGTGACTCTCGCAGGGGTACCCTCGTAAACAAGGAAACGACGTCAAAACTCACGTACGTGAGAGAGTGCAATTCACCCGCCGGAGCCTTGAGTTTATCTCACAGGAATTACTCAAACTACATTTGCAACTGGCTAGTAAGTTCACTTCTTGTTCCTGGGATTGGATTGATGGTGTCACCTGGGTGTCAGCTGATTCCGCCCATAAGAAGGCTACGGGACGTCAAACAGCTAAGTTCTCACGTCTCCTTGACAAACCATCTCTGCAGGTTCCGTGCAAGACTGTCATCAATTTGAGTGGCGTGGTGTTGAGTGATGACGCGGTCTCGGTTTTGCAGAAAGGTCTCAACTTCGCTCCCAACCCCAAGTTCACTCCGGTGGCATAAATTGTTAGTGCTGTTGAACAGGTTGCAGCTCGACTTCCGCCAGAATCAGCCGAGGAAATACGTCGTGAAACTTGTCGTGCGTTGACGAAATCCAAGCCGATGAAGTCAAATATCAGCAGTAAAGAGAGGGAGGCCATTCGTGATCTGAGGGAGCGCTCTGAAATTGTTGTCTTACCGGCTGACAAAGGCAATGCTACAGTTGTTGTCTCCCATAAGGACTACACTGATAAGATGCAGAGCCTGCTAAATGACGATTCCTACCGGAAGATCAGCGTTGACCCTACAAAGAAGGTGGAGAACAAGACGAGGGCGCTTCTCAAGGACGCAGATTTACCGGAGTGTGACGCTAAGAAATTGTTACCCCAAGGTCCGGTGCCGCCTAGACTATATGGACTCCCGAAGGTTCACAAAGAGGGGGTACCATTACGCCCCATTGTCAGCAACATCAGGGCCCCTACATATTTGTTGGCCAAATACCTGACGGGAATATTAAGTCCTTATGTGGGTAAATGCCCTCATCACATCCGTAATTCCGTGGATTTTGTTAAACGCCTTGATAGCTTCAGGTTGGATGAGTCAGATATCATGGTGAGTTTTGACGTCGTTTCCTTGTTTACGAGGGTACCCCTGCGAGAATCACTAGAATTGATTAGTCAGAAGTTTGACGAGAAGACCACTGAACTTTTTAGGCATGTCTTGACTTCCACGTATTTTCTTTTTAATGGAGAATACTACGAACAAACGGAGGGAGTCGCCATGGGTAGCCCACTCTCGCCGGTGGTAGCGAATTTGTACATGGAGAACTTCGAGGAGGAAGCCCTGTCGTCATCCGTATGGAAACCTACTTGCTTTTTCCGTTACGTGGACGACACGTTCGTCATCTGGCCACATGGTATGGATAAACTCCTTGACTTCCTTGCACATCTAAACTCCATACACCCCAACATCAAATTCACTATGGAGACTGAAACGGAGGGTAAATTACCTTTCCTTGACGTCTTGGTCAAGAGAAGGGCTGACGGCACCCTGGGTCATGGGGTGTATCGGAAGACAACGCACACTGATCTGTATTTGCACGCAGACAGCTGCCACCACCCATCACAGAGGAATGGGGTACTTAAAACTCTAGTACATAGGGCGCGCACTATCTCTGACGCAGAGAGTCTACCCCAGGAATTGGAACATCTGAGAACTGTATTTCGAAAAAATGGGTACTCAGAGTGGCAGATTCAACGTGCTCTCCGCCCAACCACTGCAGCACAACCTGTTGAGATGGATGAAGTCGCGAGGGAGGAGGTAAGCACTGCAATTATTCCATACACAGGCGCACTCTCGGGGAAAATCGCCCGCATTCTGAAGAAACACCGGGTCGGAACTGTGTTTTGTCCTCCAAATAAAACTTGTGCACCGGTGGGGAGCGCCAAAGATGACCTCGGTTTGAGGAAGGCCGGCGTGTACCAGATTCCGTGTCAATGTGGCAAGTCGTATATTGGTCAGACGATGCGTACCGTCGAGGATCGATGCCGTGAACACCAGAGGCACACTCGACTGATGTATCCGAGCAAGTCGGCGGTCGCTGAACATTGTTTGTCGGAAAATCACGCCATGGAGTATGACCGCACGAGGATTCTGGTACAGACGTCGAGATACTGGGACAGCGTTGTAAGAGAGGCCATCGAAATTCGCACCAATGACGACCTCATAAACCGTGACTGTGGCTATAATCTTAGCAAGGCTTGGGAACCAGCGATGGGGTTAATCAAGAGTAAATCGAGCAAACGTATAGTTGTGACGACCACAGCGGACAGAGCCATCACACCGACGTCATCTCAGGCGCCGTCGCAATCTGTTCCACCGCGCGACCGTGGTGCGGGGCACGGATGGCGAAGGGAGCGCGCCGCGGGCGGAGGGTATTTAAATCGGCTGCCGCCACGATCGAACCCAGTTCCCTCTGAGCAGCCATAGCGTACGGATCTCCGTGCCGGCACGTTCACAGGAGCTCAGTCCGTCAGTTCACCTGATGATGGCGACATGTATGATCGCCGAAATATTGTGCCCGTTGGACACTATAGACCGGCAGCACACCCGTGGATATTTTGATTATCAAATACGCCGGGAGAAACTCAAGAATCACAAAATAATAATCCATCTAAAAGTCTCTGCAAACATGCTTGCTAACCGTCAACTGTCGAAATCGTGCACCAGTCTTTATTTAAACAATTTGAGGCACCTACACCATCCAGTGTGTTCACCATGAGGTCCAGAGTCCAACTGACCTATTACACAGTACCACCATCAGAGGGCAGTGTCGTCCGTTCTGTGACGTAATCCAAGATGGCGGCCATGACGTCAGATGATGACAAAAGTTCTGTTGTCCAAGATGGCGGATTTAGGCGCGAAACAGTGTGTTCACCACCAGGTCTGGGTCTAGTACATAGTACCGCCACAAGAGAGCACTGTCGTCTATCCCATGACATAACCCAAGATGAATGTCTGGAGGAGAAAATTACTCAGCCTGCTCTGGGCTGCTGGAGAGGGGAAGGAGTGTACTTTATTTATTTTGCAACAATTTATTTAGGGGTGGATTTTGAAAGATAGTATATTTATCACACTGAAACATAAAACACACTGACATGCTAGGGGTCACGCCACACAGCCCACAGACCTGTATACTAAAATAATGCTCTGCAGACATGCAAACAACTTGTGCATTACCAAAATACTTTCAGTACAGACATGCAAACTACTCCTACATAATGCAGTACAGTGATGTGCACACACGAAATCATCTCGTACATCATCCAAATAATGCATAGAACAACCCACAGACCTGCTCTCAAACAATACGTGCAGGCACCGCCTGCCGCCCCACCCCCCCTGTCCACAGGACCTCACATGCTCCCAGGTGTAGAAATGCACCGACAACCCCCACAAAGTGACGCAGACACCAGCTGCCAAGCCATGCATGGGGGCCTGTTCAAGTCCCTCAAGCATGAGGTGGTGACATCCCTTTTCTACTTGGTACCTGAGAAATTTCTCTGTAAATGTGTGTTCATCTAGGCACCATTGCTGACATGACCGGACAGGAGCAAAGACCTATTTGCAGTGTGTGCCGCCACCACAGCGAGCCACAGCCGGATGCAAGCCAGTGTGAGCCATAACTCTCACTCTGCTGCTGACGGCATGTGAAAGTTTACCGTTCCTGCCACAATGACGCATAGCTGTGGTGTGGGTCCAGTTGGAGCACTGTTCGCAGTTGTTTTCTGCGGATGAGACTTTCAGTGGTAAAATTATTTTGCACATATCGCTAAATTGCACTGACAGTTAAACCCCCAAAAGTTGTCTACAGATCACCAAGTACATACAAGACTCACAAGAATATTGGAAGCCAGGAACATATTTACCCGTGTAACTACAATTAAATATTACAACTGCTGCTACAGTCTGACACTGATCGATGTACAGGTAATGTCTCCTCTTGATGGCTGTGGTTCTGGAATGAATCTCAGTATCTACAGCGCACATAATTTTCCACATAAAAAAATCTCTCTCATACCCTCGCATTTATCTATGTGCTGAATCTATACGTCCCTCACGGTCCGACACACATTCATCTTCTCCGGTCATGCCACAACATAAGACACAGTAGCTTTACAATACAATGTAACACTTTTTACACAAACTGTGAGTTATCTTTCATACCTGTACAGCACATGAAAAATTTATGGTAGGCCTATACTCACTACAGCTGTATGTCTCGATTCTCCTCAGTCCCAAGAATTTATCTGACAAACTCTTACAATCAGCGCTTCTGGAAGGTGCTGCATCCTGCCAAGATTCTCTCAAACAAGTGTTGTGAAGGACAGGCATCAGGCACTGTGTGTGATAATGAATACTGCACCCGTGGATGTAATGCTTCGAAAGACATCATTGATGCAGGTTGGTATACTGTAATCATCTTCACTATGGATGGAACAACAAGGAAAATGCGAATTCGTTCTTCCTCTTGGTTCTAATGTGGCACCCGGTCCATCACATGTTACCCTTCCTGCTTCCAACATACACAAACGTTCTCACCACTATGTAGATACTCCTATATCCCAGCACAAATGATGTCTTGTGAATTAATGGGGGTTAAGATTGCCTCTTATCGAATTTACCCGCCGAATTACTGATGCCATCGATGTGGAAGCATCGTCCACCTTTTTCTTTCTGGAGACGAGACTTTCAGCGGCAAAAAAACTGTTTTACACTTACCAACATATTGCACCGACAACTAAACCTCGCAATGTGCCCTACATATCGTCAAATATGGAAAGACTCTTACTCAAATACACTGCTCTCCAACTGAGGACAGGAACTAGAATATTAGAGCATGAAACCGATCTCCAACCCAGCAATATATCATCGCTTACTGTGTCGATGTAGTAAACATACAATTCATATCCTATACCATACAAAAATCACCCCTTTTAAATCCTTCATACATATACCGTGATGACTGACAGCGCCATAGATATACTCACAGCACTAGATATTTCCCTGCGAGGTTGGCAGTCATCCACTCCCAACTGGTGACCAGAGCGCCCTCAGCGGGCCGAAGTTATTCTCAGAACTATTCTACGTGTTACTGTTTCTAGTCCAGACCTGTTTCCCTGCAGTGACATTTTTAAACAAGATAATATGATATGTCACAAGGCCAGGAGTGTGATGGAGTGGTTCGAGGAATACAGTGGCGAGTTTCAATTGATGTGCTGGTCTCCCAGTTAGCCAGATATAAACGTCATCGACACATCTGGGATGTGATTGAACATGGCGTCAGAGCTCATCGCCCCCCTCCCCGGTATTTACGGGAATTAGGTGACTTGTGGGTGTCCCTTCAGCGACCTACCAAAGCCTCACTGCTTCCTTGCCACGATGCGTCGCTGCTGTTATCTGTGCCAAAGGTGGACATACTGGCTATTAGGTGGGTGGTCATAATGTTATGGCTGACCAGTATACTGTTCGTATTATCTTTCTGTGATATATGTTTTACAAATACAATCATTGGTTTGCAACACTGAAAACTTTATTTTCAGTCGGTTAACTAGTTAATTCCACATAACATGAATAGTTTCCACTACCTCCATCAAAATTATAAAGAATGATGTAGTATACAGGCAATAGACACATGGCTGAATCTTTGCAATGAAAATGAAAACTGTCATCTATGTACGAATGCATGCTGACGTGGCAGTATCTATTAATGAAATATTCTCGGATCATCTACACTATCATAATGTTCCTGATATGGTAAAAGGTTACATCTTACTCTTTTCATGTTAACCATGCTGATTGTGTAAAATTTTAAAATTTAGCATTAGAAGTATTGCAAATGCCGCTAGTTTTAAGGTAAATATTTGTGTACACAATAAGACTTGCACAGAATAAGTTGCTACTGTTTGGCCGTAAAATTTGCTTTACCACCTGTCAGACGTTTAAAGTTATTTTTTAAATAACTGAAGACTTTTACATCGACATATTGCACTGGTATCTTGTATTTACTGCTGTTGCTTCCCAGTTCATTTGCTACTACATTGCCAATGCCGTCATTCTTCCTCGTATTTTTATACTCACAATGTGACATATCTAACAAAATACGAAAACGATTCAAAAAAGTTTCTCTGAACAAGTGAGAATGTCGGTACATGCACTAGCTGGCGCGGTTCTGAGCCGGTGCGGCAGAAAACACGATCTGCAACGAACAGGCGGCATCGTGACAAAACGACGCACCACCGCGGCGACACTGACGGAAAACGCGTCTGTGTGGGCAGCTCCACTGCACAACGCGTGTTACAAAATAGAATCTGCACCTAGCGCTTACGCTCTCTCGAATGTCTCGGAGCGTTCGACGTGGAGTAACTGCACTCGACTTCTGCCACGCTCGTTGGAGCATATCGTGCTCGAATTGCCCAACCTTCTAGATAGCCGCTTGCTGCTGCAGGATCGTGATGTGTGAACGTGAGACGAAGGCGTATGTGCAAGCGAAATTTGATTCGAAAAATATATCCTGATTGCGAAAGACGGTGTTTGTAACAGTGTCTGGAACAGATATTCACGAGAGACTGATAATGATGGAAATCATGCCTGCTTCGTGTCAGGTGCTCCACTCTCCTATCTTACAGGTCCACCGGCACATATTGAATGCACACGTTCGCAGAACACTACAAAGTGTGTTTTCGAATCACTTACAGTTTCAGTGAGAGCTACAGTAACTAAAAATAAGTAGAAATGGTACCAAAGATCTTCATTTATTTATATTAACACCAGGTGGAGAATTTACCACTCATGTCAAAAGCGTGTAAAAATTGGTTCAAAATGGCAACATGTGGCCATCTCCAAAATTTTGCACCATTCTATGAAATCAGCACGGAACACTGAAAGAAACACCGATGAAATACAGGCGAATACGGTGCCCACTATTGTTCATGCCGTAGGCTTGAATGCAAATGCATATACAGTGGATCTACGGACTGAAACAAACGGAAAAATGTGTTACCTATCTGTTACTGCGAACTTTGTTAAACAAGAGCAGGCACAGCTAAATGTGGTATAGGTGATTACTCAATTTTCTGGCACTAAAAAATCTGGAGAAATTATCAAGAAGCAAATTGAGGAAACATTATTTAACTTAGGAACAAATTGCTAGCATCTTAATTATATTTAATTTGTCACGCACCGAAGCGCAAATTCATGCAGAGCATTACAATCCTTTCAGCATTACACAAGTCTAAATACACTCATGAAATTTTTTTCGAAGCCAGTTATTTGAAAAATAATTTATGCTGCCAAAGATCGTATCTGTGTCATGAAGAAACCTGGTGTTTGGAAGTCACTACAGATAAGCTTGAGGCAAGAAACAGAGCTAGGTGGACTGTTCATTTATTATACTATAGTATGCAGTTACGTAGTATGGTGAAATCGTAGAACTGCTTGCGGGAACAGTGTCTCTGAAAAATTTACTGGTTACGACAGCAAAACTGCAAAAGAACTCGCGGCATTTTTAGAGCCATTGAAAGATGCAAGAGAAATTCTGGAGGGCTAGAAGTGTGTTATATTTCAGTTTGTTTTGTTGTGGGTGTATAAAATAAAAAGTCGTAACGCACAGCCTGAAGGTAAAGAATTATAGTTTCGTGTTTAATATACACGCTGCGTGTCCAGCGAATGAAAATCGAACTTAACTGCAAAACAACGTTTTCAGTATCAGTCGTATTTTGGCAGTACAGTACAACTGTCCTATTATCGTCTACGAACTGTAGATACTAAGACCGCTGTCTCTGTCTCGTAGAGGTGAATGTCGAAATTCGGACGGTACACAGAAGAGTAACATTTCCGTGGTCCTCCTTCCGATTAATAAAAATTATATCTGTTTTGCGATAGAGATGGGACTTTAAAACAGTGCGTCAAATTTTTAATGAATTTAGTTAGAACAAAACTATGTCAGTAAGGTCTTACTCTGTTGTTGTGATATCTGTAAATATTTATTCAGGGCCGCCGAGAGAATGTCAGCCGCGCTCACCAACCAAGAAAATGTAGTCTCTGTTTGTCATGATGAGTAGCCAGTAGACCACGTCATGCAGGATATATTGACGAGATTGACTTTTATTTAACCCGAACTGATAGTTGTGACGGCGACGATCCGCATGAGAAGTGGGAGAGTTATAGTAGTCTCTTTCCAAGCAATATAACTAAGCGAGAAGAAAGTTTCGTGTTCCAGGCTAAAATGTGGTATTTCAGTCGACAGGGGACCTTATTGCGAACAGACGAAGCAGACTTGATCCGAAACGAGTAGATGATATCCTGTCAATTCATTATTACAACAATGGTAACAGAGAATGATTTGGAGATAATTTTATTTCTATTAGATTATTTCTTAAGTGATAAAATTCACATATGAAAATTTGAGTTGATAAAGCAGACGGTGTTATAAAAAGGAGCTTTGTGATTTTTCACTCCTAGACCGAACATCTTTACAAAGGCTGGTAGTTACTTAGTTATCCTGTGAAACCTTAAACTGCTTCCAGACTGTCTTTATTGTTGAAAGCAAGCAGTTTTCTCTTATAGATCATAATGATGTCGTCATTAGACAGTACCATCCAGGAATATCATCTACAGGTAAATAAATGGATATGACTGTAGTTCCATGAGAGGGTGGGTGTACGTCAAAAGCAAGAGCAACCTGCAGACACACAGGGTTACTACTACAATTTTATTCATTTATTTATTTTTGAATTGGGGTATCAAAGGCCATACAGTCAACAGTAGTTACAAAAGTGCCGTGTTAACATAATTACAGTTTCCACAGAGCAGAACAATAAAAAATTCGACATCCAAGCATTAGGTCTTAATGTTAAATCAAAACGCTAAAAGACGGACGCTAAACATCCAGCAGTAGTTACAACAGAGAAAGGTTAACATTAGTGCACTTTACACGATAGAACAATGATAAGAGTGTGAAGTACCAAGATAAGGTGGTAATATAAATTAAAAACGAAAAATTATGACCCATGTTTCGAACCGGGGCGGTTACATAGGAGAATGACATCCCCAGCAACTTATAATTTGAAAGCTGGACAACGGCATTGTTTACAAAAATAAGTTCTTAATGAAAAGTATAACCACAGGCACACATCCCAGTTTTCGAACTGGGCTGGTTCCATGGGAGGACAAGATCCACACAACTTAGAGGTCAATGCGTCAGACCGGCTTTGGTACATGCCAATATGACCTGGTTCAGATCCGCCACCGCCTTTTTGTCCTGGTCACAATGTTCAGAAGCGATGATTTTCAACCGGTGTAGTTGTGCGGGATAACTAGCGCCCGTGTCCCAGCCTCATGCGAATAAGAACTGATACATGATGTCTACTAAGCTTCACTGAAGTGAACTATGGCCGACAAGAGACGTTCGGTTCTATGGCCACCAGGTGGCCGCTCTTATAGTGCTTGGATACGTGAAATTCACAATTCCAGTCGTGATAAGCGGCTATCTTGACGGTCGAGTTGAAATTCGTATAAGGAACTGGTGCTGGACGGAACTGTCTCCCCATAACGCTCCTCTTAGAGAGGTGGTCAACAGTTTCGTTACGGAGAATGCCGTGATGCCCTCTTATCCAAAGTTAGTAGATGTCAATGTCCTATGGCCTCCAAGATATCCAAGACATACCTGTTAGTCTGTTTATCAAACGCTAGATGTTATAGTTTCTGCAGCACTCTTTGGGAGTCCGTGAGGGTTAATAAAAACTAGAGTGTCTCCGTACCATAGTAAATAGCCTCCGTGATGGCTAGTAACTCCTCCGTGTAGATAGGCGATTGAGACGGCGGTGAAAACATTTGGTATGTGTCTCTAGAGGGTCTGAAGAAAGTATCCAACGCCCGCCTCTGTTTTAGAGCCACCCGTGGTGCTGCAAGCATGCTGTGGCCAGTGTCGGGTAAGGAAGTGCTTCAGGTCGTGATTAAAATTCGTCTCCGTTCTGAAATCGGATAATAAGTACGACACCGGGGCTGAGGTGAAGAAAGTACCAAACGAAGAGGTAAAGCAAGGGAGTTTCGATTCTTGTAGGACTAGTGATAAAATATGTCGCCATTTCTCCTTGCTGCGAGTTAGTAAGGCAGTACGGATTGTCATTCGTCTGTGAGGTGCCTGCGTCAGCCCCCAAATTGAACCAACGCCTTCAGGGAGCCGCAATCAGTTATGGAAGACCGACTAACGAGAAATTTGTGAGATATCGTCTGCCGACATATGGTGAGTGGCATTGCAGACGCTTCGACGAACAGTGAGTTGGTTTGCGTTTATTTCATGGCTCCAAGAAGAAGTCAAGCATCCTGTAATGGAGGACATCGAGTTTACGCAAAGTCGATTTCGCCGCGTTACCATGGACGATGTTGCCGTAATCGAACACAGAGCGGATCAAGACCATACAGAGTTACGAGGACGGTTCCTCTCCCCACCAAGTTCTAGAAAGCATCGGTAATATACTCGCAGTGTGTTCCATCTTGTCTTTTAAGTACGCAACATGACGTGTCCACGTCAGTTTGCAATCAAAGTGGACGTCAAGTAGCTTAGCACGTGACTGAACAGAAAATTTGAACAGACCAAGCTCACGTTCAGATGAGGAGTAATTGTGTTCGTTTACTCGTGAATATTACCACCGTACATTTTTCGGACGAAAAAGTGAGTCCATTTCCTAACTCCCATGTGGCCTGCATGTCACATGCGTCGTGAAACCATAATCTAGTCATTCAAAACCATGGTGTAAACGTCGTCCTCGTACTGAAGAACTTTGACGTTGGGACTAAACAGAGTCTCCAGGTCGGCGACATACAAGATGAACAGTATGGGACTCAATACCGCACCCTGCGGAAGACCACGGGCGGCTTGTATAACAGGTTGTCGTGGTCATGGACATAATCGATACGATAGCCGTGCAAACCATAGACAATTCGTAAAAGCTATACCGCGAGTCGTAGCAGTTTCATATTGTTATTGAGCTCAGGAATCGTAAAACTGTCATAAGCTTTCGATAAATCAAGAAATCAAGCTGTCAAGTAAGTCAGGAAGGTTTTTTCAGCGTCCATTGCAAGAAATGTGATACTGTCAATAGTACTTCTGCGTTGCAAAAGCCGTATTGCGCCCAGGGGAGCAAGTCTGGATTTTCTAACCACCATCCTATGCGGAACCTGAGGAAACGTTCAAAGTTTTCAATATGGGCACCAATATTTGAGTCATCGAGTCATCTGCAATGCTTCCATCCTTCCAGATGTCAGTAAATATGCTCACAAGAACGCATTTTGCATTATCCGACAAACTGCTGATCGTGGATCTCGTCGTACCTGGGTGATGTTCCCTTTGAATCCATCTGAGCCTTGTGGAGTTAAACGAGGGAGAATGATGAAGTGAAACCATCTCGAATATCGGCAGCATTGTCGGTCACAGAGAGGTCAATGCGTGCTGGCAGTGCAGTGGATGGTGATATAAAAGTCAGTAAACTAACTTGTCCAGTTCTGCAATCACTTCGAACGCGCCGGTTTCCGTCTGAACAAGGAAATTATTGCCCAGATTCGCCAACAGCAGTTTTCGTGGAGAGATGATCACAAAATTTCCTCCAGTGTTCTTTTCTGCAGGCCTTGATAAAGGGCTCAGTTGCTGAATGAATCCGTTTGTAAGCAACATAGTTCTCCAATGTGGTATGTCATTTCAGTCGACCGCAAGCTAGCCTCTTTTGAGCCATCCGACTAGAAAATTCTTACTGCCACTGGGGAACTGGCTGTCTGCTGATGCTTGTGATCGCCTTCTTCTGTAGAGTATGAATCGATGCTGCTACATTGAGATGGTTTCGAAGAATAATAAATGGTTCAAATGGCTCTGAGCACTATGGGACTTAACAGCTGTGGTCATCAGTCCCCTAGAACTTAGAACTACTTAAACCTAAGTAACCTAAGGA
The DNA here is from genome assembly GCF_021461385.2 of Schistocerca piceifrons. Taxonomy (NCBI): domain Eukaryota; kingdom Metazoa; phylum Arthropoda; class Insecta; order Orthoptera; family Acrididae; genus Schistocerca; species Schistocerca piceifrons. Next base: position 584,500,354 of record NC_060149.1, read on the forward strand.
CATCACACACATCCATGCCCGAGGCAGGATTCGAACCTGCGACCGTAGCAGTCGCGCGGTTCCGGACTGCGCGCCTAGAACCGCGAGACCACCGCGGCCGGCGAAGAATAATACACCTTGTTTGCGGGGGCGTCACGGTGGGGGACGGTGAAAGTTGTGTGTCCATTATTGCGCAATATCGGGACCAAACCGCGTTCGTGACGTTTCATTTATGAGACTACATACAGACCGTAACATGGGTCTGAGTGATTGGTGATGTAAGAAGAGCTTAGTGGCAAGACCCCATAGGATAAGGAATATAATCCATGTAAAATGCGAGGAAACAGAAGCCAAACACAAGGTCAAGTCGACGGCTGAGGGTTGTTGATCCGGTAATAGAATGTAGAGGAATCATCATTGAGGACGATGAGATTGAGCTCGCCGAGAATCTCTAGAATCCCGACACCCAATGTATTATTAAACGCGCAGCTCCCTAGTCTGACGTGCGCGTTAAAATCTCCACAGAATCGGAAAGGAGGGTACCAATCTTCGAAGGGAATATACGACCGCGGCCGGCAGTAGATGGCCACAATAGTTATTCGATCGATTGGAGATGAGAGCCTGACCGCTCTAGCTTGAAAGCTGTCGATAGTCATGTGATATCAGTGTTGGGGTGTGGTACAGCACGTTATTGCTGAAGAGGGCAACTTCTCCTCGAACATCCTCTCTGCCTTGTCAGTATACCGGATATTCTCGAAGCCGGACGACGGTATCTGACTGAAACTAAATTTCAGAGATGGCTGCCACTGATATCTTCCGCGCCCGAAGTTCCTGTTGGTGAACATCCTACAGATGCTGCATTCCATTGGAGGGTACTAAATCCCACAATAGCTGCTAGGCGTTAAGAGGGTCGTTAGTAATTGTCGTGTAGGCAGTATTTATGAGTTCCAGTTGGCTGTGTCTTCACATATTCAACGAGGTGAAGGATAAACCGGATGATTTTTTCAATGACATACTCGCTGTTATTACGAAGCAGCGGTAATTGTTTACCATACTGAGAAGGATATCGGTTGTGTGATAAAAAGACTCGGGGAAGATGGTGAGAGATAGAATATACTTGACTAATATGTAAAAAGTCCTGTAGCCAGGCTGGTCAGAGAATGTGCCATTTCGATGCACCTCACGTGCCACAGGCAGCGCCCGATCTGTCTTTGACTGAAAGTCATTCCGATGACGTCCGGCTCCCTAAGGGAGGGAAATCAACTGGGGTGGCACCGGCTGTGGCAGTGGTCTTATGGAATAGTCTTGTTTAGCGAGGCGGTTGTGGTGAGAGCTTGCTGGTAGTGACGGAAAATTTGTGAGACTTTGGGGACTGGGAGGCTGTCGTAGGGCAGCTGAGTATGTGTGCTGCGATCTACCAGTTACCCTTCCCGCGTAGCTCCTTGCACATTGTTGCTCTTGATAAAGGAGAAATACCACATACGACCTATCTGTAACTGGATACTGAACAGAGAAGATTAAGCAGGTTGGAACCGTCGCCGTGCATGAATGCTTTCGGTGTTAACCGCCGCACCTGCTGCAACGAGTATGGCGTCTGCACCGGTTCGCTCGACCATGAGAATGTCAGCGATTTCTACAATGGATTACTGGGGTGATGTACGGTTCCACCGAACAGCGTGTCCCCCAGACAACAACATATGAGGCTAAAGTTCGTGAACAAAATGCACAACGCAGACTGGAATCGGCACCGTTAATTCGGGATTTGAATTATGTTCCCTGGTGTAGCATTTGATTCTTACGACAGGGTACATACTCTTCATTCCGTCGGCTACCTCCTTATACATCAGACTAATGTCAACACCGCGAATAATGCCATATGTATGGAGTAGGAAGCTGTGGGCATACACATCGAGCTGATGACATTTGGGAACAGTGGTCACTATTAAATTATTGGCAGCCGCAACGGACTTCAGTTCCGTCTTAACTCTATTGCTTGCCACGAAGATAATGTATGGGCCTGCAGATCGACTGTGCCGATTTTGGACGCTAGGCAGCGCAACTGCATCGTGAGGGCTCGATGGGTGATCATGAGAGTATTCTGTGATTGTCTGCACTGTGCCGCCAGCGGAAGGGGGATCCGAACCCGGTATCTCACACATATCACAGTCCCGGACAGTATTAGAATCGAAACAGAGCCGTTTACTAAGGGGTCGCTTTGTTGCTACGGATGGTCAGATTCATTGGCGTCAGGTGACAGGCTGTCGGGGTCACAGTGATGGCTGACATGCTGACTGACCTGATGTAGTTGATGTTATTGTTGATGATATTATTGTTGTTGCAGTTGCTCATACTGTTGTTACTGGCCCAGTTGTTGCTACTGAAGTTTATGTTGATATTGGTGCAGAAGTTGCTGTTCCTGATGGTGCTGTTGCCCACGTTGTTGTAGAAATTGCAGGTCCGGGGACGGCGGTTGACCCTGCTGGGCTTCACAATGAATTGCAGACATCGCCGACAACGGGACATCTGTCGGTGCCTTCTGATGGCAGATTTCCAGTTCCGACAATATGACAGGGGCGACGGTTATCACTGAAACAACTGGTTTTCGACCACTCCGGTATTTTTTCATCTCCAGTTTAAACCGACTGCCAAAACCGCTCAAAATAACCGGCATCTGAAATAGCCGATTTTCGGTTTTTAGTTGCTGCTGTTTCCAATAATAAACGCAGATATCGAACAAAGACTGAAAACATTCTACGACACCCACAGACTTTTGGATTAAACGTTCAAGGTACATAGAATCAAACTATCAAATAAAATAGGTAAATAAAGAAAACTCCGTCAGCGTTCGCTGCTTTTCTCGAAAAGTAATGAGAGGTTGAATATTACAAAAAATTCACCGATATTCTTCTACTGATCCTAATTTTTTAAATCTCTGTTAAAAATCCCATTATAATCGAGGACCGTACCACTATTTGGGCATTACGAATAGCCAGTGCTAAGGGGTGAAAAATAAGTTTGCAGAACTATATTTATCGTGTTCAGTTGTCCTTTTCTAAGAGCTGCAAACAGATAAGGCACATTATATGGACACAGGCAGCAGATTAGCCAATTTCTCTTTTTATTATAAACTATGAATGAATTGCTAAGTTTTTAGTTTATCACTGTTGCCATAACTTCCTTTGTGTTTTATTATTTCATAGAAATCATACACAAGGAATAAGCTTTTGTGTGAAATTTGTAGCGTTGTTTTTGTTTAACTATTTCAAACGAAAACTCGTTTTTTAGTCCAGAATGTAACTGGTTTTTTCCTGACAGAAAATGGTCTTCCAAAAATTTCAAATGAATATAGATAGTGGGCGAAATATAACATTTACGAGGAAGGATGCCATGAGAATAGTTCAAATTCAATAATAAATTTATCCAATGCCGAATACTTATTGTCCAGTCTGTTCATAATTATTCGTTCTATAATGTGTTGAGTTCACTCCTTTCATCAGCAATGATATCATTCAATGAGGATATCAGTTTTTCAGAAGCAACAAAACGCACCCCAAGTTCGTTTATGAAAAAAATGTTTTATCTAAAACCAAAAATTTTAGCACCTCTGCTACGGCAAATTGATACATTTGTTTTATACCCAGTTATCTGCAAAAAAGGAAAAGACCTGTTATAACCGAGAACAAACAAATACCGAAAAATATCGGTTATTCGGGACTAACGTACCGGTATCGGTTTTAACCGATCGGTTCTTCCCAATCTCTACTGTATGACCTGACCAGTGTCAGAGGGATCGGCCATTAGTGAGGTTAACAGTGAAAGTGTGGTTAAGAAAAGTCACACAATGTCGGCCTACACTACTCTACACATAAACGTTTCCATTCTACGGGAACGACGGTACGAGTATAAAAACACTTACAAGAATACGAAGCGCCATACTCCTTCGCGCAACGTAAATAACAGACGACCTCGCAGAGCTTACCAGGAAGTGCTCGCTGTGAGAGCTCGCTTCAAAGCAGCTGCTGCTGCTGCTGCTGCGGCTACTACTACTACTACTACTACTACTACTACTACCACCGCTCGTATTACGTTCACAACAGCAGCACAGTGAGCGCGCCATTCCGGGCGACCTCTGCCCCCACCCTCTCGCTCCCGGCTCATCGATCACTGCCTGCTCGCTTTGTGCATTCATACTCGCGTACGTCGTGCCCAAGCGCGGTGAGCTGGAGCAAGTAGGGGGAGCAAAACACCTAATTTGCAGACCTCTATTACACAAATCAGGTGTGCCGTGGCAGCTGCGGCGCGATTTGTGCCGCATCAGTGTGGGGACCGCTTAAAGAAGAACATGTATTATACGTAATAATATACAACCAGCAAACAGTAGATAAAATAATTAATTAAATAATATACAGGGTGTTTCACAGTTCATCTAACACACTTATAGAGGTTGTAGAGGGGATTTAATACAACAAGTTTTACATAGGAATCTATGTCCGGAAACGTCACCCAACGGCGTTACAGAACATCAAAGTTATAGACGCCTGTAAATGTATGTATATACAGGGTAATTCCGTAATGATGTTACAGACTTTCAAGGATGAAGGAGATGGAGAAATGTGGAATACATGTACCAGTATTGTTGTTGCTAAGATTATACAGTAGGCAAATTTCAGAGGTGGTAGTATAGACCAAGATAAAAACAAATATCTTGTAAACATGGGCTCCAAAATGCATATCTGAGGAGATATAATCACTTTTTTATCGTCGCTAGTGTGGAGCACGTCTCCTCTATTGAACAAGTGCCCATAGCTCTTAACGTAAGCATTTTAGAGCCCATATTTACCAGACATTTTTTCTTGTTTTGGTTCATACTACCACATGCTTAGGTAGTCCGTTCAGCTGCAAAAAACTACAGTGCCAGGGCTGCATAGTGGTTAGCGCATCCGCCAAGTGAGTAGGAGATCCGGGTTCGAGTCCTCACATTGATAAAAATTTTCATTCCTTACTTCAGTCTGCATACATACGGTGTAGATGTCTGAGACTTGACAATATCTCTGGAACCACAGTTTCATTTGATTTTCTTTAACATCAGTACAGATACATCTAAGTCTTACAATTAGTTTTGAATTTCTTTGAATCTTATTCTAATTTTTGAGTATTTTCTGAGATTTTAATGGGTGGCAGTTTTCAACATGTTTAAGTGTTAAGGCAGACCGTGAAACGTGCGCGGGTAGCGCAGTTAAAAGTACATTCATAGTCGTCCTTAATTCTAAACCGTAATCCGTTCCTCTCGCTGCTGCGTTCATTGATGGAATATGAAGGAAATAAATAAATCAGAGTTCAAGCTATAACTGCAGTTCTTTACACGATCGTTTACGATCCTTCTCAGAGTAATTGTCAAGGATGAGATCGCCATGAATACATCTACGGCAGTTGCTTGTCTGTATTAATCAGAGCTACGTCTGTTTCCTCCATATTGCCTTAAACTGTACTCATTTGACAATGATCTTGACCGGGATTGAACAGGTTCGTGAGGAACAAAAAAATGGTTCAAATGGCTCTGAACACTATGGGACTTAACTGCTGTGGTCATCAGTCCCCTAGAACTTAGAACTACTTAAACCTAACTAACCTAAGGACAGCACACACATCCATGCCCGAGGCAGGATTCGAACCTGCGACCGTAGCGGTCGCGCGATTCCAGACTGTAGCGCCTAGAACCGCTCGGCCACTCTGGCCGGCTCGTGAGGAACAACCTAGAGCTGCGAATTTCATCATTGTTATCACAAATTATGCGAAACATGCACAGATGAGCAGAAGAGCATGACCACTGCTTAATAGCTTGTTGGTTCAACTTCGGAGTGCAATACAGCAGAGATTCTACGGCCCATGGATTCGACGAGTCCATGGTAAGTTGCTGGAGGTGTGTGCCACCCGATATCTACGCACGGGTCATGCTATTCCTGTAAATTAGGGGCCGTTGGCAGGTGCGCGTGGAGGACGCGCTCGGTGTGTTCGATTGCGTTCAAATCGCGGAGTTTTCCATTATTACCACAAGTTCTGTGGCAACCAGGCGAATGCCCCCCCGCCATGACATAATACTGCCTGGACCGCCTTTGCCCGAGGCGCGGCGCTGGTTTCGTGTCACCGTTCGCCTGGATGACTACGCTTCCGGATACCACCATCGACCTTGCGTAACAAAGAAACTGATTTATCCGACCAGATGGCACTTTTACATTGTTCCAAGGAGTAATTTCGATGAGCCTGTACTCACTGCAAACGTATTTGACGATGTCGTTGGATTAACATGGAAATATACCGAGGTGACAGAAGACATGGAATACATCCTAATATCGTGTCGGACCTACTTTCTCCCTGCCTAGTACATCAAATCGACGTGGCATGGATTCGACAAGTCGTTGGAAGTCCCCTGCAGAAATACTGAGCCATGGTTCTTTTACAACCGTCCATAATTGCAAAAGTGTTTCCAGTACAGGATTTTGTTCACGAACTGATTTCTCGATTATGTCCTATAAATATTAGGTGGAATTCATATTGAGTGATCTGGATGACCAACTCATTCGCCCGAATTGTCCAAAATGTTCTTCAAACCAATCGTAAACTGTTGTGGCTCATTGTTTGGGAACATGAAGTACATGAATAGCTCCAAATGGTCTCCAAGTAGCCGAACATAAACATTTATAGTCAATGATCGGTTCATTTGGACCAGAGGAGCCAGTCCAATCCATTTAAACACAGCCCAGACCATTATGGAGCCACCTCTAGCTTTCACAGTGCCCTGTTGACAACTTGAGTCCATGGCTTCGTGAGGTCTGCGCTACACTTGAACCCGATCATCAGCTCATAGCAACTGAAATTGGGACTTCTCTGACCAGGCCATGGTTTTCAAGTTGTCTAGGGTCCAGCCGATATGGTCACGAGCCCAGCAGAGGCGCTGTAGGCGATGTCGTACTGTTAGCAAAGGCAACAGGTCGGTCGTCTGCTACCATAGCCCATTAACGCCAAATTTCGCCTCAGTGTCCTAACGGATACGTTCGTCGTACGCCTTTGACACTGTGGATCTCGGAATATTGATTCCCTAAAGATTTCAGAAATGGAATGTCCCACGCGTCTAGTTCCAACCACTATTCCGCGTTCAGAGACTGTCAATTCCCTTCTTCCGGCCATAATCACGTCGGAAACATTTTCACATGAATCACGTGAGTACGAATGACAGCTCCGCCAATGCACTGCCCTTCTATACCTTGTGTAAGCGTGTATATCAGTAGATTTTCGCAATTGTAAATGATAATTAACTGAAACCCTCAGCTGCCGACACGTGTTGTTGACATACCTTGGTGGGGACCGCTGAAACTGTGTGCCTCGACCGGGACTCGAACCCGGGATCTCCTGCTTGCATGGCAGACGCTCTACCCGTCTGAGCCACCAAGGACACAGATGAAGAGCGCGACTGCAGGGAGTAATCCCTTGCACGCTTCCCGTGAGACTTTGGGCAACCTGTGCGCATTCGCTCAAACGAAGGCCAATGGCCGGGTAGCCATTTAACTATATATGAAGAGAGTAACTGTTCTCGGCCGGCCGTTGTGGCCGAGCGGTTCTAGGCGCTTCAGTCTGGAACCGCGCGACCGCTACGGTCGCAGGTTCGAATCCTGCCTCGGGCATGGATGTGTGTGATGTCCTTAGGTTAGTTAGGTTTAAGTAGTTCTAAGTCTAGGGGGACTGATGACCTCAGAAGTTAAGTCCCATAGTGCTCAGAGCCATTTGAACCATGTTTTGAACTGTTCTCGAAAGCACAGATACCATTGATGACCGTGCAGCTTCTCTAGAATAAGTGATAATTAATTGAAACCCTGAGCTGCCGACGGGTGTTGTTGACATTCCTTGATGGGAACAGCTGAAAATGTGTGCCCCGACCGGGACTCGAACCCGGGATCTTCTGCTTACATGGCGGACGCTCTATCCATCTGAGCCACCGAGGACGCAGATGAATAGCGTAACTTCACGGACTTAATGCTTGCTCGCTTCCAGTGACACCCACATTCCCAACTGTCCACAATCTACATACGTAATGTTCTTTCGAGAACAGTTACTATCTTCATATTTCGCAATTGTGGCGCGCTAGAATGATTACCCACTCGTATTTGCTCACCTTGTGCACTTTCCTTACTGCATCGCGTGCCCACAGCGCCGTGAGACGATGGTCGTAATGTTTTGTCTCATCAGAGTAGATATGACATGTAAACGATTAGATTTTCAGAGAGACCGCTCTAGTGCAGGTGTAGCAGCGGCCAGCGAACATCTATGTTAGGCGTTTCAGTAAGATACCTATTAAACTTTCGGTGACTAAATCCTAAAACAAACAAAGAAAGGTAAAAATAAAACTTTTTATTTATCTTTTATGGAAGGAAAGGAATATTAAGATCTATTGTACCGTCGACGACGAGGTCGGTAGCGGCGGAGCAGTGGATAGGATTGGGGGAGGAGAGCGAAGGAAATCGGCTGTGTTCTTTTCAAAGAAACAGTCCTGGAATTTGCCATAAGTCGTTTAGGGGTACCATGGTAAGCTACATCTAGATGATCTGACAGAGATTTCAGCCGTCATCGTCCCGAATTTGAGTCCAGTGTATCGTCACTGCGCCGTATCGCTTGTTTATTTGTCTTTATAGTTATCAACTGATGAACACTTCCTGCAAGTATTGTAAAGATGTCAACGAAATATGTGTTTTGGAATCAAGCCAAATCTTGATGTAACGTGTCCTTCAATGCCTGTCGAAAATGTGTAGCAGACAGCTAACAACAATAACAACAATGGCTATGTTCTCCATCCAGGTCCGAGCCCTGTGTTGATGGTTAATAAAAAAGACGGGCTTCGGCCACTGGTGTCAGTGCAGTCTTAGGTAGTTTTCGTTTATGTTGCCTTCTCCTCGTCGGTCATTTTGTACAACGTAAATCTGAAACAGAACTTACACGTGTCCTAATCTTTGCGAATTATAAGGTTAATACTGTCCTTCCTAGAGCATAATTTTGATATCAGCCTTAGAGACAGTCGCCGACTTTGTCTCACCATGTGCGCATGATCGATGTTCCCTGCCAATCGAAGGGTCTTCATTGACTTTTGACCTGAACCTTGTGCATCGTCAACGGTCTCTTTTCCATCCCGAAAGCACTTGAACTGTGTGTAAGTAGCAAAAATGCTGGAAACGACTCATAAATTCAGTAATTGTAAACCGATGTGCTATAAGCTCGTCACTGAGGTGGAAAAGAACTTCGAGAAGCTACCTGCATTAACAGAGAAAAATCTGGTTTCTCATAAATTTCAGCTCGTATTACGTCATTTGCTCTCAAAACTGGTTTCACGTGTCTGTCCTCACAGCTAGCAGTATGAGGTGTCAATTGAGCTGTTTAGCATAACCCTGAGATGCTTTGAGTCAGCTCCCCATAAGGTCATGCAAGTATATGAGAAAGAGCGTTACGCAATGGATAACGTCGTATTGAAGGACACTAGGTGTGGCGCTATTACGCATGAAAGTACGGGTAAAACACCTCCCAAAGATATATTAATGAAGGAGCTCATCTGACTACAAGAGAAAATTAGTATTCACTATAATAATTTTGTGTATTACGATAAGGCATCAAATAAATGATTTACCCTCTGAATTAAGCATTTATGAACATTTAAAAAGTGTAAAAATGGTTGTAAATACTAGGGCTATTCGGAAAGTAAGTTCCGATTGATCGCGAAATGGCAACTACTCTGAATATCAGAAATATTTTATCTGCAACAGTCAGCTACAGCTTCCAGCCACTGCTCTACATTGCCACCACTCCGACTTAGACATTTGTCGTAGCGTTGTACCAACTTTCCAGTACCATCGTCAAAGAAGGCAGCCGCCTGTGCTTCCGCCGATTCTCTACGCTCATCTATAGCGCGTTGTCTGTGCGAAAATGTTGTCTTCATAGCTAGTAGTTAATGTGAGCAGAGATGAAATACAGAGGGAGCCAATTACGGGCTGTAGTGCGGGTGATCAAACACTTCCCATCGAAAACGCTTCAAGAGCATTTTCATTGCCCCTGCAGATTGCGACTAAAAATTGTCACAAAGTAGGAACCGCATGACAGCAATGTGGGCTGCATAACATCAGACGAAATCTCTCAACAGGACCTCATACTTGGCGGGAGACACTATTTTTTGTGCATCTTTATGTGCTCACCATGCGCTCAGAACTGAAAAGAGCGAAGCTATGTAACCGACAGGCATACTAGAGACGCTGTCTAACACACATGTGCAAAGCTTTATTAGATTTTCACAGTGGCTTCCATTTCTTGACCGATCGGAGCTTAATTTCCGGATATCCCTCGTATGAAGTATGGTCTTGGCACATGTGGGTGGACAGATGAAATGGAGAAGACCAGCTCTATAATGCAATGACAATATTGCAAATTTGTGCCGGACCGGGACTCGAACCCAGATTTCCCGCTTATCGCGAGTGGTGGGTTTACCAATAGGCTATCCGAGCATAACTCATGACCAGACTCAAATTTCCATACGTCGTCAACCATGTGTCTACAACCTGCACTCATACGTCCATTATGTATATTCCTGTACAGGGGAGGCATTTTATCTGAAAGTAGTTTGCTCGGTGTCTGCGGATAAATACGATATTGCTGTGCCTGTGTTATTAAAAATTATGATGCAATGTTCCTTCGGACATGCATGCATGTCCGAAAGAAGAGGCTCTCCGGCGACTACAGGCGTTATGAAGGGCATGAAATGTATTCGCAGTTGCCGGCGGGGTGGCCGAGCGGTTCTAGGCGCTACAGTCTGGAACCGCGCGACCGCTACGGTCGCAGGTTCGAATCCTGCCTCGGGCATGAATGTGTGTGATGTCCTTAGGTTAGTTAGGTTTAATTAGTTCTAAGTTCTAGGGGACTGATGACCTTAGAAGTTAAGTCCCATAGTGCTCGGAGCCATTTGAACCATTTTTTTTGTATTCGCAGTTGCGTATATGTAGAGCCATCAGCTGTGTAATGTAATGACGACAATAAAAATGTATGCCGGACCTGGACTCGAACCCGGATTTCCGACTTACCGTGAGCAGTCGTCTCAATTTCTTTTTTTGTTTTTTTTTAATTTGTTCGATATTGTACGTTTTGTTTGATCTGGACGGACGTCACATGACATCTGTTGAGGGTGATCGTTGATTCCTTTTCTCAGTTTTTATTATTACAGATGATAATCAGTCCTCTGGCCGAACACGCTGAGCTACCGTCAGGCCAAAATATGCATACAACGAGCTGCCAACCTGTGACCATTCACTCGTGAATATGATGTTTTTAACCCCATGGCCACATTTACCGTCGATGCTTTGGCTATCCGTGTCCAACTCACGGCCAGACCCAAACTTCCACACGTCGTTGTTCCTGTGTTACAATCTGTCTCGCTCCGGCAAAAATTTTCACTTCTGTCATTCACATGGATGTTCGTATTCGCAACTGCGAATATACACACATCAAAAAAAGTTTTGCATCACATCGGTTCCAAGAGTTCCGGAAGCTGTACAGAAAATTGGAATAGAGAGCAACATAAACATCGTTTCCGCCCTATTTATTGCTCATGGAAAGGATGGAAAGGACACATTGCATGTTGTACCATCATACAGCGAGACCTTCAGAGGTGGTGGTCCAGACTGCTGTACACACCGGTACCTCTAATACCCAGTAGCACGTTCTATTGCATTGATGCATGCCTGTATTCTTTGTGGCTTACTATCCACAAGTTCATCAAGGCCCTGTTGGTCCAGATTGTCACACTCCTTAACCGCGATTCGGCGTAGATCCCGCAGAGTGGTTGGTGGGTCACGTCGTCCATAAACTTCCCTTTTCAGTATATCCCAGGCATGTTTGGTAGGGTTCATGTCTGGAGAACATGCTGGTCACTCTAGTCGAGCGATGTCGTTATCCTGAAGGAAGTCGTTCACAAGATTTGCACGGTGGGGGCACGAATTGTCGCCCATGAAGACAAATGCCTCGCTAATATGCTGCTGATATGCTTGCCCTATCGGTCTCAGTATGGCATTCACGTATCGTACAGCCGTTACGGCGCCTTCCATGACCACCAGCGGCGTACGTCGGCCCCACATAATGCCACCCCAAAACAGCAGGGAACCTCCACCTTGCTGCACTCGCTGGACAGTGTGCCTAAGGCTCTCAGCCTGACCGGGTTGCCTCCAAACACGTCTCCGACTATTGTCTGGTTGAAGGCATATGCGACACTCATCGGTGAAAAGAACGTGATGCCAATCCTGAGCGGTCCATTCGGCATGTTGTTGGGCCCATCTGTACCGCGCTGCATGGTGTCGTGGCTGCGAAGTTGGACCTCGCTGTGGACGTCGGGAGTGAAGTTTGGCATCATGCAGCCTATTGCGCACATTTTGAGTCGTAACACGACGTCCTGTGGCTGCACAAAAAGCGTTATTCAACATGGTGGCGTTGCTGTGTGGGTTCCTTCGAGTCATAATCCGTAGGTAGCGGTCATCCACTGCAGTAGTAGCCCTTGGGTGGCCTGAGCGAGGCATGTCATGGACAGTTCCTGTCTCTCTGTATCTTCTCCATGTCCGAACAGCATCGCTTCGGTTCACTCCGAGACACCTGGACACTTCCCTTGTTGAGAGCGCTTCCTGGCTCAAAGTAACAATGCGGACGCGATCGAACCGCGGGACTGACCGTCTAGGCATGGTAGAACTACAGACAACATGGGCCATCTACCTCTTTCCTGGTGGAATGACTGGAACTGATCGGCTGTCGGACCCCTCCATCTCATAGGCGCTGCTCATACATGGTTGTTTACATCTTTGGGCGGGTTCAGTGACATCCCTGAACAGTCAGAGGGACTGTGTCTGTGATACAATACCCACAGTCAACGTCCATCTTCAGGAGTTCTGGGAACCGGTGTGATGCAAAACTTTTTTTGATGTGTGTATTGTATGTGTTTCATAACGGCTGTAGTCGTTGCTGTGCCTCTTCCTTTTGACTTGCATGCATGTCCGAATGAACATTGCATCTTTCTACTCTTATCAGCATAGGCATTGCAGTATCGTATTAATCCGCTGATACTAGGCAGCGACTTTCAATTAAAATATTCTTCCCTGTACGGGAATTACATATGTGTGTAAGAGCATTGGTTGTGACGCAGAAACGACTACATATGGAAGTTTGGATCCGATCGTGAGTCGTGCAACGATAGCCAAACGGTTGGGCTACAGCTCGTGTAAACGGGAAATCGGGGTTCGAGTCACGGCCGCCACAAATTTCCATCGTTGTCATTCCGTTATACAGCTGATGGTTGTTCGTATTCGCAATTGCGAATACATTTCATGTATCAATAAGGACTGTAGTAACTGCAGTGCCTCTTCCTTCGGATATGCATGAGTGTCCGAAGGAATATTTCATCGTTCTTCTTAACGACAAAGGCACTGCAATATCGTATCGTTGTCGTAATGCCAGAGTCTTTAAATTTCAGTAGGCCTATTACCTATGGGATAAACGCTTTTGTTGCCACCAAAGAGGTTTTAGAAAGTTGTTCAATCCGTATTTAAATATGTTTCATCTCAGGAAATATTATGATCATTTGTTTCTTGGTTCAAATGGCTCTGAGTACTATGGGACTTAACATCTCAGGTCATCAGTCCCCTACAACTTAGTACTACTTAAACCTAACTAACCTAAGGACATCACACACATCCATGCCCGAAGCAGGATTCGAACCTGCGACCGTAGCGGTCGCGCGGTTCCAAACTGAAGCGCCTAGAACCGCTCGGCCACATCGGCCGGCATTTGTTTCTGACAAGCGTTGCAGACGCTGGATGTGGGGATTTATGTTTTAATTTGACGATAGTGGTGTTCCTTCCTTACAGTCGATTATCAATATGTGTTTTAAAATTGAATTCGATAGTTAGGAAGCTATAGCTTGTCCATCTGTTTTTGGATCGAGTCAGAGGTTAGTGCGAGGAACGAAGGGATAAGTACCATAGTGATCGCGTGGAGAGCAATGGTGTGCGGGGATAGCCTTCGGCATTCCTGGCAACATTTGCAGCTCGCGCTACATTCTGACACTTGCTGTAAAGGAAATGTCGCACGAAAGTAACAAGGTTTCGTGAAGGCTCGTTAAACCGAAGCTCACGTTTACGCTTGGTACTTATTTTTAGCACTGAAACTGATATAAAGTTAAATTAAACCGAGAGCTCAGTGTCATATAATAAGCCGAGTATTGCGCAATAGGTATTCCAGTGCCACTCACTATTAGCTTGCATAGATTGGCAGCGGTGACAAGCACATTCGCGAGCGTCACAGAAAATTAGGAATTTTGTCGACGAGTGCCAAGGAGTACCAGAGGCCATTGCCCAAGAAAAGTTGGACAAGATATAAAATATATTTTTAACGTCGATTTATTTTCTGTTTTTTGAATTTGCAAACTAACAAAAGCATCGCTAGCAACATTGACCGTTCATGGTTGTACGATCAGTCAGCACAGATAGTTCGGCGAAAATTTTAGTCTCCTAACGAATCTCAACTGAATAAAGAACAAAAGTACATAAAGAGGTAAAATTTTTTTCCACGGGCCCTCAATAGCCCGGGCACCCCGACATTTTTTGGGGTTCCTCCTTCCCCCCATACAGGTGGTCATGCTCCCACACAGATTCGCCAGTGGCTTAGGTGGACTTACACCCTTCCTGATAATTAATGTTGTCGATGTGGACTGGATGTCCTCTGCAGCGTCGTTTCGTGATCAGACCGTCGGCTGACGTCACAGTTCTCTTCACACAGTCAGCAATCCATAATTAACTGTGGCGGCATCCCTCGGTGAGTGGTGCGGCTTCGCCCAGGGCTAGGAATTGGTCGATTAGGTGTACTGCACTGGCCTGGGGTCAGAGTGTGCACATGCCGACAGGTACAAACGAGATTTGTTGATCTACAAATTTAAGAACGTAAATCATAAAATCAAGGTATTTAGCAAATTCATCCTGGCAGGAGTTGCAAAATTCCTATGTGAGGAATCAGTTGAACTGTTTAGCATACCACTAAGATGGTATAAGTCCGATCCCCAGCAGCCTACATGTAAGAGAAGCTCCCATCAAGACTGTGCAAATTTGAGAGAAATAATGTCGTTCAGTGGTTGAAATGGCTCTGAGTACTATGGGACTTAACTGATGTGGTCATGAGTCCCCTAGAACTTAGAACTACTTAAACCTAACTAACCTAAGGACATCACTCACATCCATGCCCGAGGCAGGATTCGAACCTGCGACCGTAGTGGTCGCGCGGTTCCAGACTGTAGCGCCTAGAACCGCTCGTCCACTCCGGCCTTCTGTCGTTCAATGAATAACGTCTTAACTAAGAAAAACTACCAGAGGTGGCTCACTTAAGCATAAAAGAATGGACACCACACTTTACAAGAATGTATTAATGAAGGGGCTCATGTAACTACAAAAGGAAACTAGCAGTCACTATAACAGTTTGGTTTCTTATCATAAGACATGAAACAAATGGTTTATCCACTCAGTTAAGCATGTAAACATTTAGTAAGTGGACAAAAGTTTGTAAATATGAAGTACGGCCTTGGCACAGATAGGTGAACAGATGAATGTATAACTTGAAACTGTTCATGAATACGGCAAATGATTGCGAAAATGGTTAGTAATTGAAAGTAAGAACCCTGCAAAAGCAAGTAAGAACAGCAATAGAAGGTATAGTAGCAACCAGGTGACTGCGAATGTCAAAACTGTGCTGTTAAATCCTGATGTAAATTAACTATTCTCGCATCCGGATCGGGCTTACGAATCTTAAATAGTATGAGTGTGGAAGACGGCCGCAGTAACGGCTGGAAATTGAGTCTAGCTCGACCTACGTACTCTGCATTCCGAGATGCCGAAACATACCCTGAGTTTTTTACACGGAAATTATGCACCAGAATAAAGACTCTGTAAAAATTTTAGCTGCTAAGACGCAGTATAATTTTTTTTTTTAATGTTGAAAATTACCAAATTCGTATCTCGCCAGGCAGCTGGATAATTCTACACTCTTCCGTGAGCCGTAACCTACACCAATTGCCCAACATAGTTGGCGCATATCCTAGGTTGACGGCGCATATGTAAATAGAAACTTTTAACGCGAATTTCTTTCCGTTGATAGTTTTTCTGGAACAATTGTACACAGTTCATGTTCACTCAGATTTACAACTCATTTAACACCCATAGTAATTCAAGTTGCTTTTGCAGTAGCGTAATGGTTAACAATCGAAATAAAACTGAATTAATATTCATTGTGTTAAATGCTAAATGTTAAATAGAGTGCAAACACGGTTTTGCTTCGTAATACCTGATTGTGAACTGTGATAATGGAACAAATACTTACACGAAGCAATAAATAAACGCCAATATGAAACTCGTAAAACTGTGAAAGAAAAACAATCCGAAGGATTTACTGTACGAAGTGGCCACAAAGACCGGTTACACCCCACCTCCTCCTCCCCCAATTAATAACCGACATAATCCTCTAAACTTGAATAAATAACATGAATAACAGTTCTTTAGATGAGTTTACTTGAGATATGAACCATGTAGAGGTGCTTTTGAGAGGCAATACTCTGTTACCGATGGCGATATACTAGGCTGGGTCCTCCAAATCGCGACTGAGTTGAACATTGCTGATTTCAGGGCTTTTTCGACTTGGTTAAGAAGATTCAAGAAACCGTACAGTATAGAGAAGTCGCAAAATAACGATGTTCTTTTACTTCTGATAAAGATGTAGAGGATACGCCGTTAGTTATTCCTAACTGACGTGAAGACGAAGAAGCTTGTTGTTATCCCCAAATCTGCTGTTTTTAGCACCGATCAGCCAGGTTTCGTGTAAGAACTGCGAGCAAACCGTACTTTATCATTTCGAGGCGAAAAAAGGCAGAGTCTGTTGAGCAATAGATTAATGCTATGGCACATTCGTGTACAACAATGCTAGTGATAAGTAAGACAGGATTACTGTTACCACAGCTTTACGTATGTCTTCACGAACCTTTAAGGCATATTAGAAACAAAAATAAAAGGATCGTCCGTTTAGTGGCAGAAAAGCTTATAATCGATCTATCGAAATGTAGAAAAACAGGAAAGAATAATTTTTAACATTTCATTCTAAACGGTTTCTAATCAGTTGCAGTAATTTTTTCATTGCTTTTGTTGGGCTCTTGGCTTGGAGAGAACAACACCTCTGTCTTTGAGGAGGACTTGGAAAAGACGGTTGATATAATTCAGATTCTACCTGGAGCAACCAATGTGACTCTCGATAAAGAATTTTTCGTCTGTGGAAAGTATTTTTACGAATACTATTGGACAATATTATTTACAATAGCTCAGTGTCATTTTAGGTTTATTAGGAGAAAATATTATTAAATTAAAGTCATTTCTTAATTATCAGTCTGCATCGGCACATTTTACGAATTGCTTCAAGTATGTTCGGTATGCAGCGCAATAAACAGAGTAAGACCAGGACCATTTAGCATTCCGTTGCTAATAATTACTGTGAAGTGTCGATGCATTAATTTTTCTTTCATTAGGTGTGCCTAGTTTAAGGAAAATGTTTGTTTTCGTCACCCATATGACACTTTAATGTTATTACGATGTAGAATAAACATGGAACTGTTTCATTGTTAATAAAATACAAATTATTCAAAAATATCGTATGCGCTGTGCTGCAGGAACTGTTATAAAATTATGGATGAGTAAGAAACATTCTATTTCACTAAATTAAAGTTACGATTGATGGAAGTCATCTGTAATGTAACGTCAAACATTGCCTTCATTTATTTTCCTCTGCTAGTCACCTTCTTAGGAACTACATTTTCCACAATTTAGCTGTCTATATGAACTGCCTCTTGTTCAAAACATTAATGGTAAGTGACAATTTTAGTATGGTTTAAGTGCTTCAAATTCGCCTGTGTCACTCTGGATAATCTTACTAGCTGGCGCTATGCTTTCTTGTCACAGCCGATAGCGCCTTACGTAGGAAGGGCTTGATATACCACTGTCATACGTGGTTCTTCATGCGACAAAAACGACAAACTTTAAAATTTTTTTAGAAAATACTTCAGTGCATTTTAGCAGCTAAAATTTCGACAGTGCATTTCTTTCGTTGTATTCTTCCAGCGTAAAGAGTATCAGGGTCGGTTTCGAAACGTCAGATTAGACCAACCCATTTGAGAGAGAGACACATCTCTCTACTGCTGCTAAAGTTCAGTGCCTTCTCGACGTGTCCCAACGGTAAGTGTTCTCTTACACAGCTCACCTTAACCTAGTTGGTTGAGCCTGTGTAGAAATCTCGCCAGCCAACTTCAGCAGGCTTCGCAAGTTCCGATGGATAATAATTTTATAAAAAAGTTTAACAAATTTCTGCTCTCGCAGATTTTGTTATGGTTAACCAATAGCGCTGCGGCTTGGGAGGGAAGCAGGAAATCTCTCCCACTACTTGGTAGGCCTCCAACCCCAGCCAACAAAAAGGCTTGCATAAAAACACACGCGGGAAAGTGTGCCTTCTACCAAAATAATTTTTGTGAGCCAGTCACAGACCCTGTTACTCGGACTGAGTGACGTGGGCATGGAGAACGGCCACTGTCTTCTACGTCATGAGCCAGCTAAAGAAAGCTCCCACAGTTGCGAAAATAACAGGTCCCATTCATTGCAATAAAAAGAAAGGAGAAAAAGAAGCAATTAACTGTGCAATCATAGGCAGTATTGAACATTGTCTGCAGTTACCATGCATTGTTATGGAATCGACTATTTGACTACTGGGGTGTGCAAATTACATTGGGCATAAATTACCATGTAACAGCAGGAACAAGAATAAACGTCACAGCCGTCGCACACGCGCACACACACACACACACACACACACACACACACACACACACACACTACCCACAATTCGTGGACAGCTTTCTCTTGACAGTCAAGGAAACTTACTACCTGGAAGTGCTTCACATGTGTATAGCTTTCACAGTGAATGCTGCATTAAGATACAAAGACCTGTGACAGTTACTTACATCTGGACTAAAGTGCCAGACATCACATAGTACAGTGTTTTCCATTTACTGCGTCCATGTGTTATTTGCTATGTGTCTTGAGAACTCCCTCTGTATCATTATTCAGTGAAACAAAAACATGGACCCGTAAGCGTGGTTATGCTGACAGAACACTTACCTAACCAGCTCTAACCACTGGGTGCCGAGAGCATGTGCCCATTACTCTTGAGTTAATGCTAAGCGGATGTCAGTGACGAACATATTTACTTTCTTCTTTCGTGGTTTTTCTATCCTAATCGGTGTACGACTGAACACAGTTTACGACCATTCACACCAGCAGTGAACCAGAGACTAGAGTCGCAAAACTACTATAGGCTACGATAGACTATGGTAGTTTTCCTAGTAGACTTGGGTAGTTAAGATCCTGCCCGTGTTATTTGTACGTTAAGTGTGTCGCATATCTATCGGGAATTACCTCATTTCGATCGATTTATTTATGTATGCGATCAGTGTCTTACTTGATTGGCCTAGAAACCGTCTAGAAACTGAGTGTGGATATATAAAGGGCCGTGTAACCTACGGAACATTTTTGTTTGGAAGTGTGGGAACTGTACAATACAAGGACCGCCGAAAACAAGGCAGAAGCCACGTCTTAAGTACTGTCGAAACATATATGATAATGCAGTGGCTACTCGTTTACGAGACCACCAGAAGTGTGGACTGTGTCCACAATCTATCAACGTGTGGCTCAGGAACCTTTACGGAGGTCAAAGACACTAATTGTGATAAGGAGTATTGTTACTTCGAACCGAAAAGAACAATTTTTATTTTGATCATAGTGACCGAAGTCGTGATCATAAGCAATAGTTTTTGGTGACCATTATTTTCTAATTTCTCACTAATTTTCTTAATTCGTTGTATTTTCTTTTGAGAAGAATTCTACAAATTCTAATTAATTTCAAGAAAATTTTGGTTAAACTATTATCGTAGGACTGAAAGGAAAAAAATGTTAATTGCGTCACATTTACAGGTAGATAAACTAACATTCATGAATGGTTTCCACAATATTCAGTCACGTACCTTTTATTTTATATCATGGAATGTGTAATGAGATTACCTATTTTTTCAATATCACCGAACTGCTAAATATGAAACATTGTAACATTTTTGTTCTATAAAGTTATCCTCCTGACTATTACTTTAAAAATGTAATATTGTCAATGTTTAGTTCAGGTTCTATTCGAAAATAGTTGATTTGTAATGTGAAACAGAGAGATGATGTACTAAAAATAAAAAAAATACTTATTTATCATATGGCGCTAGAAAACGCAATTTGCTCAAAAATTGTCGATGACGGCGGAATTCACGAAAGGAACCGCTAGCCAGATGCAAAGTTCAAAGGCAGGTCATCCTAAATGTGCATAAACAGTCCAGGGATTGATCCAAATCGAAATACGTAGACACAGGAAAGTTCAATTACTCTACTAAGAATAGCGTGCATCGAAAGTTTCCGGGAATAGCGAAAAGCGCCGGACAACTGGGGGACTGCGTTATTTACGAGCACTCTCGCAGGAGTGGGTGGGTCCACGTGGCAGGCCAGCGGGGCCCTCTGTAGCCGTGGTATGAAGCTCAGGTCTGTGAATCACAGTCGGAGACTTACGTTGTCCCTACAGATATGTGGGCGATGCCACTATAAACGTGATAAAATCGACGTACAGCACTTTCTTAGGTATGACGGACAAACTGAGCAGAAACCCTCGTTCGCAGATGACGTTCTTGTTTTAAGGGAAGCGAATGATAATTGCCGATTTTTACTTTAGCAGGCGTTTCCAGTTATCAGCAGTTGCCTGTTCTCAGATGCCACAAATTTCTATCCTGTCGATTTTCTTTCGGCAGACCTCTCCTTTCTTTAATTCTGGTTAGGTTCCTCTCCACGTTGCCCTCGGCCTCCCTCGGCTCCTTCTCTCTAGCCGAGGCCAATGACTAAACGCTGGCCGGAGTGGCCGAGCGGTTCTAGACGCTACAGTTTGGAACCGCGCGACCGCTGCGGTCGCAGGTTCGAATCTTGCCTCGGGCATGGATGTGTGTGATGTCCTTAGTTTAGTTAGGTTTAAGTAGTTCTAAGTTATAGAGGACTGATGACCACAGCGGTTAAGTCCCATAGTGCTCAGAGTCATTTGAATGACTAAACACTGCCGCCATAGTTATTCTTCCATCCGTCGGATGTGTCCATACCATCTCAGTTGTTCAAGCATCAGTACTATCCGTGACTGGTTCCACTGCATCCATCTCCATTCATACATGTTTATTCTGCAGTCGATCCAATCGGGTCGCTCTCATGATCCGCCGTAACCTGTCGATTTCGACAGCCTCAGTTTTCCACCTCTGTCTCTTGTTCAATGTCCAGTACTCTCGAGCATATGCCAGAATGCTAGAATACTTTTAACCACAGCACGTAACACAGTTTTCTTTGTTCCTTTTTATATTTGCCGAATCCAAAAGGTACTGTGTAATGATCTAATAGCCACCGTCGGAAGTGCGCAGTATAAGCTTCACAGCCACTTGAATAAAAGCTGCTACAGGTAAGCAGATGCAGCAAACTTCTTCACCTGTACGAGTCTCGAAAACCTCGAAAATACACTCCTGGAAATTGAAATAAGAACACCGTGAATTCATTGTCCCAGGAAGGGGAAACTTTATTGACACATTCCTGGGGTCAGATACATCACATGATCACACTGACAGAACCACAGGCACATAGACACAGGCAACAGAGCATGCACAATGTCGGCACTAGTACAGTGTATATCCACCTTTCGCAGCAATGCAGGCTGCTATTCTCCCATGGAGACGATCGTAGAGATGCTCGATGTAGTCCTGTGGAACGGCTTGCCATGCCATTTCCACCTGGCGCCTCAGTTGGACCAGCGTTCGTGCTGGACGTGCAGACCGCGTGAGACGACGCTCCATCCAGTCCCAAACATGCTCAATGGGGGACAGATCCGGAGATCTTGCTGGCCAGGGTAGTTGACTTACACCTTCTAGAGCACGTTGGGTGGCACGGGATACATGCGGACGTGCATTGTCCTGTTGGAACAGCAAGTTCCCTTGCCGGTCTAGGAATGCTAGAACGATGGGTTCGATGACGGTTTGGATGTACCGTGCACTATTCAGTGTCCCCTCGACGATCACCAGTGGTGTACGGCCAGTGTAGGAGATCGCTCCCCACACCATGATGCCGGGTGTTGGCCCTGTGTGCCTCGGTCGTATGCAGTCCTGATTGTGGCGCTCACCTGCACGGCGCCAAACACGCATACGACCATCATTGGCACCAAGGCAGAAGCGACTCTCATCGCTGAAGACGACACGTCTCCATTCGTCCCTCCATTCACGCCTGTCGCGACACCACTGGAGGCGGGCTGCACGATGTTGGGGCGTGAGCGGAAGACGGCCTAACGGTGTGCGGGATCGTAGCCCAGCTTCATGGAGACGGTTGCGAATGGTCCTCGCCGATACCCCAGGAGCAACAGTGTCCCTAATTTGCTGGGAAGTGGCGGTGCGGTCCCCTACGGCACTGCGTAGGATCCTACGGCCTTGGCGTGCATCCGTGCGTCGCTGCGGTCCGGTCCCAGGTCGACGGGCACGTGCACCTTCCACCGACCACTGGCGACAACATCGATGTACTGTGGAGACCTCACGCCCCACGTGTTGAGCAATTCGGCGGTACGTCCACCCGGCCTCCCGCATGCCCACTATACGCCCTCGCTCAAAGTCCGTCAACTGCACATACGGTTCACGTCCACGCTGTCGCGGCATGCTACCAGTGTTAAAGACTGCGATGGAGCTCCGTATGCCACGGCAAACTGGCTGACACTGACGGCGGCGGTGCACAAATGCTGCGCAGCTAGCGCCATTCGACGGCCAACACCGCGGTTCCTGGTGTGTCCGCTGTGCCGTGCGTGTGATCATTGCTTGTACAGCCCTCTCGCAGTGTCCGGAGCAAGTATGGTGGGTCTGACACACCGGTGTCAATGTGTTCTTTTTTCTATTTCCAGGAGTGTACGATTGTACAAAATGGGAATTACAGTAAAAGTTGTATAGCCCGTCTAAAGCACTGCAGGCTAAGCGACCATTCAGATACGTTAATACCAACAATAGGTCCTCGATCAAAGTTGTCGAATTGCTGGTAATCCTCTGGAAGCCGACGCCAACAACACGTATAGTTCTCCCCTTCCCTTTCATACAGCGTAAATTGAAGCTGCATCCTCTGTGCCCTACGCTTGTGCGATGTCCATTTCATTTCATCATTCACCCCCTCACCCCACCCCCTGTCCCCCTCCCGCCCCCAACTGACGAAACGGTTGATCTGACCAAGCACACGGTGAATGACTGTTTTTCCGTGTCGTGATTTCAATGTGCACAAGAGTAAATAATCGTAGCACATGAGTTTTATAAATTTGCTTTAGATCTGTCGCAAATATAATACAGCTCACTGCCTCTCTTACAGTACTTACCTCTCGTTCCAGTAGCACACCTTTTCAGATGACGCTTCTAGTAACTGCTTTGGTAGTGTGGAAGCTGTTATTTCATGACTTTGTCGAAACTCTGAGAATTTTTATTCAAAAAATCCGTTAATTTTAGGTAATGTTTCTTTCACATGAGACATGAAGAAGACGAAAAATGAAATGATATAAACGAGGTGCTCTTTACGTAACCCTGGCACATTTCTGTATCTTTGGTGAGCAGAGAAAGAACATCACTATATCATGACTGAAAATGCCAGTTCTAGCAGAAAAGAAACATTTTATTTTCCCGGTATGAGACAGTAGCCGCATGACTTACTACATATACTGAATAACGCACTAAGTTAAAATCACGTACATTCCCATAGGCTTTGCCGGCCGGGGTGGCCGAGCGGTTCTAGGCGCTACAGTCTGGAACCGCGAGACTGCTACGGTCGCAGGTTCGAATCCTGCCTCGGGCATGGATGTGTGTGATGTCCTTAGGTTAGTTAGGTTTAAGTAGTTCTAAGTTCTAGGGGACTGATGACCTCAGAAGTTAAGTCCCATAGTGCTCAGAGCCATTCTCATAGGATTCTCAAGTACATCCACATGGGATGTTAATTTCGTTTTAGTTATTTGGCAACAAGAGCAGAATACATCAGCCTTTGAGTAATGGACATACTAGTTCCATCCAGATAAAAGCATCCATCTAAAAATGGAACATCTCTAACCTAATCCAACACTTATACATGCAGACAGAACGCAAAATGGGTGGTTCAAATGGCTCTGAGCACTATGCGACTTAACTTCTGAGGTCATCAGTCGCCTAGAACTTAGAACTAATTAAACCTAACTAACCTAAGGACATCACACACATCCATGCCCGAGGCAGGATTCGAACCTGCGACCGTAGCGGGCACGCGGTTCCAGACTGAAGCGCCTTTAACCGCACGGCCACACCGGCCGGCAGACAGAACGCATAGGTTACACTCACACACATGCTCACATGCTTTGTTTTGTTTGCCAGGCTCTTCATCTTAGATGACTTAGATTACAACTGTATGAATGGTTTGAATTCTGCAAAAATAATATTTTGCAGGACAGAAATTGAGAAATATCGTGTAATTTTTCAGGATTTTACCCCATAGAGGTGAAATTTGCCTATAATATCACTCGAATAGATTGCACACATGATATCTACGAAGACGGAAAGTGGCAGTTCATGCTACAAGAATGTGAATGTGTGTAGAGTTACACACGTGGTAAGCAGTCCTTTCCTACTGAGATGTGACTATAGTTCAATTCTTATATCTTGGCGGTTCGTGCATGCCCGCCCAGACGCGAGAGATTGCTGCGTTGCCAGTTGTACGCGCCAAGAGAAGCAGCACCATAGCATAGTTCGCAAACTTACGTTTAGGGGGGAGCGCGCAGTTTATGAAGTAATGCCACCACGGCCGCATTAACCCTTTCGCTGTTACAGAGACGTGCTCCCCGCTTTCCGCGATGTGTGCGATTTTGTCATCATTGCACTGCTCGCCTGTGCAGACACATGGTGTTTCGACTGCTTTGACACAATTTATCATTCGATTTCACAAAAACTATTTGGCCCAAAAATTTGATTTTTACACATCTTCTTGACTGATACCTTCCCCCCATAAATGACTTAATTTTGTTTCGATGTTCAACGCAGTTATTGTACAGCATTAGATGTAATAAACCATTGCACGAAATTATGAAGAGTCTGCAGAGGTAAAAGTCCATAGCGTATACTTTCTGTATGGTCGATTTTAGTTGCCACTAGAAATTTCAAAAAATTACATTCAACCGAATAAAACTCATGAAGTAAGACACTTCGATATTGTTTTTAAAATAAAGAAAATATAAAGCACCAATCAAGGTTTGAACTCAGAACCTTTCACTTAACAGCCATACACTTTAACCATTATGCTAACGCAGCTCGTCGTTCAATCCGATTCCCGGAGGACTTTAAAAGATCACGCAAAATACTGACAAACACTGTTGGTATGATTATGAATTACTCACGTTTCGTCGAAGTACAATAGGAAATAAACAATTACCGCTGTTCTTTATTGCGAAAAAGCGGTTAGTAAGAATGATACAAACACCTTTCCTTGCTATCGCCTGAATTAGGAGGCTTATTACTTGTTTGGTTTAATTAATAAATAGAATATGAAGCAATTGGTATAAAGAATGTTTTTTTCCAAACTTTCTATAAAAGAAAGTTTGCTATCAAGACATTGACTTTGTTCAATTACTTTATTTATGACTGAACGTTTCTAAAACTGAAGACACTCGTCCGTACTCTGCACTGCAGTCGAGCTCTGGCAACGTCGTTCTCTGCTCATTGGCTGACTGTGTTTTGTGACGTCAGATGCGCAGAACGAACCTAAACCCGGCCGCCGTCATAAATGACGCGCATTTTAGGTAGTGAGCACCCACGCGAATTGTGCTACACTCGTTAGACATATATGCCCGAACGTGGTTTTCAGGGATGGGAAAGACCCATGTGGTTCAGTAGAAGTGTTAAAAAGTTTTTACGAAAGTAAAGAGAGTTTCATCGCAGATTCAAACAAAATTAGAAATTTGTGGTAAGTTCCTATGGGACCAAACTGCTGAGATCCTCGGTCCCTAGGTTTACACAATACTCAGTGTAACTTAAACTAACTTACTCTAAGAACAACACACACACACACACACACACACACACACACACACACACACACACACACACGCCCGAGGGAGTACTCGAACCTCCGCCGGGGTGAGCCGCGCCTCAGACTGCGCGGCTAGATTCAAATGGCTCTGAGCACTATGGGACTTAGTATCTTAAGGCGGGTCCACACTGAGCGCGCCGTGCCGCGCCGCGCCGCGCTGCTCTAAACGGCTCTGCGCGCTCAGTGTGGACGGCGAACCGCGCTGCGCCGCGTCATGCCGCGCAGTTTTCCGGCTGTTGTAGGTACATCAAAGGAAGTGGCGCGTTTGCGCGCGCTCAGTTTAGACGGGGCTCCGGCTCGCTCCATCTTCAGACCATGCGCGCGCTCCAAGTGGAACACAGTGCGCGCCTCGGAGCGGCGCGGCGGGGCGCGTACGGCGCTCTCCTCTCTGCTACAGCTGTGCGCGGGCAGCAGCAGCGCGGCGCAGCGCGACGCGGCGCGGCGCGCTCATTGTGGACCCGCTTTTAGGCATCAGTCCCCTAGAACTTAGAACTACTTAAACCTAACTAATCTAAGGACATTACACACATCCATGCCCGAGACAGGATTCGAACCTGCGACCGTACCAGTCCCCTGAAGCGCCTAGAACCGCACGGCCACCGCGGCCGGCTGCGGCTAGATTCAAGCGAGGACGAAGCCCTGTTGTTCACAAACCAAACCTGACCGAAGTCAAAACTATAATAAGGAGGTCTACTCTAGAAGGGATCAGTGAGTTTGAAAACAAAAATTGGAACATTTTATTGTACTAAATATCGAAAACTTCTAAGACGTTTTGGGCGGCAAACTTACGTACTCTTCCTACGGCAGGTGCTAAATACACTGCCTGTCAAAGAAAATGTGAAGCACTTACAAGACACGGTCGGATGTGAACGTAATTTCGTACACGAGCACACCATCGGCGGTCATGTACATGACTAGAGATGCAATTCACTGTGGCAGGTAGAACGGGCACCAGGGTTCGCCTTTAGACATAGAAGGACATACAGGGTGAGTCATTAACTATTCCCACCTAGAGTAATTGGAAAGTATGATAGGAGCTGAAACGTTTGTGGGACAAAAGTTGCATGGGACAACGTGGGCCATAATATGACGTTGGTTTTTTGTTTCCAGGTGGGGACGCTTCAGAGAAATGAAGGTCAGTTTCTTTTAAAAATGGGATGCTACAGTTTGGATTCGTATCGATAGCCACTATTAGAAATTTAGTACCAATGATGTGTAACAGTAAGGTCTTTGAAGGTAAACGAAGATCAAAAAGGTGGCATGAACGTCTAGTCACAGAAGCTGTTCGAAGCAATGACCATTGGTATCAATGCAGTGCTGCAATCTTCTTATCATTTATTGAGTGGTATTCCTAATCACATCGGCACTTACCGAAGCACGTGCTCTGACAATTCTCTGCCGCACATCTTCAGGTGTAGTTGGAACGCCTTTATAAACAATGTTTTTTACGCATCCCCACAAGAAAAAAATCCAGAGGCGTCAAGTCTGTCGAACGAGGCGGCCACGACGCATCTCCTCCGCGTCCAGTCCAACGATTTGGAAATTATCTCTGCAACTCTTTTCTAACCATCAACGAAAAACGTGCCAGACACCCATGTGTTGATACCACATTCTGTTCCTCGTTCCTAAAGGTATTTCTTCCAATAACAGACCTAATGTTTCTTGCAGGAATGTGGTGTACTTCCTACCAGTAAGATTTCCTTCAATGAAATAGAGGCCTATAATTCTGTCCTGCAGAACTACACCATACATTCACTGACCACGGTTTTTTGTGTGCAACTTGCAGCAGCCAACACGGATTTTCAGTTGCCTAATAACGCATGTTATGCAAATTAACATTCCCGTGGCTCGTGAATGTATCCTCGTCAGTAAATAAAATCAAAATAATAAATGTGTCATCCCTCTGAATCTGAAATTGAGCCCACCGGCAGAACTCAATGCGACGCATACAATCCGTACAAGTTAATTCTTGGTAGAGGCTGATGTGGTAAGATTGATATTTATGGCGATGCGGAACACGAACAACACTATTATGGCTCATGCCAGATTCCGTAGCGATTTGGCGCGAACTAACAAAATTATCTCGAACCACAGTGGCAAGAGTATCAATTTCCGTTTCCTCGTTAGTAACTTTCTTTTGCCTGATGTGTTTCCGTTGCATTAAAGATCCAGTTGTTCTCAAATTATCATATACATATTGTACGACGTGTAGGGTGAGTGCGTTGGGGATATCTTTCATCGTATGAGTCTCTAGCTGTCAATGAATTTCGTTGGCATTCTCCGTAAATGAGAAGCATATCGACTTCTTCTGCGAAAGAATACATCATTCACATTTGCTTGATTCGAATATACTAGTCTTACCTAGTGTCGTATTTCGAAACCGTCGAATGGTGTGTACATGTCAATGGCACATTAGATGGTTACGCCATATTCGGCGAATATTTACTATTTGCACGATATACGAGATAGAATTGTCAGAGCATGTGCTTCGATAAGTGCCGAAGTGATAAGGAGTACCACTCACTCCATGATAAGAAGATTGCAGCACTGCAATGATACCAATGATCATCACTTCGAACACCTTCTGTAAATGGAAGTCCATGCCACCTTTTCGACCTTCGTTGACCTTCGAAGACCTTAATGTTACACATCATTGGATTCGTCTTGATAGCCGCTATAAGAAAATAAGTACCAAACTATAGCATCCCATTAAAAAAAAACAAAGTTGACATTCATTTCTCCGATGCGATCCCACCTAGCAAAAAAAAGAAAAAAAAAACAACGTCATATTATTGTCCCCGTTATCCCATGTGACATTTTTCCTACAAATGTTTCAGCTACTATGATGTGAACGTTGCGGAGATTCCGTGTGCCCGTGCGAGACAGCGTTATCAGCTGCTGACAGTGTGAAAGGGGCATCATTGTAAGTCTTCTAGTGGCCGGCAGGCCGAGTCGTGTAACATCCAGAATTGTGGTGCATATGAATGTGACAGTAGTCTAATGCTGCATTGCATGGAAATATGAGAGCAGACATATTCGCCGTCAAGATTCCAGTAGATCACTTCTCCAGACATACTCGCTGTCAAGATTCCAGTTGATCACGTCTGACCACCACAAAGAGGATAGCCGTATTAAGCACAGAGCACACCGGAACACCTTCACATCTGCGCCTGCCATCAGAGAACAAGTAATGGATTCAGTGCAATATTCTGTGACATCCGGCACCATTGGTCGAAGACTTTACTTTTTATTTTTATATATATTTCGCAAGTAAAACGCTACTGCCTGTTATTATATAGCAGGTCGTATATTGTGTAATTTTACATGTTATGTCATGCAATTTAAGTTTTATTACTAGTACATTTTTTGGTTGAAAATTTTTTTAAAGGATCAAATAAAAATAAATATATGTATGTATAATAAATACAAATGCACATACACAACTTTGTTTAAACTTGTTGCTAACTTAGTTAATGATAGTAAATAAGATGCATAATAGATGTGGATGTATCTTAAATTAAAATTAAAAGTGTATTTAATAGGTAAGTCAAGAGATGGCAATCTGACAAGACTAGCAGCAGCCGGTCCAGGGAATTTCCGTCCCACGTGTAGACTGCTGTTAACACTACTACACAAATGGCAGCTTAAGGAGTGGTGCCGAGACCTGATGACTGTCGTCGCATTGTCTTGAGCGATGGGTTGCGGCTCTGCACTACCTAAGATTACCAGCGACAGCGAATATGGCGGCGATCTTCTGAGAGCTATCGTTCTTCCAAGGTTTTGGAGAGGCACAGCGGTGTTACACCCTGTCTCATGGTATGGGGAGCCATCACATATACACTCATGGAAATTGAAATAAGAACACCGTGAATTCATTGTCCCGGGAAGGGGAAACTTTATTGACACATTCCTGGGGTCAGATACATCACATGATCACACTGACAGAACCACAGGCACATAGACACAGGCAACAGAGCATGCACAATGTCGGCACTAGTACAGTGTATATCCACCTTTCGCAGCAATGCAGGCTGCTATTCTCCCATGGAGACGATCGTAGAGATGCTCGATGTAGTCCTGTGGAACGGCTTGCCATGCCATTTCCACCTGGCGCCTCAGTTGGACCAGCGTTCGTGCTGGACGTGCAGACCGCGTGAGACGACGCTTCATCCAGTCCCAAACATGCTCAATGGGGGACAGATCCGGAGATCTTGCTGGCCAGGGTAGTTGACTTACACCTTCTAGATCACGTTGGGTGGCACGGGATACATGCGGACGTGCATTGTCCTGTTGGAACAGCAAGTTCCCTTGCCGGTCTAGGAATGGTAGAACGATGGGTTCGATGACGGTTTGGATGTACCGTGCACTATTCAGTGTCCCCTCGACGATCACCAGTGGTGTACGGCCAGTGTAGGAGATCGCTCCCCACACCATGATGCCGGGTGTTGGCCCTGTGTGCCTCGGTCGTATGCAGTCCTGATTGTGTCGCTCACCTGCACGGCGCCAAACACGCATACGACCATCATTGGCACCAAGGCAGAAGCGACTCTCATCGCTGAAGACGACACGTCTCCATTCGTCCCTCCATTCACGCCTGCCGCGACACCACTGGAGGCGGGCTGCACGATGTTGGGGCGTGAGCGGAAGACGGCCTAACGGTGTGCGGGACCGTAGCCCAGCTTCATGGAGACGGTTGCGAATGGTCCTCGCCGATACCCCAGGAGCAACAGTGTCCCTAATTTGCTGGGAAGTGGCGGTGCGGTCCCCTACGGCACTGCGTAGGATCCTACGGTCTTGGCGTGCATCCGTGCGTCGCTGCGGTCCTGTCCCAGGTCGACGGGCACGTGCACCTTCCGCCGACCACTGGCGACAACATCGATGTACTGTGGAGACCTCACGCCCCACGTGTTGAGCTATTCGGCGGTACGTCCACCCGGCCTCCCGCATGCCCACTATACGCCCTCGCTCAAAGTCCGTCAACTGCACATACGGTTCACGTCCACGCTGTCGCGGCATGCTACCAGTGTTAAAGACTGCGATGGAGCTCCATATGCCACGGCAAACTGGCTGGCACTGACGGCGGCGGTGCACAAATGCTGCGCAGCTAGCGCCATTCGACGGCCAACACCGCGGTTCCTTGTGTGTCCGCTGTGCCGTGCGTGTGATCATTGCTTGTACAGCCCTCTCGCAGTGTCCGGAGCAAGTATGGTGGGTCTGACACACCGGTGTCAATGTGTTCTTTTTTCCATTTCCAGGAGTGTAACTTCAGGTCATGGCTGGTAGTGACTGAAGGAAATCTGATGGTTCAACGATACATCATGGACATCCTGCGCTCTCTTGTGCGTCCTCACATGCGACAGCATCGTGGTGCCATTTTTCAACAGGACAATGCTCGTCCACACATGATATGTTTAGGTACTTCAATGGCCAGCAAAGTTCC
Source organism: Schistocerca piceifrons (assembly GCF_021461385.2). NCBI lineage: Eukaryota > Metazoa > Arthropoda > Insecta > Orthoptera > Acrididae > Schistocerca > Schistocerca piceifrons. Next base: position 584,532,091 of record NC_060149.1, read on the forward strand.
CATGTCTACCTCGGATAGAACTTCTGTGGAATCAGTGTGGTCCATCCCAGTGTGAGTACCCAGGATACCATATTGAAACATTTGCCGGAACATGCATGGCAGATGCTGTATTATTTAGTGTAGCGTGGACAATTCGACCTTGGGTGCTAAAAAAATGGTTCAAATGGCTCTGAGCGCTATGGGACTTAACAGCTATGGTCATCAGTCCCCTAGAACTTGGAACTACTTAAACCTAACTAACCTAAGGACATTACGCAAGACCCAGTCATCACGGGAATCGAACCCGGGAACCCGGGCGCGGGAAGTGAGAACGCTACCGCACGACCACGAGCTGCGGACCTTTGTGTGCTACTGTGTATTGCAAAGCTTTTGATGTTGCAGATTATCTGGGCAAAGCACATCTACACTCCTGGAAATGGAAAAAAGAACACATTGACACCAGTGTGTCAGACCCACCATACTTGCTCCGGACGCTGCGAGAGGGCTGTACAAGCAATGATCACACGCACGGCACAGCGGACACACCAGGAACCGCGGTGTTGGCCGTCGAATGGCGCTAGCTGCGCAGCATTTGTGCACCGCCGCCGTCAGTGTCAGCCAGTTTGCCGTGGCATACGGAGCTCCATCGCAGTCTTTAACACTGGTAGCATGCCGCGACAGCGTGGACGTGAACCGTATGTGCAGTTGACGGACTTTGAGCGAGGGCGTATAGTGGGCATGCGGGAGGCCGGGTGGACGTACCGCCGAATTGCTCAGCACGTGGGGCGTGAGGTCTCCACAGTACATCGATGTTGTACCAGTGGTCGGCGGAAGGTGCACGTGCCCGTCGACCTGGGACAGGACCGCAGCGACGCACGGACGCACGCCAAGACCGTAGGATCCTACGCAGTGCCGTAGGGGACCGCACCGCCACTTCCCAGCAAATTAGGGACACTGTTGCTCCTGGGGTATCGGCGAGGACCATTCGCAACCGTCTCCATGAAGCTGGGCTACGGTCCCGCACACCGTTAGGCCGTCTTCCGCTCACGCCCGAACATCGTGCAGCCCGCCTCCAGTGGTGTCGCGACAGGCGTGAATGGAGGGACGAATGGAGACGTGTCGTCTTCAGCGATGAGAGTCGCTTCTGCCTTGGTGCCAATGATGGTCGTATGCGTGTTTGGCGCCGTGCAGGTGAGCGCCACAATCAGGACTGCATACGACCGAGGCACACAGGGCCAACACCCGGCGTCATGATGTGGGGAGCGATCTCCTACACTGGCCGTACACCACTGATGATCGTCGAGGGGACACTGAATAGTGCACGGTACATCCAAACCGTCATCGAACCCATCGTTCTACCATTCCTAGACCGGCAAGGGAACTTGCTGTTCCAACAGGACGATGCACGTCCGCATGTATCCCGTGCCACCCAACGTGCTCTAGAAGGTGTACGTCAACTACCCTGGCCAGCAAGATCTCCGGATCTGTCCCCCATTGAGCATGTTTGGGACTGGATGAAGCGTCATCTCACGCGGTCTGCACGTCCAGCACGAACGCTGGTCCAACTGAGGCGCCAGGTGGAAATGGCATGGCAAGCCGTTCCACAGGACTACATCCAGCATCTCTACGATCGTCTCCATGGGAGAATAGCAGCCGGCATTGCTGCGAAAGGTGGATATACACTGTACTAGTGCCGACATTGTGCATGCTCTGTTGCCTGTGTCTATGTGCCTGTGGTTCTGTCAGTGTGATCATGTGATGTATCTGACCCCAGGAATGTGTCAATAAAGTTTCCCCTTCCTGGGACAATGAATTCACAGTGTTCTTATTTCAATTTCCAGGAGTGTACATGGATACTTTGCAAATCACATTCAGGTGCCTGGCAGAGGGTTCATCAAACCACCTTCACATTTCTCTATTATTCCAATCTCCTAGAGCGCGCGGAAAGAATAAACACCTATATCTTTGCGTACGAGCTCTGATTTCTCTTATTCTATCGTGGTGATCGTTCCTCCCTATGTAGGTCGGCGCGAACAAAATATTTTTGCATTCGGAGGAGCAAGCTGGTGATTGTAGTTAAGTGAGAAGATTCCGTCGCAACGAAAAACGCCTTTCTTTCAATGTTGTCCAGCCCAAATTCTGTATCATTTCTGTTCACACTCTCCCCCATATTTCGCGATAATACAAAACGTGCTGCCTTTCTTTGAACTTTTTCGATGTACTCCGTCAGTCCTACCTGGTAAGGATTCCACACCGAACAGCAGTATTCTAGAAGAGGACGGACAAGCGTAGTTTAGGCAGTATCCTTAGTAGGTCTCTTACATTTTCTAAGTGTCCTGCCAATAAAACGCAGTCTTTGGTTAGCCTTCCCCACTGCGTTTCTGTGTGTTCCTTCCAATTTAAGTTGTTCTTAATTGCAATACCTAGGTATTTAGTTGAATTTACGGCTTTTAGATTGGATTGATTTATCGTGTAACCGAAGATTAACGAGTTCCTTTTAGCACTCATGTGGATGACCTCACACTCTTCGTTATTTAGGGTCAACTGCCACTTTTCGCACCATTCAGATATCTTTTCTAAATCGTTTTGCAGTTTGTTTTGATCTTCTGACGACTTTATTAGTCGATAAACGACAGCGTCATCAGCAAATAACCGAAGACGGCTGCTCAGATTGCCTCCAAAATCGTTTGTATAGATAAGGAACAGCAAAGGGCCTATAACACTACCCTGGGGAACGCCCGAAATCACTTCTGTTTTACTCGATGACTTTCCGTCGACTACTACGATCTGTGACCTCTCTGACAGGAAACCACAGATCCGTTCACATAACTGAGACGACATTCCATAAGCACGCAATTTCACTACGAGCCGCTTGTGTGGTACAGTGTCAAAAGCCTTCCAGAAATACAGAATCGCTCTGATATCCCTTGTCAATAGCACTCAACACTTCATGTGAATAAAGAGCTAGTTGTGTTTCACAGGAACAATGTTTTCTAAACACATGTTGACTGTGTGTCAATAGACCGTTTTCTTCGAGGTAATTCATAATTTTCGAACACAGTATATGTTCTAAAATCCTGCTGCATATCGACGTTAACGATATGGGCCTGTAATTTAGTGGATTACTCCCAGTATCTTTATTGAATATTGGTTTGACCTGTGCCACTTTCCAATCTTTGAGTACGGATCTTCCGTCAAGCGAACGGTTGTATATAATTGTTAAGTATGGAGCTAATGCATCAGCATACTCCGAAAGGAACCTAATTGGTATGCAGTCTGGACCAGAAGACTTGCTTTTATTAAGGGATTTAAGTTGCGTCACTACTCCGAGGATATTTACTTCTACGTTACTCATGTTGGCAGCTGTTCTCGATTCGAATTCTGGAATATTTACTTCGTCTTCCTTTGCCGTGTTTAGTAACTCTGCTATGGCAGCACTGTCTTCGATAGTATCTCAATTTCTATCGCGCAGAGAAGGCATTGGTTGTTTCTTGCCGCTAACATACTTCACATACGACCAGAATCTCTTTGGATTATCTGTCAGGTTTCGAGACAAAGTTTCGTTATGGAAACTGTTATAGGCATTTCGCATTGAAGTCCGCGCTAAACTTCGAGCTTCTGTAAAAGATCGCCAATCTTGGGGATTTTGCGTCTGTTTAAATTTGGCATGTTTGTTTCGTTGTTTCTGCAACAGTGTTCTAACCCGTTTTGTGTACCAAGGAGGATCACCTCCGTCGTTTGTTAATTTATTTGCTATAAATCTCTCAATTGCTGCCGATACTATTTCTTTGAATTTAAGCCTCATCTGGTCTACACTTACATTATAAATTTGGAATGAGTGAAGATTGTCTCTTAGGAAGGCGTCAAGTGAATGTTTATCCGCTTTCTTGAACAGGTATATTTTTCGCTTACTTTTAGAGGATTTGGGGATTACAGTGTTCAGTCTCCCTACGACAACCCTGTGTTCTCTAATCCCTGAATCGGTTTTGATGCTCGTTATTAAGTCAGTATTATTTGTTGCTAAGAGGTCAAGTGTGTTTTCACAATCGTTTACTATTCGCGTGGGCTCATGAACTAACTGCTCGAAATACACTCCTGGAAATGGAAAAAAGAACACATTGACACCGGTGTGTCAGACCCACCATACTTGCTCCGGACACTGCGAGAGGGCTGTACAAGCAATGATCACACGCACGGCACAGCGGACACACCAGGAACCGCGGTGTTGGCCGTCGAATGGCGCTAGCTGCGCAGCATTTGTGCACCGCCGCCGTCAGTGTCAGCCAGTTTGCCGTGGCATACGGAGCTCCATCGCAGTCTTTAACACTGGTAGCATGCCAGCATGCCGCGACAGCGTGGACGTGAACCGTATGTGCAGTTGACGGACTTTGAGCGAGGGCGTATAGTGGGCATGCGGGAGGCCGGGTGGACGTACCGCCGAATAGCTCAACACATGGGGCGTGAGGTCTCCACAGTACATCGATGTCGTCGCCAGTGGTCGGCGGAAGGTGCACGCGCCCGTCGGCCTGGGACCAGACCGCAGCGACGCACGGATGCACGCCAAGACCGTAGGATCCTACGCAGTGCCGTAGGGGACCGCACCGCCACTTCCCAGCAAATTAGGGACACTGTTGCTCCTGGGGTATCGGCGAGGACCATTCGCAACAGTCTCCATGAAGCTGGGCTACGATCCCGCACACCGTTAGGCCGTCTTCCGCTCACGCCCCAACATCGTGCAGCCCGCCTCCAGTGGTGTCGCGACAGGCGTGAATGGAGGGACGAATGGAGACGTGTCGTCTTCAGCGATGAGAGTCGCTTCTGCCTTGGTGCCAATGATGGTCGTATGCGTGTTTGGCGCCGTGCAGGTGAGCGCCACAATCAGGACTGCATACGACCGAGGCACACAGGGCCAACACCCGGCATCATGGTGTGGGGAGCGATCTCCTACACTGGCCGTACACCACTGGTGATCGTCGAGGGGACACTGAATAGTGCACGGTACATCCAAACCGTCATCGAACCCATCGTTCTACCATTCCTAGACCGCAAGGGAACTTGCTGTTCCAACAGGACAATGCACGTCCGCATGTATCCCGTGCCACCCAACGTGCTCTAGAAGGTGTAAGTCAACTACCCTGGCCAGCAAGATCTCCGGATCTGTCCCCCATTGAGCATGTTTGGGACTGGATGAAGCGTCGTCTCACGCGGTCTGCACGTCCAGCACGAACGCTGGTCCAACTGAGGCGCCAGGTGGAAATGGCATGGCAAGCCGTTCCACAGGACTACATCCAGCATCTCTACGAGCGTCTCCATGGGAGAATAGCAGCCGGCATTGCTGCGAAAGGTGGATATACACTGTACTTGTGCCGACATTGTGCATGCTCTGTTGCCCGTGTCTATGTGCCTGTGGTTCTGTCACTGTGATCATGTGATGTATCTGACCCCAGGAATGTGTCAATAAAGTTTCCCCTTCCGGGGACAATGAATTCACGGTGTTCTTTTTTCCATTTCCAGGAGTGTAATTTTCAAAGAATGCATTTAGCACAATTTCGGATTATATGTTATGCGTACCTCCGAAATTAAACATGTATTTGCGCCAACATATAGAGAGTAAATTAAAGTCACCACCAACTATTATAGTATGAGTCGGGTACGAGTTTGAAATCAAACTCAAGTTTTCTTTGAACCTTTCAGCAACTGTATCATCTGAATTGGGAGGTCCAATTATTACTTTATTCCGGTTGCCAACAATGACCTCTCCCCATACCAACTTACAGGAAGTATCTGCTTCAATTACGCGACAAGACAAACTACTTCTGACAGCAACAAACACGCCACCGCCAACCGTATTTAGCCTATCCTTTCGGAACACCGTTAGGTTCTTCGCAAAATTTCGACTGAGCTTATATCCGGCTTTAGCCAGCTTTCAGTGCCTAAAACGATTTTAACATTAGGGCTTTCTATTAGCGCTTGGAGCTCTGGTACTTTCCTAACACAGCTACGACAATTTACAACTGTTTTATATCAATGGTTCCTGTATCTACGTTCTTCCTGTGTTCAGCCTGCACCCTTTGTGACTGAAGCCCTTCTTGTGTTTTCCCGAGACCCTCTAACCTAAAAAACCGCCAAGTCCACGCCACACAGCCCCTGCTACCCGTGTAGCCGCCTCCTGCGTATAGTGGACACGTGACCTATTCAGCGGAACCCTAAATCCAACACGCTTCGTTTCGAAGCTTACTCTCTATTAGTGGCCGTCAAATATTTTTGCTCGTATATAAAAAACGTGCGTATTCCAATGCTGGGTTTTGTCAAAATTTCAGAGCAATTGGTAAAGAATTTACGGAGATTGAATATTTTGAATACACAAACATTCACATTTTTTAAATAGATGTAAATGTTCGTTTCCACAAAATCGTAAATCCCGTAAGTTCTTCATCGAATGCTTTGAAATTTTGACATAACGTTGCATACGAATACGCGCCTGTTTTTATATATGTACTGAAGCGAAAATGTTATATACTTTATACATGAATAAATAATATCTAAAGGGGATACTTTGTTACCAAAAATTACATGTTATTTTTTCAAAAACTTAAATCTCCGAAAGTTCTTCACCGATTCCTTTGAAATTCTGGTACAAAAATGTTCAAATCGCTCTGAGCACTATGGGACTTAACTGCTGTGGTCATCAGTCCCCTAGAACTTAGAACTACTTAAACCTAACTAACCTAAGGACATCACACACATCCATGCCCGAGGCAAGATTCGAAACTGCGACGTAGCGGTCGCGCTGTTCCAGACTGTAGCGTCTAGAACCGCTCGGCCACTCCGGCCGGCAAATTCTGATACAACGCTCCATTCAATTATGTGCGTGTTTTATATACCTGCTAGAGAATTAAATGGTATATAAATATATTGTAAATTACATTTTTTGTATTATGTATATGGTTGGTTGATTTGGGGTAGGGGACCAAACAGCGAGGTCATTGGTCCCATCGGGTAAGGGAAGGAAGCCGTCTGTGTCCTTTCAAAGGAACCATTCCGGCATTTGCCTGAAGAGATTTAGGGAAATCACGAAAAACCCAAATCAGGATGCCCGGAAGCGGGTTTTGAACCGTCGTCCTCTCGAATGCGAGTCCAGTGTGCTAACCACTGCACCACCTCGCTCGTTATAATAAAAACCAATGGCGCTACAGCAGGTATATATTAAATTTTTATTTATTTTTCATTTATTTTTTATTACATTTGCATTTATTATGTGTGTGTGTGTTTATTTACTATATGGCACTCCAGTAGGTACATAAAAACATACATGTATTCGAAAGCAACGTTGTGTTATAATTTAAAGAAAACGGTGATGAACTTTCGCAAATATACGATTTTGAACAAACGAACATTTACATTTGTATTTGTAGAGAGTGGTAAAATGCGTAAACTAGTACGTTAAGAGCCCGCAATAGACTAGATATAGTAAGGACGCAATAAGCTGACAGCCGTCCCGTAAGCACTGACAGTTAAAAGTCGCCTCTATTCTCAATACGTCGTGCTGTCTGTTCTCTGTTTCAGGTTGTTGCTATCCTCAGGGACCCTTGACCTGTCATCGCTCCATTTGCTCACAGCGGTGGAAATCTTCAAAAGCTATAGACATTGGGTCATATCGAATTGTTTTCCTGAACACATACAGTCTGTCGACTGTAAGTCTGCCGATTCCCAATGTCCCCGCGAGGACCCTTTTTTGCAAAGGACGTTGTTGTTGAACCAACTGTACAGACTGCTTCCTAGACATGATTTCTTCTGTTTCACATTGGATATTTGTTTTGCAAACCGCTATTAAATATCCAGTTACGTTTTGGCATTTTGCGTCTGTGTAAAACCAACGAAACTATCTACGAGCCAGTCTTCATGTAGAGGATGTTAACAAGAGTTTTTATAATCTATTAACAATCAGTCGAATTTCCCCACACACAAAACAGGTCCAGGTCTATCCCAGACTATTATACAGAAACGCCCCAGGACGACCTCGGATACCCACAAAACTAGGATAAACACGGGGTGATCCGGACGTATGGCAGCCCTATAACTGCCTGACGAAGTGCTATGTTGGGTAGTTAACTAATGAATAACATTAATTGTATTTAAATTTAAATTCATTATGCAACACGTAAACAAAGTTTACTAAATATTCTGAATGTCAGTTTTCTTCTACTGTCTGCTTTGTATAACAGCCTTAATTAATTTAATGTTCTTTGCTCCAAATACGTACCACATTTGGAGATGACCGTCTCTTTAACGGGAATTCACGAATCAACGTTACTTTCGTGTCAAAATTTGTACAACAGCAGCTGATATGTACGAAACGCGCAGTCCCGTGAGTTGTCATTACTGGAAGAGAAACAATGATTATCCTCTCTCACATCCTCTAACCCTACACTGGCCGCGCCTCTTACTCCTCTTGTTCTTGGGTAAGCGGCCAACTTTACTCTGTTCACGGCCTAATTCACCAAGATCAATTAAAATTAAGCACATCTCAAAATGTTACTGTCCCTTTTAAGTATTTTTGTTTGTTACTGAGTAGGAAAACTATACTCTTCAAAGGCTATTATTGTTAGTCGACTTAGTTCGGGCCGCAATTTCTAGACCACTGCTCTATATGGTAGTTTTGAATCTTTGTTTATGCTAGAGCAGTGTACTCCTGACGGAACCATATACGGCGCAGTGACGCCACAGGTTAAAACCAGTACAGTCGCGTCCCGTTTGTGGCGCTGTCGGCGCTTACGGTAATCGCTCCCTTCCCTGTGCTGCCGTCCTCTGCCGCTGGCTGAACTCTGTGGTCACCCCCCTTACCTTCCTGGCCATAATCTATAATTCGTTGCACTACACTTTTTGTTTAATAGGTACCAAACTTTAATTGAAATGGACATTTTTGCTGTATCTGGTATAGCGAGAATCGCTGTTACGTATCATAGATACATCAACTATTCACTGTCTGTAGTATATTAGAATATTTCATACTTAACCTGGTCATTAATAGATGGCAGCAGGTAATAAGCCTATGTCAGGTACACGTCGCAAGTCTGTTAAGAGCTGCAGGTCGAGCACAATAAAATACGAATGTATTTGAATCCCCACAGCTGGCACACTATATCGACTCTTCCACCCTATTGTAATACAAATGTGCTGCTTAAAGAGTCTTTAAATGGACGGTGACGAAAGATTTTAAGTACCCATAGCGAACGTAAATAAACACAAACGAGAAATCGCTTTTGTTGGTGAAATCCTGCTCTCGTGATAGCATGTGTTTTCGGGGATGTTTAGATATAGTGTGGCTCATTGGTTGATTGGGTAGGGGTCTGACTACGAATCCGAACCTTTTGTGAAATAACAGCAAATTTCCATGTGTTTCACGTGCTAGTTAAACAGTCGGCCCTCCTATAATTGGCTGGGTAAATAACACTAAAGGTTTGAGGGCGCAAGGGCATATGACCTCCAACAGTACAATGTGTCGGAAAACACAAGGGCGCTCAAACCACCCTCTGCATTGAGGGCAGCTTTACTTTAAGCAACACTAATACTTAATACAGAAAACCATATATGTACAAGTAATCCGAAGACGCTCCGACCCTGTCTAAAGAAACGGAAAATTGGAGGGAACTAAGCTGGGTGAGGCAAGCAGGAAGCAGCTCTGAAATACCACGACCATTTTCTTTGGTTATTCGGATACTCGTAGGTTGCTAGGTTTGAACATTCACTAATTGTGACGTTAACACTTTGTGTATGGTGGCGAGAGCACATGCTGTCGTCAGATATATTTTATACGACAGTGTGCATTATGTGAACCCCAAACTAGTTGTTCGTAACGATGTACAGTCAGTAAATTGACTGTTTCGCTTCTCTAGCAAAAAACTGCTGTGAAAAATGCAATGCAATGCATGCAGTTGAGTGCAGCCCCCGAGGATTCATAGAACATTACGCCAGTAAATGTGATTATGATTGCAAACTGACTGAAATCACATAAGCAAAGGAACGGTCTTTTTCATATGATTAGCAAGGTTGCTAGGCGTAACGCAAATATCATTCAATGTGAAGAACTCAGACAATGTGGAAACGTGAAAGCATATGAGGTAAGGATTTGTCTATATCTGTTGATGCGATAATCAGCATACGAGTGTGCGAGAACGGGGCAAAATAGTCCGTCTCCAGGATATGTTTTGGTCATACTGTAACAAAAAAATGGTTCAAATGGCTCTGAGCACTATGGGACCTAACTGCTGTGGTCATCAGTCCCCTAGAACTTAGAACTACTTAAACCTAACTAACCTAAGGACATCACACACATCCATGACCGAGGCAGGATTCGAACCTGCGACCGCAGCGGTTGCGCGGTTCCAGACTGTAGCGCCTAGAACCGCTCGGCCACCCCGGCCGGCCGATACTGTAACATTTAACTTACACATGGAGTATTGCTAGGACAGTGATGAGCGTGTAGAACAAATGGAGAGAAAAAGAGAGCATACTGGATGATGCGAGGCATGTACAAAACCAGCTACACGAGGGTGTGCGGAACGTCTAAACTATTGTTTGGGACGAGTCCGACTTCGTCCTAGCGTGCGGTGATACCCCGTCCCTTGTCGCAATTACCGCAATCCTGCAGTCTATATTGCTGAACAGTATATCGGACCGCTGTCTCGTATGATCGTTTGGAGAGCCTTCGGGTACAGCATTCAATCTTGACTCCCACATATTGATTGCACACTGAACGACAGCCTGTACATTAGCTAGTTTTTACAGCGTGAAGTACTTGCCCTCCTTCAAGCAACTCCACACACCGTTTTTCAGCAAGACAAAGCCCCACCAAGTGTACTGGAGAATGTGTAAACATTCTTTGAAGAATGACAGATACAGGTACAGCACGGTCGCCTGACGGATGGTCTATATTATGGATGACTGTCAATGTAGCCGTCACAATACTGAAGCAACCACTGTCGGTGCTTTATTGACTTGCACAAAAACTGCATGAAAGGAGATTACGAAGTAACATATCCGGGCCCTCTGTGGTTTCATATGAAGTCTTTTAGATGCTCTAATTTTAGTACTTTGGGTCTTCACGCCATACTGAATTTCGACAACCAGAAATCATGTGCTGTTCCATAATTATTCTTGTTGTGTATTATCATACACCTAACACGTGGTGTAAAGTTAATTTTATCGCATGTCCGCCCTAGTGCTACAATTTGCACTATCATCACTACATAATATTCTGACTGACGTAGCAATTAATAAGTTCGACATTTTCATCAAATACAATATAATAATTGAGAAAATAGTGACTTAGGTGACGTGATACAGCTATTATCAAGTCTGACGTACTACATTTCTAATAATCATATCTGTACCACATACACTGTGTGATCAAAAGTATCCGGACACCTGGCTAAAAATGACTTACACGTTCATGGCGCCCTCCATCGCTAATGCTAGAATTCAATATGGTATTGGCCCACCCTTAGCCTTAGCTTCCACTCTCGCAGGCATACGTTCTTTCAGGTTCTGGTAGGTTTCTTGGGGAATGGCAGCACATTCTTCACGGAGTCTGCACTGAGGAGAGGCATCGATGTCCGTCGGTGAGGCTTGGCACGAAGTTGGCGTTCCCAAACATCCCAGAGGTGTTCTATAGGATTCAGGTCAGTACTCTGTGCAGGCAAGTCCATTACAGCGATGTTATTGTCGTGTAACCACTCCGTCACAGGCCGTGCATTATGAACAGTGGCTCGATCGTGTTGAAATATGAAATCACCATCCGTTAATTGCTCTTCAACAATGGGAAGTAAGAAGGTACTTAAAACATCAATGTAGGCCTGCGCTGTAATAGTGCCACGCAAAACAACAAGGGGTGCAAGCCCCCTCCACGAAAATCACGACCACACCATAACACCACCGCCTCCGAATTTTACTGTTGGCACTACACACGCTGCAGATGACGTTCACCGGGCATTCGCTATACCCACACCCTGACATCGGATCGCCACATTCTGTACAACGATTCGTCACTGACTCCACACAACCTTTTTCCATTGTTCAATCGTCCAATGTTTACACTCCTTACACCAAGCGATGCGTCGTTTGGCATTGCTGTGTGGCTTATGAGCAGCCGTTCGACCATGAATTCCAAGTATTCGTACCTCCCGCCTAACTCTCATAGTACTTGCAGTGGATCCTGATGCAGTTTGGAATCCCTGTGTGATGGTCTGGAGAGATGTCTGCCCATTACACGTTACGACACTCTTCAACTGACTGCGTTCTGTCAGTCAACAGGCCGGCCGAAGTGGCCGTTGGGTTAAAGGCGCTGCAGTCTGGAACCGCAAGACCGCTACGGTCGCAGGTTCGAATCCTGCCTCGGGCATGGATGTTTGTGATGTCCTTAGGTTAGTTAGGTTTAACTAGTTCTAAGTTCTAGGGGACTAATGACCTCAGCAGTTGAGTCCCATAGTGCTCAGAGCCATTTGAACCATTTGTCAGTCAACAGACGAGGTCGGCCTGTACGCTTTTGTACTGTACGTGTCCCTTCATATTTTCTATTCACTATCACATCGGAAACAGTGGATCTAGGGATGTTTAGGAGTGTGGAAATCTCGCGTACAGACGTATGACACAAGTGACATCCAATCAGCTGACCACGTTCGAACTCCTTGAGTTCCGCGGAGCGGCCCATTCTGCTGTTTCACGATGTCTAATGACTACTGAGGTCGCTGATATGGAGTACCTGGCAGTAGGTGGCAGCACAATGCACCTAATATGAAAAATGTTGGTTTTTGGGGGTGTCCGGATACTTCTGATCACATAGTGTATATACAATCTACAGAACCCCCTTCTCAAGAAGACGACCGGTTACAAGTATCTAGCAGGTGAAAACGCTACGTTGAAGCAAATAACCGTGCTCAGTGCCTCAGTAGTAGCATCTGACAGAGATGAGGTTCCGACGGAAACTCTAACAGGTACACAGAATATGGAATCTGCATATTCCACTGCGGTGACAACTGCAGAAGTTGGTGGAGTGGGAAATTTGCCTAATAGTTCATAGATTTGTAAGTGAAATTTGTAGAGAATACAGTGATAAAGTACTCTCATAATCATAAACATAATGTTGATAAGGGCGTAAAATGAGTATACTGGTAAATTATAATATAATTTTCTATTTTATTGTTGTTGCAAAATCTAAGGAGACGTAGGAAATCTAGTGCTACGTGCAAGCAGTGTAACTTCAGTTCGGTATGATCATTTACTCCTGTACAAAAATCTAGATGGGACAAATCGTAAGAAGGAAGTTATTTTGTGAAAGCCAAATATCGATAATTTCGCTTTGCCGCGTAACCAGGCTCTTCTTCGGCCCGCCACGAATTCCTTTCCTGTGCCAACCTCTTCATCTCATAACTATGTCATAACTATAGAAGCCTAAATCAAGCCATCCAGAATTTTGAATATTCCAGGTGTCCTCCACTCTGTATGCTGCAGTGGGATGATGTAGGGTGTTACAAATCTTACGGTCTCGTAGTACGATTTCAAAGGTAACAAGATGACTGTTTGTCGTACCGTTTCCACGAAAGCACAAAGATTTGATTTAACGACTCATAGCCCTCTAGGTTGTTACAGAACTCAGATTAGGGAATGAAATGCGCCGTGTCCTTTCTAAAGGAGCCATTCTGTCATTTTCCTTAATCAGTTTAGGGATACGACAGAAAACATAAATCTAGATGACGAGACGAAGACATAAGCAACCTGCCAGTGTTTCAACCACTCATAAGTACCGTTTCTAGTTAGAATAGACTTTCTCTGATAGTATCTTCTGTCAATCAATTTCAGTGCCCTTGTCAGTGATGAAATCCCAGAAGACTTGAGTTAGGAGTATTACGGCAAAGTGCATTCAATAAGTAGCGAAACTTTTTTTTCTTCCTGAAAGCACGTTGATTCTATAAAGGACTGCAATACGCCCTGTTATTCCACACTCTTTTGGCTACGAAACCCAATTTTTCAACATAATCTCCTATCAATGCGACGGCCTTACGATACCTTACTGGGAGGGCCTGTATGCCCGCATGGTACCGCTCCACTGGTCGACGTCGGAGCCAACGTTTTGATGAGTCAATAACATTCCCATCATTCACGTACTGCTTCCCGAGGAATGCATCCTTCATTGGGCCAAACAGATGGAAGTCGGAAGGTACGAGATCTGCGCTGTAGGGTGCATGAGGAAAAACAGTCTGGTACGCAGCCTTGTGTGAGGGCTTGCGTTGCCACGGAGAAGGAGAACTTCGTTTACATTTTTGTGGCGACGAACACGCTGAAATCAAAATGAGATTTTCACTCTGCAGCGGAGTGTGCGCTGATATGAAACTTCCTGGCAGATTAAAACTGTGTGCCCGACCGAGACTCGAACTGGGGACCTTTGCCTTTCGCGAGCAAGTGCTCTACCATCTGAGCTACCGAAGCACGACTCACGCCCGGTACTCACAGCTTTACTTCTGCCAGTATCTCGTCTCCTACCTTCCAAACTTTACAGAAGCTCTCCTGCAAACCTAGCAGAACTAGCACTCCTGAAAGAAAGAATATAGCGGAGACATGGCTTAGCCACAGCCAGGGGGATGTTTCCAGAATGAGATTTTCACTCTGCAGCGGAGTGTGCGCTGATATGAAACTTCCTGGCAGATTAAAACTGTGTGCCCGACCAAGACTCGAACTCGGGACCTTTGTCGTTCGCGGGCAGGTGCTCTACCATCTGAGCTACCGAAGCACGACTCACGCCCGGTACTCACAGGTTTACTTCTGCCAGTATCTCGTCTCCTACCTTCCAAACTTTACGGAAGCTCTCCTGCAAACCTAGCAGAACTAGCACTCCTGAAAGAAAGGATATAGCGGAGACGTGGCTTAGCCACAGCCTGGGGGATGTTCCAGGATGAGATTTTCACTCTGCAGCGGAGTGTGCGCTGATATGAATCTTCCTGGCAGATTAAAACTGTTTGCCCGACTGAGACTCGAACTCGGGACCTTTGCCTTTCGCGGGCAAGTGCTCTACCATCTGAGCTACCGAAGCACGACTCACGCCCGGTACTCACAGCTATACTTCTGCCAGTATCTCGTCTCCTACCTTCCAAACTTTACAGAAGCTCTCCTGCAAACCTAGCAGAACTAGCACTCCTGAAAGAAAGGATATAGCGGAGACATGGCTTAGCCACAGCCTGGGGGATGTTTCCAGAATGAGATTTTCACTCTGCAGCGGAGTGTGCGCTGATATGAAACTTCCTGGCAGATTAAAACTGTGTGCCCGACCGAGACTCGAACTGGGGACCTTTGCCTTTCGCGGGCAAGTGCTCTACCATCTGAGCTACCGAAGCACGACTCACGCCCGGTACTCACAGCTTTACTTCTGCCAGTATCTCGTCTCCTACCTTCCAAACTTTACAGAAGCTCTCCTGCAAACCTAGCAGAACTAGCACACTTGAAAGAAAGGATATAGCGGAGACATGGCTTAGCCACAGCCTGGGGGATGTGTCCACTGGCAGAAGTAAAGCTGTGAGTACCGGGTGTGAGTCGTGCTTCGGTAGCTCAGATGGTAGAGCACTTGCCCGCGAAAGGCAAAGGTCCCGAGTTCGGGTCTCGGTCGGGCACACAGTTTTAATCTGCCAGGAAGTTTCACGCTGAAATCATTTCTCCAACTTCCTGAGGTTGTCTGCGGCCGGCTGGCACTCGGGAGATCGGACGTTGTTGCGCGACCTTGTTGCGATGATGACACACGCCTCGCCCAACGACTCACTGTGCTTTTGTTCAATGCCAGGTCTAGGTAGACATTCTGCAAGCGCGTATGACTATCTGCTATGCTCCGGTTTTTCGCCAAAAGAAACTAAGGAGAGCTCTCTGCTTGGAACGCACCTCCGTTACAAACGCCGTTGTGAAGGCTATGTGTAGCACCACTACCTATAGGAAATTCACGAAACTATAGGGACGAAGGGGGAATATTCCACGGTGCTCCACAATAAATTCCGCATCTTTTCGACGAAACTGGTCGAGGAAAAAAAGTGCTGCATTGCTTATTGGTCACCTTTCATATAATTCATTTATTGCGAAGACTGACGTAGTTCTCGGGTATTACATCATCGTGTGTATAGGGTGTAACAAAAAGTATTTATACCGTAACAGAGTAGTTTAGGTGAAGTTAAGACGAAGGAATTGCTATGGAACGCTTATGGTCTAACAAGCAGGGAAATAACCTCATATTGGTCTAGAAAAGCAAAGTAAGCTACAGCGCATGCGCGCCGCTTTATTTTGGCTGAAAGTGTTCTTGAATATTAAAAACCACTTGTTCTTGAACTTACAAAACGTAAAATAGACGTTTATGTAAATTTTGCCTTAAAACTGTGGTTTTTAACAGTATAAAATAGTTTTGTTTGTCCGGCCTTCGTACTTCGAATCTACTGTGCTTCTAAAGGTTAGTATAGATCCAATTATGAAGGTAATTAATTTTTTCATAACGTTCAGAAAAGTCATTTTTCTTTCGTTACCGTGATGTGAAAGCAGAAATTAATAATGTGAACGAGAAACAGCCGACTAAACCGATGGCGTGAGGGAGAGAGACAGACAGAGAGAGAGAGAGAGAGAGAGAGAGAGAGAGAGAGACAGGATATTGGAAATCTCACGTGGCGCGTATGCGCTGTAGATTAAGTGGCCTTTGTAAGCCAATGTGAGGTTATTGCCCGGATTGATAGACGGCAAGTGTCCTATATCAAACGGTTCGTCTCGTATTTCCCTACACCACTGTGGTACATTGTAAACAGCTATCGTTACCACCCTATATAGCTCAGATGAAGAGCAGCTGTGCCCGTTAGTTTGCATGGCTTGTCCGGTATGCGAAAGAATATTTCCTCGACGAATCCTGTACACATATGCTTTTCGCGTTCTTAGTATCACGTTGAGCTAAAAATGGCAAATGGAAAAGTAAAGAGCACAGCATACATTCAAAAGAGGTTAACATCTTACTTAGAGTTGTAAGGAAACTTGATACGAGGTGCATATTTCAGTGCTAGTGATTTAACTGTTCCGTCATGATCATTGAAAAATCGGCCGTGTTTTTTTCAAAGGAACGTACAACACCCTTCTTTATACACAACACTACAGAAGTCGTGTCAGCTGTTATTTAACAAAACGTATGATCGTGAACGTTAATTTAATATAGGCAGTCCCCCATAGTCAACTGTGGTAAAGTATTCACTAAAACACACACACACACACACACACACACACACACACACACACACACACACACACACGTACGAAAGTAAGCGTACGCGCAGACACTCACAGATATACTGACTGGCAAAAGAAGTAAATGAGCGAGAAGGGGACGAGTAAACGAAATGCAACTTCACAGTTTTACAGGGTATGGGATGGTATTTCAATGATCACAAAATGTAGGCAGTCTAACTTCTCCAACACGTATCATTTTCGACGAAAAAACCAAGACGGACTGCAGATGGTTTCTGTTAGTCACACAAATCTGTAATTGTGTGTTGTAGGCATCTAAAATCAAGGCCGCCAGTTCCATTCGAATATACTTTAACTAACTACCTTATTAACTTTTCCATGAAAACTACTGAACCAACTTTTACGTGCAATATTGACTATATACTTTACCAGTAAATCATTCTCCCATGTTAACAGTTACATTAACATTGTGTATGGTTCTGAGCAGAGCAACATCGAAAGTAATCAAGGAAATTAATCGGCAGCCCCACTTTCTGTACTTACATGTCCCATAAACACAAGTACACGTAAGTGAACATACACATGCCATAATCTGCCAACAGTGAAACGTTAAATAAAAATTAATCATTTATCTCGATTATTTGTTGAATAATGGTATCAGAATAAAGTTACTCTTAGATGAATAATAAACTTTCTTGAAATTCAAATTCTGTTACAACATTGTGCAATACGTTTCCACAACATTTAACTACATTTTTGCGGTTAAATCGTTTTTCAGTATAACAAGTTTCTGAGAGACTTTGTTATGAAAGTGATAGTCAAAATTACAACCCTCAGAAAACAGTCAGGGTTTGTGTCAGGAACCAAGTCAGTCTGATTTGACTCAGTAATAGCCTGTATGCACACGTAAATTAAGCTTTGTTCATAAAAGAACACACAATAAATACTAGTCCATGTGATTTATATTGATACAGCAAAAGAGTACTATGCCTGTGAACAACGATGCGTAGCACTACGTCAGCGTCATCGAGTATCGTGTAGTTTCAGCTTCAGCGTTTACATTGCTCAGAGATGGGTCTGGTTCTAATTAATAATTGCCACAGAAGACTGTTTACAAGTTCCACATTTTCACTACCGGAGCCAATGACCATCCGAGGCAATATTTCCATGGAGTTATAAAGATGTTAAGCTGGTGTCCAGTCCGAGATGTGTCCACTACGATGGGGTGACTACTGACTGGTGCTTCGTCCTCGCGCCTTACACCTTTTCCAGTGTCTCGCTTTTGCCTCCTTAACACAAAGCGACTTTTCTCCAGCTTTTCTTGTCTTACCGTTACAATTCTGTTGATTCAGTACATCGAACAGTAACACATACAGTATTTTCACAGATTACATTAGATGTAGAGAAATGGTTCATACTCGGTAATAAACGTAACAACAGAATATGCATAAAACAGGGGCAAAATATTATCTATAAACTACTGAAAATTATTGATGACAGAGTGTTGGTGTTACAAACCATTTCGGCATTAGAAGTATTCGAGTCAGGATAAACTAAGACTGAATGGTTGAGCGAGAATTTTCACCTCGCATCTCAGGGATGTGAATACAAAGCCCAATGCTCTGCGTCATCTCGCTCGATATGTTGCTTGCTGGGCAAATCAGTATTTTCCCCGAGGCTAACGTCCCTGTGACTGAAACCGTACTATATGCACCAAATACGACTGATACGACCTTTTCATTGATTCTTTCTACGAAAAGTTACAACAGCCACAAGTCGCACTCAGGTTGTTTTATTGACCAGTTTCGCTCTTTAAATGAACAAGAGCAGCATTAGAAACTCTGGAATGTACACTGTAAAATATACAAAATGTGACAATACGAAATCTAACATTGATATTACAGAACAAATTCCTTTTACAATTCGGTAACTTAGTTTAAAGTGTAGTAGTTGGCTGATTACATGGACAACGCCAGAGAATAAGTACGCTGTACTTCGGTACTGGCAACGTCCGTGGCGATGTGTATTCAAAGACAACGTCGTAATCTTTTTGAGCGAGATAAGAATATGCACCCAATGGCTAGAATCTATCTCACGAAAAACCAATGAATTTCAATTACTTCACTTCACTCGAACTATGGTAACCTACTGACATTTGTTACGGAATTCATATTGCTATAGGAAACAAAAATTTGCATTCTTAATCGCAGCTTTTATGGGCGTATGTATAGACATGCCATTCTTATGGCAAACTGCCGCCACACTAAAGGCACTTTGTTAAATGCCTTGGAGGAATTGGAATTTTTCTAGAAAAGAAGAAAAACGTGCAAAACGAATTTAATTTACATGGATTCTTCCAGTTATTCAACGAAGCGCTGTAAATAAACACCAAAGTCATAATACCTGCCGTATCATCCGAACAGAAATACTTCGAAGAACTGTATTTTTTAATATATAACTGCAAAGATATTTTTAAAGGCGTACTTTATAAAATGTATTTTAACAGTTACGGCAGCTGTTAAAGATGTATTTTTAAAATATATTTTGAAAGATATTGCAGCACAATGAAATTATATGCAGTGCACGAATGACATGCCTACATATACACCTGTAAAAGCGGCGACTGAAATTTAAAATTTTAATTTCCTGTTGCAATACGTATTTCCTGACAAATGCCAATACTTCACCATAGTCCGATGGTAGTGTAGTAAGTGAAACACAGTACATTGGTTCTTTGTGAAGCAGATTTGAACCAATGGGTATATACACCGTCCACTCACATTAATATGACCACCTGTCAAAAGCCTACACAACCGTCTTTCGCAGCGCGAATAGCTTCGAGACGTGCAGGACGAAAGTCAGTGAGGTTCTGGAAGGTACCGACAGGGATATGGAGCCATGCTGACTCCAGTGCCGTGGACAGCTGTGGTAGATTTCTCTGGTGAGGATCCACGGCTCGAACAGCCCCATTGAGAAGGTCCCACAGATTCTCGACTAGGTTCAAATACAGAAATTCTGGTGGCCAGGGGAGTACGGTAGACTCTTCCTGGTGCTTTCCGAATCACACACGGACACTACGAGCTGCATGAAACGTTGAATTGTCCTGCTGATAGATGCCATCGTGCTGTGGAAAAACAAACTACACGTACGGTGGACACTGTCCTCAGGGATATATGCATACTTCTCTTGATCCGTTGTGCCTTCCACAACAGAGATCACCTAGGTAATGCTCTCCACCCTGAACCGTTCCGACGCCTGTTTTCAGACGTTTCATGCCGTACACGCCAACGACCGTTTGTAAGATGGAGCGTAAAACGTGATTCATCTGAAAAGGCCATCTATCCCCACCCAGTGGACGTCCAGTTGCGGTACTTGTGTATAAATTCCAGCCATCGTCGCCAATGAGCAGCAGTCGGCATGAGTGCGTGAACCTGGCGCCTGCTGCGGTGGCCCATACACAACAACATTCTCTGAATGGTCGTTGAGTAAAAATGGCTCAAATGGCTCTGAGTACTATGGGACTTAACTACTGAGGTCATCAGTCCCCTAGAACTTAGAACTACTTAAACCTAACTAACCTAAGGACATCACACACATCCATGCCCGAGGCAGGATTCGAACCTGCGACCGTAGCAGTCGCGCGGTTCCAGACTGTAGCGCCTAGAACCGCACGGCCACCCCGGCCGGCGGTCGTTGAGTAGAAACTGTTGCCAGCTCCTTGGTTCATCTGGGCGATCAGTTGTTCAACAGTTGCACGTCTATTCGCCCGTACACATCTCCACAGCCGCCGGTCACCCCTGTTGTATGTGGCCCTTGGCGCTCCACAGTTACCTTGACTCTAGGTTTAGGCAGCGCCATTTTGCCATGCACGGTATACTTTCACCACAGCAGGACACAAACATTTTACAACCTTAGCCATTTCGGAAGTACTTCCACCCTTGGTTTGAAAGACAATGACCATGCCCTTTAGGTTCAAAAATGGTTCAAATGGCTCTGAGCACTATGGGTCTTAACTTCTGAGGTCATCAGTCCCCTAGAACTTCGAACTACTTAAACCTAACTAACCTAAGGACATCACACACATCCATCCCCGAGGCAGGATTTGAACCTGCGACCGTAGCGGTCGCGCGGTTCCAGACTGTAGCGCCTAGAACCGCTCGGTCACTCTGTCCGGCTGCCCTTTTGGGCGTCAGGTAAATAGCTCAGTTTTCTCATTGCGACAACGACCGCAGATTTTTTTCCTGACTCTAGTTTTATGTAGTATTAACTCTGGTGAGTTTCGCCTAACTTCGTGAGGTAAGTTGCGTCCAGGTGCATCTCGGATTTGGGTTACCTTCACGTCTGCACATTCGGTTAGACGTCGTGCACATTTGGGGGCATCTCCATTCAAAGATTCATGGGTGCTACTGGTCGGTTATAGAGATCCCTTGCGTCGCTGGGTCTTTCCAATTGATTGACGAGTGGGTTTTATGCGGGCCATGATGAGTTGTTGAGTTGTAGAAGTGAGTTGCGGGCTCACGAAATCTATCGATGACACATAATTCTTCCGCCGCTTCATAAAGGTAATGTGCTGGGAAGTTTTACGAGACGTGGAAGGGACATCGTAAAGCCTTGTTTTGTATTTGTTGCAACTTCTGTATGTGACAGCCGGCTGCGTTACCCCATAAAGGATAAGTCCATAACTGGACAAATGCATGCCCTGTAGAGTCTCAGTCCACGATAGATGGGTAGTGAAGATGAGAGGCTGAGCGCTGTGTTCAGTGCTCCCAACCTCTGCTACACCTTCTTCCTAACTCCTTCCACATGAAGCCTCCACTTAAGTCGCCCGTCAATGGTGACTCCTAGGTATTTCGCCGAGGTCATCTAGCGGATATCTTCGCCAAAAAGTCAGACCATATTTAGCTGGAGCAATGGTCTCTCCCTAAAGAGTAGAGCGCGGTTTTTGTTTGTGTTGAATCCAATACGATTTATCGCGGCCCAGCGCTCCATTTCTTAACGTTTCTTCATCTACATCTACATCTACATCCATACTCCGCAAGCCACCTGACGGTGTGTGGCGGAGGGTACCTTGAGTACCTCTATCGGCTCTCCCTTCTATTCCAGTCTCGTATTGTTCGTAGAAAGAAGGATTGTCGGTATGCCTCTGTGTGGGCTCTAATCTCTCTGATTTTATCCTCATGGTCTCTTCGCGAGATATACGTAGGAGGGAGCAATATACTGCTTGACTCTTCGGTGAAGGTATGTTCTCTAAACTTTGACAAAAGCCCGTACCGAGCTACTGAGCGTCTCTCCTGCAGAGTCTTCCACTGGAGTTTATCTATCATCTCCGTAACGCTTTCGCGATTACTAAATAATCCTGTAACGAAGCGCGCTGCTCTCCGTTGGATCTTCTCTATATCTTCTATCAACCCTATCTGGTACGGCTCCCACACTGCTGAGCAGTATTCAAGCAGTGGGCGAACAAGCGTACTGTAACCTACTTCCTTTGTTTTCGGATTGCATTTCCTTAGTATTCTTCCAATGAATCTCAGTCAGGCATCTGCTTTACCGACGATCAACATTATATGATCATTCCATTTTAAATCACTCCTAATGCGTACTCCCAGATAATTTATGGTATTAACTGCTTTCAGTTGCTGACCTCCTATTTTGTAGCTAAATGATAAAGGATCTACCTTTCTGTGTATTCGCAGCACATTACACTTGTCTACATTGAGATTCAATTGCCATTCCCTGCACCATGCGTCAATTCGCTGCAGATCCTCCTGCATTTCAGTACAATTTTCCATTGTTACAACCTCTCGATACACCACAGCATCATCTGCAAAAAGCCTCAGTGAACTTCCGATGTCATCCACCAGGTCATTTATGTATATTGTGAATAGCAACGGTCCTATGACACTCCCCTGCGGCACACCTGAAATCGCTCTTACTTCGGAAGACTTCTCTCCATTGAGAATGACATGCTGCGTCTTGTTATCTAGGAACTCCTCAATCCAATCACACAATTGGTCTGATAGTCCATATGCTCTTACTTTGTTCATTAAACGACTGTGGGGAACTGTATCGAACGCCTTGCGGAAGTCAGGAAACACGGCATCTACATGGGAACCCGTGTCTATGGCCCTCTGAGTCTCGTGGACGAATAGCGCGAGCTGGGTTTCAAATGACCGTCTTTTTCGAAACCCATGCTGATTCCTACAGAGTAGATTTCTAGTCTCCAGAAAAGTCATTATACTCGAACACAATACGTGTTCCAAAATTCTACAACTGATCGACGTTAGAGATACAGGTCTATAGTTCTGCACATCTGTTCGACGTCCCTTCTTGAAAACGGGGATGACCTCTGCCCTTTTCCAATCCTTTGGAACGCTACGCTCTTCTAGAGACCTACGGTACACCGCTGCAAGAAGGGGGTCAAGTTCCTTCGCGTACTCTGTGTAAAATCGAACTGGTATCCCATCAGGTCCAGAGGCCTTTCCTCTTTTGAGCGATTTTAATTGTTTCTCTATCCCTCTGTCGTCTATTTCGATATCTACCATTTTGTCATCTGTGCGACAATCTACAGAAGGAACTACAGTGCAGTCTTCCTCTGTGAAACAACTTTGGAAAAAGACATTTAGTATTTCGGCCTTTAGTCTGTCATCCTCTGTTTCAGTAGCATTTTGGTCACAGAGTGTCTGGACATTTTGTTTTGATCCACCTATCGCTTTGACATAAGACCAAAATTTCTTAGGATTTTCTGCCAAGTCAGTACATAGAACTTTACTTTCGAATTCATTGAACGCCTCTCGCATAGCCCTCCTCACACTACATTTCACTTCGCGTAATTTTTGTTTGTCTGCAAGGCTTTGGCTATGTTTATGTTTGCTGTTAAGTTCCCTTTGCTTCCGCAGCAGTTTTCTAACTGTGGCTCTTTTCCATCTCTTACGATCTTGCTTGGCACATACTCATCTAACGCATAATGTACGATGGTTTTGAACTTTGGCCACTGATCCTCAACACTATCTGTACTTGAGACAAACTTTTGTGTTGAGCCAACAGGTACTCTGAAATCTGCTTTTTGTCACTTTTTCTAAACAGAAAAATCTTCCTACCCTTTTTAATATTTCTATTTACTGCTGAAATCATCGATGCTGTGACCGCTTTATGATCGCTGATTCCCTGTTCTGCGTTAACTTTTTCAAATAGTTCTGGTCTGTTTGTCACCAGAAGGTCTAATATGTTGTCGCCACGAGTCGGTTCTCTGTTTAACTGCTCAAGGTAGTTTTCAGATAAAGCACTTAAAAAAATTTCACTGGATTCTTTGTCCGTGCCACCCGTTATGAACGTTTGAGTCTCCCAGTCTAAATCCGGCAAATTAAAATCTCCACCCAGAACTATAACATGGTGGGGAAATCTACTCGAAATATTTTCTTGAAGGTATAGGTGAAGGATGTGAGACCTGCTTCTCGTGATGATTGTCGTATCATCTGCATATACAGCCACACGTGTCCGTGGTGTCTTTCAGAGGTCAGCTGTGTGCACATTGTACAGAAGAGGCCCCAGTACTGATCCTGTGGTACTCCAGCCATCGCTGGTCGAGCAGTAGATAGAGAGTCTCCCAGTCGAATAGCGTAAGTGCGTCGCCTCAGGTAATCAAGCATAAGTAGAATTTACGCTCTTGGGGAGCTGTACTTGTACAGCTGGTAGAGAAATCTAGAACGCCATACCCCGTCGAAAGCCTTGGTAACATCTCGCAGAATGACACCACAAAACTCCCTTTGGCTCTATGCTTTGATTTCCGCTTCTTATACTCGTAGAAGTTGATGCAGGGGGGAATCGCTAGCCCAAAATCCGAATTTTTCTGGTGACATAGTGTTTAGCCTGCTTATCTGTTGTTTCGGCCTCACGAGGAGACCCGTTCAAAGACTTCACTGACTTGTGGAAGAAGGCTACTTGGTCTGTAATTTGTTGGTACGAACCTATTCTTCTCAGCCTTCGAAACAGGAATGATGATTGCGTTCTTCCATGCCTTTTGATAAGTTTCCTGTCTGATAATCCCATTAGACAGTTTTCTGATGGAGGTAACGCTCAACCTCGTTAGTTCTTGTAGCATCCTCGCATCTACGGGATCATACCCTGGAGATTTCTTCGTTGGGGGATTGCTCAAACCAGTCTGAACTTCGTTGTCACTAAAATGCTGTATTTCTCTATCACCTTTTGGATCCTCAGTCTGCAAGGTTTGGGTCCACTGTTCTGCTGCCACGACATAACTTTGATCTCTCGGTTGGTCAACAGGACGGATATTTGCCTCAAAGACCGTAACCAGGGCATTCGCCTTCTCTTCTGGTGTATGTACTGTATCACAGTTGACTTATAGAGGCAGACTCTGCTGGAGGCGTTTCGTGAATGCATGGACAATTTTTCATGCTTATTCGTCAAGCTGAAGAGTAGATAAGCTGTCAGCCCATCTTTGAAAGCTATGTTCTTGCAGTAGTCTTTTAATTTGTTAAAGCTGGTTGATTCTGATCGTGGCTTGCCGTTGCCACCTCAGGTGCCATTCTGGATTAAGGTGATTCTTCTCAGTGATCAGCTGTCGTGCAAGCGGTGGTAAGGCATGTCTTTCACGTCCCGCCTGACTTGGTCTTGGCTGTGCTGTGGACTGCTGGATTGCTTCTTGAAGTGGCTTGATCAGGTATATCTCTGCTTCATTGACTGTTGTTGTGTCTTCAGAGAGAAAGTCCTCAAGACAGTTCTCCACTCCGTGCCGATATCTTTGCCACTCCGCCTTTCTTGTGGTAAGCTTCTGTCGCTGAATTTCCGGTTGTTCTCGTATTTGGAAGAGTATAGATAGGTGATCCGAAGTAAGAGTGTAGACTACTTCGCTAGTGATGTGAAGACCTTTGAGATGCAGATGTCCAAAACGTCTGGTGCTCCTCTCACCTTTGGGTAACATGTTGGTTCGTATGGTCCGCAGATCGTTGCATGTTCTCGTTCTGCCGTTTGATGTAGGCTTCGACACTCCCTGTCGTTGTACTAGAATTCCACGATAGATGTTTAGCATTTAAATCACCCACGCTGAAAAATTTTCCACGCATTCCTTTTAGTGCTGCAGCATCGCTCAGAGCCAAATGACCTTTAGGCTGACGATAGACTGCCGTGAAAGTCACGGGACCGTGAGCCTCAGTCTTCTCCAGTTGGAGTTTAGGAGCTGCGTAATTCTTCAGTGAGTTTCGTATATAGATGGCAGTGCCTCCTTTCGCCGTGAGCCTGTCATCCCAGTAACACATTTAATTTGTAATATTTGCGCGAAGGCCTGGCTTCAAGTGTGTTTCGCTGACTAGACAGAGGTCCACGTCCTCGTCAGTCAGAAACTTCTTAAATTCGAGCTTGATGAGATAAATGCCATCTGCATTCCACGTCGCTACTCGGAGATCTTCTGTCTGTCAAAGCCTGGTCATGCTTGGGGCCTTCTTTTGCGATTTGAGGTACAGTGCGTTGCATTTCTACGTTCAAAGCGGCGTCAATCGCTGCACAATCGTGCGTGGCATATATGCAATAAGCTTCGTTAGCGTCGGCAGAAGTGAGGTAAGGTCAGCAGAGGCTGGAGGCTGCACCGTAGTGGGTGGACTGAATGGCTAGCTTCTCAGAGTTGGAGCTCTTCCTTCCTGTTGTCCAGCTGCTGAAGCTACTTCTCGTAGACGCTGTTTCCAACTGTCTTCTGTGTATAGTCGTTGCGACCATTGGTCACAATTGTAGAGTACGCTCTTCCATCTACAACAGAACTGACTCGGAGCTGGCGACGTTGGGTCTCCATCCGTCAATGAGCAGGAGTATTTGTCGTCTGTGGAGCTGCCCTAGTTTATCGCCTTGGTAAAGGTAATAGGTCCCGTTGATGCCTAGAGGCCTGTTTAAATGTCTCTATAACTAGCTAGGTGAGTCCTGTTGTGGTTGGCAGGAGAGCCAACACCGTGTTACTAGAGGAAGCCGAAAGGCACGCGTTTTAGCTCACGCAGGCTGGCGTGAGGTCTGGAACAGGACAAGGAAATTACAATTTTGAAAAAACGGACGTAGCTGGTGGAATACGTAACTTTAATCCATAAATGGTGAACGTCGCTCTTGACGGTACATGATTCACAGTATCAATAGTAACTGGTAATGGCGCCTTGCTAGGTCGTAGCAAATGACGTAGCTGAAGGCTATGCTAACTATCGTCTCGGCAAATGAGAGCGTATTTTGCCAGTGAACCATCGCTAGCAAAGTCGGTTGTACAACTGGGCCGACTGCTAGGAAGTCTCTCTAGGCCTGCCGTGTGGCGGCGCTCGGTCTGCAATCACTGATAGTGGCGACACGCGGGTCCGACGTATACTAACGGACCGCAGCCGATTTAAAGGCTACCACCTAGCACGTATGGTGTCTGGCGGTGACACCACAAGTCCCAACACAGCTGACACATTTGGCTTCCTCTTCACGTTTGATTTTGAATTTGTGGTTATCATACCCTTCACCAAATTTCACACATCTTTCTGGCATGGTACAATACCTTAACACGTGGGCAGTTGGTCGATAAAGGAAACAGTACAACGCCTCTTTATGATCGTTGTTTTTCGACTTTTACCTCGAGGTTGCCCAATCGCGTCAGGTTGAAGATTTCGCAATGTTCTTCGGTGTCTCTAAAAATCACGACGAAATTAGGGAGAATATATATGACACTGTCAGAATAGGAGAAAGGGATCGTAAGCAAATAATCAAATGAAAAATTATAAAAATTTTAAAAACTTTCAAAATTTTTCATTATTGTCTCAGTCGCATTTAACATTCAACTTTTTTCTCGGGGTGATGACCAGTTTCAGTAGATTAACTATCATCTTCAGATTTAGAACAGGCAACCCAAAAGAAAAATTGTTTTAAGTAACAAAGTTATGTAAAAATAGCTATTAGCTTACTTTTTAAAAAAATTACAAGGACTTAACATACGACATGTAGTCTTATAAATAAATTCACAGTCTACAAGACCGTTGCATCATCTATAACATTCTTATTTTAAATCTTCAGGTAAAATATGCGATGTAGAGCCTAAAACGAACGTAAGGGAAAATACGTTATGTATTGACAAACAAATAAGAATAAGAAATAAATATATAGAAAAAACATTAGTTCCTTGAACGTACCACACTATCTATGACAGAAACTGAAACAAAAAGCCTGTACAGCGTCGAATTTTTTTTTTTTTTTTTTTCTTTTTGTACTTTGAAGCGTCCATATGTCTATTTCCGTTACAGTCAGTAGCTGCAAGCGGAGGTCTGCTTATGAAAAGGAAGAAGCAAGTCAGAAATATTTGCTTTTAGTTAACAGCGCACGATAGGAAAATGATTATTCAAAGTAGTAAAATATTCGTAGTGAAGCATACCATGTAAGCTGAACTCGAAGTCAATAGTAAAACATAAAATACGTGTACAACATCATCACACTGGGTAATTTGTCCAAACAGCGAAGATATATGTACACTGGGTGACGCATGACCCCCACGTACTCATAGTTATAGCAACTCTGACCGTTGTGGTTACATGTAAATGTCACGTTAATAGTTACAGAAAGTGCCGATAGCTGGTTCTTTGATCCATAAGCGAAAAGCGCGAGAAAAAAGTTTCCGTTTCCTTCTTTTGCTTTTTTCAAAACAGAAAGTAATTAAATTAAAGTTCTTTTAATGCATATTGCAAAGGATAAAGAATAAATTTTTTATAAGTTTACATTTGAAATTCGTGAGCTTCTTGTCGGATCTCAGATTCTTCATAAGCGTGACTATTTTTGCCAAAAATCTAGCGTGCTCTAGATTTTCCTTGAGTTCTTCTGTGGGAATTTGTGTAGGTACTTTCTTGAGCACAGCTTTGATTGGCTTGGGGTGCACGGTCGGGATGGTGTTGCTCGGAATGCCGTTCTCTCCTGCCGTGGCCTGGACGTAATCTTCAGTGGAAATAACTTAAACCCTAATAACATTATCATTGACGTACTGGATTGTAAACTGGGTTTTGCAGTTCGCCTTCAGCCATTTGTTCAGTTCACGGTAGCTTTCATCGTGGTCTAGCACAATCGACAGTACTTTATGTGAGGTCATCACCCATGTGGTGGCGTCTTCTTGCTCAGCTGCGGCACGTTCTTGTGTTAATGCTTCGGAGCTGTTACTTGTCTCGACTGGTGGCTCAGCGCTGTTTTTACTCTTTTAGTTGCGTGCCGTCTTATTCCGTGGTGGTTTGGAGAAGCCTGAGTCGTCGGCTACGGTCGAAGGATGCGTTTCCCCCGCCGTCATGTTTTCTCTGCGCAGTCGTACTTTCTTCCATGCGCTCAGCAAATTATCTTGCATCTTGGTCTGAGGAGTACTGTGAATCATAGTCCATTTCCATAGCCGTATCCGTCTTCGGTGCAACGCCAGATGTGGCCGCAGACGGAATAATTTTCGACTGACAATGAATGATCCGCGCGCTCCGTAGCGTCGTAGTGGTAGCGGCTGTTAGCTGCCTCTCCCGCCCGGGCGCTGAGTATTTCCGTTCTCGTCGGTATGACTGACTCGTATCACTGTTTTTCTGCGTCCCCTCCCCCTCCCCTCCTGAGACGCTTTATATACCCTCCACTGCTAGTGCTGCCACCTGCCGTCTGTGAGTGGTTATTGCACGTTGACGTCGAACATTGACGGTGCTCACATTAATGTGACTACACTGTGTATATAGCGCCTTATCTCGCTGAATAAGGTTACTACATTCTCTTTGGATACACATTGACATGGGAGTTGCAGATATTTAATCTCTGGCGCTCTCAATGTAATCAGCCAATTACTATAGTGTAAACGTAAGTTATCGAATTGTAAATGGAATATGTTCTTTGATGTCATTGCAAGTTTCTTTAATGTCACACTCTACAAATTTTACAGTGTACATTCCAGAGTTTCTGATGCTGCTCTTTCGTGTTGCTCAGTTAAAGAAAGAAACCAGTGAATAAAAAGTTTTGAATGCTACTTCTGGCTGTCGTGGATAACTAGACGTTTATATTGCCACGATTTTGATTCAGAATAGCATTAAGTATTCTCCAACGTCGTGGAGAGTAGTGTTTCTTTCACCAATCACACTTTTTTGTATGTAGAATTCGATCATAGACAGTGACGAGCTTTTGATACAATGTAAATGTATTACACGTTTCATTCCCGTTGGAAATCACTGTCTGTCCAAGTACTGTGTGACACATTCTCCCCATGGTTGAAGCACTATTATGCTGATTATGCCGTCCATCTACGATAATTTGTTTAAATTATCCGAACTGTGGCGGAGCGTCAACCATTGGCAGTAATTATAAAACAGTTTCATTTTCAGTAATAACCGCAAACAACTTGTACAGGAATACCGCGACGTTTATATCATATTCAGACATTTGTTCCTACAGGACGAATGGTCGTCACTACTGTATTTTAAAATAAATTTCACTATTCTTCTATTTGGGATTTTGTTTCCTTATCATTTTAACATATAGTATTGGTTACCTTTCTGATTATAAAAATGACTATTTGAAGACGATATAAACGTCGAAATAACAAATAGCTACAAAATTTGTTTTCCCGTGCTAGTGTTCGGCTGGTAAAAAGAGATGTAGTGGCATACAGTCACTGATCATCATAGTGTCTTATTTTAAATCCCATACCTCTCTCCAGTGCCCCATGTTGGAATGTTGAGAGTGATTTGTACATCAGTTGGGAACATTAAACTCGACAAGTATCCTGGTGCCATGGTGGGGCAGTTCATCCACTACACATTCAGTCACCATACTCATTCACACAACGCAGATAAACACGTGACGCACTTAGGATACAGAATGAAGGCACATCACACCGTTTTTCGAAAACGTTTCACTGAGGAAGACAGAACTGCTGTGCTTTCTCTCAATCGTTGAAAAAACGCCAAAATGATAGATATCGAGTTAAGTTAAAGCAGGATAGAACATAAACTAAAAGCGCCCAACAGAGGAAAGACCACTGAACCTGATAAGACATTTATACAATTCTAAATAGACCAAGTCCCTCTTCTAACAGCAATCTGTCGCAGGTCACTCGAGGAACGAATCGTACAAAGTGATTTGAAAAATAGGTAGATAAATCCTGTTTTCTAGAAGAGTCGTCGAACAGATGTACAAAACAATAGTTCTATATCATCGACGTCAGTATGTTATAAAATTTAGGCATACTTTTTGTGCTCACGAATTATGGCTACTGTGGGGTCCTAAAATCTCCTCTGTAGTAGTCAATACACAGTCTATAATGTG
Source organism: Schistocerca piceifrons (assembly GCF_021461385.2). Classification (NCBI taxonomy): domain Eukaryota; kingdom Metazoa; phylum Arthropoda; class Insecta; order Orthoptera; family Acrididae; genus Schistocerca; species Schistocerca piceifrons. Next base: position 584,563,606 of record NC_060149.1, read on the forward strand.
TAATCGCTACTCAATCTGTTTGTCCATTACATTTCAGAGGCTTGCAGCTACTGAACAACTCATGTTGATGATCTGTTAATGCAGGGTAGTATTATTTTCCATCTTCCTTTGTCACACACGCACTTGAACACTGTGGGTGCAGTGAGCAACATCTAGCGGAGAAATTTCTCCAGTTGCATGTTTCTAACTACAAGTATAGTGTTTCGAAACTGGAGTTACTGTACAGCGTTTGTCCTTCAGTTTCATCAAGCGTTTCATTTTCTGACGCTGCCAAACTTGGCAGAAATGTCATGATTAGTTTTATGCAATTCTCACAACAGAGGTATGTTTCTATGCGACACCTCAGTTCTCTTTCTCGTGTTACAGTCTTGTCGTGTATGTAGATGCTACCGCTACTAATTTCTCATGGATGTGCACTTTTAACACCTCCAAATAAGCTGCACCATCCGCAAATTAGACTCCAACAATCATATTGTATCCCCTCGCTTCCAATCCTAGTGTACTGCCGCGCCTCTACCTACACATCACATGAACCCTCCATCTGCACACCCTCCACATCCTCTCCCAAAGAAATTTCAACCGTCTCCCTCTTCTGGAACACGAACTCTGCCCTGACATATACCCATCCTACCAACTCTGAATGCACTCCACCCTACCCACCCCACCCTCTCCCAAGGGCTCCCTCCTTGTCCTCTGTCCATACCACACCTGTCCCACCCCCGTTTTCGTTTCAAATTTATTGATCCCAATACCTGATAACGCACTCTCCTCTTCCCCATCAGCCACCCCTGTCTCGCCACCACAGCTCACCAGTCCTCAGTCATCATCACCGCTGTCCTGTATCCCTCCGTAACACCCTTTCTTTTCAACAACAGTCTACCACCCCATGACAGGTTTTAGTGTTATTCAAGTGTTTTTAACTGTGCTGTCTGTCCACATTTTTGTCAGTGTTTTTAAACAATTCATGAAGACAGCATTATTTCTTAAATTTTTCCATTAACATCATCCTTTTATGAATTTTACTTCGTGGTAAGTATGTCTTATTGTTTTGTGTTTAGTATCTAAGTTGATGAATAATGGTACTGGCTGAGGAGTGGGTTGATTGTACCGGTGCCAGCTCCTCCCCAACCCCGCCCACATGGGGCGAGAGGGGGGGGGGGATGAAATAACAATACATGAAAAAATTGGAGTTGCATTGTTTTCAGTTATATCAAATAAAATAAAAATATCTTGCAATGACAAACTGTTGACTCCTCAATTTTCCTAGATTTCATTATTCTGACAAAAGAGGTGACACGTGTAAGTGAATAACACACGCATTTTAAATGCTGCATCGTTAGTATTTTGATGAAGAAAGCACCACACAAATTCCATACGACGTGCTGAGCAGGTCGTCCCAGTACCAGCGACTTCTGAATGCTGTACACGAGTAAGTTGTTTTTCTGCCATGATTCTCCAAACGCTTATTTGATAAGTGCTCACAAAACCGTCAAAGCACGTGCACAAGCTGCAGATACATAACTAAACCTCCCTTCCACGGCGTCCTCACAATAAGGATTTCTCAGATCACGCCTTCCGCCGCAAAGGTTCGCTGTTTCTCGGAAGCGACTATAAACTGCAGCAAAGATAATTTTGGTGTGGATGTCTCCTGTTAAGAAAACAAAGGTGGCAGATACAGAGCGTCTCATCCTATGCATATCTCCTCTCTCTAACACACACAAATATCAGTCTGCTCAACGGTTGGCTTTTGAGTATATCTTAGAATAATACTCTGTATGAGACTGTATTACCCTTACAGCTTGTCGGCCACATCCTGAAACACTCTACTGCTGCGCGTTATATAACAAGATTTCTGTGGAAGAAGGAGGGCAGAAGGAAGATGAGTGTTTAACGTACCGTCGATAACGAGGTGCAGCGTGTACGCTGCTCTTGGGACACTCGCGTGCTTCGACCTCTTTATTAATTTAAGTGCACGCTATGCCCGCACCGCTACAGCTGTCAGAATTTTAAATCCGTTTTTGGGCTGCAGGTTCTGTTTACTGGTGGATCGTTAAGGACTGAATAATTATTTCATTAGCAGCGAAGAAACTTGTTTTCAAAGCATTGGAAGGTGGCTTTTTATTCGATCCATCATTATAGCAGTCCAGAGACGCCACTTCTCAAGCACACGGCAACATACGCTAAATCTTTGACTGTGGAAGTAATGTTCCCCACAGAATTCAAATACTTTTTATCACTTTAAGTACTTCTGATTACTATTCTAGTTACTGGTAAAAAAAATGGTTCAAATGCCTCTGAGCACTATGGGACTTAACTTCTAAGGTCATCAGTCCCCTAGAGCTTAGAACTACTTAAACCTAACTAACCTAAGGACATCACACACATCCATGCCCGAGGCAGGATTCGAACCTGCTACCGTAGCGGTCGCGCGGTTTCAGACTGTAGCGCCTAGAACCGCTCGGCCACCGGGGCCGGCAGTCACTGGTAAATAAACAGCTTTAAGTCCGCCTTCAATAAACTGGAAATTAGATCTTTAAGATCAAGAAATAAGTTTAAGTAAGTCTCGATGATCTGATACCCCACCAGAGGTATGGTTACTATAGTTAGCCCTCGTAGTTCTTGTCTCTGAAGTTTATTCCATTATTAGCTACAGCTTTTAATTTACAGTCCTCTAAAAATCAGATAAAATAATTTCCTTCAGGTATCTTCAACAAAATCACTACACAAACATATAATTATCTTAAATTCTTCAAATACATTTATTGCATTTCGCAACATACATGTCATAGATTAACTTCTCATGGTCGTGGTTCAGAGTTATGTAGAACTTTCTGAAGGACATCATATTCGTCGTTGATTGCAGAAATTATTTGTTTCACCATTGTAATTTCGTCCTTTGGGCCATTTTCAAGTGGTGCTACAAAAGCTAAAAGAATATAGAAATGAAGCACAGAGTATGTATACAAAACAGCACAGACATGTCATGTAGACAGTAGTACATTATAGAAATGCTGAAATTAATGCATTACATTTTGCTTCAGCACACGTCATACTTTAAAACCTTACGACAAGTATACATGTCATCGTCAACAACAAGCCTTTTCACAATAAACATACAGTAACATCAAACGAGTTCGAAGCTCTGTACGTCATGCAGTGATGTAAATTATGTAAACTGCTACCAATGTTAAGGTCCTTCACATAAATTGCTACAAATCAATGTTCTAACATACTGTTTAGATGTGAACTAAGGCCGTTGGCACAAAAGTACGTGCACAAATAAAACTGTCTGTGCATTTATCATAGAACATTCCACCAATAACGATTGTAGGCTTCATATCATAACAGATTTTTAGCTTTTTACATCTGTCGACAACATACTGCTTTCTAGGTGATGATATAGTCGTAAGGCGTAAGATGATGGGATAGGAAAATTTATTTATAGCAGAGTAGCATAAAAATAAATATTTTATGTGTTCAAAGTTCTCACACTGACTTGGGTACTCATACAGAACATGGCAACAGAAATATTACATATTTTGTTGCTTGTGTATACATTACAATCGATGAAAAAACATAAAAGGAGCAAAATGCTTGCCAATGATAGAGCCAACAGTGCAGCATAACACATTTGGACAACACATCACAGGACGCTACATCGTAAATACAGGATGTCTTTTTATCAAGCCCTAACATGGGGAATTTAATCATGTAAAAACGTATGCATCTATAATAATAAGTGCTTAAGTGCTTAAAATGCTACCCACAAAGTGTAAAGCGTAAATATACAATATTATGATGCAGTGCTGAAATGTATTAGATTAAATTAGACGAGACACATTCTAAAGATGAAATGAAATACAGAGGATAAAATTAATTTACGAAAGTAAAATGTATGGGACTGCACTTAATTCTCCCTCGTTACTATGTACAAAATTTGCAATATAATTGAAAACATCTGGAGCACTTATAAAACTAGTTACACAGCATTTATGGAGAACTGGTAAGATAAGAGATGTTAAAAATAAATAAAATAAAGATGAAAATAAAAAATGGTAGTGTACATGATTCTTGCATATTACCAAATAAAAAAGTCGTTGGCAGCATAAGTGTCATGAAATCAAGATACACACGTTTATGTACAAATTTTAGGGCAGTAACCCCACATCAGATGGGAAAGATACTGCGTCCTTATGCCACATTACTTTTCGTTATCTGCACATAAAATGGACTGGAAATTATCCAAAAATCTCCCATTTCTGAAATCACTTTGGTCATTAAATAAGTCGTCAAGATGATTTTTAATATAGTCGTAAATTTCTGTTTCTTCGCGAATTTTCATAATTCTTTTTTTAGGTACTGTATGCGGTATTGTAAGGGCTGAATCTATGTTGCTCACCATATCTTTAAGCTCACTTAAATATTTGCTGAAGGTAGAGGTACTGCTCTCTGTCTGCCCAATATGCTCTTTAAACCTGTCACTGAACGCCTGCCCAGTTTCTGCATTATAACGTTTTCTGCATACGATAGACACGTTACGTAACCTTGATGTGAAAGCTTTCGTAGCAAGACGAAAACCGAATGCAGAACACAATTCCAACATTCATCATTTCATTTTTTCGATATTTCTTCCTTTGACTTCAATTCCATCGTAGGAGCTGTTTCGCTGCATCGGGCGGACCACTGTTCAATCGGGAACTCGCATCCGCCGACGCTATCTGCCATTTCTCCCTCCGCATTTGCCAATCCCCACGATGAACCAACAAACTAAAACTTACATTTATAGTATTACACTCATTGACGGAAAAAAAATCGCAACGCAAAAACATAATTAATGCAGAGCAATGAACTTTCGTGAATACGTTTATCTAGGTAACATATTTCAGTGACTGACGTTGCAAGTTCACAGGTTAATGCAAGCACGAAAAAAGCTATTGCAAACGTGAAATGCGGGTACATTAATAATCTGTGTAGTCGCCAGAATGTTGAATACAGGCACGCAAACGTGCATCCATTGTGTCGTATAAGTACCGGATGTCAGTTTTTGGGGTGGAGTTCCATGCCTGTTGCACGTGGTTGGTCAAAACAGGGACGGATAACGATACTCGTGGATGACGTTAGAGTTGTCGTCCGATGATGTCCCATAGGTGCCTTAGTGGAGACAGATCTAGTTTGCTTCCAGGGTGCATCGGATAACCACGAGAGTGTCCCTCCTGTCATACAAAATCGCTCCCCAGACTATAGCTCCAGGTGTAGATCCAGTGTGTCAAGGCTAGGTTGGCTGCAGGCGCTCACCTGGCCACCTTCTAACCAACGCACAGGCATCACTGACACCGTGACAGAACCAGTTTCTATCTGTAGACACAACAGACCTCCACCATGTCCTACAATGAGATCTCACTTGACACCACAAAACTCGTAAATGGCGGTAGTTCGAAGTCAGTGGAATATACGCCACAGCGCTTCTAGCTCGGAGCTGTCCTTGAAGTAACAGATTTCTAAGTTCGTTGTGTCTGTGTGGTGCCATCTGCTACTCAAATTGCTGCTGCAGGTGCAGTACGATGTGGCAGATTCATATACCTAACACGGTGGTCGTCCCTCTCGGTAGTGCCACGTGTCCGTCCGGAGCCCGGGCTTCTTGCCGTGACCATCCCTGCCAGCAATCATGTACAGTGGCAACATCCCTGCCGACTCTCTCTCCGCAGTATCGCAGAAGGAACATCCAGCTTCTGGTAGCCCTATTACACGACCTCGTTCAACCTCAGTGTGGTGCTGATAAGGGCGTCTTTGTCGCCTTAAAAGGCATTCTTGACTAACATCAACTCACCACGTGAAATGCGGGTACATTAATAATCGGTGTAATCGCCAGAATGTTGAATACAGGCATGCAAACGTGCACCCATTGTGTCGTATAAGTGCCGGATGTCAGTTTTTGGGGTGGAGTTCCATGCCTGTTGCACTTGGTTGGTCAAAACAGGGACAGATAACGATGCTCGTGTTACTTGATTTGGTGATATTAAGGGCATTCGCAAGGAACGCTGGTCGAATCAACACGTTAAACAGAACATTCCGTCAAATCTTCAGATTTGTGGTGTGTTACTTGTAGTGATCATGTGGAAACATGCTTCTCATGTAATGAGAGTGGGCACCAACATCTCAGTTGTTAGAAGCGGGTTTTTGTCGTCAGAAGTTTTCCTGAACAGCGTCAAAAACTGACAACTGGGGATCTCGTTCCACCTGATGCTAATTCTAGTGGTAATCCACAGACCAGATTGAGCTTATCCGCGGGAAATTTTCCCCCGCTAAACCTGAAGACGGTTTCTGTGCCGTCTGCTTCCCTTGGCGATGCTCAGGTGCTGTAACATAAGCGACGTCTTACACGGGATGCAAATGTTTCCGATGTGGAATCCTCCATGTTACCCCCTTCTGTGTCAAGTGTCTCTCTTGGTGATACAAACTGCGTAGTAGCCTCCCATCCTCCTGTGGAGGGTGTGGGGGCAGCGGATTCGGGCGCTCGTTCGATCTCTGGGGTGGGACTCATGAAGTTGCGTTAGGTATCGGGTGTGTGTGTCTCATCCGTCCCCATCTCCGACTCCGCCCCCCTCCCTCCCCCCCCCCCCCCCACACACACACACTGATGTCGAAGTCTTGCGAACAGAGACGACACCACCTCCAATTTTCCGTGTCGACCGCCATCGACGGTGCTTCTTTACGCAACCTTCGGAGCTTCCGTGAGGCGATTTTGCCTGACGGCCGGCGTGCACAGGGTGTCCAAACGGATTGCGCTGTCTCGCGCAAGAAATCACGGCGTAAGAGTTTTGCAGCGCGTGGGGCTAGTCTCTCTTTCTCCGACTCGTCTATGGACTCCATAGTGGATTAATGGTCGGAATGTGGAACAGATAGACTTTACTTTTATACCAGTCTGGTAGATGACTCGGGCATACTACCTTATTACTTTCAGTATCAACCGCATTGAATCTGAGTTACGGTTGGCTGTTCGCCGTCAGTTTATTTATGATTCTAGTGCACGTATTACATTCTTGCAGGAAGTATGGTTTACCATCTTTTCTCTTCTCGAGTTTCAGACCCGTTTTAACGTAGTCCCTCAGGATTCGACGGGTACCGTTCTGTTTTATCGTGAAGATATTCCCGTCGCTGACATTGAAGTTCTCGATTTTGGCCTCAGGATTGGTTGTCGTCTTTTTGACCTTATCCTGGTTGTGCTTTATGCACCGTCTTGCACGGGTCAAACGGCGGCGCGCACGAAATTTTACAGAGAGGAGCTCCCTTCTCATGTGTATGATAATCGTCGGAACCTTGTGCTGGGTGGTGACTTCAGCTGTGTGTTGTGTATCGGTGACTAATCCCTCATTTTAATTTTAGTCGTGGTCTTCGATGAATTGCTTGGTACGATGTGTTTGTGGGCTGTTGGGGAACATAAATTTCCGAGTTGTTGAAATTTACATTACGTCTTGTAGCAGACTTGACAGGTTTGTCCGATGTTTTGTGTCGTCAGCTTCTTGCAGTCGACGTAATTCCCCTGTCTCATTGATTACTGTGCTGTTGCAGCGACTGTCAACCTCGCCCGACAATCCATGAAATATTGCCATGCTCAGTGGATGCTCAACTTCTTCCATCTTTCTGATGGACCCTTTTATGCCGTGAGTGAAGATGAATGGGATTTTGCCTCCATTTGGTCGAGCGCTACCCGCCCTTACTTGGATGGTGCTCTGAGTATGCAAAGCCGCGAATCCGTAAAACGCTGATATGTTATTGTGCTGCAAGGGTGAGAGACTTCCGGAACACACATGAGTTTTATAATACCGTTCTTCATGAATTATATGCACGAACAGGTGGTGCCCCTCTGAGGATCGCTGACGTTGGGCGGATGAAGGTTAAATTGCTACTGATTAAAAAGCAACGAATGGAAGGAATGGGGATGGAGTCCATAAGCCACGTTCCCTCTTTAACAAGAAAGTAACATTCTTGTTCCATCTGCCTAGCCATCACATTCGTTCTCGTCGCTCTCTTATTACCTGCCACACCTTACATGGTAACCATCACTTGCCAACTCAAGGTGAAATGACAAGCTTTACATCAATACTATGCACATTTATACGCAGCGGATGCCAGTTTTGCGACCCTCGGTGAGATGATTACTCCCGGCCAGAATGTCACGTTTTTAGCGGGTTTTCAAGAGAATTAAGCGTTTGATTTTATTGCTAATTCCCCGTCTCATAAATCCCCTGTTCTGGACGGTCTTCAGAAAACATTTTATTTACATTTTAGCATCTCTTTGGTTATATTTTTACTTTCATTTTAAAAGAGATTTTTCGGGGAAATCTGAGCCTGGGAGCTTCAAGGTGGAAAAAATTGTTCTTATTCCGAAGCATCATCGCCTTTTAACAGTGGCTGATTTTCATCCACTCACGCTATTCAGTTTTGACTTCAAAAATGTTGAACGGTCTGTGAATAGCAGATTGTTCTTGTTGCTTGTTCGTGTGATTGGTAAACATTAGTGTTGCCTCCATGACCGTATAATTTTGACTTCGGTGGCAGAATATAGTGATGTGGTTTCAGTGGCGGTAGTTACATTCATTCAGTGTGCTTTTACCTTATTAGATTTTCCTAAAATATTTGATCGCATTAGTCGCGCGTATCTCGATCGCCTGTTCGAGATAGTTTGCGTTACCGCTTCTGGTTGTGTCGTTCTTTCTAACTTGTACAAGAACATTGCAGCGTCATACGGTCGCAGGTTCGAATCCTGCCTCGGGCATGGATGTGTGTGATGTCCTTAGGTTAGTTAGGTTTAAGTAGTTCTAAGTTCTAGGGGACTGATGACCACAGATGTTTAGTCCCATAGTGATCAGAGCCATATGAACCATTTGAACCATTGCAGCGTCAGTGATGGTCAATAGACCGCTGACGCCTCTGATTGTTCTCTGTCGGGGAGTACCTCAGGGCAGTCCGCCCTCTACGTCTCTGTTTATCTTGTCTCTTGAACCGTTGCGGCTGTTGATCGGCTGTCATGTTGAAAGCTGTCAGGAGGGAACCTCACAGTTCGGGCGTATGCCCATGACGTGGTAGTCCTCTTTCGTCGACGTGAGGAAGTCCCCTTGTTAAAAGTTATAATTAATGATTTCTGCCATATTTCATATGCGCACTTAAATGAAGACAGATGCAAATTCGCCATCCTACACGGCTTCGAGAACGCTGTCCTTCCTTGCGCAAGTTTTTTGGATCAGCTTACATCTTTGGGGGGTTGTCGTTGATCGTTGCCTATTGAAGATGGCGGCTTTGAATTGGATATCTGATACTGTTAAAATTCAGGGTGCCGTACTAGAACATGAAAGACACTCGCTTACTGTTTTGCAAAAAGTACAGGTATTGGATCGCTATATTTTGTGCAAGGAATATCGCGCTTATTTATCCCCTCCCCAAAATGTTAGCGAAAAAATTGCGGCAACTGTTTTGCACTTTTATATAGAAAGATCATATATTTAAACTACGTTACGAGATTCTGACGAAGCCGCATACGGGAGAAGGAGGGAAGATTGGGTCTGGCGTCCCGTCGACATCGGGGTCATTAGAGACGGAGCACAACCTCGGATTGTGTCAAGGATGGGGATGGAAATCGGCCGTGCCCTTTCAAAGGAACTATACTAGCATTTGCCTGGAGCGATTTAGGAAAATTAAGGAAAACCTAAATTTGGATGGCCGGACGTTGGGCTGAACCGTCGTCCTCACGAATACGAGACCAGTGTGCTAACCACTGCGCCACTTCGCCCGGTACGGAAGAAGACTTGTCTCTCTCAGATGTCACATACATGGCGTGTGCATTGTATGTCCGACGCATGATATTGATTGTTACCCGTGAACTGCATGCTGTCACGTCACGACCCGTCACTGACTTACAGCCAGTGAGTCTTGCATCGCATGCTGACGTACGTCGCATTCATTTCAAACTGCGCCACGTTCAAGAATTTTATATTATGGTGAGCCATCTTGGGGACGACGTCTTGAGGCGAAAAGTGGTTACTACACAATTCCTACTTGATCGTGGGGACAGGGTGGTCTGCCAAAATCCCGTTGAGCTGTTTTCTTTGGAAGGTTTTATGAACCAATATCAGTCTGCCGATTCACACGATGGAAGTAGCTACCTCTTGGTATAGATCTATGAACAGCTTGTTACCTACTAATGAACGCCTACATCGAATTGGACTTTGTGACAAGTCAACATGTTGCCAGTGCGGTTCCTTGGACACGCTTTTGCATAGATTTACCTGCAGTGGTCACCTGCCGAACTAGCTCTGGCTGCGGAATCAACCTGCTTTTCTCACCAGGACTTCGGTCACTGCTTACACCACCGACGTTATCCTGCGGCCAGATTCCTCATGCTTTCTGAAGTCGAAGACTAATTCCGTGATGAGGTTAATTGCTCATGTTTTACATTTTATTGTTGCTGGTGAGTGTGTGTGGGGGGGGGGGGGGGGGGGAGGGGGAATGACTTTCTGATGTTTCATCAGCACGATCTTACTGCATATTGGGACGCCTCGCAACTGCCCCGTTATCGGGACAATTTTTATAACATGCAGAATCCCACATGTTTACCTGACAGGGTGTTGGTTAAGGTGGTCTGCGAATGTGGGCCTTACCTGATGAGAAGTCAAGGTGCCCAAACAGGGTATATTCTCTCTCCATTTCATTTCTTATTTCTATCTTTGGGAAACTGTTTTGCCTATTGTGTTCTGTTGTTAGTACGGAAGATAAGAACACGGTCTTGCTGCCGGCCAGTGTGGCCGAGCGGTTCTAGGCGCTTCAGTCTGGAACCGCGCGACCGCTACGGCCGCAGGTTCGAATCCTGCCACGGGCATGGATGTGTGTGATGTCCTTAGGTTAGTTAGGTTTAAGTAGTTCTAAGTTCTAGGGGACTGATGACCTCAGCTGTTAAGTCCCATAGTGCTCAGAGCCATTTGAACGGTCTTGGCTCTGAGCACTATGGGACTTAACATCTGTGGTCATCAGTCCCCTAGAACTTAGAACTACTTAAACCTAACTAACCTAAGGACATCACAGACATCCAAGCCCGAGGCAGGATTCGAACCTGCGACCGTAGCGGTCACACGGTTCCAGACTGAAGCGCCTAGAACCGCACGGCCACACCGGCCGGCCTGAACGGTCTTGCTGCTGGAAAGTAGCACAGGCATAACGAAATGACGAACTGTCGAGATCAGACGGCTTTTAACGAAACTGTATTTTGGGAGACAGTGGTGGGTGTGAGATGAAAATTGATGCAAAGTACACAATTGCATATGTGTTCCATTAGAGGAGGGATGATATCTGGAATAAGTTTCACGCTGTAGTCTACGCTCCAAACGGAAAACATACAAATGACGTCCAATGCAAACGAAAATGTCGTATTCCTGTTTATTCCACCTCCACCATGGTAAAACATATCAAACGAAAACTGGACACAGACAAATGTCACTGTTAGGCCTATATCCCTGCAACAAAACAGCGCGCTGTTCATTTGATCATGACAGATTGCGTTTGTGAGCTAACCGAGAGTTGTGTAACTTATTATTCATTTCTGTAATTCATTATAAGAATTAGTTACGATTTAGAAACTGCATTTCACCCTCATGTCATGTTTTCTGGTACTCGAAAGTGTGTATATGTCAATCTAATCGTTAGGCATTCTTTGTAAATATATTAAATACTAAATTTAGTTTACAGCAGTGTTTGAAAAAAGTTTTGTCTACATAGATGTGTGTATAAACAGAACAATATCCACTGCTCGTCAAGCATTCGTTATATTGTAAGGTAACTTGCTTCTGTCGTTCCAGGAAGGTTGGACATTTTGTGACATTTCGACGTGCACTTGAGAATAGCTATGAGGCCGAAATCATGATTGTGTGAAATAAATAAATAGCAATTTGCAGTTTAATGGTGGATATTTTATTTTTTCAGAACGGTTGCTCATGTAGTGGGAACGCCGCGAACCCGCGGTTATACTTGCAAACTCTCCTTCAAGAGCGAGTCAAGTCTTCTCGAACCTGACAACTGATTCATGTGGCCAGTGGGAGACGCACGAGTCTACGAGCACACGGAGACAGCGAGTCCGCGGAGCCAACGAGATATACGAGCGCTGCAACGAACTTCTGACGTCACACTAGTCGACTTGTCTGCCACTTTTCGTGTACTCTCGGTTCCGTGCAGGGTCCATGGGAAATCAGTATATAATTGAAAATGACCCACTAAAGCTCTTAAATATCTCGTGTGCTATTGAGAGCTTACATGCATTTAAACGTGCAGTCAAGAATTACTAAACTGGTCTGAAGTAGGTACTCGCTCCCCGCCGGTGATGATTACTGGCTACTTGTCAAGATCTGCAGTATCATGTGCTGTGACGGACGCTCCACGGCCTGTCTTTCCCGTGGGCCTCGCGAGTTCGGAAACGAGGTCACGGGAGTCGCTGGCGATTTTTAAGCGAATATATGCAGCCCATTTCTGATCTCTAACGAACACTAGGCGTATTCTGCCGTTTACGACTGGATACAAAGCTCGCACTGCTCTGTTGCACTGACAAGGGAATGATCCGATGCGATATGTCAAAACATGACATGAAATTTTCTTATACAAGAAGGATGAACCGAAAGAAAGACCCTTTCAAATTTTCAGACGCCAAGTTGTACTTCAAGGTTTTTTTTAGTGCTGAAAATGGTCAAATTCGTAGCTCAACACGTAGCTGGAGGATTTTACATCCCTACCGGAGCTGCAGCGGACTGTGCATGCGCAACATCCCCGGTCGACGGCGCACCGATAAACAGATAACACGACGCAGCGCCAGCGTAATTAGTGAAGCGAATCAGTTTTCGTTGATCGTTTCTGTGAAACAATTGTCCGCGGTTAACTCACATCTGCAACTCATTTAATATCCATAATAATTACCAGATACTTTTGGGATAGCGTAATTGTTAACGATGTAGACAAAACTGAATTAATATTCATTGTGTTTAACGCTTAATGTTAAACAGTGTACAAACCCAGTTTTGCTTCGTAGCATCTGACCATGAGCTATATAAATGGAGGAAAGACTTACACGAAGTAATAAATACGCGGCAAAAAGAAACCCGCAAAACAGTGACAGAAAAACCATCCGAAAAATATATTGTACAGGGTGGCCACAAAACCCCGTTGCCCACCATTAAGAACCAACACAAACATCTAAACTTGTATAAATAATATGAGCAACAGTTCTTTAGAGGAGCAGGGTTCCCTTACCGATGAGAGACTGGGCTCTCCGAATTGCAACTGAGATGAACGTTGTTGATTTTAAGTGTTCTTGGAGCTGGATAAAAAGATTGAAGACATCATATAGTACAGGAAGTCGCAAAACAACGAAGTTTACTTCTAGTAAAATTGTACAGGAGATGCCATTAATTCATGGATGACGTGAAGACGAGACTTGCTGTTACCTACATGTGCTGTGTCTAACAGCGATCAGTCAGATTTCGTGAAAGAACTGCCAGCAAATCGCACTTTATCTCTCTTCGGGGACCTCATGGCATATTAGAAGCAAAAATTTAAAAAATGACTATTTATTGGGAAAATCCTATAATGGACCTATCAAAATCGGAAACACGGAAACAGTAGGAAAGAATAGTTTTTAACGTTTCACTCGAAACGGTTTCTAATCAGACGCAGAAATTATTTCCCTGCTTTTGTTCGACTCTTAACCTGGACATAACGATACCACTGTCTTTCAAAAGGGCGACGAAAAGACTGTCGATATTCAGCTTACACCCGGAATAACCAATGTGACTCTCGATATAGCAATTTTTCGAATGTGGAAAGTATTATTAAGAAAAGTGCGGGACAATATAATTTCCGATAGCTCCATGTCATTAGAGCTTTATCAGGAGAACAGTATCTTTAAAATGGTTCAAATGGCTCTGAGCACTATGGGACTTAACTACTGAGGTCATCAGTCCCCTAGAACTTAGAACTACTTAAACCTAACTAACCTAAGGACATCACACACATCCATGCCCGAGGCAGGATTCGAACCTGCGACCGTAGCGGTCACGCGGTTCCAAACTGACGCGCTTAGAGCCGCACGGCCACACCGGCCGGCGGTATCTTTAAATTTCAGTCGTTTATCAGTTTGCATCTGCATATTTTACGAATTGCTTTAGGTACGCTCACTTTGAGCCCTCTAAGACCGCGCGATGTAGCTGTGCCGCGTAGGGCGCCTTTCCATGGTTCGCGCGCCTGCCTCTGTCGGAGGTTCGAGTCCTCCATTGTGCATGGGTGTATGTGTTGTCCTTAGCTTAGTTAGTTTAAGTTAGATTAAGTAGTGTGTCAGCCTAGGGACCGATGACCTCAGAAGTTTGGTCCCATAGAGCTTCCACAATTTCCAATTGAGCCCACTAAGCAGAGCAACGGCCAAGACCATTTCTTACTCCACAGCAGTTGCCAGCCGGTGTGGCCGAGCGGTTCTAGGCGCTACAGTTTGGATCCGCGCGACCGCTACGGTCGCAGGTTCGAATTCTGCCTCGGGCATGGATGTGTGTGATGTCCTTAGGTTAGTTAAGTTTAAGTAGTTCTAAAGTTCTAGGGGACTGATGACCTCAGCAGTTAAGTCCCATAGTGCCCAGAGCCAATTTTTTCCACTGCAGTTCTATATAAACAAAACTGGTAATTACTGAGAAGTGCCTCAAAGCATTAAATTTTCTTTCGTCAGGTGTGCCTAGTGTAAGAAAAAGTTTGCTTTCGTCATTCAAATGTCACTTTATTGTGACGACAATGGGGAATAAACAAGGAAATGTTTCATTGCTAATGAAATATAAATTATTCAAAAATCATAAGCACCGTGCTACAGGAATTGTTATAAAATAGTATATGTATAAAAAATGTTTCATTTCAGTCCGCCTGCTTAGCAGAGTGCAGTCTGTCTTCGGCGGTGGTGTGGCTCGGACATTTATTTACGTCCCTGCCGCGGAAGCTAGCGAGCGCTGTTGTTTACCTATCCCGCGCACTCGCAGAGTTTGAAACCACCGACATACACTGAAGCGCCAAAGAAACTGATATAGGCATGCGTATTCAAATACAGAGATTTGTAAACAGGCAAAATACAGCGTTGCGGTCGGCAACGCCTGTATAAGACAACTGTCTGGCGCAGTTGTTAAATCGGTTGCTGCTGCTAAGATGCAAGATTATTAAGATTTAAGTGAGTTTGAAGTGGCGTTATAGTCGCCGCATGAGCGATGGGACACAGCATGTCTGAGGTTGAGATAAAGTGGGTATTTTCCCGTACGACTATTTCACGAGTGTAGCGTGAATGTCTGGAATCCGGTAAAACATCAAATCTCCAACATCGCTGCGGATGGAAAAAGATCCTACAAGAACGGGACCAACAACGACTGAAGAGAATCGTTTAACGTGACAGAAATGCAACTCTTCCGCAAGTTGCTGCAGATTTCAATGCTGGGCCGTCAACAAGTGTCAGCGTGCGAACCATTCAACGAAACATTATCGATATGGGCTTTCAGACCGGAAGGTCCACTCGTGTTCCCGTAATGACTGCACGACACAAAGCTTTACGCCTCGCCTGGGCCCGTCAACATCGACATTGGACTGTTGATGACTGGAAACATGTTACCTGGTAGGACGAGTCTCGTTTCAAAACGTATCGAGCGGATGGACGTGCAGGGGTATAGAGACAACCTCATTAAACCATGGAACCTGTAGGTCAGCAGGGGGCTGTTCAAGCTGGTGGAGGCCCTGTAATGGTGTGGGGCGTGTGCAGTTGGAGTGGTATGGGACCCCCGATATGTCTAGATACGACTCTATTTCATGAGTATAAAGTCATGAGTCAATGAGTGCTATCGACAGGGGATGTCAAATTGATTCCATATTTTTAGATTTACAGAACGCTTTCGACATCATTCCTCACAAGCGTCTTCTAACCAAACTGTGCGACTGGATTCGTGATTCCTTGTCAGAAAGGTCACAGTTTGTACTAATAGAGGGAAAGTCATCGAGTAAAACGGAAATAATGTCTGTTGTTCCTCAAGGAAGTGTTATAGGTCCTCTATTGTTCCTGATCTATATTACCGTCTTAGATTGTTTGCAGTTGATGCTGTCATTTACTGTCTCCTAAAGTCATCAGATGACCGAAACGAATCGTAAAATGATTTAGTTAAGATATCTGCATCGTGCAAAAAGTGGCAATTGACCCTGAATAAAGAAAAGTGTGAAGTTATTCACATGAGTACTAAAAGAAATCCGATAAATTTCGATTACTCGATAAGACACACAAATTTGAAGGCTGTAAGTTCAACTAAATTCTTACGGATTACAATTACAAATACCCTAAATTGGAACGATCGCATAGATAATGTAGTGGGTAGAGCCAACCAAAGACTGCGATTCATTGGCAGAACACTTAGAAAGTGCAACAGGTCAACTAAAGAGACTGCTTGCACCAGGCTTGTCCGCCGTATTCTGGAGTATTGCTGTGCGATGTGGGATCCGCATCAGATGGGACTGACGGATGACATCGAAAAAGTACAAAGAAGGGCAGCTCGTTTTGTATTATCCCGAAGTAGGGGAGATAGTGCCACAGACATGATACGTGAATTGGGGTGGCAATCATTAATACAAAGGCGTTTTTCGTTGCGGCGGAATCTTCTCATGAAATTTCAATCACCAGTTTTCTCCTCCGACTCCGACATTCTGTTGGCACCCACCTACATAAGGAGAAATGATCATCACGATAAAATAAGACAAATCAGGGCTCGCACAGAAAATTTAAGTGCTCGTTTTTCTTGTGCTCCGTTTGAGAGTGGAACGGTAGAGCGACAGTTTGAAGGTGGTTCATTGAACCCTCTGCCAGGCACTTTATTGTGAATAGGAGAGTAATCACGTAGATGTAGACGTAGATGTAGATGTAGACATGTACGAAAGTATCCACTGATCACCTGCATCAGTTCATGTCCATTGTGCATCCTATTGACGTGGGCAATTCCAGCAGGAGAATGCAACACCCCACACGTCAGGAATTGCTACAGAGTGGCTCCAGCAACACTCTTCTGAGTTTAACACTTCCCATGGCCACCAAACTCCCCAGATATGAACATTATTGAGTATTTTCAAATAACTTCCGGGAATTCAGCCAGGTAACACTTTCAGCGACCGCCGATGTTTCGGCGGGAGAACACCCCGCCATTTTCAAGGCAAACTGCAACGGACAGGCGGCGTACATGCAAATTTAATACCTCGGTTCTCGGACAGAAGCAGGAAAGATAAAACACACACACACACACACACACACACACACACACACACACACTGAACACTAGTGCCACCAAAGATGACCAAAGTCAGAGTTATCGATAGTGAGACTATGAATTCGCAGGTGAGGCAGCATTGACTCTGTTCCTCTGTTTTTTGACAAGGGAGAGAGCCGGATTCCAAACACAGTTTAAACAGAAACCTCCATCCCTGTTAATGAGGTTGCTGGCTAATTTAATCTCAACTGCCTCCCTAATGACACTGTCCCAATAGCTGGACGTGCATGCCAATATCTCGGTGTTATTATATAACATGGGGTGACCACTATCCAAGCAATGTTCGGCAATAGCAGATCTATTTGGCTGCTGTAATCGTGTGTGCCGTTTATGCTCAGTACATCTGTCCTCCACGGTCCTGATAGTTTGACCAATATATGCCATGCCGCAGCTACAAGGAATACGATATACACCCGCCTTACGCAGTCCAAGATCATCCTTAACGGAACTCAAAAGGGCTCTAATTTTAGATGGAGGTCGGAAAACACATTTCACATCGTATTTCCGTAAAATACGACCGATCTTATTGGACGTGTTTCCTACGTAAGGCAAAAAGGCAGTAGACTTAGGTGTTGACTCAGAATTATCATCAATCACACGATGTACAGTTGGTCGATAGCGCAACGCACGTTCAATCTGTCTATCACTATAACCATTTTGACGAAATGTAACTTCAAGATGGGACAGCTCAGCTGGCAAAGTCTCAGCGTCAGAAACGACTTGTGCCCTGTGTACCAAGGTACGAAGTACCCCTTCACGCTGAGCCGAATGGTGACAACTATTAGCTTGTCAGTACAAGTCGGTGTGAGTACGTTTCCTGTAGACTGCATGTCTCAATGATCCATCATCCTTCATCCTAACCAACACGTCGAGAAAGGGAAGGCAACCATCCTCTTCCACCTCCATCGTAAAACGAATGTTCGGGTGGATCGAGTTCAGATGTTCTAGAAAGACATTCAAATTCTCCCTACCGTGAGGCCAAACAACGAAGGTATCGTCAACGTATCTAAAGAAACAGGCGGGTTTTAAAGGCGCCGACTCCAATACACGTTCCTCGAAGTCTTCCATAAACAAATTTGCGATCACAGGAGACAACGGACTACCCATCGCAACTCCATCTGTCTGCTCGTAATACTGGTCATTAAATAAAAAGTACGTGGATGTCAACACATGCCTAAAGAGATTAGTTAAATCAGCACCAAACCTGGCTTCAATTAACCGCAACGAATCAGACAGAGGAACACGAGTGAAGAGAGAGACCACATCGAAACTCACTAAAATATCAGAGTCATTCAGCCTCAGTCCCTCCAAACGACGTAAAAAATCAGCTGAGTTCCTGATATGATGTTCACACCGTCCTACTTGTGGACTCAACAGAGAAGCAAGATGCTTGGATACACGATATGTCGGAGCGCCGATGTTACTCACTATAGGACGGAAAGGAACCCCTTCCTTATGAACATTTGGAAGGCTATATAACCTAGGGGGAACCGCACTATAGGTGTTAAGCCTCTTGATTGTGTCCTGCGACAAACCACTTTTCTTCAGGAGGCTGTTGGTCTTTCTCTCAACATGCATGTACGCCGCCTGTCCGTTGCAGTTTGCCTTGAAAATGGCGGGGTGTTCTCCCGCCGAAATATCGGCGGTCGCTGAAAGTGTTACCTGGCTGAATTCCCGGAAGTTATTTGAAAGTTGTATACGCCAGGAGAAACTCAGGTCTCATTATTGAGTATATCTGGGATGCCTTGCAACGTGCTGTTCAGAAGAGATCTCTACCCCCTCGTACTCTTACGGATTATGGACAGTCGTACAGGACTCATAGTGTCGGTTCCCTCCAGCATTACTTCAAAAATTAGTCGAGTCGATGCCACGCCGTGATGCGGCATTTCTGCGTGCTCGCCGGGGCCCTACACGATACTGGGCAGGTGTACCAGTTTCTTCGATTCTTCAGTGTAGAATGGAACATGAATACCAAAAATCGACTTTCAACAGTTGTTTTTCGAGTGAATATGCCAGACCGGAAGCCTGTGAAATTAAAAAGGCTCCTACGAGACGAAGATAAACTTCATTACAACGAACTTACTGACTAAAAATGGCTCTGAGCACTATGGGACTTAACTTCTGAGGTCATCAGTCCCATAGAACTTAGAACTACTTAAACCAAACTAACCTAAGGACATCACACACATCGATGCCGGAGGCAGAATTCTAACCTGCGACCGTAGCGGTCGCGCGGTTCCAGACTGAAGCGCTAGAACCGCTCGGCCACTGCAGCCGGCGAACTTATTGGACTACACCGCTCCATAGTGAGCAGTGTCGTCTACGTCAAACTGATTAATGATGCAGTGTGTGACAAAATCATTCGAGATTCTAAACATGGACTCAAATTTTGTCACTCCGATGGACATGTTGGAGAGGTAACTATTGATCACGCAGAACTGGGATTATGAAGCATACGCATCTTCGAACTTCCCTTCGAGGTTCCGTCTGACTTGGTCATTGATGCCCTATGCCCTTATGGAAAAGTGGCACGTGGAGGAAAAATGGTCCAACTTCTCGGCCTACCCTGTTCTCAGTGGGGTGCGACAGATCACAATAGAATTGACACAACACGTACCTTCATACTTGTTCATCGGCGGATGCGGAGCAATAGTCATCTACGATGGACAACCCAAAACATGCTCTGGATGCGCGAAAGAAGGCCACGTCCGTTCCGAATGTGTGCAGCGGAGGATTGTGCAAGCTCCAACTGGCGAACCCGTGTCTTACGCCCATGCCGACGCCGCTGACACTAACGTATGTGGACGTGTTTCGAACAGATCCCATCCTGAAGAATGACCAGCTCTAGGATCCTGACAGTTTACAGCAACCGACTGCAGAATGACAGTTTACAGCAACCGACTGCAGAACAGATTGCCACCTGTGAAGAAACGACACACACATCTGCCACTCCGGCGCCGGCGAAGCCATTGTCCAACGGGAAAGGATCGCTAGGAAGGATGGAAATTGATCCTACGGTTGTGCCGACAGTTGCTTTCGTCCTTGAGCGCCGGGAGTCAATTCCGCTCTCGGACACGAAGGCGCGCAAGCACAAACAACGAACACCGAACCGCCACAAGCACCGACGGTCGTAAACATCTGCTTAATGCAATCAACGGCAGCCAGAGTTGCGTGTAACGACACACAGTGAATCCGGATGCGCAACGGTAGGTTTTTCCTCCCTCACAGCAGTACGACGCGAATTTCACGAGACAGCGGCTGAATACGGACACACCACACGGAGATCCGCCGGTAGGAGCCCATCCATCCACCGCAGCAACACCTTTGCCTCTGCTCAGCCCTGCAGGAGAAACAGGACAAGAGATGGACCTTCAGCACAGGAACTGGGCCAATGAAACCGATACTGATCCACAGATCGACGACGCAGCCGCAATGGCGGGTGCGGGGTCCACCGGATGTTAACCACGCCGAGGATGCAGACGGTCGCACAGACACCATGTTGCCGAGCAGCGCACAAGTGAATATAAGCGTTCATGTGCGCTTTACGCATTGAGGAACAGCGGCAGGTGTATCGAACAGCCTCTGTCAAAATCAGTATAATTAGAACATCAGCCAAATTGAAATTATTAAGAGACATGCTTAGTGCGTCAGACGTCGACATCCTCCTCTTGCTGGAAGTACGCGTCGAGAACATCCCCGATCTCTACGAGTACGATACATACATTACACCCACTAAAGACGGCTGCAGCGGAATAGCGATACTCCTACATGATGGCATAATAGCCGAGGATGTGTAGTACCTGCGGTCAGAGCGAGGACTGGCGCTCACAGTACTAAAGTGCGCGTCATATATCTTGGCGGCCGAGTTTAGGTTCGTTTTGCGCATCTGACGTCACAAAACACAGTCAGCCAATGAAGAGAGAACGACGTTGCCAGATCTCGACAGCAGTGCAGACCACGGACGAGTGTCTTCAGTTTTAGAAACGTTCAGTCATAATTAAAGTAATAGAACAAAAGCAATGTCTTGATAGATTTTCTTTTACAGAAAGTTTGGAAAAAGCATTCTTTATACCAATTGCTTCATATTCTATTAATTAATTAAACCAAACAAGCAATAAGCCTCCTAGTTCAGGCGATAGCAAGGAAAGGTGTTGGTATCATTCTCACGAACCGCTTTTTCGCAATAAAGAACAGCGGTAACTGTTTATTTCCTATTGTACTTCGACGAAGCGTGAGTAATTCATAGTCATACTAACAGTGTTTATAAGTAGTTGCGTGAGGTGTTAGAGTCCTTATGGAATCACACTGTTCAGGGAGCTGAGGTAGCGTAACGGTTAGGGTGTTGGGCTGCAAAGGGAAAGGTTGTGAGTTGAAACCTTGTGCGGTGCTTAATATTTTCTTTATTTAAAAACAATATTGGAGTGCCTTACTTCACGAATTTTATTCGTTTGAATGAAATTTCTAGTGCTTTGCCTCTTCATTAACTTTTTCGCTGCTGCAGACACGTGCTCCCCGCATTCCGCGCTGTGCGCGATTTTGTCATCACTGCACCTCTCGCCTGTGCAGACACATGGTGTTCCCACTGCTTTGACACACCTATCATTCGATTTCACAATAACTATTTGGCAAAAAAATTTGATTTTTATACGTGTTCTTGCCTGATACCTTCCCCCCATAAATGACTTAATTTTGTTTTGATGTGCAGCATTAAATGTAGTAAACCATTGCACGAAATTTTGAAGAGTTTGCAGAGGTAGAAGTCCATAGTGTATACTTTCCGTATGGTCGATTTTAGTTGCCACAATGTTGAGAATGAAATGTGGACAAGATACCTAAATTTCATACAATATTTACTGTATAACAATATCTCATTTAATTTAAGTACCACATAGGTGTCGTATGTAATATTGAGAAATATTCCGTCTTTCGCGACTGTAATAAAAGTTTCATATACACACGGCGCGTTTGGCTTTATTTTAAAGCACTTCCATCGGTGAAAGGTATGGCACATACACAATGGTATTCATGTTCTATTTCTTGTTTTTGTTCCATAGTCGCAGTTTTACCAATGGTATTGAAATATATCCCTCTTCTGCAACTGTAATAATCGACTTATTTAGACCAGACGAGTTTCTCTCTTTTGAAGCATCATAAGAGGACTGTATTTTGTGTCCTCCATTGCCAAGTCACCTTTCGTAGTTTTGTGCTGCGGTAGCACAATATTCAACGTTTGTGTTGGCTCATCAGTGTTTTAGCAAATAAATTATATTTGACATAGCTCTGAGCACTTCACTGACAGACGGTATATTCAAGTCCTAATGTTTTTGTAAGTCCATAGTTTTGTTTAATGTATTTTGTCTACTTCCTTTTGATTCATTGAAGTGCTTTAAAATAAAGCCAAACGTGCCCAGCGTAAGTAAAACTTTTGTTACAGTCGCGAAAGGTGGAATATTTCTCAATTTTACATACGACACTTATGTGGTACTTAAATTAAATGAAATATGTAGGTATATTGTCCACATTTCATTCTCAACATTGTGGCAACTAAAATCGACCATACGGAAAGTATACTCTATGGACTTTTACCTCTGCAAACTCTTCAAAATTTCGTGCAGAGGTTTACTATATTTAATGCTGCATAATAACTGCGTTGAACATCGAAACAAAATTAAGTCATTTATGGGGGGAAGGTATCAGTCAAGAAGATAGGTAAAAATCAAATTTTTGAGCCAAATAGTTTTTGTGGAATCGAATGATAAAGTGTGTCAAAGCAGTCGGAACACAATGTGTCTGCACAGGCGAGCAGTGCAGTGACAAAATCGCCCACAGCGCGGAATGCAGGGAGCACGTCTCTGTAGCAGCGAAAGGGTTAATGCGGCCGTGGTGGCTTTACTTCATGAACTGCGAGCTCCCCCCTACACGTAAGCTTGCGAACTATGCTGTACTATGGCGCTGCTTCTATTGGCGCGTGCGTCGTGTGCAACTGGCAACGCAGCAATCTCCAGCGTCTGGGCGGGCATGCGCGAGCCGCCAAGATAAAAGAATTGAACTATAGGAGCACGGATCATTAACATCTACGCACCATCAGGGTCCCACGGAAAGCGCGATCGATCGAGATTTTACGCAGAGGAGACTGCGCCACTATTCTTAGGCTCGTATGAACATGTCTTATTTGGAGGTGATCAACTGCGAGTTCTCACTAAAGGATCAGCACCCACGCTATAATTGATGACAGCAGCTGCGGCAACCGATACAGGACATGAATTTAATCGATGCATGGGAGACGATACATGGTGACAAACGCGGCTATACATACGTCAAAAATCACTCTGCAAGTCGCCTCGATCGAATTTGCGTAACACGTCGTCTCGAATCTGAGGTCCTCGATGCGGAATTATGGCTCGTCGCCTTCTGAGGTTACATAGCATATATATGCACGGTCTCCCTACATCGTCAGTGGATGTGGAGGAGTCGAGGTGTTTAGAAATTGAAAACAGCGCACGTCAGGGAACCTGAGTGCTGACGCTTAATGGAATACACTTGGCACATATGTGAGCGACATATCCAACGACATTGCCATGATGGCTGGAATGCGTTAAGCCTGCATTGCTCCGAGCATACGGAAGAGAGCAGATGATGTGGAGGCATACGGAAGAGAGCTGATGATGTGGAGGCGCCACAAGACGGAATTTTATTTCACGATGCTCCGCGATTTTTCTGTACAAGTGCCTTCACAGGGTTGGAGTGCTGCTATCAAACGAGCGCAGGTATTAATAATTTCTATAACGCTACGCCGTCTGGAGGGGGTCGCAGTCCGCGCAAGGGCCTTTGAACGTGTCCGCGGAGAACAGAAGTCGATGTGTCACGTTATGAGAGAAAAACATCGTAGCCACAGGTCCTTAATACAGGTGGACGTACTGCCGGATGGTCGCCGTATGACAACGCAAAAACACATTGTCAACGCCTTTGTGGAACAATGTGGTCACCTCTATGAAGAAGCGGAACACGATGAGGCAGCCTGCCATGATGTCCCACGAACGCTATCCGTGTGCCTCGACGCGATGGCCGAGCGAGAGTTAGCGGGGTAAGTCACAGATAACGACGTAATAGAAGTGCTCGAAAGGGAACGTCGAACAAGTCAACGGGGCCGACGGGTTTCCGTTAGAGTTTTATCGGACATTTAAAGATATCATGACGTAGCGATGGACCGCTATCTTCTGCAAATTGATATCTCCCGACGTGCCTCTTCCGCCCGCTTTTGCGGAAGCAGTGATCATCCCTATCCACAAACCATCCAGTAGCACAGGGATACAGGCCTACCAGCAGTTTTTAACTGCGACTACAGGATCTACACCCGTATACTTGCAGCACGTTTCAAACGCGTACTGCGCCAAGTGATATCACTCGACAAAACCCAACTAGGAGGACATAGCAATATACAAACGGCACTAAATGACTACCGCAATGTGATCGCACTAGCAACAACATGTCGTCTCCGGGGTACATTGGTATCGATAGATTTCGATCGCGCCTTTGACAGTGTGAGCCAACCCTGTCTTGTGGAAGTGATGACGCAAATGAAGTTTCCACAGAGTTTCATCACCGTCGTGATGCGACTACTCCATGGCACCTCATCCAGAGTGCTCATCAATGGAAGCATGGTGGGCCCATAACCGTCTCACGATCCCTCAGACAGGGGTGCCCGCTGTCGACGATGCTTTATGCCACTGCTCTGGAGCCGCTGCTCAGCGGGCTCCGGAACCGACCACAAGGAATGACGATAATGCCCAGGAGTTTATATGCAGAACATACGCGCATTACCTAGTGATTTTAGACGGTCAGACGACGAGGCAAAAGCGGCCTTACACTGGATTGATTTGTATGAAATGGCTACGGGAAGTCGTATGAACATTGCAAAGTCGGGAGCGACGAACATTGGGACTCTCGACGGGAAGCGTAGCACCATTACAACCGATAGACAAGATGAAACGCTTAGGAATTATCTTCACTACAGACTTTCGACGTACGACGGCGCTCAGCTAGAGACATCTTGTGCAAACAATTCGTGCGAGTTTCAAAGTCACAGGTAACGGCTCTAGACATAATACAACATGTCACCTTTGCCAACACTTATCTAGAGTCTCGCATCCCCCACCTGGCCCAAGTCCTTCCTATGCCGGTGGTGCTGTCGCGTCGAATCCTCGCGGCATTAGGATATTTTGTGAGCACAGTGCTGCTTCTTAGGTTCGGATATGATTCCCTCACCCTTGCTAGTACTCGTGGAGCCCTTGGGCTGGTCCACGTCTGCGACAGAGCAGAGGCGATTTACGTAAGCACGGTGATCAAGATGTGGACACACCAGACAAGTCTGACGGACGCCTAGATAGACGAACTGACATCATCATCTCGTCTGGCACCGGTAGTAGTGGCTCACATCTCACCACCGCTTTCACACATACGAATCTTTTTTGTGGAACACAGTTATGTATATGTGGAACTACTAACTACCAGGACGGCAGTGACACGTGATATATATCGCATCTTGACTTGAGGACGGCCGAGTAATGCCTTACAGAAGCGACAACCAACAGTGACATTGTCGGTGGTATGGCGTACAGTGCACCACGTACACCTTGTTACGGGGACGCATGCGCTGTGGTATCAGATAGTAAATGGGGAAATATGTGACTATTTCCAGAGTACATACAGTTCACATGACGGATACTCCACTGTGTCCACAGTGCAGTGTTACGGGCACAGACGAATATCTTCGGCGGCAGCGTGGTGTTTGGTACAAAAACGATCGCCTTCCTCCGTCGGATGGAGCTGCAAGCCACAGAACCAAGGATACTACTTCTCCTAGGTATGACACATTTTCCCCGAACGAAGGCCAACGCAGTATTGCGATTCGGGGTGTGACTGTCCTTCACCTTTTCCGAGAGGACAGTAAGAATTTACTACACTTTGGAGCCTTACTACAAGAACGTCGCGGTGGCCGTGCGGTTCTGGCGCTGCAGTCCGGAACCGCGGGACTGCTACGGTCGCAGGTTCGAATCCTGCCTCGGACATGGGTGTGTGTGATGTCCTTAGGTTAGTTAGGTTTAAGTAGTTCTAAGTTCTAGGGGACTTATGACCTCAGATGTTGAGTCCCATAGTGCTCAGAGCCAGCCAAGAACGTCGCTCACTGATTATGCAAAATCTGTGATATCGAACATATTATGCGAATTTTTTTGGGAGTGCCTTGCTTTATCCCCCACCTAGCTGCGGTGTAACAGGTAGAAGACTGTAATTATTACATATAATTATTCTGAACAAGAAAGGACCAGGACACTGGAGAGGACCCATCACCATACATGAAGACGTATCCGGCAACAACGCGAGATGCAACGGAACGAAGTAGTTTATGTTTATTATTGTTACATCATTTATGTAAAAAAAATTGTTGAAAAAGTCCAATTATTTATGTTTTCCAGAAATAGTTTATTTTATAAAGGACGTCGTCTTATTTTCAAACAATAGAACGTAGTCGTGTCGCTCTTCCATTAAAAAAAGAAAAGCGATAACGTTTTTGCCTACCATGCAGCGGGCCCGGGTTCGATTCCCGGCCGAATCGGACATTTTCTCCACACGTGGTTTGAGTGTTGTGCTGTTCTCGTCATCCTTTCGCCCAGTGTGGCGTCACCTGAAATAAGACTTGGACCCGGCGGCTGAACTTTCCCGGGATGGAGCCTCCCGGCCATCAATGCCACACGATCATTTTATTTCAACAATTTAGAATTACGATTGATAAGAGTCGTCTGTAATGTAATATCAATTATTTTCCTCTGATAGCCACCTTTGCAAATACTTAATTCAAAACATTAATGATACGTGACATTTTTTGTATGGTTTAGGTGCTTCAGATTCGCTTGTGTCAGTGCGAATATTAGCACTACGCGGCGCTATGCTCTCTTCTCACAGCCGATAGCGTGCTGGCAGGAAGGGCTGTACAAACCGTTGTCGTAAGCGCTTCTTTGTGCGACAAAAACGAGTAATTTCAACAATTCTTGAAAAATACTTGCAGTGCGCCTCAGCATCTAAAATTTTGACAGTACATTTCTTTCGTTGTATTCTTCCTCCACAAGAAATTTTAGGGTGGGTTTCGATATGTCGGTGTGGACCACTCCCTTCTGAGACTACTTGTTACTTTTTACCTTCATCACAAAGGTGAATGTACATGGATAAATGCCGTGGTCAAAGAAGTATCGAAGAGAAGCTGATGCTGCTTCTGAGTTAGTGTTTGAGGCAGGGCCAACCACGCATACCAAATGGCCCACGAGGCGGGTGTGCGGGCCACTTGCGGGCCGAGGCACGGCCTGTCTCTGCTTTGCTCTGTCCTTCTCGAAAGTACCCGGAACAGCGCGACGTTTCGTTAAGCATATTACGTTTTGGCAGTTTTCGGTCAGCACACCTCCTTCCAGTTCTGTAGAATCGTGTTGTCAACGCTGTTTATCCTTCGCTACTTGTTCGTGATATGAAGGACGTTCATAGGTTCAGTGCCTGTGTGCACAAAAAAATCAGTCTAGCGATCTATCTTCACACGGCTTTAAAACAATGGGATTGACAGAAGAGAGGGATGAGAATTTTCATTATATATTATGCAATGGCACAAGCGACGGGTACTGCAAATTTGCTATGAAACGATATTACAAGGCCATGGAAAAAGAATTTAAAGGTTGGTTGGTTGGTTGGTTGGTTTGGGGAAGGAGACCAGACAGCGAGGTCATCGGTCTCATCGGATTAGGGAAGGACGAGGAAGGAAGTCGGCCGTGCCCTTTGAAAGGAACCATCCCGGCATTTGCCTGGAGCGATTTAGGGAAATCACGGAAAACCTAAATCAGGATGGCCGGGCGCGGGATTGAACCGTCGTCCTCCCGAATGCGAGTCCAGTGTAGAATTTAAAGATTTAGTTGACAATAGAAGAGCAAAATATGACAACGATCGTCAGACATAATTCATTGTTCAGTACACCAAGAAGCACTTTGCACCAGATATGTAGACATAGAGCACGTGAAGAAATTAATGGTTGTTGTTGTTGTGGTCTTCAGTCCTGAGACTGGTTTGATGCAGCTCTCCATGCTACTCTATCCTGTGCAAGCTTTTTCATCTCCCAGTACCTACTGCAACCTACATCCTTCTGAATCTGCTTAGTGTATTCATCTCTTGGTCTCCCTCTACGATTTTTACCCTCCACGCTGCCCTCCAATACTAAATTGGTGATCCCTTAATGCCTCAGAACATGTCCTACCAACCGATCCCTTCTTCTGGTCAAGTTGTGCCACAAACTTCTCTTCTCCCCAATCCTATTCAATACTTCCTCATTAGTTATGTGATCTACCCATCT
The DNA here is from genome assembly GCF_021461385.2 of Schistocerca piceifrons. Classification (NCBI taxonomy): domain Eukaryota; kingdom Metazoa; phylum Arthropoda; class Insecta; order Orthoptera; family Acrididae; genus Schistocerca; species Schistocerca piceifrons. The sequence continues at coordinate 584,592,343 of NC_060149.1, forward strand.
AATCTTCAGCATTCTTCTGTAGCACCGCATTTCGAAAGCTTCTATTCTCTTCTTGTCCAAACTATTTATCGTCCATGTTTCACTTCCATACATGGCTACACTCCATACGAATACTTTCAGAAATGACTTCCTGACACTTAAATCAAATTAATGGTAGGAACAGCAAAATTTCTGAAGTCGCACGCATTATTCCACTATCAGTTGCAAAATTTTTGGATGGAACTGAATGAAGAGTATGGGAACCCTGTACATAAAATACTGCGAAGTACGTTACTTAAGGCAAGTGGCAAGCCTCGAACGAGGTTTCGATTTTAAACGCGTCATTGTTGAATTTATGAAGAAAAAATTTGAGCAGTAACGAAAATTAGAACAGCCGGAATGGATTGCAGACATCAAATTTTAAGTGGAGTTGACGGCTCACCGCCCACATTAATGCAATGTAAAGTGAGGAACAACTAATTTCTGATTTGATGTAGATACATTTAAAAAGAAAATGGCGTTGTGGGAGCGACAAATTTGGGCAAAAAACGCCGTCCATTTGCCTAATCTCACAAGTGTTAAAGAAAACGCAAGGTTTGAAGGGTTCATTGTGGACCTGAAAAAATTTAAGGATAGTTTTCTAAAAGCTTTGAGGACACTGCCGGTTTTTTGTCTGTTTTCCAGACCTTTTGCCGTTTCAGTTGAAAGCGCTCCTGTGCATGTGCAGATGTAAGTGGCTTATGTGAAATGTAATTCCGATTTTAATGACCAATACTTTTACATCATATTTCTAGAGAGTTTCCACGTCACTAGAATGAGGTTACAAAGGTGCTACAACCTTTCGATCGACATGTGTGTGAAAGGCGTGTTTTCGAATTATGAAAGTAAATAAGTCTCGATTATGTGGCAACCAGAGTGCGGAACTTTGTGAAATTGTCCGCATCTGTCCATATGCGGACAGTTCGTACCAGACACTATACTATGTCATCAGTGGGACAAAAATAATTAAATAATACTGAAAATTTGATTTGTTTGTGATCCAGGTAGTTGAGGAATGTGAGATACAAAACCGATTCGTATCCAGTGCGTTTGTATTGCCATTTTAATGCGACGCGTTCGCAATTTCCCCCTCCTCACGATCAGACAGTGTACCGTGGCCGTAGGGGAATCGTGCAGCCAGGCTGAGCACTATGGCAGTTATGCCAGGATAAGGCTCGCAGTTTTTGGACGCCCTTAGTTTAAGGGGAGCAAACAGCGAAGTTCATCAGTCTCCTATTCATTCCCACGCGAGAACCGAAACAGTGCACTCAATCCGTCTGCGTGTAGAGTGATTCTACGTGCAAGAGTGAGAAAGTATTACAAATGTTTGTGTAGCGTGTATCTGAGGCGGATGTGGGACCATCCCGGTGTAAACCTAGTGCGAAGTCAGAACCTTCCCTACTTCCAGGCTGGCCGGAACACTGTCCCTCGGCGCTAATCTGCCGGGCGGCTTCGATCCTGGGCCGGCGGCACTCCCCGTCCAGGAAGCGGTCGCTTTAAGCCACGCAGCTACGCAGGCGAGTCAACAACACATTTTGTGTCAAGGTGTGTGTGTGAATTCTTAAAGGACCGAACTGCTGAGGTCATCTGTCCCTAGTCTTACATACTACTTTAACTAACTTACGCTAAGGACAACACACACACCCATGCCCGGGGGAGGAATCGAACATTTTATGTCAGAAACACAGACAGTGCGAATCATGACGGTTCTAAAAAATTATATTTTTGAGGAGCTTGATACGCTGACGAGTAGGACACGACAAGTGCCATAACCCGATTTCCCAGAAACTTCGCTCAGTGGAAGAGGCGTCAAAATAAGCGAACACGTATCTCGGCTTATCCCTAGATATTCGACCGTTTCTGAAAAAACGGCCGCCAAATTTGCGAGGTAATTTATGTGCCTTTTAGAGAACAATCAGTTAAACTGAAGCGATGGCACACACGCTAGCGTCACGGATTTACTCTTGCGCCACGTGTTCGAAACCCAATTATTATTTTTGTTTTTATTTTTGTTTTCCATTTATATACCCATGTCAGTAGAAGATTAGTACACGAATGATTTCCAATGTATGTTGAAACAATGTTCTCCATTTCGCGTACTAACTGACAGATTGCCTTTGGCAGTGGTGAAGCGAGCACTTCTTACAAAATTGTTAAGGCTTTCGTGGCCACTTGTTGACAAACTGCCTATTGGCTTCTGTCTCGGGTTCGTCGGCCGACGTTCATGTAATGATTTTACTGACGTTTCGCTAGCACGAGTGGCTGGCATTGTCAAAGCTGCTTCACCCTCCACTGCCAGTGGTGAACTGGAGCCGAGCTCGCGGCCGCAGACTACATTTATCTGGTGCGCCAACGTCCGAGGGCTTCTCCGCGGTCATTTGCGGTGCGGTGCTCCTCTTGCTACCTACGACGGTCGTTCGCTGCAGTATGGGAAGCCGGGATCCGTTTACCTTAAGGCTTTCCGCTTTCTTGTTGAAAATGTTCGCGAGTTTTTGTATTTCTACAGCTTCTCTGAACATGTGATAGGCTGCGGCCGCGAGCTTGGCTCCAGTTCACCACCGGCAGTGGAGGGTGAAGGTTTGACAATGCCAGCCACTCGTGCTGGCGAAGCGTCAGTAAAATCATTAGGTGAACGTTGGCCGAAGAACCCGAGACAGAAGCCAATAGGCAGTTTGTCAAGCACGTCTTGTTTGGGTCTCACCTATTGTGCTGATTGCGAGTGAGCGCATGTTTGATTACTTCCGTGTAGCAGCTTGTCTTTGTGTCCGTGTTCATTCACTATCATGGCGTTTTTCTGTGGCAAAACCACCATTAAATTATCTTTCCCATTGGATCATACAAGACCAAACCGTATGAGTCGAACGGTTTATGTTGAGTCCCATAGTGCTCAGAGCCATCGAACGGTTTATACGGGACGAAATGAATCTCTCACCGCAAAATGTTCTCAGGATTCATTTTTCGATCATTAGTAGCACCGTGTATATCAAGATAGCGAATGAAGAGCTGTGCGCCGACGTTGTGTGGCGTCATGCTCACAATCTCATGTTCCGATACTCTGACAGCGTAATCGTTCATCGTGCTTGTTTGGGCCTCCGAACATTGAAGGTTTTCGAACTCCCGTTCGAAGTGCCGTCGTGGTAGCGGCCTTTAAGCCTTACGGCAACGTCATCGGCCACGTTGCTGAAACGTGGAAGACGTTCTAAACTTACCGTTTCCACAATGGTGTCGGTCAGATAAAAACTGAACTGAGGAAACACGTGCCGTCTTACTTCGTTATTTCCGGCTGCAGAGCTGTAGTCATGTACGGTAGCCGACCGCGCACTTGTTCAGGTTGTGACCAGGAAGGCCATGTCCGTTCGGAATGTCTCCAACGCTTAGTGGTTCAGACGGCGATCGGAGACAGTGCTGTCCTTGCAGCGCCCGTTGCGTTACTTCTATCGTACTCGTCCGCTGCTGCGCCCATTCTGAATCTGTCGGCATCGGTGCCTACACCTCTCGACGCAGCGATAGAAGTTTTGCCGGTCTCTCCTGTATTGCGACCGGCGGCAACAGCAACAAGTCTTCTGTCCTCACCCAGTGGTTTTTGATCATGGAGCTTGTAATGGTACTTGAATTACGTAACCATTACGGCACCTCACCTGAACCTCTCGATACCAGTAATATTCTACTGTTTCTGTTAACCACTTAACATATTTCTGAGATAACATTCAGATTTGATTTCATTTGTGATACATCGATATGTTTATATTGCAATGATATTATTCTTATGTGTATTCTTTCTTTTGTCACTATGATCTTTGACGTAGCGTAAGCGATAGTTCGTTAGTGGTTGAGTTGTTAGAGAGTCGGACCTTGAGAAGGTCAAGTGTTGGACGTTATGTTGGAAAGACGCATAAGGTAGTCAGCTTATAAAATGTGAACTTTAACAGTGACTGTGAGGAAGAAGTTTTCAAGTATGTTTTGTATTGTGAAGTGATGTTTTGTGTTTACGTGATATTGCAGTAAAAGCAATTAAAAGGAAGTGTAACGTAATTTCGGAGTGCTGATTATTTTTTTTACATCACCATTGTCCAGCAAAAGCGTAATCTTCAAGGATGATTTATGAAGCGCATCTACATAACTTTTAAATATAGCAGAATAAAACCTAGGCCTTTTTGCATCCGGGCATGGAATCATAACCACCTAGATTTTGAACGTTTGAGCCATGATTTTACGACGAGACCAGCGTGGGAAACACAAAAAGATGAGTGCCTAGTTTTTTGATTATTACATGAAATGACTTCATTAACTGTGCTCTAATGACACCTGCCACATAATATGACTGTTGTTGCCCGAAAATGCAGTATTTAGCAGCGTGAGCAACACCACAGTCGTTATTACAATTTTGACCTTTGTTGTGGTAGGGTTGTTAGAAGCTGTACCGACCTCTACTTTTCTGCCGTCTGGCCACATGTCGGACGATAGCCATCCGCCATCCAACACGGAACAGCGTGTTAGGAAGTAACGGTTACCGAGGAAGCGGAAGTGACAGCGTCGTACCCCTTCCACCACTTGATGTGTGCACGGGATGATGACCCTCCTACTGTGCTGTCCTCCGACTTCCTGACACTGGACGACGCGACGTCTCTCCCTGCCACCGTCTCTGGTTATCATCTACCTACGGACACCAACCTTCCCTCGCCTGTATCTGATGCAGTTGCCCCCTTGCTGTGTTTGCGCTACCTGTGGGCGCACCTCCAAAAGTGTTCCACTGAACTGGCCTGGTGAGACGTCGTTTCCTGGGCGGACAACGTCGATGCTGAGATGGACGTTCTGGAGGTGTACAGGGCGATAGAACCCCCAGATTCCCCTTGGTGGGTCGACTCGGTCCGTGTCACAGTAATGTGCCCTTCCACAGGGGCCTAGAGGGAAGCTCTCCTTGCTTCCCTGTGGTTGCATCGCCCGCCCACCTGGTGATGACAGCTGTTCAAACTTATCGCATAGCCATGACCAATGTCAATACCATTTGCACGTGCCATAAACCGACATCTCTCCATGAAATGCTAAATGTTGCGGACGTTAACGTTGCTCTCCTTCAGGAAGTGTGTGTTACAGATTTTTGTGCTCCTCATGGCTTCATGGCACACGTCTCCCATGCTTCCCTTACTGGTGCTGGGGTGGCAATCCTTTTACGTGACGGTATGCTCGATGATGCAGTTGTCTATCTCCTGGATGTCCGAGGTATATGCCTCTCACGTTTGGTGGTGTCAAGATCATCAGTGTCTGTACGCGATCTGATTCGGGTCGCCACTGTAAACGTTTCGCGTTCTTCTCCGAGGCAGTCACGCCTCTCTTCCTGGGTCGGCAGGATCCTTGATCATAAGAGTTGACTTAAACTCCACCCAAGTGGCCAAAGATCAACTGCAGCACGGTGCTAGCAGCTTGTTCGGTGCCTCAACCTTGTGGACTCATGGGAGCATCTCTTCATCGCGATCGTCCGGAGTTTACCCATTTCACTATCCACATTTCCAACCGCCTCGATCGTGTTTATATTTCTCGCCGTATTGTCGGTGGAACGCGGCTGCTGAATTCTAGGCCGTTGCGTTCTCTGAGCATAACGCCTATATCTGTGCCGTCAGTCTCTGCCACTAAAATGTGTAGCGCGGAAGGGGACCATGGAAACTGAACGCGATCCATCTTACTTCACCCGACTACCGGCTGCTCACTGAGACCACGTCGACAGTCCGTCGTCGAGTGCCGTGATGCATATCAGTCTGCCCTGTCATGGAGGGTTCTCTCGCAAAATCTACCCTCTGCACGGCCTCAATTGAGCGCGGAAGTGAGGTCGTGGCATGGCAGCGACGAAGCCAGGATTTCTTCTTGACCTTTCTCCAGGAATATATTATGATACCGTATTCGCCAGAGCCTCAGGCAATGGTGAATCGTTCCAAGGCGCAGCTCACTGCCCTCCCTCGACGCCACCTTGAAGGAGCTATGGTGAGGGCGTGCACAGATGACGGGTTAGCACAGGAGCGTCCGTCTACATACTTCGTGATGATGAAACGACGCCGCCGTCGGACGACTTCAATTAATGTTCTTGCGACTGATGATGGACGGCGTCTGGATACGTGATGGAGGAAAAAGTCAAGGCGGGTTCTACAAATAAGTCGTCCGGCCTCTGACGGCCTCCCACTCGAGTTTATCGAACATTTGGTCCCCTACTGGCGCCGGCGTGGACGGTAATTCGTGGAGATCTTACGTCGTCCTATCGTGCAGATCCCCGACGGTCTTCTTGAAGGTCTCCTCATTTCCATTTACAAGCCTCGGGATATATCACAGATATGTGATTGTCGACCCTTGACGTTGCTGAACAGTGACACTTAAATCTTTACTCGGCTGTTGGGTGGACGGCTTAAACGGGCGGCCCGGTATGTGGTTTTTCCTGATCAAACCCCCTTTGGCGGTGCCAGTAACATCCGTAGTGACCTCTGTCGCTATGGAGACATAATAGCTGTTGCTCAAGCTAGTCGTGCGCCTGGGCTTTTAGCTGCTCTTTAACTTCAGCCAGGCTTTCGATCGGGTCGATCACGACTACCTGGAAGGGGTGCCTTGCAATATGGGATATCCTAATACTACCACCGACGTCGTAATGCGTCCTCTTTGCGGAGCGACGTTCTGTGTGCTCTACAATGGCCGTCTCACACCTCTCATCTTGATCTGTTGTTCGGTGCGTCAAGGCTGCCCGCTATCTGCACTGTCGTAGACTTTCCCCATGGAGCCGTTACTTTGCGACCTCCGTCAACACCTCCCTAGGATATCTCTTGGTGGCCATGTCTTTTGCTGCACTGCTTGTGCAGAGGATCGCGTCATCGTTCTTGGCATGGGTTGCCATCTACGGTGAAGCTTTTGGCAGCTGCCTTAACGTCCAAAAATCGAGAGCTTTGTCTATAGTGTGCAGCTTCCTGAGGACAGTGCTGCTCCATTGCGTGTACCTGCTACTATCTGCTGTTTACGACACGATTTCAAGGGTGATCTGCGGCGCAACGATCGGCCTCAGTTGCCGCTGCCTGTCCATTCCTTGTAAACACAGCCCACACCATTATGGAGTCACTACCAGCTTGCACAGTGCTTTGTAGACAACTTGGGTACATGGCTTCGTGGGATCTGCACCACCCTCGAACCCTACCATCAACTCTAACCAACTGAAACCGGGACTCATCTGACCAGACTACGGTTTTCAGTCGTCTAGGGTCCAACCCATATGGTCACGAGCCCAAGAGAGGCGCTGCAGGCGATGGCGTGCTGTTAGCAAAGGCACTCGCCTCGATCATCTGCTGCCGTAGCCCATTAACGCCAAATTTCGCAGCACTGTCCTAACGGATACGTTCCTCGTATGTCACACATTGATTCCTGCGGTTATGTCACGCAGTGTTGCTTATGTGTTAACACCGACAACACTACGCAAACGCCACTGTTCTCGGTTGTTAAGTGAAGAACGTCGGCCACTGCGTTGTCCGTGATGAGAGGTAATACCTGAAATTTGGTATTCTCGCACAATCTTGACATTATGGATCTCAGAATATTGTATTTCCTAGTGATTTACGTATTGGAACCATTCCGCATTCAAAGTCAGCAGCTATAATCATGTTGGAAATATTTTCAGACAAAACGCTTCAGTAAAAATGACACTTCCACCAAGGCACTGCCCTTTTATACCTTGTATGCCCTATACTACCACCACCTATATATATATATATATATATATATATATATATATATATATATATATATATATATATATATATATATATATCCAAAAAAGTTTTACATCGCCCTGGCTCCCAGAACTCCTGAAGATAGACGTTGAATGTGGATATTGTATCACAGACACAGTCCCTTTGACTGTTCACAGATGTCACTAAACCCATAAGGATGTAAACAACCATGCATGCACAGCGCCTATTAGATGGAGGGGGTCCGACAGCCGATCGGTTCTAGTCATTCCACCAGGAAGGAGGCACACAGCCCGTGTTGTCTGTAGTTCAACCATGCCTAGACGGTCAATACCGCGGTTTGGTCGCGTCCGCATGGTTACTGTGACAGGAAGGGCTCTCAATAAGGAAAGTGTCCAGGCGTCTCGGAGTGAACCAAAGGGATGTTGTTTGGTCATAGAGGAAATACACAGAGACAGGATCTGTCGATGACATACTTCGCTCTGGCCGCCCAAGGCCTACTACTGAAGTGGATGACCGCTACCTAAGGATTACGGCTCGGAGGAACCCTAGCAGCAACGCCCCTTTGTTGAATAATGCTTTTTGTGCAGCCACAGGACGTCGTGTTACGACTCAATCTGTGCACAATAGGCTACATCATGTGCAACTTCAGTCCTGATGTCCAAGGCGAGGTCCTACTAAGCTAAGAAAATTGCGGGCAGATACCTCACTTGGTCTACCTCGATTAACCTAAATCACCTGACTGCCACTTCTTCCTATGAACTGTCGCCAAGTTAGAATTTTGGCGGTAAACAAAGGTCAATTCGCATATCTCTACTAAACGAAGAAAATGGCACGAAAGAAAGGACACTTGCACTAACCTCAGTCACCCGACTGCCACCTCCTCCTAAAGATTTGTGGGGAAAGGACTTGGACGTAAGTCTTTATGTAATCATTTTCATGCAGTATGGACCTCCAGTGTGTTCACCACGAATTCTGGACTTCAACTGACTTAGTACACATCGCCACCACCAGAGGGCGCTCTCATCTGTGACATAATCCAAGATGGAGGCATACATTGTGTTAACGAAGACGTCCAGACTCCAACTGACATAGTACACATTACCGGCACCAGAGGGCATTGTCGTCCGTAGCGTCATCTGATGACATGACTATTGTTATTCAAGATGGCGGCATACATTGTGTTCACCATAAGGCCTAGTACATATTGACACCACCATAGAACGCTACCGTGGACTTGGAATGAATTTTCGCGAATGCCACTCCCACCTGGACTTGGAAGGAAATAATTAGTCTCCATCACGATTCTCAGCCAACCGCCACGTCCCCTTACCAACAAATGTTTTCAGGCTAACGTACACTAACGTGTACTAAAGTGTACTAACGTGCACAGAGCATGACGTCATTCAAGATGGTGGAGCGAGATGGCGGGAAAACGACTCTGCCTATGATGGACATAAGCTTTTATTTTGCAAGCAATGTCTCCACCATCAGATTACTGACCTAGTACACATTACTGGCACCAGAGGGTATGTCATCCCTCCTGTGATCTAAAATGGTTCAAATGGCTCTGAGCACTATGGGACTTAACATCTGTGGTCATCAGTCCCCTAGAACTTAGAACTACTTAAACCTAACTAACCTAAGGACATCACACAGACCCATGCCCGAGGCAGGAATCGAACCTGTGACCGTAGCAGTCGCGCCCTGTGATCTAATCCCAGATGGTGGTCTGTAGGGGGAAAATGGCGCGAAAATGACTCAGGCTGCACCGGCCGGTGTGGCCAAGTGGTTCTAGGCACTTCAGTCTGGAACTGCACGATCGCTATGGTTGCAGGTTCGAATCATGCCTAGGGCATGGATGTGTGTGATGTCTTTAGGTTAGTTAGGTTTAAGTAGTTCTAAGTCTTGGGGACTGATGACCTCAGATGTTAAGTCCCATAGTGCTGAGAGCCATTTGAAAGATTTTTTGACTCAGGCTGCACTGGGCTGCTGGGGAGAGTAAGGATGGAGTGCTCTCTATTTAATTTGGAACATTTTGTTTAGGGATGGAGTATATCACACTGATAGAAAACACATCCTTGCGGTCACGCCACAAAGCCCACAAATCTCTAAACTACTCCTAAATAACGCCCTCCAGACATGCAAACAACTCCTAATTTACCAAAAGAAGTTCAGTACAGACATGCAAACTCTTCCTAAATAATGCAGTACACAGATGTGCAGACACAAAATCAACTCGTAAACTGCCCAAATAACGCATAGTGCAGCCTACAGACCTGCCTGCAAAATAATGGAACATACACACAAACATCGTACGCAGACACCGCCCTCTGTCCACTAGACCACACAGGAGGATACCAAGAGCCCCGCGAAATGACGCAGCCGTCAGCTGTGAAACCACGCACAGATGCTCGCACGCATGAGGCGGCGACATCCCTTTCATACTTGGTACCTGAGAAATTCCTCTCAGAATACGTAATCAACTAGGCGCCGTTGATGCCTGATCAGAAGATTTATTTACAGAGCACAGATGCTCCTAGGTGGGCCGCGCGCATGGGTTCATCGCTACCCTCCCTCTAACTGCGGTCCAGCGAAGATACTGCAGAAATCCGTTTCACAATAGTACAAGCTGCTTTCTCCTTAGCAATTCTAACGGACCATGCGTGACATGTGGCTGACGCATCGCCGCGCGTAGCTGCCTACCATCGCAAGTGCATCTAGCAACGTTCTCAGTGGTATACTGAAGCCACATTGCTATCTAAAATAATCAAGTCGAACTCTAGTAAATTGCATAGTGTTCCAGAAATACTTAACATGCGCTTTTGTAGGAGCTTTCGTGTTGTATATACTCATTTTACACAAACAGTGCAGTTATCTTTTATATCTGTGCAGCAACCGAAAAAATTGTCATATGCCTAAAGTCACACCGACTTTGTCACGATGCTCCTCAGTCCTAGGGAAGCACCGTCAACCTTTTCTTTCTCTCTACAGACATGAGATTCAGTAGAAATGAACTATTTTACACTGATCACCATATTGCACTGACAACTAAACCTCCCGAAGTGCCATCCATATCGTCAAATACGGAAAGACCGCTACTCAATTACACACTGAGACATGTCCTTTTATTTCTTCTCCATGGATTTTAATTCCTACTACGAATTTTTCTTTTGTTTCCTTTACTGCTTGCTCAATATACAGATTGAATAACATTGGGGATAGGCTACAACCCTGTCTTACTCCCTTCCCAACCTCTGCTTCCCTTTCATTCCCCTCGACTCTTAAAACTGCCATCTGGTTTCTGTAAAAATTGTAAATAGCCTTTCGCTCCCTGTATTTTACCCCCGCCACCTTCAGAATTTGAAAGAGAGTATTCCAGTCAAATTTGTCAAAATCTTTCTCTAGGTCTACAAATGCTAGAAACATATGTTTACCTTTCCTTAATCTATTTTCTAAGATAAGTTATAGGGTCAGAAGTGCCTCACGTGTTCCAACATTTCTACAGATCCAAACTGATCTTCCCAGAGGTCGGCTTCTACCAGTTTTTCCATTCGTCTGTAAAGAATATTCGTGTTAGTATTTTGCAGCCTTGGCTTATTAAACTGATAGCTCGGTAATTTTCACATCCATCAACACCTGCTTTCTTTGGGATTGGAATAATTATATTCTTCTTGACGTCTGAGGGTATTTCGCCTGTCTCATACATCTTGCTCACTAGATGGTAGAGTTTTGTTCGGCCTGGCTCTCCCAAGGCTGTCAGTAGTTCTAACGAAATGTTGTCTACTCCCGGTGCCTTGTTTCGACTTAGGTCTTTCACTGCTCTGTCAAACTCTTCACGCAGTATCATATCTCCTATTTCGTCTTCATCTACATTCTCTTCCACTTCTATAATTTTGTCCTCAAGAACATCGCCCTTGTATAGACCCTCTATAACTCCTTCCACCTTTCTGCTTTCCCTTCTTTGCTTAGAACTGGGTTTTTATATCTCAGCTCTTGATATTCATGAAAGTGATTCTCTTTTCTCCAAAGGTCTCTTTCATTTTCCTGTAGGCAGCATTTATCTTACCCGTAGTGATATGCACCTCTACATCCCTACATTTGTCCTCTAGCCATTCCTGCTTAGCTATTTTGCACTTCCTGTCAGTCTCATTTTGAGACGTTTGTATTCCTTTTTGCCTGCTTCATTTACTGCGTTTTTTATTGTCTCCTTTGGTCACTTAAATTCAGTCTTTCTTCTGTTACCCAAGGATTTCTATTAGCCCTCGTCTTTTTACCTACTTGATCCTCTGCTACCTTCACTATTTCGTCTCTCAAAGCTATCCATTCTTCTTCTACTGTACTTCTTTACCCCATTCTTTTCAATCGTTCCCTAATGCTCTCCCTGGAGCTCTCTACAACCTCTGGTTATTTCTGTTTATCCAGGTCCCATCTCCTCAAATTCCCACCTTTTTGCAGTTTCTTCAGTTTTAATCTACAGTTCATAACCAACAGATTGCGGTCAGAGACCACATCTGCCCCTGGAAGTGTCTTACAATTTAAAACCTGGTTCCTGGATCTCTGTCTTACCATTATATAATCTATCTGAAACCTTCTAGTATCTCCAGGCTAAGTGTTAGCTATGATTAAGTTATGCTATGTGCAAAATTCTATCAGGCGGCTTCCTCTTTTATTTCTTACTCCCATTCCATATTCACCTACTACGTTTCCTTCTCTTCCTTTTCCTACTATCGAGTTCCAGTCACCCATGACTATTAAATTTTCGGTTCCCTTCACTATCTGAATAATTTCTTTTGTCTCATCATACATTTCATCAATCTCTTCGTCATCTGCAGAGCTAGTTCGCTTGTACTACTGTGTTAGGCGTGGGCTTCGTATCTATCTTGGCCACAATAATGCGTTCACTACGCTGTTTGTAATAGCTTACCCGTATTCCTATTTATTATTAAACCTACTCTTCCATGACCCCTATTTGATTTTGTATTTATAACCCTGTATTCACCTGACCAGAAGTCTTGTTCCTCCTGCCACCGAACTTCACTAATTCCCACTATATCTAACTCTATCCTATCCATTTATTTTTAAAATTTTTTAGCCTACCTGCCTGATTAAGGGATCTGACGTTCCACGCTCCGACCCGTAGAACGCCAGTTTTCTTTCTCCTGATAACGACGTCCTCCTGAGTAGTCCCCACCCGGAGATCCAAATGGGGGACTATTTTACCTCCGGAATATTTTACCCAAGAGGACGCCATCATCATTTAACCATACAGTACAGCTGCATGCTCTCGGGAAAAATTACTGCTGTAGTTTCCCCTTGCTTTCAGCCGTTCGCAGTACCAGCACAGCAAGGCCGTTTTGGTTACTGTTACAAGGCCAGATCAGTCAATCATCCAGACTGCTGCCCCTGCAACTGCTGAAAAGGCTGCTGCCACTCTTCAGGAACGACACGTTTGTCTGGCCTCTCAGCAGATAACCCTCCGTTGGGCTTGCACCTACGGTACGGCTATCTGTATCGTGTATCGCTGAGGCACGCCACGCAAGCCTGCCCACCAACGGCTGGGTCCATGGCGGAGGGGGGGGGGGGGACTTCAGGAGGCATGAAGTGATAAATATTGAATGGGTGAAAAATCAACTTTTCCTTAAAGCTTAGCTTAAACGTTGCTCTATTTCAATATCGCAAAATTTTCACTGAATTAAGAAAAGGTGTCTGAAGGTAGTCCTTGTATCATTCTTATCATGTACAGCTGACAGATTATAAAAAACAACATTTTCATTTTTTACATTGCGATGAGCACCGCCCCACGCCTGGCCTTTCGCGCAGTCACTGTGGCTCGCATAGCACCGCTGTAGACGGACGCGTATTCCGCAGCACGCTGCGATAAATTTCCGCACTTAGGGAAACATAGGTTTAGGCGCGAATGTTGGTGGGGAGGAAGAGTATGGTACTAGTTGACACTTGACTGCACTCGAGACTAATGGAATTCGTAAGTTTGGGAAACACTGCTCTACCCACTGTGGTGGGTTTGCAAACATTCAACAATGGCTGCGCATCTCGAAGATGAAGCAGAACAAAATAAAAGTGCACTTAAAGAAAAAAATGAATGTTAGAAACTTTGTTTTCAAAAATGCGTAAGGAAATCGTCAAGTACCGCCAAGTCACAACAATGGACGCGCTGCAACTGTCACACTGGCCTACACTTGCAAGCGGGTGGGGTCGTGGGGTTCCGTAGCGGAAGCATATCGTCGGGTTGTGCTCTGGCGTTGTGGGCGGTGGGAAGGGATGGAGGATTGAGAAGGGGGAAGGCATGAGAGGGGCGCGGTAGGGGAGAGGCTGGCGTTAGGGGGGGGGAGGACACAGATAGCAGCTCGCCATCAACAGAGCCACGTGACGCGCATGTGCAGCGGTTGGCAACCGTGGCGCAGTAACGCGGAGGGCGGCTGACAGAGGCAGACGCAGACGTTGGTTGCGCAGGCCGCTGAGCGCGCGAAGAGTGCTTCAGGGGTTACTGCACAGGGCTGGCCAGTAAGCGGGCCGTTCTGACCACGTGACTGCAAGACGGCGCTGCTGTAGGGTGTCTCAACTGCGCCAGTTGCAAGTCGATTCTATCGGGTTACGTTAAGCTGTTCCGCGGTTTGTCGCCGCTTACGGTAGAGAGAGGGAAAACACGACAAAGAACTGGCGGGTCGAGCGCGGTGAACAATGTTTACTGCTTGTGCGCGGGAAAATGCCCAACGCGTGACGCGGCTGCCGGGTGGACGCTGTGGTGATTAGATGCAGCTGCAACACTAGATGCGGTCGTCAGCCCGGCGCTCGAGAGAGGTGCTCTGCTCTGACGCGAGAAGCGATGATAGGACGGAGGAGCTCTAAGGTAAGCCGGCGTTGCTACGCGCCGGCAGCGCGCGCTACGGAGGGTGACGCAACCGCTGCCGTTGTTGCTGACGCCGCTGCTGTCGCGGGCGGCGCGCGCGCCCATCGCTCTAATGTAACTTTCCCACTGCCTCCCTCGTGTTGCATCGGTTTGCATTCGCTTTTTACGCGTCCTCAAACGTCAGGTGTTAATTTCTCAATGATTAGAGCACTAAATAGTAATTGTACAGCAGGACTGAATGCGAAATATGATGTAGTCGCATCATCTTTCCTGCGTGCAGTCTTGACCAGAAAGTTCAAACTATTTCGTCTCGTCTTTCAACGTTATAAAAACATTTGCTAGAATATGTCGTATTTGTGTTCAAACTCGAGCTGTTAGCTAACAGTGAATAATACTTCGAAGATAACGTGCCAGTCTTTCTTCCGTAAAATAAAAATTTCTCTGTTCTTTAACATTTATTTTATAACGACTCGTTCTTACAGAATTCATACTCCAGTAAGGAATGTTATATAAAGAACCCGCGTTCTACTGTCTCCTCTGTTGTCAACGGGCCACGTTTCCGTGACGTAGTCGCTACTACCTCATCCTGATACTGCTGCATCGCTGTCTATTAATCTGCTGGTGTATATTTCTGCTATATCTATTAAGTCTCCAAGTTTTCTCTGAAGACTGCCTTCATTTTGGGTAGTACTAAGACGAATTTAAATATTTCTGCAATAGGAAATATGAAGTTCTTATTTCTTCCGCCGTACCTGACGACTGAAGACTAGTAGAAGTAAATCAGAACATGTAGAAATATAATGATAGGTGTTGTAATAACATATCGAGAATGTGAAGGTGATTATAAATTACTTCGCAGTCGAAAGTAGAGAATCGTAGGGTAACAGAGATAAAGAAAGTCAAATCATGAAAAACTGTCGCAAACGATGGGATAATGCCCCACAGAGAAAATGCGGAATTGCAATAACTGAGACTTAATTTCTTCTTTCTCCTATTCGTATGTAATAAGTAAATAGGCATCGCCGTTATAGAATATTACATTTCCTTGTATTCGAGTGTTAATGCGTGCCATCCGCATTCAACATTTTTGGCTTTTACCATGAATTTACTAAAACGAAACATGTTATGTATAAATGAATGTTTTGTCGACGTGAAGGTCATTATGGAGACGGAGCTGTAGTTAAAATCGACAGTGTTCTTTGGAAGAAATTAGTTTCTTGCATAAGCTGTAATATACCCATAAAAACAGAACGGAGGAAATTAATCACTTGCGTGAAGTTTATCATACCTGTAGACCGTGATGCAAGCAAAATTTAGGAAGCGTTCTTTTAACAAACCTTGATGTAGTACACCAGAAGTGATCTTCGGAAACCATGGAAAACTTAAATCAAGATGGCCGAACGGTGATTTCAACACTGTTCTTTTCGTATAAGATTTCAGTGTCTTCTCCCTCCCTTACCGCTGTAATAATTTTATTGATAATCGGCCTATTTCACTAAGTTAAGTAACGTCATCCTAGGACAAGTATGAAATTTAACGTGTAGATGTACTTATCCTTGTCAGGTTTGTTTGCTGCTCTAATCAACAATGACTTCTCATATTAATGGCGCACAGTTTGTAAACTAATATAACAAGTATAAAAAGTAATCATGTATTTCTTAAATCCCATTACAATCGATGGAGAGCCATTTAAGTGGGATTTAAGTTGTGAAACCATAATTCCTTGTCTTTTAATTTCATTCGTTTATTTTGTTCCTGAAAATACATTTAATGTAAGGGTGCATGCATTTACTCCCTCGGTCTGGAAAAAAATTGTCAGAGAGAAAAATGTGAGGGCTGTCTCAAATGTATGATAATATATCTACGAAGACTCGCTTACGAGATCAGTTCAGCTATCGTTCCTCCAACAACGAACGGGCTCTTACGGTTTGGTTCGTTAGAAACAATATTCAGATTAACAACAAAATTTCAGAAGTGAGAACTTATGAATATCATCAGCGAAATTCTACCAATGACGAAATTTTAGATTATCATGAACTATCGGTGTAAATGTATAAATCGTGCGAAATTTTAAATTGAATATGATCGATAATTTTCGATTCAAGTTCTGTTTCTCGAGCTACTTACTCGATCACAAAATAAGTGAACTGTGACTCATACATCGCTACTTGTTTGTGAAAATAGTACAAGCGTAATCAGTCAGAAAAATATGACGTTCCTGTTAGATTTTTGAGTCTCTGTTTCGTATTTCTGTCTTTTGTGTATCATATTTTGACGGTGATGCTGCATTTCAATTTATAAAATCGAATTCTAAATGAAAAACTAAAGAGAAACTATCGTAAGCACCTATATCATGAAACTATACGAAGGAGATATTTGAAACAGATATGGAACAATGTAGTGTTCCCTAATGGCCTAACAGTAACTCGTGACCATTATTGGAGACAGGTTTGCATTAACTTGCAGTTATCCAAACTCAGTGCGTATTTAGTGCTAGCGAGTCGAACCATAATAATGTCGACGATTACGTGAACACAGTTCTGATGTAAGTACAGCGCTGGTTCGTACGTAAAGTGACTATAGTTTTCCTGGCCAGTGAATGCAAATATGTATACCCGCTCTGTGTCGACATCAATAGGACTGAAAATCAATAAAATTAACAAAAAATTAGAAACTATAGAGTCATAAAAACGGTCTGAAGTAATGAACTTATTTCTGGGCGGAGCTAGTTCCGTGTGTTCAAGCGTGCTACTGCGTACAGCAAAACGATTTCCCACTGACGATAAAAGTCAGTTAGCTGCAGCAGCCTGTCCCTTGTCATTACTGGTCATGTTTCTACCGTGGACACCTTGTAGTTTCCAAAAATTTAGTTATTTTTCATATTTATTTAGAAATTGACGATTCCATCATGTATGTCTATACAGCAGTTAAATATAGTTCAGTGCAACTGCTAGGCATGCACGATTGACTGAAATTTCTAAGATGAGTCGTCTCAATGTAAATACATAGCTAATGTTTAGATCTTAACACAAATGAATGCGAGAAATAAATGCAAGTTGAATTTACTTGCACGATTTGTATCTCGAAATAAAACCTCTATATGGCGTCATGTTGATTAAACTTACTGAGAAGTTCATGCTCTCTGGACGGAAATTTGGTTTTGGTACACGTATCACGTTGTGTGAGTGTAACTGAAATGCGAGAAGCGTATTTCACCTCTAAAAACAAAATCATTTAGCCGAACACTACAGAATTCGTTGGAGAATTTCCCTCTTAATCATCTTTCTTCCGTAGAATATCTGGAAATCATTGGATTTCACTTCTAGCCAATGACGTAAACGCCATACAAACGACAAGCAGCGCCCATATATCTACAGGTGACCCAACCAACATTGCCATGTATGTTTTCAAAAGGAAACGAAATGTGAAAAATTCAATTGGCCAGGGATGCACGTGTCAGGGGCTCGAACAGTGGACAGGAATGCACAATCTCTACGAGTACACAAGCTTCACTTTCAACACAAATTTACGTTTTTTGTAAATGACTCATGCGTGTTTTTCTACTGAGATGAAAACGAGAGGTTTAAATGACACGTGTGCTGTTTCTACCTAACGAAAACGAGAGGTACAATTAGTGACGGCAAACTCGTTGTCACCTCATACCTTCTGAAATACCGCGTACACTTATTATGGAAACGGTGGTACAGTTTCTGCCGTAATGCTGTAGTGCGGGTTGCCTGCAACGCAACCCTTGCTATGCGCAATACGGCAGAAGCTGTCGCGCCGTTGCCATCCGTTGAAGTCTGCGTATTTCAGAAAGTAAGAGGTTTAGAACAGTGAAAACAAGACGTCTGTCACTAATTGTACCTCTAGTTTTCATTTCGTAGAAAAAAAAGTGTCATCTCAAAAACGTAAATTTGTGCTGAAAGTAATGTTAGTTTGCTTTTATGAATTGTGCATTCCTGCCCATTGCGCGAGCCACTTACATACGTACATTCCTGGCCAATTGCATTTTCCCATTTTGTTTCGTTTCGGAAATATATGAGGTGACAGAGACAGATGTTTCAGCTGCCCCTGTCGTTTTATGCATCCCGCAATGTCATAACCGCTCTTCAAAATCCACCCGCGAGATTTTCGTATTCTGTCGCTCGTTACGAGCAAAGTTTTAGCGATACAGAAAAAAATGAAATGGATCTTCTTGTAGCAAATTTAATGTAGTTAAATTTTGTAACGGATACGTTTTCGCTAGAGGCCGCAGATTTCCAGTTATTCAAAAGAAAGTACAAAAGTAACCTTCATACGCACTCCCACTCCCACACGCAGCCTCCACCGTTTAGGATGTACATCCTTCGGGGAACTCGTGCCTACCACCGTACAAAAATTTGTGATTGCACTAATTAGCACGCATTCGACCTTTTTTTCGGTCTCCATTGACTGGCCTTGTTACGCTACCGGATTAGTCCAGCACTTACAAATTTTAAAACTGACGTTTGCGTAAATTTTACCTAATTTTTTTAAAAATTTAACAACATAAAATAATATTCGTCAGGCCTTCTGACTAGGAAACTACTGTGTTTGTGGGGGTTAAGTTTGTATCAAAGTGTCAACGTAATTATTTTTAGCGTAACGTTTACAAAATCCGTTTTTCTTCCATTACTCTAACGATCATGCTAAAGTAATAATGTTAACGAAATAACCGACTACGCTAGTGGCGTATTAGTCTAATCAATAGATACCAAAAGAGCTCGAATATGAGAAATAGTTCGTGTAGTCGGAAATTTTTGTACAGTAATGGGAGGCAGTGACAGGAAAACATACTTAATGCGTGTGGGGGTGGAGGTACATTTGAAGGTCACTTTTGTAACTTCTTCAATAACGCGAAAACCGTAGCCACCGGCCAAAACGTATACTGGTACAAAATTTGACTACATTAAATTTTCTACAAGAAGGTCTTGTTCATTTCTCTGTAGGACTAACAGTTTGCGCGTAGCGAGCGAGAGAAGATGAAATTCTCGCCTCTGGTTTCTCAGTGCCCGAAGTAACATTACAGGTTGCATAAAACATCATCAGTAGGGGCTTCTGAATCACCCTTTTTATTTGCGAGGAGGCGGGGGTGGAGATGGACTCGATCAGAAAGATGGAAGAGATGGTAATCCATTCAAAGACACAGTCTCAACAGAATACGGATTAGAATGGCTGACATCTGCAGAAAACAGTCACAATGTAATTACACATTTTGTTAGCTGATTCTTCCTTCGTCTTTTCGTAGAACATAATAATAAATGAAAAGTACAATATTGTATATGTTCTACAGGATTAATTTATTTAGCTAAACGGTTTTCGGCTTATATGGCCATCATCAAATTTAACTGACTATCGTCGTCAAAGAAGTTGCAATATTTGTAAAAAACATTGGAAAAGATGTTATTCATCTAGACCGAGGCACAAACACACAGTGTATGTTATCTCTGACAGTGCGGTGGTAATGCAGTTAAAAAGGTAAAAAGTTGAATAATAAATACATATAAAAATGTTACTCATCTAAATATAGGCACAAATACACAATAAATCTCATCTTTGACAGTGCGGTGGTAATGTAATTAAAAAGGAAAAAGTTGGACAATAAATAAATATAAAGTTGTTGTTCATCTAAATTGAGGCTCAAATACACAGTAAATTTCTTCTGTGACAATGCAGTGGTAATGCAATGAAAAATGTAGGAAGTTGAGTTGTAAATAAATATAAAGGGAGCGAACCAGGAAAATCATTAACACTAAACTCAGAAAACAGCGCCTATCTGACAATTTTTACTGTCAATTGTTATGATGTATAACAGTTTTAATGTAAATTGTTGTATAGGCACCGTGTTAATGTTTTTCTTGGTTTTATCCATTTATATTTATTTATAGCTCAATTTTTTACATTTTTCATTGCATTACCACAGCACTGTCAAAGATGACATTTACTGTGCGTTTGTGCCTCAGTCTAGATGAGTACAATCTTTTCCAGTGTTTTTTTTACAAATATAGTAATTTCTTTGAAACGATTGTCAGCTCAAGTCTGATGACGGCCTTGTACCCCGAAAACCGGTTAACTAAATAAATTACTCCTGTAGAACACACACGATATTGTGCTTTTCACCGGCCGCTGTGGCCGAGCGATTCTAGGCGCTTCAGTCTGGAACCGAGGTTGTGCTACGGTCGCAGGTTCGAATCCTGCCTCGGATAGCTAGGTTTAAGTAGTTTGTAAGTCTTAGGGGTCTGATGACCTCAGATGTTAAGTCCCGTAGCGCTTAGAGCCATTTGAACCATTGTGCTTTTCATTTATAATCACACATTTCGTAAAAAACAGAGAGAAATCTTTCATGGCCCACCAAAGCAAAACGAAGTCATATTTACTGCCTTTGAGATTTTTCAACGAAAGTACATCAGACCTTGGGAATTTGTGGGATTGTGTCACACGTACTATTGGCAAAGTAGTAGTGCAAGCATTTTACAATTAGAATTCTTCTACATCCCTTTAACCCTGTATGCAGCCGAATATATAAAGTACTCTCATTTTATAACACCTACGTTGAAATTTTTTCAATATTCCGTCTTTGGAAAACTAAAGCGATACAATGGTGTATTTCCCTTAGCGCAAAAGGAGTCTACTTTTATACAACCAAATCGTATGCAAAGGGGCCCACGGTGTTGACACAATTTTTTACATTAAAAATTGCTTATATACATATAGTAAAGAACTTAGGTTACATTGAGAAGCTGCTTTTCGTCACAGACCAGATCTGTATAGTGGAGCATAAGGAATGAAGCGAACTCATTAACGTGAAACAGTGTCCAGGCAAGGTCGCGCTATCTCAGTCCCTTCATAAATACCTGGGGTTGTAAGTTGCCCAGGCGAGGAATTTAGATCGATCTGCGGCAGACTCGTGGCCAAGGTCTCCCCAGAAACATTAAACGATTAATATTAATAAAACGTTTCTAAACACAGCAAAAGATGTTCTTCTTTCCTGCTCTATGCCTATATAACCTCAGTATTCGTTTCAAATGCAAAATTACTCGGTGATTCGGCTAAGCCGTTCATCTGAAAATATTTCTGGAATCGTGTAAGATATCGTAATTTTCTTTACTCACGTACGAAATACAAGAAAGTGCTCACTAAAGCACACATGATCTGTTGCCATAACTGAATTAATTACAGAGATATTTGCAGCAACTTCGCTTTCTAAAACGGATATATACCTGATACTTACATGGAAGATCGAAAAGATACGAACTGAGCCGTGTTTCTGTCTCCAGAACTCAATAAGTAGTTTCGGGGAAACTGCAGTATTTAGAATTTAGGATTTATCTGATGTTATCTAAACCCGATTAACGTCTTATACAGAAATTATTGATTTCATTCCTAATTAAGAAAGTACATCATAACGAATACGGAGGAAACAAAATGTTGCACCAAACGATTTTAGTATCAAAGGAACACAAGGGAATACCAGCTTTTTATTCTCTGTATGCAGTTCACGTGTATCAAGTTGATAAAAAGTGTTCACAAACGAATAGAAAGTAGATATTCTACTCTTTTGTGAATTGTGCACAAGGTATGTGAACAGTCCAATTGTACGCACAAAGGCATCGTAACAGACTATCCAGCAAGAATGACAGTTCAGCGCATATGCAAACAATATTGTTATTGGGAGAGCATTCGAATACAGTGCAGAAGGTAAGGGTCAAGCCGGCAACGGGCATAATAAACGAAATAAATGTTCTAGCAGCTGTATAGAACTCATCAAGGGTGGGATTGGCGGACAAGAGAGGACACTCTCCCCCCTCCCACCTGGAATCTGAAATACAGAGTTTTTATTCATTACAGAATTCTAATTGAATTCTAGAAATGATTTCCCGTGACTCTGCTAAACCGCTCGTTTAAGCTAGTTGTAGCATTATGTGGCTGATTACGGTGAGACAATACTACAGGTTCTCGAAAAAAATGGCAATGTTAGAGTCTTGCCCCCTTCCTTCCCACCTCCCTCTCTGGGATGAATTTCTGCGGACGCCCAAGTCCACGAGTTATCTGCAAAGAAACTGCTAGTGCCTCTACAATAAGTCAGTCCAGCGTTGTTCGCATTTTATGCGAAACCAGCTTCAATCTCAATCACGCATCACTTCACCGTCAGGATAAGTAGATGGACTCCAGAAAATGCATGGAATAGCTTCACTCTGTGCTAATTTGAATGCAGGGTTCTGTCTCCAAAGAATTCTCTTAGCCGTTGAAGGAAACTCTACAACGTATGGAAAGGTCGCTGTAAAGAAACGTGCATTATTTGGCCATCGATAATGAAGATTAGACTCGTCAAATATTGTGAGTCCTCCAACACTAATTCTAAATTAGTTTTTCTCTCTCTCAGCTCTTTATATTATTAAAAGTAGTTATTTCGATCTGCTGAGTACTCTTAGTCCGACTGGATCCGTGCAACTTAGTAGTACACAATTTGCTTTCATTATTAGCAGCACCGCATGACATAAATTTACAGAACATTCAGTACATACATTATTATTAGGGAAGCTCGTAGTCGTAGCAATGAAAAGATTCTGTTTGCTAAAGTATCCACTGCGCGGAGCAGCGGCAAGCTGCTGCTTCTGTGATATCAAAACAACAGCTCTGGCTACTCATTAAAAATGTCTGACAGCTTTAACAATCGTGAGACCCTTAATTAAAATGAAAAATTATGAAACATGTGCCACCGACTGAAAAAACTGACGGTGACGAGTGGCGGTAAGTATCAACCACCTTTTAAAACTTCAGTCGACAGGCTGAAACTGTAATTTCATTCCTTCATCGCATACCGTCCACTGGCAGAGACAATTAATTCTTATAAACACATCACACTTGATAAACTGCAATGAAAATAGTAGTTGCAGTTTATAGAAAGAGATCCTATCGAATTTCACGTGACGTCAGAACCTGTATTGATCGCTAGAGAAACTATATCACCTTATTTGATGGCGTGTACCAGTGCACTCTTCATGTGCTCCTCTGTCAGTGGTGTATTGTGAGTACCTCAGTCAGTGAAACCTGCCACCAACAGGGCGACCTGTTGTGAGCGCCGTCGACTAACGATTTATAGCAACGGTTAGACGAACTAAAAAACGTATTGTACTGAAAAGTATTACACTAGTTGCGTTTCACATCTTTATATTATTAATAGTGGACAAAATAAATGTTGACATATTCAACGCTACATACTGGTCTTGCGGTAGCGTTCTCGCTTCCCGCGCGCGGCGTCCCGGGTTCGATTCCCGGCGGGATTATGGATTTTCCCTGCCTCGAGATGACTGGGTGGTGTTGTGTCGTCTTCATCATCATTCATCCCCATTACGCTCGGAGGAAGGCAATGGCAAACCACCTCCGCTAGGACCTTGCCTAGTCGGCGGTGCGGGTCTCCCTCATCGTCCCCCTACGATCCTCGAAGTATGGGATCTCATCATTATCACTGTGTAATGTCGCGTTACGTAGCTTCATACAATTGACTGAGGACAAAAGAATTTTGTTTCATATTTATTCCGACATATTGTATCTGAGGTAGTGGTGATAGTTTTTAACATATTTTCTTAATACTAAGAAGTCCGCCCCGGTAGCTGAGTGGTCAGCGTGACAGACTGTCAATCTTAAGGGCCCGGGTTCGATTCCCGGCTGGGTCGGAAATTTTCTCCGCTCAGGGACTGGGTGTTGTGTTGTCCTAATCATCATCATTTCATGCCCATCGACGCGCAGGTCGCCGAAGTGGCGTCAAATCGAAAGACCTTCACCAGGCGAACGGTCTACCCGACGGGAGGCCCTAGCCACACGACATTTCCATTTCCAATACTAAGAAGTTATTTATAAACGAAAAACGGTTCCTAAACACGTGTAATAAGCTGATTTAATGAATCAAATAAATGCCCAAAGTGTTTAACTAAAACATAGAACTCAAATTCTCATGTGCCTCGGTTGCTGATATCTCTTACTTATCAGGAAAATGTGTTAACTGACGCATAAAATTTATTATAATCGTTGTAAAACAAAATTACGAGAAGTATTGCTGTTCACGCGAACTCTCAGGAACTGTTAAAAAGGGTACATATATCTGTTAAAAAATTGTCACCTCAAAATCTCAGCAGATACTTAAGTTACGAGTATTAACCCTAGAAAGTTAAAGGGGAGAAAATGTTGCATTGTTACTAAACGATCGTAAATTTTACTAATCCATATTTGATTCAAAGGAAGTCGTAAGTTGCAGTTTATACTGTAGAGTGGCCGTCACTAAATTAGTCATCTCAAAGACATAACTGTTCCCTGCAGTTCGCTGACGCTAAGCACTGTGATTCGCCCACCTCATAGCTTTGTTGGTGCTTGTACACTTAACACCGCAGTTGGTCAGCATCAACTATATGTTCCCGTGTTTCTGTGCGATAGGTCCTGTGTTCACTTGTAATTTCAGTCTTCCGTGGAACGGTGCATTGACGTGTGTTTGATAGCGATATACAGGCGCAAGGGCCTACTTGTAATGCTAGTCCAGCCGGTGCGCATAAAGAGCGAAAAGACATTAGCAAACAATCTAAAACTGTCGTATCGAACTTACTGCAGGTTTTTTACTGATCAGGTCAACAGCGAAGAAGTCAGGAATAATACCAATTTTGCACAAGTTCGTAAAATGACAACAAAGAAAAAATGGCTCTAAGCACGATGGGACTTAACATCTGAGGTCATCAGTCCCCTAGAACGTAGAACTACTTAAACCTAACTAACCTAAGGACATCACACACATCAATGCCCGAGGCAGGATTCGAACCTGCGACCGTAGCAGCAGCGCGGTTCCGGACTGAAGGGCCTAGAACCGCTCGGCCACACGGGCCGCCCAAACAACAAAACATTGTGATATTTCCGAACTGACAGTATACCGTATTAACAGTGCAATAACATGGTCAGAATCTCTAGATGCGAGCACGTGATTTGATTCTCCAGGAAAGCGATATAAATGAAAACGGAAATAACGGGATTTGACGATTTTGACAAAAATTTTATGCATAGAACTGTACTTCGATACCACGAAAAAGGAGAGTATCCGACGGCTAGAAAAATACAGGGTGATCTCTCTGAAAATTAATTCTTCTGCCTCAGAGACGTCTGTTCTTTGTTTTCTGCGCTCACTTGGTTTTTGATTCAGAAAGTATAATGATGGACAAAAATTTTTAGTGGAATGCAGGGATACTGCAGCAACAAGAACGAAGTGTAAAATGCACTTGCTGTGTCTTGCGGACAATAGTCTTGTATGTATACTTCGATAAAACTTGGGTTTCACAAAACCATACGCAAAAATATATTTTGCTCCACTTAACGGAAGTATTGGCCTGAAACTACCTACAGTTACTTTTTTTGTAGTGTATATCGGCGATCTCGGTGATCGGTGCAGTGGCGAAGGGTCAATGAAGAGCTGCAAATAAAAAAAATTCGAGAGATATGGAGTATTCACTGTCGTATTAAAGCGAGCCGTCAGAAGTAATATCGTGTCGGCGGTATACAAGTACTCGCGCACCGTCGCGTATAGGATCTCTCGTAAATAAAACGCGTTCATACGTGACACGATACAGTAAATTAACTTCACAGTTTACTTAACAACTTTCTCGCTAGAAGTTTCGAAGGTCCAGCAAAACGCAGATTCATCAGCGACGATATTTATCGTTACGCAGGCGGAACAGTTTTACCCTCTTCCTGTATTTTATTTTTTACCTCAGAGTAATTTTATCTTTTCACGATGAAATATGTATCACATGCATCTATAAACTTTGAGAATGTTCATAATAATTTTCAGTCCAAATATGTCAGTCGCTCTGTTTTTTCCACAGGTTGAAGTAAAAAGTATTTTCCTTCAAAATTTCGTGTAACGTTAGTTTTTATTTATTTCTTCATTAATTTTTTGTTTCATAGCAGTCGGTAAGAAGTTTCTCTTGTAAAGTACTGCATCATATTCTAGACTGATAACAGTGATGTCTAATATTTTTGGGGGATTTTTACTAACATCTGAAATAATCAGTAACTGGCAGTGTTGTAGGATGGTGAGATCACCCTGAGGCGACTATTTTCTTCGCGGCCGCCATTGTACATTACAGTTATAAGATATTCAGTGGTATGTAAAATACAAAACAAGTACAAAAGTCCTGTTTTACACCCTATACTGACAATGCCGGGTTGGCGAGGACCGTGAGTTGGTACTAACTGCAATCGTAAATTTTACGAGTGGTTATTAAGCTAGGGTTAATCAAGCTAAACTGCATGTATATTTTCCGTTTGTTGGTAATTTTCGGCGACATTGCCTATATTATGCATTTTGTTATACTGTGTTATTAAGTCACATGAAGTAGTTGCTTATAATACGACTGGACGTATGATCTGCACATCTAATTAAATAAAAACAATCTGTTTTTGTACAATATCTTATCTGATAGATACAATTATAGAATAATATTGCAAGATAGTAGGTACATCATTCCTCACTTCGATGGTGTAAAGAAGAGATGTATCATTCCTGAAGAGCAGGCTGTGTAAATAGTAGTGGATCATAAAACCATTATAGCTTACGACGAACCCGTCCGGTTATCCACGCGTGAACGCGACCGTTTCCGAGACGGAATGCTATGCCAACCCCGAATCGAACGTGCCCGGATGATCTGATTAATGAATAAGAGTCGTTGTGCTGGCCACTCTGGATGTGGTTTCTAAGCGCTTTGCTACGTCTCTACTAGGTCAATACCGAACTGGTTCCCAAGTTCCGCCTGAAATACACGCTACGCGAACATTTAGAGTACTTGTACACCGAATTTACTCTTTACGCATTGGGTACACTTGTTCTGTCCTGGAGGCGAAAAAGTGGGGAAGGTAGGGGGTGAATACACGACTGATGACCTTCGCTGTTTGGCCCCCTTACACACTCGCTCACCATCAGCTTATGGTACATCGAAGAAAACACATGCAGGTAGGACACATACAAAGAGTGATATACTCTCTAGTAGGCCAATGTGTGGCTCGGTGGCTACGAGTCCGTTGTCCGCCGTGGTAATCGTGTGTTGCGGTCTTCCTGACAGAACGTCGTGTTCACAGAGAGCGCGCTTGCAGCTTCATTTCATAGTGTAGCTTCGTAACTGTATGGACAGTGGAAGTGTTCTTTTCTCGGAACACAAACTGAGATGTAACTGTGAGAGAATTAATGTACATCCACCTCTATTCTCCTTCGGGAGTGGTCGATAAATGAAGCAAAATTGAATGACGAGGAATTTTTCGGTGTTCACGTGGATGATTTTACATAAAGAGTATTTGTAAAATGTATCGATGGTGAAGTTAGTGAAGAAATAGTACAAAATGCTAACTGTAGCGGTGAACTGAAGACAGTGATGGTTGAGTAAGCACAGTTGCAATCACTTATGCTGGGTTAGGTTTACAATCTGTCAGAATTTATAATTTGCCCTTTGAAGCTCCACGTGATAAAATTCGAGGTAGTAAGAAGCCTTATGGCACTTTCAACCATGATAGGGAGGATACACGGCCTGACAAATATATGCATGGAGAACTAGGGGGAATCAGGGCAGCCAGAGTGGATTTGCAGCAGCACATCACGACCTCTCTATTTGTAGTCCCAGAGCATGATTGTGTAACATACGAAACACAACCATGCGTTCGTTTAGTTTCCAACTCAAGGGATTCTTGTAATCGGAGAAGCCCTGTATAATTTCCTAGTGACGCGGGATACAAACGGTTAGGCATTTTGTATATCTATCCTTTTCACTGGAGGTCTTGGCAACCACGGCTGTTCACTATTGTAAAGAAATTAAAGCGCCTACAACCGTCCTTATGATCTTACTTATTGTGTAGCACTTCAATGCGCCATCTTCAAACCTTAGTACATCCATATATAAGCTGCACCAGTGGACAACAAAACTGGTTTACGCAGACTATCTGAATCGTATATATGGATCTACAAAGAATTGTAGGATGTGGGGTCCGCCAGTTATGCAAAACACCGTTATTTCTCAGTACCCAAACATGTTTCAGCACCACTGTGTCGTCATCAGTGGGATTCCGTTTTATTTATTCAGTAATGTGAACATTTTTATTGGATGATTACAAAATTATGTGGATGTTTAGTTCAAACAATAGTTCGTTTCTTTTTGTTAATACCTTTACACTTGGTGTGCATGTTTTTTCCGGATCATTTGTGTCTTACTTACTACAGGTAGCTCGTCGTCTGCAACCAAACGACGTTGATGAGAAATTTTGCTGGAAGTTAACCTATAATCTAGAATGTAATTTAGTTTGTCGCGATATTTCTCGCCTTTATTCGTTTTTACTTACGTTTTCGTGTGGCAAGCCCTTTTATTCTCCGCATTACGGTGAGGTGTCGTGATTCACAGGAAAATATAACAAGTTTTTTCCACAAATGAGGTTGTAAAGGCACTTTTCTCTTCACCAAAACACAATGTGATTATGGTTGTTGTGTGTCCCAGCTCAGTCAGTGTTCATTTGTTCACCAGAGAGAGTTCCGCACCAAATTTGAATTTCGTTTACATTTTAACTTCTTGTGTGTGTGTGTGTGTGTGTGTGTGTGTGTGTGTGTGTGTGTGTTTGAACTAAACATTCTCATAATTTTGTAATTATTCAATAAAAATATTCACATCACTGAATAAATAAAACGGAAACCTACTGATGATGGCACAGTGGTGCTGGAACATGTTTGGTTACCGAGAAAAAACGGTGTTTTGCATATCTGGCGGACCTCACATCCTACAGTTTTAGCAGCAAACACGGTTAACACAAGGAGCTACAAATCCAAATGATGAGGCTCTAAAAAGTCCTGATAAGAGCGCACTGAAGCCCCGAAACTGGTAGCTACACGATAAGTAAGATCATAAGGACGGCTGTAGGCGTTTCATTTTCTTACAACGGTTAAGTATGTTCTCAACCATTTTGTCAAATCGAATTGATATTCTTCCATCGCATTCCAATCAAGAGAATGAAATAGAGCAAGTAGAAGACCCAAATTGTGCAGTAAAAACAAATGAAGTGGAAATAGCGATGACATTAGAGCAACCTATACCAAAATCGGAAAGTAGTACTATGCAGCAATAGTGTCAACGAAATTCTAATTATCAGAGAGAAACAAAAAAGGAAACATGTATAACAACAAAATGAAGGAATTCAGCAAGGAATTCATGAAGTGGAAATGACGTGTACACCTTATCAAGAAAGAAGTGAGCAGTCAGAAATTATGGAAGAAGAGGAAGAAATTGTAGAAACGACTGCTGAGGAGCAAATGATCAACAGGCGAACAAGTAATGACGAAATTGGAGCAAACGGACACGAGGATGTTATTCAGTCTGAGGGCTGTGAAATGATCTCCCTGTCGCTGATGACGCAGGAAACAACGTCATGATACAACCGAAAAGGGCAGCCTCACCGGGCACTATCAGATAAATATCCATAAGCAGACAAAGAATAGCATCAACACAAAAATAAGAAACATAGTGTAAAAGTATATTGACACACCAAGCGTTAGTAAAAAGAGACACAAAGCTGACAACAAAGATCACATAGCTTGCCAGTAAAATGTGAGCATACACAAGACTGTGAGGGTATAGGGCAGATAAGTGGGGTCTAGAAATACGGACCCTGGTCACACGAACAGCCAAACTCACCGGGAGATTTTTAATTTTTCTTTAATATATCCCAATAGTCACTTGAATCCGATGGAGCAGACCCGTAACATTGCAACAATAAATGCGAATAAAGTAACGAGTCAACTGAAAATATTACTATTGTCTGATTTTATTTATTGCTGTGCTATTGATGTGGCGCCATCGCAAGAATTTTGTGCAGAGGTAATACAGCTGACGGGCAACGAATCTTATCTGAATACTGCCAGGATTGGTTGTGCGACACAGGCATAACAGTGAGAGAAAGAATTCCATTTTCTGAAACAGAACAGTTAGCTTCTGGCCATGGAATATGTGGAAGTCTTTTTGATACACTGTAGTCACTGTATACAGGGTGTTACAAAAAGGTACGGCCAAACTTTCAGGAAACATTCCTCACACACAAAGAAAGAAAATATGTTATGTGGACATGTGTGCGGAAACGCTTACTTTCCATGTTAGAGATCGTTTTATTACTTCTCTTCAAATCACATTAATCATGGAATGGAAACACACAGCAACAGAACGTACCAGCATGACTTCAAACACTTTGTTACAGGAAATGTTCAAAATGTCCTCCGTTAGCGAGGATACATGCATGCGCTGATGCAGCCCTGGAGAATGGCGTCTTGTATCACAGCCGTCCACAATACGAGCACGAAGAGTCTCTACATTTGGTACCGGGGTTGCGTAGACAAGAGATTTCAAATGCCCCCATAAATGAAAGTCAAGAGGGTTGAGGTCAGGAGAGCGTGGAGGCCATGGAATTGGTCCGCCTCTACCAGTCCATCGGTCACCGAATCTGTTGTTGAGAAGCGTACGAACACTTCGACTGAAATGTGCAGGAGCTCCATCGTGCAAGAACCACATGTTGTGTCGTACTTGTAAAGGCACATGTTCTAGCAGCACAGGTAGAGTATCCCGTATGAAATCATGATAACGTGCTCCAATGAGCGTAGGTGGAAGAACATGGGGCCCAATCAAGACATCACCAACAATGCCTGCCCAAACGTTCACAGAAAATCTCTGTTGATGACGTGATTGCACAATTGCTTACGGATTCTCGTCAGCCCACACATGTTGATTGTGAAAATTTACAATTTGATCACGTTGGAGTACATACTGACGAAACTAAAATGAGCCCTAACATGGAAATTAAGCGTTTCCGGACACATGTCCACATAACATCTTTTCTTTATGTGTGTGTGAGGAATGTTTCCTGAAAGTTTGGCCGTACCTTTTTGTAACACCCTGTATAAGCATTTTGTGATAGGTAATAAAACAAAGAGAGCAATTTCTTTAATAATGGATATAATATACAGGGTGACCAAAAGGCCCGGCAACATTTGAAAATTCAATACTTCACGGAATAATGTAGGCAGAGAGGTAAAAGTTGACATACATGCTTGGGGGGTTTATTGAATCCAAAAAGTGCATAAAACGCCGAACAGATGATGCTTCATGTGTTACAAAAGCAATAATTAGCATAAAAATTGATTTTTAGCAAAGGCGATGTTCTTTATAACAAATAGTCAGCATGCAGGCGGTCATTCATCAACGATACCTGTAGTCAAGGGACGGTGTTGTGATCAGCACTCTACAGCATATCAGTAGGTGCGGCGAGAAACTGCCGTCTATTAGCATCCCCACATCCAGTAAACACACTGAGGTCTGGAGACGTGGGAGGCCAAGCATGACGGAAGTGGCGGCTCAGCATGCGAATCTCACCAAACGATGCGCAGAAGAGATCTTTCACATGTGTATGGGGATGGAGCGTCATCCGGCTTAAAAGTCGTACCTTCCAGCAGGCGTTTATCAGACATGCTAGGGATGATGTGAGTCTGTGACATATGGGCCTACGTCACACCCGTTACGCTGATATTTTGGAAAGTAGCACCCCGGATTTCCTCGGAATGAAAGGGTCCGATTACGACTGATGTGGTAAATCCGCTCCACACCGTGACCGTCTCGTCATACAATGAGGTTTCCGCAACAGCTCAAGGATTTTCGGTCACAAAACCGATGGCTGACAGTTCATGATGACGTGGTTTTTCTATGGACAGCATTGGAAGCTACACCTTAGTGCTCTCCAAACGGTAATGCATGGAATGCCGGTGCGACGTGCGGCTTCACGAGCGCTGACATAGGTACAGAAAGCTTGCTTAAGCCAGAGATAAATTCTGCCGAAGTTTTTACAAAGGTACAGACGGTGTTTAGAAAGGATAGATTGCATGCAACCGGTGGTGGAGTGTTCGTCGCTGTTAGTAGTAGTTTATCCTGTAGTGAAGTAAAAGTGGATAGTTCCTGTGAATTATTATGGGTGGAGGTTACACTCAACAACCGAACTAGGTTAATAATTGGCTCCTTTTACCGACCTCCCGACTCAGCAGCATTAGTGGCAGAACAACTGAGAGAAAATTTGGAATACATTTCACATAAATTTTCTCAGCATGTTATAGTCTTAGGTGGAGATTTCAATTTACCAGATATAGACTGGGACACTCAGATGTTTAGGACGGGTGGTAGGGACAGAGCATCGAGTGACATTATACTGAGTGCACTATCCGAAAATTACCTCGAGCAATTAAACAGAGAACCGACTCGTGGAGATAACATCTTGGACCTACTGATAACAAACAGACCCGAACTTTTCGACTCTGTATGTACAGAACAGGGAATCAGTGATCATAAGGCCGTTGCAGCATCCCTGAATATGGAAGTTAATAGGAATATAAAAAAAGGGAGGAAGGTTTATCTGTTTAGCAAGAGTAATAGAAGGCAGATTTCAGACTACCTAACAGATCAAAACGAAAATTTCTGTTCCGACACTGACAATGTTGAGTGTTTATGGAAAAAGTTCAAGGCAATCGTAAAATGCGTTTTAGACAGGTACGTGCCGAGTAAAACTGTGAGGGACGGGAAAAACCCACCGTGGTACAACAACAAAGTTAGGAAACTACTGCGAAAGCGAAGAGAGCTCCACTCCAAGTTTAAACGCAGCCAAAACCTCTCCGACAAACAGAAGCTAAACGATGTCAAAGTTAGCGTAAGGAGGGCTATGCGTGAAGCGTTCAGTGAATTCGAAAGTAAAATCCTATGTACCGACTTGACAGAAAATCCTAGGAAGTTCTGGTCTTACGTTAAATCAGTAAGTGGCTCGAAACAGCATATCCAGACACTACGGGATGATGATGGCATTGAGACAGAGGATAACACGCGTAAAGCTGAAATACTAAACACCTTTTTCCAAAGCTGTTTCACAGAGGAAGACCGCACTGCAGTTCCTTCTCTAAATCCTCGCACAAACGAAAAAATGGCTGACATCGAAATAAGTGTCCAAGGAATAGAAAAGCAACTGGAATCACTCAATAGAGGAAAGTCCACTGGACCTGACGGGATACCAATTCGATTCTACACAGAGTACGCGAAAGAACTTGCCCCCCTTCTAACAGCCGTGTACCGCAAGTCTCTAGAGGAACGGAGGGTTCCAAATGATTGGAAAAGAGCACAGGTAGTCCCAGTCTTCAAGAAGGGTCGTCGAGCAGATGCGCAAAACTATAGACCTATATCTCTGACGTCGATCTGTTGTAGAATTTTAGAGCATGTTTTTTGCTCGAGTATCATGTCGTTTTTGGAAACCCAGAATCTACTATGTAGGAATCAACATGGATTCCGGAAACAGCGATCGTGTGAGACCCAACTCGCTTTATTTGTTCATGAGACCCAGAAAATATTAGATACAGGCTCCCAGGTAGATGCTATTTTTCTTGACTTCCGGAAGGCGTTCGATACAGTTCCGCACTGTCGCCTGATAAACAAACTAAGAGCCTACGGAATATCAGACCAGCTGTGTGGCTGGATTGAAGAGTTTTTAGCAAACAGAACACAGCATGTTGTTATCAATGGAGAGACGTCTACAGACGTTAAAGTAACCTCTGGCGTGCCACAGGGGAGTGTTATGGGACCATTGCTTTTCACAATATATATAAATGACCTAGTAGATAGTGTCGGAAGTTCCATGCGGCTTTTCGCGAATGATGCTGTAGTATACAGAGAAGTTGCAGCATTAGAAAATTGTAGCGAAATGCAGGAAGATCTGCAGCGGATAGGCACTTGGTGCAAGGAGTGGCAACTGACCCTTAACATAGACAAATGTAATGTATTGCGAATACATAGAAAGAAGGATCCTTTATTGTATGATTATATGATAGCGGAACAAACACTGGTAGCAGTTACTTCTGTAAAATATCTGGGAGTATGCGTGCGGAACGATTTGAAGTGGAATGATCATATAAAATTAATTGTTGGTAAGGCGGGTACCAGGTTGAGATTCATTGGGAGAGTGCTTAGAAAATGTAGTCCATCAACAAAGGAGGTGGCTTACAAAACACTTGTTCGACATATACTGGGGTATTGCTCATCAGTGTGGGATCCGTACCAGATCGGTCTGACGGAGGAGATAGAGAAGATCCAAAGAAGAGCGGCGCGTTTCGTCACAGGGTTATTTGGTAACCGTGATAGCGTTACGGAGATGTTTAATAAACTCAAGTGGCAGACTCTGCAAGAGAGGCGCTGTACATCGCGGTGTAGCTTGCCCGCCAGGTTTCGAGAGGGTGCGTTTCTGGATGAGGTATCGAATATATTGCTTCCCCCTACTTATACCTCCCGAGGAGATCACGAATGTAAAATTAGAGAGATTAGAGCGCGCACGGAGGCTTTCAGACAGTCGTTCTTCCCGCGAAACGTGCGCGACTGGAACAGGAAAGGGAGGTAATGACAGTGGCACGTAAAGTGCCCTCCGCCACGCACCGTTGGGTGGCTTGCGGAGTGTAAATGTAGATGTAGATGTAGATGCAGAGATGAACCCGCTAAAGTCTCCATTTGTTCCTGAACAGTCCGAGCAGTGTAGCACTCGCGTCTGGTCGCTCTCTACGGTGCCGATCGTCTAAATACCCCACGGCTTCGAACTGCGTGATTATTTTCTTCACAGCTACACTCGCCACAGGATCTTTACCCCTTCGAATACCGTTGTTAAGGCGAACGAATCGTAAATCTGCAGTCGCGGATTCTCCATTCTGATAGTGAAGCTTCGCTAACAGTGCATTTTCTGGTAAAGTCAATATGCCACGATAGCTGGCGCATCTGACTTCCTCTATCACTACAGCTCATTTTACACATGGTTCTCAAGCGGCGTCACTGACGTGTTGCTGTCCAGCGCCATCTGTTGGGCAGTTTTTGCACTCGTATTTGATTTCAATAAAGCGCCATGTCATTTCAGGCATGTGTATCAATTTTTCCTCTTTTACTACATCATTCCGTGAATTAGGGCATTTTAAAATGTTAACAGACTTTTGGGTTGGTCAGGAAGTGAAAGCCAAATTAGTAAACAAAGTCGAGCAACAAACATCGCTGTGCCATCTTCTAAGATACACCACAAGGAGGGATCAGTGGAGAATAAAAGAAAATACAAACGGAAGAAGGAAATGCAGAAAGAGAGCAGAAAGTCACTGTAAAAGAAGCAGAGAAATACACTTTTAAATCAAATTGGATGTTACCGATGATAAAGCAGCTCATAATCTTTTGACTCATATAACAAACAAAATCGACGTAGATGATATTCGGTGAGTATGAAGCCTCTTCAAGGAGGAAAATATTCTTGTAACATTAAGATAAGCCGCAAAAGGGAATTCATCTGGCCCAAATGGAATACCTGTCGAGTTTTATACGAAATCTTCGGAGGTGATAAATCAGCATATGACTGGTTTCATTAACTGTTTTTGGATAAACGACGATATTCCGAGAAATTTTAAATAACGACTAGTTGTGCTAATCCCAAAAGAGACGAAGGTGAAACATTTATCAAATTCGAGACCCATCTCTCTTTATAACTCTCGTTATGAGATGTTAAATAGAGCATTGACGATTACACTGAAACAGATGATGAAGATCATATCAGATGATCAGAGAAGCATAGTTCCAGATAGATATATTATACAGGCCGTAACTCATTACAAGAACTTAATTTGGATAATGTGCAGAATAGAAGCGAGTGCAGCCATATTCCCTCAACTGACTTCTTGAAAGCGTTTGACAGAATGAGTCATACGTACATTTATAGCATTATGGGGGGTTATAATAAACGTCGTTAAAAGAACATACAGTCATACAAGATAGAGAAATGTGATAAATGATCAAATGAGGGATTTAATAAAAATAAATACCAAAATATGGTATGTGACACAGACAGTTCCTACACCGAAACAAACTGCAAATAGGATGCAATTTGATGTAGACTGGAATAAGCAGTACAATATCTTCAAGGCTAAACTAACAGCTTTATCTTTACCTTAGAGTAAAGGAGAATTAGGAATGTGAGCTCTTAAAATGGTGATGTGACACCTCACTTTTGTATAGCTCGCAGAAGTGAGTAAAAGCGCCTCCGAATGGACTAACAGCTGCGATTTTGAAACAGATGCGACCACAAAACCTGCGCTACTCACTGTGTATATCTCATACCAGTCACATCTTGGACTGGTTTATGCTACATTACATGACATACAGTTGTATCATAGTCCAGATAAGACACACAATTTACGTTAAAGCTGCAGACGTATATGAAGAGATACTCCATAAATCGTGGAACTGTAAAACATGAAAAATTGTTTGTAATTTTTCTACAGTGGAATAATAAAAATACTCTGGTGCCCAAAATTAAAGCAACAAAGGGAAATCTTGCAAGGTTGTGTTTGTTTTACCACAAAACAGTATAAACAGGTGACAGTAAAGTAGAAACAATGTCAAGAATGCTGAACGTAAAGCCGGCCGGAGTGGCCGAGCGGTTAAAGGCGCTACAGTCTGGAACCGCACGACCGCTACGGTTGCAGGTTCGAATCCTGCCTCGGGCATGGATGTGTGTGATGTCCTTAGGTTAGTTAGGTTTAAGTAGTTCTAAGTTCTAGGGGACTTATGACCACAGCAGTTGAGTCCCATAGTGCTCAAAGCCATTTGAACCATTAGCCAGCTGAACGTAAACAACTGCAACAAGCATAACGGTAGACAAAATTGTTCTTCCTTTCTTCCAACTTAACGGATTTGCACACACATTCGGACAACTGGTTAATGTCCTCACTATGGAGTGTGACCACCTCTGACAGTAACACAGGCTTATTAACGATGAGGCATGCTGTGAATGATGTCATCAATCTAACGATGGGGCAATAGCGCCCATTCTTCCTGCAGAGCTGTTCGCAAGTCTTGGAGAATGATTAGTGGATGCTGATGTGTTGCAACCCGTCTCCCTTGCGCATCCTAGACGTGCTCTAAGGGATTCAAATCCGGAGAGCGTACAGGCCACGCAACGCTTGCAATGTCATACATTTCGCGGGAAACATCAACCATCCATTCAATGAGGTCGAACATTATCGTCCATCGATACAAAGTCTGGGTCCACAGTACCTCGCAACAACGAGTACATGAGGTCCAAGACCTCATCACGGCACTTGACAGTTAAATTTTGCTGAGTCACCAGTAAAATTTAATGAACAGATGTTGCAGTGTCAACATAATCCCTACCGATACCATTAGGGATCCTCATCGATATCGGTCTCTTTCGACAATGTTTGGTCCCGAAATCGTGTTCCACGTTCCCTCCAGATGCGAACCCGTCTAGAATCACTATCCAGATCAAATCAAGACGCACCTGTGAGAAGAACATTGACCCAATGTTTGACCGTCCAGGTGGTTTGTTGACGGCTCCACTCTAGACGTTCCCTTCTGTGAAGACATGGCAGAGGTACTCATACAGCAGGTCTCAGACAATAAAGTCCGCTCTGCCGAAGCCTTCTGTACACCGTGTACCTCGATACAATACGTCCAGTGGATGCTGCGAGGTCAGATGCCAGGTGCAGTGCAGTAGTAAGGCTGTACCGTCGTGCACTTAAACCCAAGTAACCATCCTCTCTTTCTGATGTCACACGTGGTCGGCCCTTCCTGGTCTTTGGGATACATTTAAGGTCTCTATAAACTATCGCCACAGCCGAGAAACAACAGAATAATTCACATTAAACCATCGGGCCACATCATTTAGCGAATGTCCTGCTTCCATACATCCTATGGCCTTCCACTACAGAGAATCTGGTAGGGGTTTTCTTTGTGCCACACTGCACCGTCTGCGACTATGTACACAGCGATTGTGGACTTGGTGCTACCCGACAAACACTACCCGTTTGATAATGGCTCTGAGCACTATGGGACTCAACTTCTCAGGTCATCAGTCCCCTAGACTTAGAACTACTTAAACCTAAGGACATCACAAACATCCATACCCGAGGCAGGATTCGAACCTGCGATCGTAGCAGCAGCTCGGTTCTGGACTGGAGCGCCTAGAACCGCTCGGCCACTACGGCCGGCCCCGTTTGATAGGTACCCTAACGTCATCGATGGCGTGGTTGTCCGTTACCGGAATGCTACGTTCAACAGAGAACGCGATCGTACGGACATCTCATGATAGTTTGTACGATTATATTCTGAATCAGACACAGGACGGGAAAATAGCGGTTTCTTGCTTTCAAAAATGGTTCAAGTGGCTCTGAGCACTATGGGACTTAACAGCTGTGGTCATCAGTCCCCTAGAACTTAGAACTACTTAAACCTAACTAACCTAAGGACTTCACACACATCCATGCCCGAGGCAGGATTCGAACCTGCGGCCGTAGCGGTCACGCTGTTCCAGACTGAAGCGCCTAGAACCGCACGGCCATGTTGCTTTCAGTTTGGACACCAGTGTATACGTTTTCAGACTGAGTAACGTATATTAAAGAGATTGGTTACACTCGTTGCACAAAAATAAATGCAAAAACGAAGCACTTTGCTTGCAAAACTGTGCTGTAAGCCAACGAACGTGAAGCAACACACTCAGAGAGAGCACACGTCCAACGGCTGCAATTCAATTTTAGAAATCATTATACAAAAAAAATCCATTTTCACTGCATTGCTCACAGAATTGGAAAATAATTGGTATTTTTTTACGATAGTTAAAATTTAAATCTTAATAGAATTGATTTTTTTTATTTATGCGCAAGTATCATAAAATTATAGGCCAAATAAGAAATATTTGGAAGGATAATTATACCTGTCTCACCACTTAAAGCAGACATTTTTCATATCTAAATGATTTAAATTTGGTAGTAAATACCAAGAAACACGTGAAGTCCTTTACACATAAATATTTAGTGCACATTTCACTCGAATTAAATTAATTGAAATTAATGAAATTTTATGCAAGGATGGAAATGAAATCTGTCAAAACAGAATGAGATAAAATACCAGGAAAAACAGTCATAAATTCAGAACTTGCGTGGTCATGACGATGAGATAATTTTATACAGCTAAAATAACACAGTGGAAAAGACTATAATTACTCAAAATTTTCAGACTTTATCTTAATTTAACTTCAATCACACCCTGGTTATCTATGTCACCACAAAAGCTAACACATTTATGAAATAACCTGTTCTCCAATGAATTTGTGTTGGAGAGCTTTTATTTACAGATAGCTAATAAAGTATGGAGGAAGGGCCTTGTCTCTTTACGTTAAAAATAATACGAATAACATTTGTGGTTATGCGGTAATTTTTCTGATAACTAAGGAGAACAAAACATGCGTTATTATAAAAAACAGTACTTATTTTATTTCAGTGGCCCAATTGCGAGCTCACGCGGCACAAGTGCATGGCATGCGGCGCACGGTGGGGTGATGGGTCACACGGTCAACGCGGGTCGCTGCTAATCGACCCGTCTTGCTTTGGTCACATCCTGCATCTCCATATAGACTCTCCTCTCTCTCTCTCTCTCTCTCTCTCTCTCTCTCTCTGTCTCCCATGCACATCCAGTCTCACACATCACGAAGATGAGAATTCTTAGTTTGTATTTCAGACAATAAGGTGTTCCCATTCTCTTCACGATACTTCCCTCGTGCTATCAGGAAAAACATTACTATTAAATGTGTGATGTCTGTACTTTCGGACACCACACAGTCATGATTCCGCGGCCGTATATACATTGTAAGACAAGAAAAACGGCGCACCATGAAGGAATTATCTGAATGAAACGGAAATTGGTAAATGTGATGTACATGTACAGACAAACAAACGAAAAAAATTCAAAAAAGTGGATGATTTATTGAAGAGACAAAGCTTCACAATTTGAGCGAGTCAATAACGCGTTATTCTACCGCTTGCCCTTATTCAAGTAGTTATTTGGCTTTGCATTGATTGATAGAGTTGTTAGATGTCCTCCTGAGAGATATCGTGCCAAATTCCGTCCACTGTAGCATTAGGCTACAC
This sequence comes from Schistocerca piceifrons, assembly GCF_021461385.2. Classification (NCBI taxonomy): domain Eukaryota; kingdom Metazoa; phylum Arthropoda; class Insecta; order Orthoptera; family Acrididae; genus Schistocerca; species Schistocerca piceifrons. The sequence continues at coordinate 584,633,006 of NC_060149.1, forward strand.
CTACATTGCCTCCGGAAGGTGTCCGATCCGAACCTGCCCGGTGAAATGCGATAAACGAGCCCCGGCGTCGTCCGACGTGAATGCCTACTCTGGGTCCGAGCCGGTCAGGCAACGCGCAGCTGACGCACGTGTACGCTGGCTGCTAACTGCCCTCAAATAAACAATGGAAGAGATTACACTGAGCGTCAACCCAGTGTACTGTCGTCATTCATGAGTTCCCGCACTCGACTCAGTTACACGCTATAAGGTCAGTAGTTGCAGTTGTTGAGAAGCTATCATGAGTGACTGGAATGATGATTGTTTGTGTCGACTACTGCTAGACAAGAACGTTCGCCTTTAAAGATGTAGGATAAGGAGTTGGGTGCATCGTTTTAATGAAGACAGATCTGCAGGAGAATTTTTTACAACTTGCCGGTCACTGCGAAATTTTCCGGACAAGTTCAAAGACTACTACCGCATGTCTATAGAAACGTTTGGCTATGTACTTGAAGGCATAAGAGACGATATAACTGGCCATTCCATCTTCGGGAATGTATCACTCCAGAAGAAAGACTTACTATCACAATCAGATAAGTCAACTTTAAAATCACTTAATAGCCTTTTTGTTATTGTGAGTGGCATAACTGGTCAAATAATATTAAAATGTTATATAAATTCTGGCATCAGTTACAAAAATATATTCATTAGCATAGACATACATTTGTTAACGTTCCTTCACAGTAATATTAGATATTATTAGTAAATAAGCAACTGTTAACAAGTAAAGTTATGTACGTATGATGTGAAAATCACAAGTTTGGTTCAAGAGTGACAAAAATCAGCATTGAATGTAATTAGTAAAATTGTGGAAAATAAATGTCGTTACATAAAGATATATGAACAGTGCATTAGAGATAGCCCATTAAAATCAGTTGCCGCCGGTGTGTTGGTCAGGAGGACACATTTGAACTACGCTCACAAAGGAAGACGAATCTTGGGCATAATTAGATTCACCTGGTGATGGGTAAGGTGACGGTTCTTCCGATCGTGAAGTCTTCTCCAGTTGAACCAGTTGTTTGACTGATGGCTGTAAACTCATGAAGAACGAGTAGTCGTCATCATCCTGATATTTCTTTTTTCGAGAATCATTATGCTCATATAGATCGATCTTTCTTTTCTCATTGTCCAGCACCTGTGAATCATTATCATATTTCCAGAATGAGATTTTCACTCTGCAGCGGAGTGTGCGCTGATATGAAACTTCCTGGCAGATTAAAACTGTGTGCCGGACCGAGACTCGAACTCGGGAAATTTGCCTTTCGCGGGCAAGTGCTCTACCAGCTGAGCTACCCAAGCACGACTCACGCCCCGTCCTCACAGCTTTACTTCTGCCAGTACCTCGTCTCCTACCTTCCAAACTTTACAGAAGCTCTCCTGCTCAACCGGTAGAACACTTGCCCGCGAAAGGCAAAGGTTCCGAGTTCGAGTCTCGGTTCGGCACACAGTTTTTATCTGCCAGAAAGTTTCATTATCATATTTGTTTACATGACGTTTCAGTCTGTTTCTGTCTGCTTTCACAGAAGACGACGTAGAAGCAGACATCTCTCGTTCGTCTGAAGAGAGACACATTTCACCATCATTTGTGCTTTTCTCACTTGCAGTGGTGAAACTTCGGTCACGTGGAGAAGGCTCATTCTCTTTCTCTGTGGCAGGCAGTTTCCTGAGCTGGGCCCAGGTTTTACAGTGTCCTTCAAAAACAGCATGATTTTTAAATAGTGCCATTTATCAGCTGCAGTAGCTTCCTGATCGCTCTTGGAGTCATGTTGAATTTTATACATTTTCCTAAAAGTGTCTTGCAAGTTCTGCCACATTATCCAAGCACGTTCACCTGAAAATGGAAACATAAATCTCACAAAAACAGCACAGAGGATGTACTCAGTTCTTGGAACAAATGTTCTCTTATTGTTTATGTGTGTTTAAGGTTCCTAAAACATCACTAAAGAAGGCTACCCACATCATTTGAGTAATATTCCAATATCATTTCACTGCTTCAGGTACTTAGCAACAGGAATGTCTTTTCGGTCCTTGGGACTAACATTTCGACTGAGTGATTATACAGTAGGTGAGTGTGTCTCGGCAGTTGTGGATACGATATGGAGAAATTTCTGTGAGCGACATCCAACCGTTTCTGATTCGAAAAATTTTGAAGAAAAAGCGAGAGGATTCCATGAGCGGTGCAATTTTGTGCATGCAGCTGGATGCTTTGATGGCAAGCGTATCCGAATTAAATGTCCAAAACAAAGTGGAACTTAAGTTTTTTTCAATTGTTTTACAAGCTGTGACGGACTACCGTTGTCGATTTATTTTTATAGATGTGGGAGGCTATCGAAAACAGAGTGACGGAGGAACGTTTTCCGCTTCTCCTTTCTCTGCATTCTTCGAGAACTGTCATGCTACGTTACCGCAACCTTCTGCTGTCGAAGGGATTACTACAGATTGCAGTTTGTCTTACTTGGAGATGATGCGTATCCTTTGAAAACTTATCTCACGGAACATTATTCCAAACGACATCTCTCACACGAAGAAAAAGTTTTCAATTACAGGCTAACGAGGGATAGAAGATGCGTGGAGTGTGCTTTCAGTATCATGACTGCCAAGTGGCGTCTATTGGGAAAATGTATTAAAACAGAACCTGGCAAAGCGGAGAGGATATGTATCTGCTTACTGCACAACGTAATTATTGACCGTGAAGGTGGTGACTTCTTCAACTCTGCAAATTTAGAAGAAGACGTAAGTGTATCACCACGTCAAGAAAGTGGTTCATCAAGAAGGTTTAACAGACCGTCACAACAGGCTCAAATTATCAGAGACAAATTCAAGTCATACTTCAAAGGGATTGGCGCCGTTCCGTGGCAAAACGAACGCATCGAGTAGGATTTTAGTAATTAAAAACTTTTTTGACTGTTTAATAAAAAAATTATATGCTAAGAATAATGTGATTTAAATTAGTACTGATTTTTAGTAACAGGTAGTGATTTGAAAGCAATCATTAAAACTATTGCAACGTAATTTCGATATTTGTCATTGACTGATAGTTGCTCCCCAATAGATATCCACAGTTGTCGCTTAATTTCCCGGTTATGGTAGCCTTTAATCCACTGGTCCCACAAGCAAGGCTCATTGCTCACGGGACGAATTACAAATTCCTTGTCGATCATCCCGCTCGTGGTTCTCCGCCGGACTGCACTGCCGAACTGGAAACAAACATGTTTGGTAGGCCAATCCTGCAGTCCGGTGCCGGACGACGTCGTACTGCGCTTCTCCCTCCAGTGTAGGCAAGAGCATTAGCCACCTGGTGTTTTGTTTTTTACTCCGGCGTTAGCCGGCGCCGGACCGGATCGGAATGGACGACTTCTGGGTCCAATGTAGATGCAGCCTTAAGGGTGCCGCGGATGACAATCAAATGCGTCGTCCTATGAAACGAAATGGCACCCCAAACCATCATTCCTCATTGTCGTGTCGTATGGCGAGAGACAGTCAGGTCGGTATCTCACCGCTGTCCGAGAGCGTCTCCAGTCAGGTGTTCGGTGTGGAATCTCATTGACTGGAGTAGAATTGTCTTCATTGATGAGTCCTGCTTCGGAATGAGCCTCGGTGAACAGCGTAGATGTCTCTGGAGACGACTTGGACAGTGGTGGGATACCAACCTGACTGTCGCCCGCCATACGACACGACAACCAGTAGTGATGGTCTGGGGTGCTATTTCAACCTTACAGCACAGCGGCTCGTCGGCAACATTATATACCACGTTTTGTTGCTCTTAATGGTAAGCCATCCTGGCCGTACATGTCAGCAAAATAATCTCCGTCCGCACAAGGCGAGAGTTTCTAATGTTTGTCTTCATGCTTGCCAAACCCTACCTTGGCCAGCAAGGTCGGTGGATCTCTCCTCAATTGAGAACGTTTGGAGCATTATGGGCAGTGCTATATAATCCTGCTCGGGATTTTGACAGGCACAACGGTACGTCCACGATATTCTACGCCCCCTTTTGTTGCCCTTTAGCGCAAAACGTCCTGGGCTTACATGTCAGCAAAAAAATGCCCGCCCACAAACGGCGAGAGATTCTACCGCTTATCTTCATGCTTGTCACACCCTGCCTTGGCCAGCAAGGTCACCAGATCCGTCCCCAATCGAGAGTGTTTAGGGCATTATGGGCAGGACCCTCCAACTAAGTTGGAATTTTTACGATCTAAGGCTGCAACTGGACACAATTTGGCACGATATTCCTTAGAAAGATATCCAACAACTTTATAAATCAATGCCAACACGAGTGACTACTTATGCAAACAATGTTTCATTCTAAAATATATTTAAATGCTAATGTTGATGATGGAGGTGGGAGGAAAGGGCGTAAATGAATAACTGATTGCCAGAGGTGGACCAACGTGTTATTGACTTGCTCAATTTCTTAAGCTCTTTCTTCTGAATAAATCATCCCATTCCTCTGAAATTTCAGTCATTTGTTTGTCTGTACATGAGTATCACAACAACAGATTTCCGTCCCATTCGGATAATTCCTTTGTGATTCGTCTTTTTATTATTATTATTATTATTATTATTATTATTAAGAGTGTATACATGTTGAAAGAGAAATACCGACGTCATACGCATGAGAACATTGAAATAATTCAATAGCGAAAAGTGAAAGTTTGTGCCGGATCGGAACTCGAGCCCGGATTTTCCGATTTTCCGCTTTACGCTAGCAGTCGCTGTAACGGCTCCGGCTATCCGACCACGCATGATTTCCAACCCAAATTTCCAATTTGTCTTACACTATTGCCGTAGTGCCCCCTGTCCTTTATCTCGTCGCTAGCAGTATCTCGCATGATTTCCCCAAGATGTCGGGCCTAGGGTGCTTTAGAACTGAAAATATGAAATGCCATCAGGGTGTAGATATTACTATCATACGTGTGATGTCTGTTCTTTGGGACATGTCAAGGCGTAGGTGAAGCAAGTGTCGCTAGAGAGAGGTGTGGTGCAGACGAAGCAGTTTTGTAGCACGTGTCTACGCCCAATATAGCTTTCTTTTCTTAGAACGAGTTGTAGGTAGCACTCTCGATATAATGAGAATTGCTTCATAATCCTGTAAAAAGATTGTTAGTAACAAGCAGTGCAAATTGTTTCATTGACTCATTAGTTGTTCAATAAAACACGTACGAAAACTAAATATCAGTTATTTTTCGACAGTTTCAAAACGAAAGTATTCAACGAAAATTATGTTTCTTGGTACAGTATATTTCAATGCTAATGATTATAGTGCGGGTAGGACGAGGATACTAGCTAATAACTGATTGCATTCACCTGCAGCCTTAGGAAGGTTGGGAACCACTGTTCTAGATGTATCTATGTTGCCTGTTTCCAAAATCGTGTCCAGAAGTTAAGGGATCTTTGAGCTATACGAAACAGCAGGAGACATGATGAAAGCACGTACACCAAAAGGCTGAAACCATTGTGGCGTATGACGTAATGATGCTGTAATGAGGAATTGTGAAAAACCGATCATGGTCCGTGGGTAGCGTTTATCGTGTGTTATAAGCCGATGACACACGTGACAACATTTATTGTGTGATACTGTCACATAGCAATGCCCGACTTACAATGGCTCCCCAAGCTGCAGTCAGCCGTCCATTATGGCATAAGATAACGCAATTGCCTTGCAACCACCCTTTGAAAATCAACAATGATCTGTAGTAGTGGTGTTAGTGTTTCCTTCCTTTGAGCTTGAGTATACAGTGCACCTTCAATCGGATGTGGAGCGTGGTGTTTACTGTAACCGTGTGATGTCCTTGCTTTACAGGTACTCTGTCACTATGGCAGCCTTGGGGTGTCATGTATTGTCGTTCATAATATGGAACCTGTGTCCATACGTACTACGAAAAGGATACGCATACTGTGGCAGAATATTATCTCTATAAGCAGTTGTAGTGACAGTATCCCAAGAAAGCAAATTCAACAGCGAGAAGTTTTTCACATGAGAGAACACTGGCTCTACAATTTCAGTCCCTTTCCACAATATTGGCACAGTTGTAAAACGTCCCACGAACGTGCCTTGTGAACAGAAAGCGAGACTCACATTCGTGGCTAAACCGCTGTTCATTCTCTCTCGAAGTCAGTAGAGACTGACAGAAGATGTCTGACCAAGACGCTTTATTCGTCTATGTCCATAAGCAAGTTCTTTACTGTGTCTATAAGCAGATGCTTTATTGGGTGTGCGTCTTCACTGCCTCACAGAAAGATAACGATCCCAGTGCTGGCTCAAGACATGTGGTCCATCGTGACCATGAGGCAACTGACATTCCCCCTCGTGAAATCCTCTCCAAAGCCGCGAAATGAACAATAAATCCCCCATTTCAAGAAGAGCATGTCACCGAGATTATATCTAACAATGTAATCCATTTTTTTAATGTTATTAAGCGGTCATAAAATAGATCTTATCTCTTATGTGTTCACGATCCAGTCTACAGGGTGGTCCATAGGTGTAGAGTCACTCATTTAGGACAAAAACGGTTGGTTGAACAGAAATTTAAAGTCAAGTAGTATGAGACGGAAGAGACGGAAAACCGTGAAGCTACATTACTAACATGGTGGCTGTTACGAAGCCGCCATTTTGGATGCAACATGTAATTTTCATATAGAAAGGGGTCATACGAAATGTCAAACGGAGAATTACACGATAAAAACAATGTTGCATTTCATTTAAAGATAGCTTTGTTCACTCTCAACTTGTGATTGATGTTGCTTCCTTACAGAAGAGAAAAATGACTCTAAGCGCTATGGAACTTCACATCTGAGGTCATCAGTCCCCAAGACTTAGAACTACTCAAACCTAAGTAACCTAAGGACATCACACACATCCATACCTGAGGCAGGATTCGAACCTGCGACCGTAGCAGCAGCGCGGTTCAGGACTGAAGAGCCTAGAACCGCTCCGCCACAGCGGCCGGCCCTTACAGAAGACGTGGAAGCTTATGTCGTTAATCTGTTGCCGTACTCTGACGAGTCCGACTCGTGGAAGCAAATGCGGACGAAACGTGAACATCAGGAATCACTTTCGTGGGAACGAAAGTCGGGCCAAACTTTTTCTTTATACGTCAGATATGGCTCTATTCAATACGTACATCATCCAAGAAACAGTACATTGCCAGGGAAAGGAAACATATGCTGATTACCGAATAAATATAGCGGAGATAATGTTAAAACTTTCCAGTTTACGGACTATGAAAAGCGTGCACAACCTTCACTTGGTGAAACACCTCTTCCACTCCAAGTGCAATATTGGGCCCAATTCCCAAAATGGATCGATCTTACACAAAGTTTATATGAAACACAAACAACGAAGCGAAACGACGTGAGGATGCACAGAGTGTAAAGTGGCATTACATCTACCAAAATGTTTTCGAAACTACCATACCAAGCAAGATTACTCATTTTTAGAGTTGTAGGTATTTTCCTATTAAAATTTCGCACAATAGGAGCATTTCTTCTTGTAATTATTTTTTGTTGTTGTCAGTGTCTGTGTTTAGGCGGCTTGTTTTCACATTATTTCTGAAGGTCGCACACCTTAAGACACCCACGAAGATTGATTGCTATTAAAGTATTCTTTGTGTGTAAGACCTCTGATCTCTGAACTCACATAGGTAGGAAACATGGGACGGTTGGTTGATTTTTGAGGGACAGGACCAAACATAAAGTCATCGGTCCCATCGGGTTAGGGAAGGACGGGCAAGGAAGTCGGCAGTGCCCTTTCAAAGGACCCATCCCGGCATTTTCCTGAAGCGATTTAGGGAAATCACGGAAAACCTAAATCGGGATGGCAGGACGCGGGTTTGAACGGTCGTCCTTCCGAATGAGAGTCCAGTGTGCTAACCACTGCGCCACCTCGCTCGGTATATAAGAATTAATATTTATATTTTGAGGTATTGTTTGAAATACTGTATTAGGAAAAGAATTAAATTAGTGTTAACATCCACAAGAGCAGTATCACGTGAAATATATGAACGAGTAGCCACACAGTTATTCGCAAGTCTGCTGATATTGCGATTGTATCGCGCATCACGCTGGCCCGTTTCGCACACGTCGTCTCCAATCTCTTGGACACGGATTTTCGAAATAAACGGCACGGCAAGAGGTTAACAAATGACGAACGCACTGTGATCGTCCTAATATCAGGAGATAGGATCACCCTTGTAATTACAGAAGATATAACTCAGGCCAACCAGAAAGGCCACACGTTACCAACAGTACGATGGTGAAAATTCTCACTAAATTCCGTGAAACGAGCTTTGTCGCAGACAAATAGAAAGTTGAACTATCAGGAACTTCTACAGATGAAATAACAACAACAACCGCTATTCTGGCATAGTTCATTAAGTGTTCTGAGCGCAGAACTTGCTCCACGCCGGTGGAAACTAAGTCCAGTCGGACATAAATAATGCGAATTTTGGCCACATATAAATGACAAATTACAGACTGCAAGTGTTACAGAATACCACTGAGAACGATCCAGATCGTTGGGTTTAGTTTGCGGAATGGGTGACACGCAAACCGGAAGAAAACCGTCGTTTCCTCAACGACATGCGGCCTACGGATAAAGTTAATTTCTTTGTCAACGGAGAGGTAAGAGAAACGAATCAGAGATTCGGGTCAGATATCAGCCTTTACGGGATGGAACCATCGAAGACAGCAGTCGCATCCGAAATTGATGGTTCGGAGTGGAATAGAACTCTCGTTCTGCTGAGATGTTATTTATTCAGGGTACACTAACAGCACCCCGTTATATGCAGTTGCTAGACGATGATGTGCTCCTGTCACTGCTGTCGGAGGATGGGCCAATTAAAAGTTGCTCTCAGCGCTATGATACCCCACCTCATTAAGATCTAGGCTTGCGGCCATACCTGGATATCCCGTTCCCAGTGATGGATAGCTCGTAGAGGTCGGATGCGCTGCCCACCATGTTCTCAGGATTTAAGTCCATCAGATTTCTGTCTGTGGGGATATTTGAAGGCAGCTGTGTACGAACTGAAGATCAGAAACGTTGCGTACCTCATTGAGTGTGTAGTTAATGCTTGTGCTTGCATTCCGGTTCATGTGTGTGTTAAAATCCATGACGAATAGATCGGAAAGAGCAACCTGCTAGACAACACGCCTAGCACATCCTGCAGCCTTCGTGTGTTACCACCAGCATTTGACTTGTTCTATTCAAAACGTGACATAGCACGAGATTGAATAGGACTGTGCTTAGCTGAAAGACACCATTATTTTGAATGTGTATTCTCTGTCTGTCTGTCACACGCTCCATTTTTCATTTGAAAAGTACGCGTTGCATCCAGAATGGCGTCTTCGGAAATGACCGCCATGTTGGTAACATAGCTTCACGTATTTCCGACACTCTCCGATCCCTTGCTACTTGACTTTATATTCTGTTTATCCAACTCTTTTAGCTTAATAATGGCAATTCGACCCCTATGGTTCAAATGACGCTAAGCACTAGGGGACTTAACATCAGAGGTCATCAGTCGCCTAGACGTAGAACTACTTAAACCTAACTAACCTATGGACGTCACACACATCCATGCCCAAGGCACGATTCGAACCTGCGACCGTAGCAGCAGCGCGGTTCCGGACTGAAACGCCTAGAACCACTCGGCCACGGCGGCCGGCATTCCATACCTATGGACCAGCCTGTAGTTAGCTGGACACGGCCTCGCAAACAAGGATCAGCAGTATAGGTTGACCTATTTTTGTGCTGATTGAACAACTTCCAATTGTGTGAAATGCATTTTGTTGTAACAGTAATCTATCGGATCTGCCTTTCTCATATTTCTTATGTTTTATTTATCGCTGCCTGTTTCGAGCGATGGTCCATTGTCAAACTGGCTTTTGGAGTACACTAACTTAGTCTTTCGAAGATAGTAGCCCCCCTTTCTGGAACACTACTTTCAAATGTGTAGTTTCTGATTCTAGACTGTTCGTTGGAAATCGTTGTAGATTTGTCTGCATACGTAGTCACGAAAAACTTGGTTTCCATGTTTGAGGATAGCTCGCGTGCAAATTGGAGTGGTAAGTGACGGTACGACTCGGTATGAAGTGTATATACACTTTTTCGTGCCACTGACGAGGGGGCATTGTTTATATGTACGTCAATGAATTGTGACGACAAAATTCGTTGAAGGTGTTGAGGTGACCTGGGACTGTTTTGCGTTGTGGCAGTAGATCGAAATCTTATGTATTCTCCCTCAATACATCAGTAACCTCTGCAGAAATAGTGAGAACCTTTGCATATTGGCTACACCACTGAGCAGCTTTGAGATGAACTAGAGCGTCTGTTGAGTGCAACAATAATTCGCCGAAATACCAAATATAAACTACTCATTATGCTTCAAGAAAATTGCAAACAAATTGTGTTCTGTATCATAACTGTACATTAATCAAAGGTAGTGGTTGTACTGCAACCTATAGTTAGGTAGTGGAACTCCATACAAATGTTTGTAACGTTGAGCTTTATTGATCTCACTAAATTCAGCTCTTGTACACAGTTTTTGTGTGGTTGTTACTCATTTGCTTTGCATTCTCAAAAGGTACGTATATTCTTACCGTCATCGCTGTTGCAAATCTCCCGTTTATTTACTGCAGTCTCTAGATTCCAAAGTGACACAAAACGCTGTGTAACCTGAGCAGCCGGCACGTTCAAATTATGTGAGTCCATTCAAAGTGCTGTTTAAATTAATTCTCCTATTTAGGTTATTTTTCCAGAACAGTGAAATAGTACTGTAAGAAGCCCTCAATATCGGAGAGGCAGCGATCAGGTTAGTGCTCTTTCCCAATTTCTCCTAACAGTTTCCTTGTTGCTCGAAGGCTGTTTTGTTTTGAAATGATTTTCAATGGAGCAGCTCTCTTATGTTTTTCAGTGCTCTGTTTATGACTGGATATAATTTACCCTAGACCATCTTCGAAATTGTTGTTGGACAAAGAAAACTCAAGAAACTTTGATGTGAAATTCTACCTAGTAATATTGGGGTGGTTTTTCTTAAATGATGTTTACGTGTTGCTGATTTAATAACATTTCATCTACATTAGAACCTTCTGAAGCTTTTAGCAGTCGTCAGTTTATCGCTCTTGACTTTTTAATTTCATCTGTGATAAGTTAGAAAAACAACACACCTCATTGCTCCACACACACACAGAGATATATATATATATATATGTGTGTGTGTGTGTGTGTGTGTGTGTGTGTGTGTGTGTGAATTCCTATGGGACTTTACTGCTAAGGTCATCAGTCCCTAAGCTTACATACTACTTAACCTAAATTATCCTAAGGACAAACACACACACACACAAACACACCCATGCTCGAGGGAGGACTCGAACCTCCGCCGAGACCAGCCGCACAATCCATGACTGCAGCGCCTTAGACCGCTCGGCTAATCCCGCGCGGCATATATTTCTTCTTCTGACCTAAGATTGTGATTTGTTTAACTGCTTTTCGTATCGTGTTACTGATTCGATAACTTTCATTAGCATCCAATGTATCTCTTTCATAAATTTATCTGTTGTTTGATACGTATATTTAGTTCTTGATTTTTTAATTGTTTATCTTCAATGCTGAGTTGTTAGTGTCACTTCATTTTGATTTTTGTTAGGGAAGTATGAATGACTTACTTTTACCTTAACATCGACTACTTCTTTTGGACTCATTGCCGCTAAATAATATAATTGCAAAGATACGTTTGCTTTACAGCCGTGTCATCATACGCTTTGGTGTCGTCGTAAACAGTATCAACATTATCTTCCACAAACTTCATGCAAGCTTTTCCCGTTTTTCCCCATTTTTGTACCCAGTAATCTCCTACCTTCATTTTGGAACTGAGTTCGTTTCCTATCTGGCCATTGAAGTCTTTCTTTATGGACACTTTTCTCGCTTTTTGAGATGAAAAAATATATTTTAAATTAAAATTGGCTACTGTTATTTGCCAACTTTAATGCGTCAATTTCAGTGTTGCACGTGACGCAACAAACCACTTTTGCATCTTTTATTATAATGAAGTGAGAGACGTAATATTTTTGGCGCTGATTCCGAAGAGGCAATTTGGGCTTGCAAACTGAAATTACAGTGTGTTAGTTTGCAAATTTCTGTGGCGTTTATTGTCTTTTAAGCACCCATTTTGGCATCAAAGGACTAGGAAATTACACACATTGAAGTGATTCCGATGGGTGAGTCCGAACAAAGGCCGCAACTTGTACTAAAATTCGTTGCTGCCGATAAATCGTTTAATTTGTTGCTGTATACTGCAGAGCGTTATGGTAGAAGTACGAAAACATTCATCCCTGTTAAAACTAAAAGTTTTCTTTTAATAGATACAGAATTATTTCGGGAGCGAAAATAGTATGTTACAAGAAATTTCTCTATAAACTGTGATAATCTCAGATTTTTATAGCATTATCATCCGATCTACGGAGTATAAAGTAGTGATGTGGACTGTTATGCAGAAATGTTTTTAACGAAAAATCTGTCTACGTACATTACAGATTGCTGTCCTGTTGTTGTGATGAGAATAAAATTATGCGAAACCAAAAAGAAAATCTGTATTCTACTAGAGCCATAGAGAAGGAATTTATAGTAGCCACTGATGTACTGCTGCAAGTTATTTCAAGTCGCACTGGGCCCAGTATGTCAAAATGAGTTGCTAAGCGGATCCGAGCTAGTATAGCTTCCTACGACCATAATGCATTATGAAAGAATTAGAAGATTAAAGTCGCTTTTTTAAATATTTACAGTCGACAAAAAAAACTGTTCGCATGTGTTAAGCTCGGGTGCCCAGCACACACTGGCCGCGGTGGCAGCACCACATGTAACACGCTTTAAGCAGTGAATTGTTCCCTTCTTGTTGTAACGATGTTATTTATACATCTGTTTGATTTCCCGTGATTGCATATAACTACCGCTTATTGTTGTAAATATAAATCATAGCACTTGCTTTTCATCTATTTGAAACACAAATTGCTTCTGCCTCGAATAAATGAATTAAGGCAAATCTGTTATGTGGTAGCCGTGTTTGAAGCTCGAGAATTCTATTGAAGTATTTAGTATTCGCGTTCCCTCGATTCCATATTTTCTTTTTACAGTGTATTGTTTGTTGATGTGTTGCAGGCTAACACGGATATAGTCCAGGTATGCCGTACATGATAATTGATAACTCACTGCGCCACAGACGAGTATACGACAGTCATCTACCGCCAGGACGTCTGAGAATACGCAGACCACGAGAGATAGCGTCATGGCACTCGTCCAGAATGATGGTTACAGTGCGCATGAAGCGGAAGCAAGGTGCGGCCTTCAATCTCGCTACATTCTGCGCTGAGACTCCGCGGCGTTAAATTCCCTGTGGTCGCGGAGCGTTGTTTACTTCGATTTGCACATATAGTGCCACTCAGTCACTTGTGTCCGTGCTACGTATGTCTTGTTGTAACATGTTAATAAGGCGCAATAGTACAGGAGTCACGTAAAGTTGTTCTAAATATGGACATCGGGCCCTCCGGGGAAGGCGGCTACCCGGCCCCTTTGCCTGCGGCCATGCGTCAGTCGAGAGCAGCCCAGAAGCCACTACATTCAGCAGAAGCCATGGGAGTTCTCAGTGATTACCCCAACAATGACACCAACACCTCTTCCGGTAACGGTGCTTCGGGTCCGTATAGAAGCGATATTTGGAGCATGAGGAAGAACAGAAGAGCGACAAAAGGGCAGCACACGCCGTGGAGCAGTACGACAACCAAAAAACAGAAGTATCCAGCTAATCGCAGCAGGGAGTGGATAAAGCTTTGCCGTTAGAGAGCCCTGCAGCTGTAGACCCATCCCTGAATCAGCACTTGCCAAGCTCTTCTAGTGTTGGACCAACTCGTGGTACAAACAATGCTGTTCCCTCCGGGCGGTCAGCATATGCTATGAATAAAAATAATCGTTATCGAGACAGTGACATTGGCCCTTTTTGTATTTATGTGGAAGAACGTGCAGGAAACGTTAGTAAACTACATCCGATGGTAATTGGAAATCTCGTGTACACAACGAATTCAAAGTGCAGGCAAGACATCAGATATATCTTATAAATAGGCAGGAACAGAATCAAAATTGAACTTTACCAGAGCAGCTAACGTACCAATAGAGTCCCCGGTATTTTCACCTCACTAACTAGGGGCCAATATACCGTCACGTTATCACGCACCAAGGTGTAATCAGAAACGTTGACACCAGCTTAAATGAAGAACAATTCTTGCATGCTATAGTTTCACCGTATACCATCTTACATGTCAGACGTATGTCAAAATAAGTGATGAAGGACAGAGGAACTACCACTACCGCACCATCTGGTACGTCTGTGGTTCTGTTTGCTTCGCAAGTACTGCCAGACTGTGTTTCAATCTATGGGATGCGTTGCCCGATGGATGTACATGTCTCTTCTGTGCAGCAATGTTTTTTAACTGTCTAAGTTTTAATCATGTAAGCAGCCAGTGCTACTCTGCCATAAGATGCGCCAAATGTGGTGGAAATCATGCTAGAACCTGATGCCCGCGGTCTGTACATTGCAACCAGGTGCACGAGGCCATAAACCGGCAGCGGCCAGAGTGCGCGCGCCAGAGGTACGTTAAGGAAGTCGCCATTAAACAAGGCGTCACTTTCGTGGAAGCCGAGACGGTTATCTGACATAAGACTTATGCCGAAGCATTGCATTCTTCTCCATCCCTGCGTGATGAAGCCTTCCCAGCTCTGCAGGTTCAGCCGCACAGATATACAATCACAAAGCAGCGACGCCAGGCCGCTCGCCCGCCCGGCGCCCACATCCTGATGGGCGCTGACTCCAACTCTGCACCCGAACACTTAGCCACAGGCACCGATCCGCAGCATTCTATACCCATGGCAACACCACGCCTCTATATCACTGAACAACTCTTGTAACGGTAGTTCCACCTCGGAGAAGGGTACAGGCAGACCGTCCGTTTCGGGGTGACTCACATTACAAGACAAACTTTTTAGTCTTATCGTGCAGCTCATTCACGAAATTCAAACGGCACCTCAGTGACCAGTCAGTTCCACAGAGATGCGCCAGACGTTAGTGGAAACTCTGACTCAGCAAAATTACGATTAAAATTCAACAATGGAACGCCAGGTTGGTCATTTCCAACAGAGAAACCCTGCAAAGAGAATTACTTTCACAGGACATACATATTTCTGCTATCTCAGAAGCTTGGTTTAAACCACGTTCATTGTTCTAGCTCCCAGGCTTCCACATTTTTTAAGAAGACAGACACGACGAAAAATGCGGAGCTGCACTGTTTATTCGATCTTCAGTTCCTGCTTGTGCTAGATACGTCGACCACGCACACGTAAGAGGCTTTCAGACTGAAGCGGTGCGTACTCGCTTCAAGACTTTAGACCTTTCCATAGGGACACTGCACTGTCCTCCAAGAACCAAAATCGGAACTGATGAGTGGCATACATTGGTTAATCAGCTCGTTGCCCTTTTCCTCATTTGTGGAGACTTTAATGCACACCATACGTCCTGGGGATGCGAGACGAACGATCGATGTGGAGCAGTTGTTTTGGACATCATAGATGAATTCAGTTTATTTGTTCTAAACGACGGTTGCCCAACTCTCATCCCGCTGCATGGAAGACGCTCGTCTGCTATACACATCACCCTGTGTTCTCCGAATATCTCCTAAGAATTTAAGTGTAAGGCGCTGGGGTCTGATGATTTTGCTATTCGAATAACTACGATAAATGAGAGTGATCCAGGCCCATACATGCCGCCATCAAAATGGAACACGCTCAAAACAAACTGGGAGGTGTATAAAACATATATCAAGGAAAACCTTCACGCAGGTTTATTGCAAGGGCCAGAAGAAGAACGTTACAATCTGCTCATTACCTTAATAAGTAAAGTATCCGTATTTTCCAGATGCCAAGTCAGACCGATGCGGAGGCCGAAAGGTCTTTCAGTTCCAAGATGGAATTAAGACTGCTCAAGACAAGTTGGCAAACGAAACCTATCTTGCAGCTTCTATAAACGAGAATGCACCTGGGCGAATTTTCTCAAATACAATTAGGTGGCTGCCGCTACCAAACTGTTTAACTGTTTTTGGGGCAGCGAAAGAAAGGTTTTGGAAACACTTTTGTGAAACACTCGCCAGACAAACTCCGCTGTCATCAGTTTGGCGCACCATTCGCAATTTCCGAAACAGGTCCCCGTTGAGAAGAGATTTACCTGTCTGGCTGGATGACTTCGCAAAAATCGTCGCGTCCCCATCCGTCATCCCTGGATCAGTGCCAATCTCAGATGCTGCTTCTGCTTCGTCTCTGGGGTCAACGCAGTCCTTAATGACTCCACTCCAATTCTCAGAACTGTGGAATGTCTTAAAAGGCACCAGCAATGTTGCTCTAGGATATGAAGACATCCACTACAAAATGCTGGCCGATCTGCTGGACGAAGCCTCATTCATATTGCTCGACATTTGCAAACATTTTTGGGAACTAGGCAACTTCCCGGACGATTGCCGCACTTACGTAATTGTTCCCATACTTAAGCACGGCAAAGACCCCGACATGGGCATTTCATACCGTTCCATCGCTCTTTCTTCTTGTGTGTTTCAAACATTGGCAAGGATCATGAAGCGCCGTTTCGAATGGTTGTTTGAGAAGAACTCCCTTCTGCCCCGCTCTCAATACGGGTTTCGAAAAGGAAGAGACACCATAGACAATCTAAGTCTCTTAACTACCGACATAGAACGTATTTATGCTTCTAATGGTTACTTGACGGGACTGTTTTTCGATGTTTCCGGTGAGTATGACAGTGTGGACGTGAACGTCCTGATACGGGTGCTCCAGACAACGGGTGTGCCAGACTTCATTATTCGTAACCCTTACTCTCTCCTACGATAGCGTGTAATCTGTGTCAAATAACAAGACAGTACTTCGCATGGGCCGCGTCTGGTCTACAGAGGACTGTCGCAAGGCTCCATGTTAAGTCCTATTCTTCATGCAGTGTGTAACGCCGCAAATGCATATCCTCCTATTTCCATCTATTGCACTGCAAATTTTTACTCATCAGATCTTAGCACAGTTTTTGGTGCTTCAGTAGAAGTCCTAATGTACGTCGATGACATCGTCATGTACACGTTTCCTCTCAGCTTGAGGATGACGCTAAGGTGGTTGGATTGAACGGCATACGTACTGTATTCGTGGACGTACAGAACTGGACTGAATCTGGCAGATACCAAATCTTCGGCAGTTGTCTTTACAAGGCAGAAATGGACGACAACAGCGCCTGAGATACGATTAGGGCATTTTACTATTCCAGTGAGGAGCTCAGTCAAATGGCTTGGACTCTTTGTCGATTGCAGACTGACGTGGGTAAGTCATGTGGAATATTTGATTTTCTAGGTCCTCCGATCACTCAATATCCTACAGTTGGTATCTCGCGTATGGTGGGGAGCCGATGTTACAGTACTACTCATCTCTTTAACGTGGAAAGATTCGGTCTATACTGGGTTATGAGTGTACATAATATGGCAATGCTTCGACACCTCTACTAAGCAAGATCGAAACTCTGCAGTACCGTGCCACACGCATGTGTCATGAGGCAATGAATTTTAAACTTGTGAATGCGCTTTTGGTGGAAGCAATGGAGATGCTTCTTCAGATCTGAGGACTATCTTGGCTCAGAAATTCATCCTTAGTAGAGCAGTGGAAACATGTAATCCTCTTCTCCAAAATCTTAATTACTTCATTGAAGACAACGGATACGTCGATAGGATTCGAAGGAGGAGGGTACCCTCCTAGTTCAAAGTTTTAGGCAGCAAAGATATGTGATACCCCTCGTCCTGAAAGACTCTCTGTCTCGTGCGTTTAGTGTGGGATATGACGCACTAAACTACCAGTGCACAATCTTCTATCATCCCAGGAGGTCGGATCGGACTTTCAGTACTTCTGCTGGTGTTCCCCATTTGATTGGATCAACGGGGCTCTCATTGGTTAAAATATTCACTGACGGCTCCAAAACAGAAAGGCTGTCCTTACTTCTGCGGAGAACCACCATCTTGGGTTCTGTTTAAACTACCGACGGAAGCCAACATCTTCACTGCCGAAGTCCTTGCAATTAAGGAAGCCTTTCAGTATTCAGCGTATTAGTTCAACAATATCCTTACTGTCGCGGATTCGAGGAGTGCACTGGAAAACCTGGAAAACCAGAAATAGGGGCTCCAACACGTACTCGGTGTAATCAAGTTACTCAATCAGTGTGAAAGTCAACATAAACGTGTCCAGTTATTATGGATCAAGAGACATTTTGGTGTCTCATGTATTGAGATGGCGGACCACGTAGCAAAACAAGGTGTGACTCATGGCCAGCTTTACTACGCCTGCATTCCACATACAGATTTCGTTGCTGGCGTGAAGAAAAAGTATCGTCAAGAATGAGACATCTCACAACAGTCAAAAAGAAGACATTACGTCGCAGTACCCCCGAGTATTCCGCGAAAAACCTGGTTTTCCCAAGTCAAGCTATCTAGACGTCATACCGCTACCCTAACGCGCAGCAGGCAGGGTCACGGCTGTTACCCTTCACATCTTTATAGGATGAAAGTTCAGCCATCACCATACTGCGAAAACCATCCAACTGCAATTACAGACCTCAACCATGTGATACAAGGGTGTTCACGCTATTTTGGACAGCGCCGCAAGTTTCTTAAGTCCTTAATCAGAACAGGCGCAACATTCAAACGCATCACAGTCTCATGCTCCAGACGTATGTCATCGGATGCTTCAGAAGACACTACATCGAATTAATGGTCACCTCGCTACTGATCAGTATATGGACACAATGAAACATATTATGGTGCTATCATAATGGAGTTATCCAGTTCCAGCAGAACCACGCACCAGTTTACACGAGTCGAATCATTCAACAACGATTTCCGGAACACGTTGACGTCGACCTGACTGACTGGCCTGTTCGAGCGCAGGACTGACCGACACCTGCCCCACGCACACCTTGTCAACTTTGGGACCTAGTGTTGGGTACATGGGAGAATCTCTCGGAGGATGAGATATATTTCCAGAGGCTACCACCACCGTGTGTCGTCGGATAAGGCAGGTAATTGATGCCAGTGGTGGGAGGACCTCATACTAGTCTCATCCCTGATGTGAAATTTCTATCGTCACACATTACTCACCTTTATATTCTTTGATATAACTGTATGTTTTGTGATTGGTAACCTACGAAAATTACTGCATTGTAAATTTTACTTATTTAATTCGTGCTACTTAACACTTATTACATGTAACTTTGAAAAATCTCTGACAAGTCGATTAGAATCTAAATAGGGATGGCATCCTAATATGAGACAGTCAGGCTTGACATTAACTAATACATCCGATGGGATTTTAGTAAATATTGTCTGACAGAACTTAAAAGTCTAATGCAAGCCCATTATGCTGAATAGTTGAACTTATTTGTCCAAGCATCTTCGTATTTTCACTTTGAGACCAAAATTTCTGAGCTCATCGTAAAACATTTATTTCCTCTTACTCAATCTCATCTTAATGATTGGTTCTGCTGCGTGTTCTTTCTCGTTCTGCCTGCTTCTTCCTTGAATAGTTTTGTGCATACAGACCAAGTTTTCACTTTGTCAACTTACTTTAAGCATGGTTGTTTTCGAAATTGATAGTGACAGAGTGAATTTTAGTATTCTCAAATAATAGGATAAAAGCATTGGTGTTGAGCGTGGCGCATGCATTTGAGTCTGTAATGTGAAAAAAGTATATCATTATCAGTTTAATTTGTATCACAAAACTGAATCGATTAGTTACTCTTTCCTCCTTCATTTGAAATACGAGTTAGGTAAAAAATAAATGTTGCTAGATGTCTGATTGATCTAAAATCACTTACTCCTCAAAATGATAATCTTCTCTCACTCCTATAAAACGGATGCCCTTACAATAATTTGCATGGATTTTGTTTAAAACCGCGCGGCCACTCCACGCGGCTTAAAATAGTCAATAGGGAAAAACTAATAGTTGATAAAAACTGCAGAAGTTTCAAATGAATATGAGATGTGATTAAATGAGGCATACATAAACAACATTTAGGAAAACCACGCGAAAAATATCGGGTAGAGTTTCACACCAAAGCTTCCTGGTTGTCATCCGTCCAAGAACGGTTTAGGAGACTGTCACGGTTAAATTAAATCCAGTCATAAAGAAAACACTGAGAAACATAAACGAGCTCCTACATTAAAACCAGCTGCTCAACAGAAATAAGGAAACAGTTAGGATACGTTAGGAAAGGGCACAAATTTGCCTCGTTGCTTCTCCGATGTAGAGGGCTTCCCACGATCCTGTTTCACTGGTTTGAAAAAATCATCCTAAATGGGAGAATGAATTTATACAGCAGTGTGAACGGAATCAAACAGTACTCTTGTATAATTTGCACCAAGTTCACGGGTCACAATTATGAGGCTGAAATGAGTCTTCTTTCTACAAACAGTGACTGTTAAATTTCAACTAAACAATATCAGAATATATGTTGCACCACAGGCTCAGGCCATCTTCGCAAGATAACAGATATCATTTTCCCACGCATTCTCGTTCATCTAATATCTCATGCACGTGCATGCGCGGGCGCGTTTGTTTGTTTGTTTGTTTGTTTGTGTGTGTGTGTGTGTGTGTGTGTGTGTGTGTGTCTGTCTGTCTGTGTCTGTGTATTTGTGTCGCTCTCGCTCTCTCATATATACCTGTATACCTCTTTATCAGCCTCCGCAGCTAACAGACAGCATGTCTGGCCATACGTACGGAATCGATGGATGATTTACAGTGTTTCTAACGAGATTTTCTTCTCATAATGTCTGGAATAGGGATCATTCAGCTTCATATGGAGATCTGAGGATATATGTGAAAGACGGATAGCGGCTGTGATGTAGGAATGTCGATTTTAATTATCAGTGGCTCTGCAACGTAACCAACAAGACATGACAGAAGTAAATATACAGGGTGGGACAAATAAAAGTGGCCTGGAGAACGAAGTTCCAGAGTACAAAGAGACACAGCAGAGAAAAGGACAGACAGCACTAATCTGACTATAGCAGGTGTTGTTGAAAGTGACCGTCAGTCATCTCGTGACGCTTCTGTGCCCTGGTCAGCAAGTCGCTGAGGGCGGATCGAAGCTGGACTGCTGGAATTGCTGCAGTCTCATCCGAAATGTTCTGCTGCAGTTCTTGAAGACTGTGAGGGCTGCTGATATACACTTTAGACTTAAGGGCCCCCTGACAAAGTAATCGCTCACTGACAGATCAGGTGACCTTGGGGACAAGGCAGAACCGCGATCAGACTGACCTCTGTTAACAGCTCTGTCAGCCGTGAAGATTGTGTAAATGTGCTCCAAGGTTCGACCGGCTGTATGGGTAAGTTACTCCATCCTGTTGGGTGTGGTTATACGCAGACATTCAAGTTCAATGGTATCCACTCGTCCGGGCCACTTGTATTTGCCCCACTCTGTATTACTAATATACATAATAAAATTTACGCGTCTGTAAATTAAAGCACTTTGATAAATTGCTAACTGAGGTGATTTTTGACGAAAAATCAATCTTTAATTTAATGAGTATTTCTCTTCTTTTTGTTCGTCCGTTCGGACACAGATCACTTAAAACCTACCTAACGTATTATGCTGGTATCTCCACTGATATGCTTAGTGTATCTTCAGTTATGGCACAGCATTTGTTTCATCGGTTCGATTTACAGGAAGATGAGCTACGTTTATCTGAAATTGTTGCGGAAGAGGTCGAAGCGTTACTTTATCATTGAGAAGAACATAGGTGCTGTACGAAAAACATCAACTTAGGTGCGCGTACTTCAGCTTTGTGACACCTTTCTTCGACTTTTTCGGCAAACATTATGACATTAATATGGCTTTAAACTTTTGTCGTGGTTGTCGATTTGTAACATTTGGATATTAACGAGATTTAGGTTGTAGTAATGGTTTACGGTACTGAAATACGGTTTTATAGAAATTTCTATTCTGACAGGGCATCTGGTGTTAGATAATTCTGATTACATTTCTTATCTGCATTCAAAAGCTCTTCTAAAAGAAATCGCACTAACACTGTGGCATAATGAGAATTTGCTGCTACCTTGATCTCCAATGACAACAATTGCGCACTTCATGTTTCATATTTCCGTCGAGTTAACCAGCTACATTTCCAGGAACAGCGACAGAGCGAGTATTTTTTAGTGATTAGTTCTGAATTGTGTACAACGAGGGCGCTACGACAGCTGGCGACCGTAGTTACTCACATGACATTACCACACTATTTTATTTTGTTTGGTTTCTTTTTCCCTTTACAAGTCTGTCACTGAAGCGTCGTCATAGAAATCGTTATAAAGTCAAACAATCCGCTTGTGTGGTACGGTGTCAAAAGCCTTCTGGAAATCTAGAAATACGAAATTAATTTGAAACCCCTTGTCGATAGCACTCAATACACTGTGTGAGTAAAGAGCTACTTGTGTTTCACAAGAAAGAAATTTTCTAAATTCTTGTTGACTGTGTGTCAGTAGACCGTTCTCTTCTAGGTAATTTATAATGTTCAAACACAATATATGTTCCAAAATCCTGTTGCATATCGATGTTAATGATCTGGGTCTGTAATGTAGTGGATTACGCCTATTGCATTTCTTGAATATTGGTGCGATCTGTGCAACTTTATAGTCTTCGGGTACGGATCTTTCGGCGAGAGAGCAGTTGTACATGATTCTTAAGTATGGAGCTATCCCATCACCATACTCTGAAAGAAACGTAATTGGTGTGTACTCTGGAGCAGGAGACTTGCTTTTATTAGATTATTCAAGTTGCTTCGCTACTTCGAGGAGATCTACTTCTAAGTTACTCATGCTGGCAGCTGTTCTTGACTAGACTTCTAGAATATTCACTTCGCCTACTGTTTTGAAGGAATTTCGGAAGGGTGTGTTCAGTAACTCTGCTTTAGCAGGACTGCCATCAGTAGAATTTCCATTGCTATCGCGCAGAGAAGGGAAGATTTTCTCATGAAATTGCAATCACCAACTTTTTCCTCAAAGTGTGATAATATTTTTTTGGCACCCACTTACAGAAGGAAAAAGATGATCATAATGAAATAAGAGAAATCAGAGCTCGCACGGGAAGACTTAATTGTTCGTTTTACCCGTGCGCTTTTCGACAGTGGGACGGTAGACGAACATCTAGAACACGGTTCGATGAGCCCTCTGCCAGCCACTTAATTGTGAATTGCAGCGTAATCATACAGATGTAAAGGAATATACTGAAATTCGATTATCTGATAATATTATTAATAGGGATAAGGGTTTCCCTTTAAATAAGACGTGGAATGCGATTTTGTCTGATACTGAACAATAACCAATAACGGTCTTTATTTCGACCAGCGTGTTCTTTTAATTAGTTCTCGCTAGCGATATATGGATTTGCCTATTTCTTCTATCTTTGCGTTCCTAGTTCACGTGCGCTTGCGTGGTGTGCTGCTGCTCACGCGCGTGCGTTGTGCCGGCCGCTGTGTATAAAGGAGCAGCCGATTCTATCGCAACCTCAGTCGCGGCGAGATCGTGCATCACCATACTTACCTGCAGCTGGAAGCAAGTTGGTCCATTGAAATGTTATGACAAGATGACCGCCTTATCCGGCTACATGCCCGAGAAGAGTATCATCAGTTATTACACCGGGAAGTCTACGTAGCCGGCCGCGGTGGTCTAGTGGTTCTAGGCGCGCAGTCCGGAACCGCGGGGCTGCTACGGTCGCAGGTTCGAATCCTGCCTCGGGCATGGATGTGTGTGATGTCCTTAGGTTAGTTAGGTTTAAGTAGTTCTAAGTTCTAGGGGACTGATGACCACAGAAGTTAAGTCCCATAGTGCTCAGAGCCATTTGAACCATTTTTGAAGTCTACGTAATCTCAAGATCATTCCTGCACAGCACAGTATACTACTACTGCGTCAGGAAAACTATTCCCTTACGTTTTCTTCTGTATCTAAGAACCAGCAGTAAAGTTTCGTAAGAAATGTAATTGTGACCTCCACGAAATCAGGAAAGATCACGAAAGCGCTGCACGAAGAGCTTTTTTTATCTGTCTTTCTTCCTTACGTGGGACAAGACAAATTTTTTTACATTATTGATTCTTGGGAGGGACACACTGATCAGGCACTTTACAATCAAATCTTTGTAGAGGAAAGACAAGCATGCACCTGAACCACAAAAACTATGCCACCCAAATGTACTCTACTTTGCCACTCCGGCTACGCTTATTTTTACAGGCTGGTTAAAATTTTCATCAAAGAGTTCAAATACTATCGGCTTACTAAGAATAAAAGAGAAATAGCTTCGAGGGAAAATACCATGAAAAATACATTCTTTAATTCTGCTTTAATTTAGTACCTTCTTTCACAGGAATGATTAAATACGCGTGGTATGCATTGAAGTTGGTCTTAAAAACTAAACTCCGCGCGAACAGGCCATGAAGACCCAACGGTACCGACCGGCACTGGATGCGGATATGTAGGGGCATGTGGAGAGCACACCGCTCTTCCTGCCGTATGTCAGTTTACGAGACCGGAGCCGCTACTTCTAAATCAAGTAGCTCCCCAGTTTCCCTCACAATGTCTGAGTGCGCCTCGCATGCCAACAGCGTTCGGCGTACTGAATGGTCACCCATCCAAGTGCTACACCACCTCGGCAGCGCTTAACTTCGGTGAGCTGACGGGAACCGGTGTTGGCCGATTGGTTGATTTGGTAGAGGAGACCAAACAGCGAAGTCATCGGTCCCATCGGATGAGGGAAAGATGGGGAAGGAAATCGGCCGTGCCCATTCAAAGGAACCATCCCGGTATTTGTCTGACGCGAATTAGGGAAATCACGAAAAACGTAAAACAGGATGGCCGGACGTCGGTTAGGAATAATTCATTGCAGAAATCATTGTCCGTAGTGAATCGGCTGTTGCAGTCACTGACCTTCGTAACACATAGAGTTGCAAAGATTGCTTTCGATAAGCTGAATGCAGTTCTTGGTAAAAATACAGACTATAACAGAGTCAGTGAAACTGCAAAACATCTGAGCGGGGAAACGTGCGAAGTGCGAGAACAACTCACTAAAGAAGAGATTTGGTGTTTCTATCATGTATCGGTGAGATCTTGTGTAGTAGAGAGACGCTTTCATTGTACAAAACTTTCTATAGTGATCAACGAAGAAGTTTCATTGCCTAAACCTTCAGGATGACATTTCTCGTGTATTGTAGCAGCAGCATTGGACAACAGAATGAGTTTCTAATACAACGTATTCGTTACATTTTTTCCTTTTAATATTTAGATTAAATCAGTGCAATACTTTTCTTTGAGTACAAATAATTAAATTGTGATGAACTGATGACATTATTTGCTAGCCGTACCATTTTTATTTTGCATGTCGTTATCCATGTTTCACGAATGTTTAATGCATACTTTCATGCATGTTTTGGCATTTGTTTCTGCATACAAATCCGGGATCTGCTCTTGTGAAAATAAGCAGATAAGGGGTGTAGCAGGGGAATTTTTGCTGTGGGCCATGACTTGGGGAAGGAAGTTTTTCGCGGACGTTTCTTCGGCATAACAGAAACAAGCAAGATTAAAATGCAATTTATGAATGTAAAATCATAATGTTTCCTTGCATACAGACTGTAGATAGCGCTGCTACTACACTTCGGGCGGTTATTTTCATACTAAAGCATGTAATACGCTTCATGCTAATTTGACGTTTGTTACGTGCTCCCACATGGTACTACAGTTTTAATACCCAGCAGTATAATAACATATATGATCGAATCACGAATAAACAGTATTTACTTAGTCCGATTAGAGTTACTGAACAACTGGCGTCTCTCAATTACCACTGCAGTGTTGCCAAATTTGCCATATCGGCTGCTGGCTGCCGCTCCTGCTCCGTTCTCGGCGACACACACACAAACACACACGCGCGCGCGCTCGCGACAGCGCGGAGCAATATTGGTAGCGGCCGCCACGCGGTATGAGAGAGAAATGGGAGGTGCTCTGTCGACAGGTGCTTGTAAGTGACCAATCACTGAACTGCGGCAGAAACGTGTTTTGTAGCCTTCAGTTTAATCCCATGTCCTAACCTAACCACAGTCTCGTGATGTGGAATGTATCCGAGAGAACGGCGGTCAGCAGTCTGCAGCAGAACTAAAATCACAATCGGTCAGTGCACGCCATTAAAGCTAATCCCTACGAGCAAACTCAACACAGAAAATTTTCAGTTACTGTAATTTCTCGCTACCATTGGTTACCTGAAACGCCGGCCGGTGTGGCCGAGTGGTTCTAGGCGCTTCAGTCTGGAACCACGCGACCGCTACTGTCGCAGGTTCGAATCCTGCCTCGGGCATGGATGTGTTTGATGCCCTTAGGTTAGTTAGGTTTAAGTAGTTCTAAGTTCTAGGGAATTGATGACCTCAGATGTTAAGTCGCATAGTGCTCAGAGCCATTTTTGTTACCTGAAACTATCCACACACTGCTTGCACAAGCTGCCACGTTACCAACGGATGAGCAGTCCTGGTTAGTGTTTGGTTGCAGATTACAAGCGACGCATCCACACACTGCTTGCACAAGCTGCAACGTTACCAACGGATGAGCAGTCCTGGTTGGTATTTGGTCGCAGATTACAAGTCACTTAGGCAGATTCCTAACGAAAACGGAAAGATAGAAAGAAAAATAAGAGCAATTAAAATTATTTTTATAAAAATTTATAAATAAAACGTTTCAGCGTATTCGACAAAATTCGAACCTACGACCTACAAGTCGGGTTTATACGCCAATCACTACGCAGCGCCACTACACTGCGTGATGTTTTTATGTTTATGACTCTTGTGCTCCAATCGCAACAATGAATTGCAGCCTTCTAAAATTCATCAGTAGAATCATCAGTCACCCGGTCGGTCGATAGCGCAACGCACGTTCAATCTGTCTTTCACTATAACCATTCTGACGAAATGTAGCTTCAAGATTGGCCAGCTCAGCTGGCAAAGTCTCACTGTCAGAAATAACATGTGCCCAGTGTACCAATGTTCGTAGTACCCCTTCACGCTGAGCCGGATGGTGTCAACCATCAGCGTGTAAATACGACCTTGCCGGCTGAGCTGGCCCATCTTGAAGCTACATTTCATCAGAATGGTTATAGTGAAAGACAGATTGAACGGGCATTGCGCTATCGACCAACTGTGCATCGGGTGACTGATGATGATACTGAGTCGACACCAAGTCTACCGCCTTTTTGCCTTACGGAGGAAGCACTTCCAACAAGATCGGTCGTATTTTACGGAAATACGATGTGGAATGTATTTTCTGACTCCATTTAAAATTAAAGTGCTTTTGCGTACTGTTAAGGATGATCTTGGTTTGCGTAAGGCTGGTGTATATCGCATTCCTTGTAGCTGTGGCATGGCATACATTGGTCAGACTATTAGGACCGTGGAGGACCGATGTACTTAGCATAAACTGCACACGCTATTACAGCAGTCAAGTAGATCTGCTATTGCTGAACATTGTTTCGATACTGGTCACCCTATGTTATATAAAAATACCGAGATGTTGGTATGCACATCCAGCTATTGGGACAGTGTTATTAAGGAAACTGTTGAAATTAATTTAGCGAGCCACCCTGTAAACAGGGATAGAGGTTTTTTGTTTAAACTCTGCTTGGAGTCCTGAACTCTCCCTTATCAAAAAACAGATGGACAGAGTCAATGTTACGTCACCTGCTAGTTCGTAGTCTTTCACTATCGATATCTCTGACTTTGATCATCTTTGGTGGCACTAGTGTTCAGTGTGTGTGTGTGTGTGTGTGTGTGTGTGTGTGTGTGTGTGTTATCTTTCCTGAATTACTCCAAGAAAACGTTTATAATTTGCGTGTACATCGTATGTCCGTTGCAGTTTGTGCCGTGAAAATGGCGGGGTGTACTGCCGCCAATATGTCAGCGGTCGCCGTAAATAGTACCTGGCTCAATTCCCGTAAGTTGTTTGAAAATAGTATACGCCAGGAGAAACCCAGGTCTCACAAGTAAAATAGAAGTGTGTCTCAACGCGGCAACGGGGAAGACATAAAACAGTCATTCATTTATTTAAACAAAATACATCACAAAGCTTAGTTAACGTTTCTTATACGCAGCTCATCGCTGCTGTATCAATATTGGGGTGTTACATGCGTAAGGAGCTGTGACACACCGAAAGATGCCAAAGGTTAAGAAAGTCACCATCAAACAGAACCATCTACACTCCGAACTTGGGATAAATTCAAACTGGAAAAAACAAGTTGCAAGATTTCCAGGGAAACTAAAGCGAAACAGTTGGCAGCTAGTCGTTGGAAATCTGTTACTTTTCCCGTTGACAGTGTCAATATAAATTTAGGAATACACTGAAGTCCTGTTCAGTACAATCAACAAGAACAAAGGAAACAGGCGTTGGCTTACAATCGTAAATCCCTACGACTGCACCTACTCTAGAAAACTTTTATGCAGAAAATTCAAGACAAACGCTACTCTAAACTTGATATTGTAAAAAGACGCCTCGTATAAGCAGGAAGGGAAAACGTTATGGTACGGTGAATGTTAATGGGTATGTGTGTTGTAGTAACATTCTTTTTCTTCTTCTTCTTCTTGTTCTTCTTCGCGGATGTATCACTTAGGACCACGTGTAATCAGCATTTGTTGGCCTTCCTTTTCGCCCAGTATTCCTTCATACGCAACGAATGGGCTAGCTTTCGTTGCGTAGACTACGTATGTCGGTTAGTTTTTCTGTCTTCTTCCTCAAAACCCCATGTGTTTGTGATTTTTCTGATTTCATTTCTGTCATGTAGATTTGGAGACACTATTTTTCCGACTCCTTGTAGCAGTTCAGTCTTGTAGTTTTGTTCTTTAAAATGTATGGATTTTGTGCTGTAACCTGTTTGAGTCCATTCTTTCTAAATGCCCCATGAATCGGATTCTTCTCATGCGCATTATGTCTGTTATTTTGGAGAAATTTTTATATATTTCTGCATTGGGTTTTGGATAATGCACACCATCTTTAGTTGTTGGTCCTAGGATTTTCCTCATTATTTTACGTTCTTTCACTTCTAATTCCCCATTTAGTGTTCTGTATTGAAGATTTAGTGTCTCAGACGCGTAGAGAGCTTCGGGTTTAATTACTGTTGTGTAATGTCGTATTTTGCGGTTCCACGAGAGACTCTTTTTGTTGTACACGTTTTTTGTTAATTCAAACGCCGTCTCCATTTTCTGGACTCTTGATCTGACAGATTTCTTTTCATTACAATTTTCTGCGGTCCATTCACCTAAATATTTAAATTCTTTTACTCGAGAGATGTAGTTATTACCAATTTTGAGACCAGAAGGTGCATCTTTGGTGCAAGTCATAAATTTTGTTTTTTCAAATGAAATTTCTAATCCTGTTTTTGCTGCCAGCTGTTGTAATAATTCTAGCTGCTTTTGTGCATCGGTAATGTTTTGGGCGATCAGTGCTATGTCGTCAGCAAATGATAAACAGTCTAATTCTATGCCCTTACGTTTTGGTCCCAGTCTGTGAGCTGCTGCACCTGCTTTTCTCCGTTCTCGAACAACTTTTTGAAGAGCACAATTGACGAGCGCTGGGGACAGTCCATCCCTTTGTCGTATTCCTGTGTCTTATTTCAAATTCTGTGTAACATCCAGTGTTTGATAAAATATTAAAATCCATATCACCATAAGTTTGTTTTTCTAAGCGTAGTGCCAACTTTTGTATCATAAATATTAACCTATCTGAATGAAATTTGAAGTAGTCTTGATGTGCTTCAATTTCTGTGCATTAATATTATCGAAAATATACAGTGATTCCAAAAAGTATTCTTCTAGCTGCATATCTTTTAGAAAACAAAGTCTGTGCAACATGGAAAGAAATGTATACAATATCTAAAGAGCCATTCATGTAAAAAGTACCTTGGTAAGTCATTTTTGTTGAAAAGCAAGGAAAGAAATACATCCAAATCGACATCAAGGTTAACAAAATAGAAAATGTAACACAAGAGCTAGTTCATTAAGTGTTCGTCCAACATCTGAACATCCCGAAATTCTGCGTCCAGTGATTAAACTATAACGCTGACCCACGGCACACAATAGAGTCAACGGTACGCGGCCCCCGTCTATCGTCTGTTATGGTTCTGAACGGCGCCGATACAGTGCAATTAGCGCCATGGGCCGTAAGGGTAGTGAGACGACGCTGACCGAAAGGAAACTTATTCTGCACTTACATAACGAGTGCAAATCTTCTTACCAGATTGCTAAAGTAGTCGGTACACCTAGATCGACGCTTCAGCCGGTAATAGATCGATTTTGCGCTACGAAACCATTAAGAAACCAATCACGTACCGGACGCCCTCACATTTTGACTGATGCAGACGTGAGATTTACCATGAGGGAAATGAAGAAGAAACCTAAAATCAGCGTTCCTAAGTTGGCTGGGGCGTTAGAGTCTAGGGGAAAGAAGGTATGTGCCAACACAATAAGAAATACCTTCAAAACGCATGGGTATCCCCGCCGGGTAGCGCGCAAGAAATTTTGGGTCGGTGAACAGAATCGAAAGAAACGTCTTGATTTTGCGATGGAACATGGATTCAAAAAGGAAGACTTCTGGAATAGAGTAATATTTTCTGATGAGAATAAATATAACGTATTCGGGTCGGATGGCAAGCGAATGGTGTGGCGTAAGAAGAATGCGGAAATGTTGCCACGCAATCTTGTGCCAACCGTTGAACACAGCTATTAGCCGAGCGAGCTCAGGCGCTGCAGTCATGGACAGT
Organism: Schistocerca piceifrons; assembly: GCF_021461385.2. Lineage (NCBI taxonomy): Eukaryota > Metazoa > Arthropoda > Insecta > Orthoptera > Acrididae > Schistocerca > Schistocerca piceifrons. Next base: position 584,663,938 of record NC_060149.1, read on the forward strand.
GCGGCTGGTCCCGGCGGAGGTTCGAGTCCTCCCTCGGGCATGGGTGTGTGTGTTTGTCCGTAGGATAATTTAGCTTAAGTAGTGTGTAAGCTTAGGGACTGATGACCTTAGCAGTTAAGTACCATAAGATTTCACATTTTTTGAACGTTAAACACACTGGTGGCTCCCTGATGGTGTAGGGCTGCATGAGTGCTGCAGGTGTTGGAAAATTACATTTCATAGAAGGTACAATGGGTCACCATATGTATATCAAAATTTTAAAGGACAATTTGAATCCTAGCGCCGAAAAATTAGGTATGCAAGGAAATTACATTTTTCAACAAGATAACGACACAAATCATACGGCTCTAAATACAAGGCTGTGGTTCCTGTACAATACCCCAAAACAACTTAACACACCTCCTCAGAGCCCAGACATTAATCCTATTGAACACCTTTGGAAAGTACTGGAAGATAGCATCAGGAGAAGACACATTTCAAACACCAGAGACCTAAAAGAACTACTTCAAGACGAATGGGACAAAATTCCAGCCTCTCTGACGGCAAATTTGGTTAGGTTGATGCCCAGACGACTACAAGCAGTAATAGCTGCAAAGGGAAACCCCACTAAACATTAATTTTTGTAATTAAAATCATATTTACAGATTGTAAATAAAAAAATATGAGTAGACGAATACTTTTTGAAGTAGCCCTTGAATAAATTCTCGATTTTGTGGAATTAGTTATCGCTATAGATGTATTTATTTCCTTGTCCATCAATAAAAATAACTTACCAAGTTTCGTTGCATATGACTGGATGTTCACAGTTTATGTTCCCTTCCTTTCACGTGACATATACGTAGTTTTTTTTTTTTAATTACAACTAGACGAATACTTTTTGGACTCACTGAAGTTTGTTATTTTATTATCACATTCATGTACCAATGATTAAAGAAAATTCAAGGCTGAAATTTTAAACAAACTTGAAAACTAATTATTACTATTTCTCATAAAATGAACGCACAGAACCGTTGAACTGTATCTCGTAAATGTACTTACAAAATACCTCATTTGAAAATTGTGGTGTGAATACCAAAAGCTGATTTTCAAGAACACCATTAAAATTATATTACAGATTCAAAACTCGAAAACCAATGACGTTGTAGACGTTAGAACATGGCTTTGCTTCATCTTTAATAATAGACACGATTTCAATATATGATTGCTATTGGAAAAGCAGAAGAAAGGTTAAATTTTTGAGTGGAGTATTCCCTTCAGCACTGATCCGTATATACTTTATGTTCGTATGTAAGACTACGTCGAACCTAATAGTGATCATTCATCTGAAGACAGCACATTGTTTTTACTTCTCCTGTGCTACTAGTCCGTCGTGCTGCGCTGAGTAACGACGTCTGACTGTCCCATTTTACCGGAACTGCACATAACCCACGCGGCGAGCGAGCATGAGAGCTCTTTCTCCCCTAGCCACATCAACAGGCTCGCTGTGGTCTACGCATGTTACTAGAAATTTGTTTAACATTTGCTGACAGGTTGCAAAACTGCAATCATCACTTTTTACGATAATTTGTTTTGTCTGTACTAGTTTCATGCTGGTTTGTTCAGCTTCTAATTGGATGAAACTGAATGTCATTTGCCTGTGTTTCCGCTGCAGTGATTTTGTATTCGTTGTCTGCCCATATAGATTTTGATTCTAAGAACCTCTCAAGGCAAATGTTGCGACTATTCCCTAGAAAATGCTTGGTCTTAGAGATCGTCTTGTCAGTATTTGTTAGGAAATATTTTACAAATGAAGGGGTCGGAGAGATATAGTCATAAGCCACACTTTTGTCGAAATTGAGATATTCATGCTATGACATTCTTAACGATGCCCTTCTCATTTTGGATTGAAGAAGTTCTGTCTTTCTCGAACACGAGTCAGGTGATGACGTAGTGTAGTTCTATACTCTGCCACCTGGTGTCTTTTTCAGAAGATACATAATCAAAAACCACATTAAAATGGCTGAATGTTCACGTACATCTGAAGGTGCTTCGGGCATTCCATGCGTATATGGCAGTGACAGTAGTGTAAATGAGGGTTCCAGTCCTTATGACAGTGATGGTGATGAGTCTTGGTGTCCATCAAGCAACAGTACTAGCTCAGAAGATGTTTCTGCAACTATAAAAAAATATTTATTGTTGGTGATCATTGTTCTGTGGCTTGTGATTTTGATTCTCGTAGCATTACTCTCACAATTGATCTTCTTCTTTTGAGTTAATGAGAAACCTTTAGAGCCTAATTTTAATGAGTGGAAAAAAATTAAGGCCAAACGTCGACGTTACGCGGTTCAGCAGTATGTGTCTTCTAAAAACCAACAAGACTGTTCAGGTAGCATCTGTGGGAAGTCCCTGTAATTGTTCAAATAAGTGCTGTACGGAACTACGCGGACAAGAAGAAAACATTTTTCACTCGTTTTGGGACATAGGCACTAAGCCCATAATACCTAACGTCTTGTATGAAAATGGTACCAAAAAAGCGAACGTTCGTTTCACTTTTTTTAAAAAAACGATTGGACCAATTGTCACATATTTACTTTACCTTGTTCTGCTTCACATTTCTTTCTTTCCAAGAAAGATCACAAAGCAAATTTCATCTAGAGCTGTTACATTTTCATTCATGTGAAAGTAAATGGAATGGAAATCATAATTTGCTAGCAATCTTTCCTCAGGTTTCGTGGCTTATAGCACTACACAAGAAGAGTGAGGAATTTGCAACAGCAAATCAAATTGGGTCGCTCAGTTCCAAAAGAAGATTTTTGTGTCCGAATTTAACATAGGCTCCAAACTGATGCCTTTCGAACAGTAATGAGTAACTCAGAATTATGTGCAAGAAGAAATTACACAAAGAAAAAAACAACATGAGTTGCATCTAAGAAAGGCTGATTGCTGGCAAAATATGATCGTGTCTTTAACTTCTCTGGTTAAAGAGAATGTGAAAGAACACCACGTAATAACAATGGACATGCAACAAACGTTTCCCACGCCAAAACTAACAGTTGGCCCAGCATTCTACAAGAGAAAAATATGGATGTGTAACTACGGTATCCAAGTGAGGAATACATGTTTCCGTCGAGTGAGAAGGACGGAGGAAGGGGTTAAGAGGAAATCGGGAACTAAAAATGGTTCAAATGGCTCTGAACACTATGGGACTTAATATCTGTGGTCATCAGTCCCCTAGAACTTAGAACTACTTAAACCTAACTAACCTAAGGACATCACACACATCCAAGCCCGAGGCAGGATTCGAACCGTAGCAGTCGCGCGGTTCCGGACTGAGCACCTAGAACCGCAAGACCACCGCGGCCGGCAGTCGGGAACTGTTAACTAAAATACTTGAAGATAACTAACACTCAAGCCAAAAATCTCCACATAATCACAGATAACTGTAAGGGCCAGGCAAAGAATAGGCCTCTTATTGCCCTGGAAAGGACTCTCGTTGCCACCAAAAGATTTGAATCTGTGCAGCATTATTTACCTGTGGTGGGTCATGCTAGATTTCCTTGCGATCGTGATTTTGGTCGCATTGAAATTTACGCGAGAATCAGATGTCCAATAGTATACACGCCAGATCAATGGGCAGAAGCAGTCCAAAAAATTTCGTTGTGACGAAAATGCACGGACAAGACTTCAGAAGCTTGGGCGATCTGAAGTCATTAATCTCGATACCTACTCTATTCAGATCTGGAGATCCCATTCGTTTTAGCCGAGCAACTCAATTTAAGTTTGAGTATAAAGATCCCTTCGCGCTAAGTTTGAAGCACTGCTACTCAGATATAGGAACCTTCACGTTATTGGATCTACGTAGCAAGCGGAAAGGAAGACCTTCTGAACCAGATCTGTTTCAGCTGCCAATAAAATATAGAAATGCACTTCAAACTAATCAGAAAAAAGAGTGATGACATACTGTCTCGTATGGCATAGATATCTGCAACATATAAAAGCTTTTTCCAGTAATGTGCAGGAAATAATGTGAACAATGATGACGTAGAAGAACTTCCTTGATTTCTCATTTCAAAATAAATTATTAGACTGACTTATCTGTTATGTATGTGTGTATGTGAAAGTGAAAAAATTGTTAAAAACCTACTAGTTGTTAAATAATTTTCAAAATAAAACCTTATAAACGTATTTTGTTTTCTAAATTATTTTCAGGGAGACACAGTCATAAGCCATTTTCGACCACATCGTAATTAAAATGACTCTCAATATTACATAACAAAAAGAAGATCGTTTATTTTACACAAGGTTTGCAATGTATTAAAGTATAATTAAAAGCGTAAAGGAAGTCTCTATTTGGTCTTAAACATTTTTATACTTCCATGAAACTTTAAAGTCGCTGTATCTCAAAAGTAGTTGAATGTGGCTTATGGCTGTGTCTCTCCGACCCCTTCAAATTTCTAGCGACATTTAGCCGACTTTGTGTCTTTTCCAGCGAACAGCGTGAGGAGGTAGTCTCTCTCTCTCAGTCCCTCGTTAAATTTATTTACAATATTGACAAGATTTTCAGTGATTACATTAAACTACTTTTCAATATTCACAATTATTTTAATGATTATGCTGTTTTTTTCGTCATTGTAACTTCTGTGCGTAGGCCACACAAGTCAGAAATGATTTTAAGTTCCAATTAGTTTGGAGTTTCTTTAAAACCTTTGCAATCGTTTCGTCGTCTTCATTGCTGACCTGCTTTCTTCTTCTCGCAGTAAAGCTCAAAATTAGTCTGTAAAACTGGTGGCCATGGTACTCTGCGTCTTCTTGATGATTTTTCACTAATGAGTCAACATTCGGATGAACTTTCGATATTAATGTATTTATTCTGCGGTTCCATCCTTCTGAGACGTTATTAGCGCGATGGCGCCTTCCACTGCAATTCCACATCTCTCTTGGCATATGTTCGTTATCGAATCACTGGTCCTAAAAATAGCCTTAAAAGTCCTGAAGCTTCTTGTTTTCAGGCGTGCTCTCTTGAATACACAGCCAACCATCGTCCAGCATTCCCACGAGAAGATGTGCTTGAGCAGAACACATTCTTATGTGGCAGCGTATTCCCCCGTTATCCTTATAAGCTGGATGAGGCCGCAACACAACTTAATTTCACAAACATTAAAATGATAATTGAAACCAGTAATATCTGTTCCAGGAACCAAATTGTTAGCTGCTTGGACGAAGACAATTTTAAAGTCCATCATCAGAGATGCAGGGTTCCATACAGGCACGTTAGTTTTAATAGCTTTAAAAAAGTTTATGTATTTCTCACTTTATTTGGCAACAAAGCGTAAACAACTGGAATGGTGTTTGTTTCCTCCCAAGAACTATTAAGGTCGGCGTGGAGGATAAACAACTGACCAAACTGCTCGCTCCAACTCTTGAACGTTCCATTCGCAATTTAATGAACACGCTTTTCCTTTTCCCTGGCAGACACCAGTATTCTGTCATTCGGTCCCCTGTTATCAGCTGAAAAAATATTGCTTCCATCATTCATCAGTAAATTATTTTCTTGGAAGAATGTACCTCCACAATCGGTGAGATGTTGTGTAGTTCCCATATACTCTCGCCTAATGCGCTGCATCGATTGTTTCGCACTTCTGTGTGATGGGAACGATTTTACTATTTCGTAGCCTCGATTGACGAGATTCTTCAACGTAAACTGATGAAACTTAGCATCTGTTTCTTTTACTCGCATCTTTGCGCTGACAAAATATTTTCACACTTCATTTGCTCCTTCATCTGGAATATAAACATGGTTAACTCCCCCTAAAACTGTTATTTTTTGTAGATAGTCTTTCTTTGCATTTATTCCTTTTAAAGTTTACACAACAGCAGTAAGTTACTTCTTGTTTGTCTGTATAGTCCACTACATACTGATGCCCGTTGTAAATCAGTAAAGGCTTCCGTTTGGTAGTCTCGTTGAACTCCGTTATCTCAGCACTAAAACACGGAACACTGCTTGCCAGTCAGACAACTGCAGTACTGGACTCTGTGAGAAAGTGACGCACACTACGAATTGATGGGGGCACAGGCAACTTTGCGCAGAAATAGAATTTGGCCTTTCCCAGAATATGTCCCAGGTAGCGGCGGACTGGCCAGTGTATCTTACGTCCGGAAAACCCTGTCCACTACCTGCAGTGTCCTGGGCCCCGTGCAAATGTCAGTACGTTCCCTCTCTGTACAAGTGTCACTCCGTGCTAGTGTCACAAACTCCGATGCGGGCAGGTGATGCGATAACGAAAGTATATAAGCGGAGTAAACACGGACGGGGGATCACCCTAGCGAAGATATAAGCTGCAAATGGGGAAATCAGTTGAGATAAGCGACTTTGACAAAGTGCAGATTATTATTACGCAGAGCCTGTATACGAGTATCAAAATCGGCGAAGCTGGTTGAATGTTCACGTGCTACTGTGGTGAGCTCTACTGAAAGAGGTAGGACAGTGAAACTGCCACGAGGCGCTAAATGGTTGGACGTCCACGACTCTTCACAGAACGTGGAATTCGGAGATTTGTCTGCCTTGTAAAGAAGGATACATAGTGATCAGTGGCATTTCCCCCGAAAGCGCACAGTGCTGATGCCCACACAAGTGTTTCGCAGCACACAATTCATAGTACATTGTTCGACACGGAGCTCCGCAGCAGACCACGCCTACGTATTCACATGTTGACCCAACGACATAGTCAGTTACAACTGCGGCGTGTACGGGACCCTCGGGATGAATAGAAACGTGTCGGCTCTTCGGGTGAATCACACTTTTGCTGCACTATGCCGATGGTAGTCTCCACAGATCCCATCATCGAGGTGAACGGCGGTTCGAAACGTTCAGCGCGTCACGGACGCAGGCTGGTGGGAACAGTATTATGCTATGGGAGACATTCTCCTCCGCGTACATGGGACCTGTGGTAGTAACCGAAGTCACGCTGACAGGTGCGAACTAGCTGCATCCCTTCATGGTTGATATCTTACGCGACGGCGATGTCTTCTTTCAGCCGTATAAATGTCTGTGTCTCGGAACCAGAACCGTAGTACAGGGTTTGTGGAGCATTATAGTGAACTCTGAATGATATCTCGGCGATCAAATTCGACTGATGTCAATCTGTGGGACCCATCTGGGTAGATATCGGGGGCAATTCGCCGCATACGCAAATCAGCGGCTTATTATTTACGCGAATTACATGACCTGTACGTAGATATCTAATGTCACATACCTCCACAAAGCTACCAACAAACTGTCGGATCCCCGATACGCAGAATCAGTGACGTATTTCGTTCCAAAGACGGACAAACAAGATATTAAGCAGGTGATCATAATATTTTGGCTCACGTAATATTCGAGAGATGGATGCTAGCATGAATTCCAGTATTCAAGGGATGGATGCTAGAATCACCAAAGAAATAGCAGATACGCAGTCATTAAAGCACAGATGGGATGAACTGAAATCTGAATTAGATTTGCGATGTGAAAATTTTGAAACTGAAATCATAACTGTAAACCCTTTCAACCGAGGTTCCAATCAAAAGATCGCGAAGGACTATGGCCAAAATCTAAAGGGAATTTTACGCACATATTGGTAGTATAGAACTTTTTGCAAAACACATTCGTCTTTATCCTTTGCGCAAACCTAGCAGTTGCAGGATGCTCGAGAAATTCGAAAAACATAATTTTTTCAAATGTGATCAAACCAGGAAATATTCTCAGTGACAATGAATCACAGTTTCGATCAGAATTATGGAAAACTTTCACAAAAAGTCATAGTATGAAGGAAATTTTAATTTCCACTAACCGTTCAGCCTCGAGTCCAACAGAACGTTTTATGCGAGAGCTTGGAAGATTATTTCGTGCGTATTGTAGCAAAAATGACAAGAATTTGTACGCAGAACTTCAAGACTTCGAAACAGTGCTAAACGCTTTAAGTCATGACAGCACCGGTATGGCACCATTTACAGTTTTATTCAGCCAAAAGCCACTCAGAATTTTTTGCCCGTATGTGATGTACCCATAAAAAAAACCACAATCTCAAGTGGTTTACTGTTGCAACAAGTATTAGACCACACGAATATGAAAGCTAATGTTATTAGACGGAAACATCATAAATTCGTGAAGCGTTTAATATATAAAGTGAATGATTGGATTCTCGTAAAAGCTACATGAAATCTTCTGAGCCAAAAGATGAAACAAAGAAATTTAATCATCACTATGTTCACCCCTTCAGAATCAGAAAGACTGTGCATCCTAATTGCGTTAAGCGTAATACGCCAACTCAGGTAAATATTACCGATAAGAGCATGTAGAGAACATTAAACTCTACCGGACAAAGAACGATCTCATACGAATAGACAATCGCATGGAACTGTAATTATGTTTAACTGAATATGAATTTTTGTTGTGCATGGAAAAGTATTTTGCGTGTGCTCTGTCCTCCAGCTTTGCAGACAGTGTCAGACTCGACAGAGACATCGCAGCAGTGCGGTATGAATCCATTACGTTTTTCTGAGCGAACGTATTGAAACAAGTGCTTTAGCAGCAAAAAATCCTAGAAAAAGTGCTGAATTTAAATTACGCGACGACATGTAGGCTATGTTCTTGTCGAAATTACTGCTGGTACCATTTTGCGTGTGTGTGTGAATTCCTAAGGGACCAAACTGTTGAGGTCATCGGTCACCATTTTCCCCGCTTTGATGTATGTGACCGAGACACGCGGCCCTGGAAGCGACATACCAGAGATTTGACCCTGTAACTACGTCATCGCGAAGGTATGTCGCAGCTGACGGCAGACTTTGATGGCTCCAGTTCTCCACATTCCAGTCCACTAAGGCAGCGGAAGCAATAAACTGGGTCATTGTACTACGCTGTCCACACCCTTTGCAGCCACAGCGGTCGGCGGCTTCAAACAGCCACCGTCATCGACCTGTCAACACCGCAGCACTCCAGTGCTTCGCAAATCAGTTGTCAATGCATCGCGTCATAAACAAATGGTTCAAATGGCTCTGAACACTATGGGACTTAACATCTATGGTCATCAGTACCCTAGAACTTAGAACTACTTAAACCTAACTAACCTAAGGACATCACACAACACCCAGTCATCACGAGGCACGCGTCATAAACCAACAAGAATTTTGCGTGTGTCGTTTCTCTCAACATAAGGGATGTGCAGTGATACAATCAGAGCGCTTGGCATTCACCAAGACATGTAGGTTGTGCGCACTAATAGTAAAAAACGGCCCTTTACAAAAAAATAAAAAAATTTGTTCACCAGTGATTCAGTGCTTAGATGGAAACAAGTGCGTCAGTTAAAAGATTATCCCAGTCATATGTGAAGGTGTTTATATTATTCAATTGCTGTGTATGTTTTTTTCCTTTCTGTACTATGTATTCATGTAATGACTATTGTAAACACCATATGTAACATAGATTTTTTTCTTGTTTGCATTGATTGACGTTGAAGATTAACTTTGTTATCTTCATAAGCATTTTGCATTCTGCGTGTGATACAAGCTTAATTCTTACAAGTGCTGTGCGCAGTAGGTGATGCCTTGTATTTTTGTTCTGGTGTAGGATACTTCCAATTTCAATATCGTTTGACTGCTAATTTATGCATGTACCATGTGATACTTCTCACTTGTAAAGTAGTTTTATGAGTGTGCTTTCCACATTTTAAATCTGTTCTGCAAATATTTCTATGATGTATACACTTATGTATGTGCAGTTATCTTACTGTATAGGTTAGGTCATTCAAATACATGCTTTGTCAGTATTTTTTATTTGCGGATGACAGTTTAATAAATCAAACAGCTATTATTTAGAGTTTATTGATTTGTTAATCATATCATTCATGCAATTTGTAAGCATTGTAATTATGTTGCAATACATTTACGTTCATTGCTACCTGTTTTTCTTTACGCTTACATGATGATTCATTAATTTTAAATTTTGGGAATATTTATTCACATCATACAATCATATAAATACAATAATTTAGTTGACTCATTGAATGTTATTATACATTTATTATAATATGGAAATTTTGTTTTCAGTTCTTTTATTTTTATGGCACCTTGTGTCTCGCCAAATCACTCATAAATGTTTTCCTATTTTGTATCTGGGTACGTTTAAGATTTTTATGGGTTGATGTAATAATATGCAGCGTAGTTGCCGCTGCAAGGTGTATTGTTTAAGGCTTTGGCTACCAATTTTATTTCAAAAACATTAATGAATGGTTATTTTAATTAATGTCTTAGTCATAAGAAACAATATGAAATGAATATTTCCAGCCGTTTCATTTTCCAAGGGGTTTAGGGAGCGGGGAGTAGGACATACAGGGTTATTTATAAGTCTTCCAAGTCCCCAGAAGACGACTGCACTAAAAACACAAGAGATACTGAAAACAGACACACATCAGCGGACAGAGCATCTCTCTAAGTTTGTAGCACACACTCCTACAGGTGTTCAGTTTGGGTTTCGTTCGTGATGTGTCAAGTGTCAATTCGTCGGTGCAAGTCGTTGACGCGATGTGTCCAGGACGGCGCGAAAGCAGCCAGCTTTGCGACACTGGTAACTGGGTTGCCTATATGCAGGTGCGAAGTACTTCGATGTGACAATACGGTGATGATGGTTAACAATAAAACATGAGGACAGCACAAATTACACATGCAATCTCTAGTTATAAGAATCCTGCTAACCAGTATTAGGCTTCCCTTTATCAGTGTAACACTGATATATAGCAGTAAGAAGCCACGAATTCCAATTGGTTCTCTGATAACCTATCGTGGGGCACATACGTCTCCTTGGTAGTTTAAGGGTTAAGCCACAATAGTAGCTGTCGAATAAGTCTTACGCGCGCCTGTGCAGTAGTTACGCGCATCAAATGATAGAGGCCACAGTATTAATGATGTTTTTCATCAAATGTTAGAATATGAAAAGTGTATTGAGTACTACATGTTAATAAATCAGCATATTCGTGACTTAACACGTTTATCGGCGTCAGTGAATACCGCACCTGATTGTGATTGGTATCCATCTTATAATCTAACTGAAGGTTCCTTTCTAACCTGGAATATATCGACCAAATTAAAACTGTTTATCTACCGCGACTATCAAGACAGAAAGTAAGTATAATGTGAGAATCTTGCAAGAGACAGACGCGACAACAATTTTGCACTCAATTATGACGTTGGATCAGGAATGGCACTACCCCGTCTTTTCAAACGAGTCCTGCTTGTGCATACAGTACCACGATGGACGTATACGTGTGTGGAGGTTTCGTACAGAACGAACATTACCACACTGCGTGGGTCATGCTCTACGGGCACAGCACCTGGCATGATTGTATGAGGTGCCATTGGGTACACAATACGATAATCCCTGGTCCACATAACCGGTAATCTCTGATATGTTGAAGTCGGTGACTCATCCCTATTCTCGAACTTTCTGAGACGTTATCTTTCAACATGATAACGCAAGATCGCATATAGCCCCTGCTCATTTGGTCAATAGCGATAGAGGTTGTTTTCAGCTGTTGCTCTGATCCGGAAGTTCTTCATATCTCTCATCCATTCAAGGCGAGAGACAAGCCAGCCACTAGTTTCGATGAACGTTGCCATAGAGATGAAGCAACACGGAATGACGTTCCCGTATCTCCCACGCATTCCATTTCCACTTGATGGCCAGTCCAGTCAGAGCTGTTGTTGTATCTGTTCTAAATTTAGTACCAGGTAGACCCCCAAACCACCTACAAACAAATTTAATAATGTTTTCTTCCTTCGCTAGTGTATACGCACAATCCTTGCTTGCTATCCTTTCTGGTGTTGCAATTCTAATAGGTGGCAGTGTGGTAACACCTCTCCTCTACACCGCAGCACCATACGTGTACCTCTTCTCACTGCTCTGAGATTATCGTAGCTGCCACATCACCGTCATTTAGAGTTGTAGCCTACCATAAGACTATTACAAGTAAGCGTAGACAATAGTAGTTTCCTTAGTAGGCCTGGTCAGTTACCCTCCTAACTGCTTTACCTGTACGTATGACGTGTTGCATGCCTACTGAGCATTACCTCAATCGATCGCTTTGTTTAGGTATGTTATCAGTGTCTTTCTAAATTCCCCTACAACCGGAAGTGGTGAATCGTCTAGAAACTGAGTGAGGAAACATAAAGGGCAGCGTAAGCTGCAGAACGTTTTTGTGCCTTATAGTTATCCTCCTCTCTGTCGCTTAAAAATAAATAGTATTCAAAACAATACTGAAACTGTCAATATTTGATTCAGATTTTATTCGAAAATTGTTGGTCTGCAATGTGAAACAGAGGGATCTTACAGTAAAAATAAAAGAAAACAGTACATATTAATCATATAGTGCTAGAAAACGAATTTCCCTCAAAAAATTGTAAAATTAAAAAATAGGCCCAAAACCAAAACATATCAAACATAGCTTCCCTTCAATAATGCGTCGAACGTATGTAAGACATGTTCCTGCTATTCATAAAAAAGTTTCGCATTTATCACTAACAACAGCTTTGCCTTTGATTACGATGAAGAACGATTTCTTATGTTTGTGCATGTAAACTGTACTTGCATCAAAGTTAATTGCTTTCATAAAGCCGTTCGAAGTGGCCGAGCGGTTCTAGGCGCTAGAGTCTGGAACCGCGCGACCGCTACGGTCGCAGGTTCGAATCCTGCCTCGGGCATGGATGTGTGTGATGTCCTTAGGTTAGTTAGGTTTAAGTAGTTCTAAGTTCTAGGGGACTGATGACCTCAGCAGTTAAGTCCCATAGTGCTCAGAACCATTTGAACCATTTTTTGCTTTCATAAAAGCGCAGAAGTTGTGCGATCAGCTACTTTTTATTACTTGTAAAATGCAATTTATGTATGTTCCGCAAGGATATAAAATACACAATGAACTAACAGTGCGCCGGCCGAAGTGGCCGTGCGGTTCTAGGCGCTGCAGTCTGGAACAGCGAGACCGCTACGGTCGCAGGTTCGAATCCTGCCTCGGGCATGGATGTGTGTGTGATGTCCTTAGGTTAGTTAGGTTTAACTAGTTCTAAGTTCTAGGGGACTAATGACCATCAGAAGTTGAGTCCCATAGTGCTCAAAGCCATTTGAACCATTTTTTTGAACTAACAGTGCACGGTGTTCGGTTCTAATTATGTAAAAAAAGGGAGAGAGAGAGAGAGAGAGAGAGAGAGAGAGAGAGAGAGAGAGAGAGAGAGAGAGAAATCATCGGCACTCAGTTTCTCTTTTACACGTCCATTTGTATTTATTTCTCTACCACTAACCCTACTATTTACTACGTCGTTTATGTAATGCACCAAAACCACCGAACAGTAGTTTTGGTAGAGCGCAACTCTATCGTCATTGGGTGACCGTAGCAGGGTAAATGGTCGACTGGTTTGATGAGTCGGAATCACAGATAACGGAGTACAAGCACGTCGAAATCAACATGATGCGGTACATCCCGCTAATCTTGTAGGCATCGTGTAGGAGTTGAACGTATTCTCAATGTGGTATACGTGATCACAGTGTGCTCCGGCGGCAGTTGTCGGCTATATCTGGCTCGCATATCACACTGTTTACGACATGGACTGGTGTAAAATTCCTATTTCCGTATGCTAGTCAAATCGTTCTGTCTGTAGTATACATACACAAAAACTTTAATATCCATGGACATGTTATAGGGAAAAAAGGAAAGTTCTATGTCCAACCAGTAAGGACATTGGCTTATAAAAGTTCAGTTACGATTAGTGCAATATAAATTTGCAATAGGTCTCCACATACGATAATAATTATTTCATCAGTCTCACTTTTTTAGTAAGATCCTGAAGTCAATCTTAGTTGATCACTGTTCTATTCAGTAGCATATTCTTTACAAGATGTGAAATAAGAAACGTAAAACAAGAGAGTGCGAAATATCTTACTGCAAGTAGTGCAAGATGTCTTGTAGATTAAGCTAACCGAACAAACTCACTGTACAGAAAGAGTGCACTTATATTTACATAACATCGAATATAACAGAATATAATTTCATTAAATTAATACGAAAGAAAGTAGCAGATCCTATGTGCTAACGCGAAGGCTAGTAAAAAAATTTTAGATCCATTGAGACGCGAACAAATGACACATCACACCCCATACCTTACAATTCTCCCTCTCTTTGCTGGGTATTTCGTCCAAGGGATGAAAGCTTTTTTCATTTTTAAATATCTATTTTATTTTTTGTTTATTTATTGCGATTTATAGGTGAAAAACAGAATATAAAGGAACTAAGGGTGCCATTCAACACATCCAAACCGTAAAAACGGCTCCCAACTGTTCATTGCGCTATACCGACCATGAGTGTTATGTGATCTTGCTCTGCATCTTACTTCTCCTGAAAGCTTTATGCGTTATTAATTGACATTTAATTGTAACAAATTGTACGAAGAACATTGCATTTATTATGGATCCTCGATACCGTTGGCTTGAAACGGCGTAATGAGATAATACGCAAGTTAGAATGGTTCTTGAACTACCAACATGATGTTTCCCGTCATTTTACTACAAAAAATCATACGGTTAACGACGGGTTTTCGAGAGCTCGTCAGTTTGCTGATGCTTAGAGACGGCATATATACTACATATTAGCTTCAAAAATCGGAACAGAGGAGAATCGAAGCATTTGAGATGTGATGCTCCAGATGAATGTTGAAAATTAGGTGGACTAATAAGGTAAGGAATGACGAGGTTCTGCGCAGAATCGGAGAGAAAAGGAATATGTGGAAAATACTGATAAGGATAAGAAGCAGAATGATAGGACATCTGTTAAGACATCAGGGAATGGCTCTGATGGTACTATAGGGAGCTGTAGAAGGCAAAAACTGTAGAGGAAGACAGAGATTGGAATACATCCAGCAAAAAATTGAGGGAGCATGTTGCAAGTGCTACTCTAAGATGAAGAGGTTGGCACAGAAGGGGAATTTGTGGTGGGCCGCATCAAACCAGTCAGAAGAAAATGGGCTTCAACTGAAAACCACTATGGCGTCTCGCGAATTTATACTGAAGAAAGATGGCGTGCATGTGACGTAGGTGGCGATCTTCCATCTCACTGATGAACGTTCAAACGCATGGTGAGAATATCTATGTTAGATATTGCTCTGCACGTTCAGAAAGACGTTGTCATGTCAGAAACTCGGTACATTCAACCCCCAGCGTTCGAGTGCACGGTTGTTGTGCCGCCGGCCTTACGCTCTACGAGCATGTCTATTGTTTACCTTAGAATATTTTCCCGAAATATTTACTGATGTTAAGTGGAATGATAATATACGCCTCCAGGGCTAACAAACTGGAAAACGTATTCCACCAGCTTCAGAGTAAATATGATCAGCCACATAGCAACATTCTAAAATCAGGTTTCAGTGACTAATTTACTTAAGTTAGGTCCAAAATTTGATATGAATAGGAAAAAGAAGAAAATTTGAAGAGAAAGTGAACAATGGCTGCAAAATGATGGTTGTCTCAAAAATGACTCTCAGCACTATGCGACGTAACTTCTGAGGTCATCAGTCGCCTACAACTTAGAACTAATTAAACCTAACTAACCTAAGGACATCACACACATCCATGCCCGAGGCAGGATTCGAACCTGCGAGCATAGCGGTCGCTCGGTTCCAGACTGTAGCGCCTAGAACCGCACGGCCACTCCGGACGGCGATGGTTGTCTCAACAAACTAGAATTAGCTATCTGCACAAGAATGAATCCTTTCTTGCTTCGATTAGCCATTGCTTCAAATACAACGACAAGTCATAAATTAGACCCATATTGCCTGAATCATGTTTGCAGTTCACTGCGTACAGATCGTAATATGCTGGTGATTTTTACAATGTCATGAAACAAATTCGTTCATAATAAGCTGCTCGGAATCTACTGAAGCAAGTTAGACGAAAATCACTGTCTCAAAAATTTTAAATGTATCCAAGTACAGTTTCAAAGTTTGGATATTGTTGCAGCACACAGGAAATACACGTTCAGTTCCAGTAGGACACTGCCTAAGAATAATAATAAGAGAACCGATATGTGCCTTTAACTGTAGAAATTAACCGGCTGTCTGAAATATACCTCACTGTAGAGTTTATAGCAGTAAATGCCGACGAACCGGTTATGTAAGGCTCACAGCAGGTGGTTTGTGTAAGGTATGGCTGAAAATGCGAGTTTGGTTAATGGTTTTGCATCAGGTAGTCATTGGTTGTCGAGTCAACGACATCGAGATTGACACATTAATAAATGGAGAAATGTGTTTTTCACAGATGTATTCTACATCATTCTGGTTCCTGTCGCACCCTGACAGATGAAAAAATTACAAGAACATCAGGGAAAGAAACAAATGTGGGACAGGAATCGATTGCAGTTTCCTAAAAAAAACAGTACCAGTTGTTATAAGAAACCACGTTAAAATGTATTCTAGTATAGTTGGCAAAAGATTTGAGCCAGAACGTTCAAAACAAGAGTTAAATGTTTTACTACAAAAACATTGTTTTTTACAATTTCGTCAAAGGGTATATGCTGAGACTCTTTGTATGTGTGCAAGTGTTCCGTGATACGGTTTACAAGAATTCTTGCCCCAAAAAGCTTATTAGGCAAACATTCGTACAAGCATTACGTACCGATCATCTCTCTCTGGAAAAATACAGTGCGGTTGCTGTTAGTGGGTGCAAGGAAGTTGTAAGAAACCTCGACTTTATAGTGTCATGGGTCAAGTAACAATAAAGAAAACCGTCGAAGCTAAGATTAAATATAGAAAAGAAGAGCCAGTTGCGTAATTTTAGTAGAAGTTTACATGTAGTTTAGAAACTAGCGAAGCGTATGAATTTTTGATAGCGGTAGAGTTCTCGGGAAAACCCAACTGCATATAATGTTTTCACGTGATTACCGTGATGTTACTGTCTCAAAGTAAAAATTATGGGTTTGTGTTTGGCTTATTCTAGAATTTTTCACTGAATTTGAAATCCGGTTTCGTTTTTCCTTTTCGCTTTTGCTATATTCTCGTAATTCCAAATACCTTGGTATGATAAATTTCGTGCCTTAATCGAATCAATTTTGGGGTTTGGTATGAAGAAGGATCACGAAAGACAAACACACACACACACACACACACACACACACACACACACATACACACACACTCTCTCTCTTCGACCGGGGGTCGCCTGACCAGAGTAATTTGCCCAAGACAAGACGATAGGAAGAGACATCACGAAACTACGCAAACTTGGCAGATAAGTTCTGTAATTACCACAGTTTGTTGTCCTACCTTTACGTTAAAATCCTGCTATTACTGTTACATCTGCAACTTTAGCCAGCACGCTATCTCCACTTCTTCCATCTGATTTCCACGCTAGTACTTTGTACCGCAGCAGTTTTGTTAATTACTTAAAACTGTATTTCAGTTTGAGGCCTAAGTTACACGTTTTATGAGTTATTGGTTGAAGTCGCGATGTGGACAGTTAGTGCATCAAGTGGCTCTGAGCACTATGGGACTTAACTTCTGAGGTCATCAGTCCCCTAGAACTTAGAACTACTTAAACCTAACTAACCTAAGGACAGCACACACATCCATGCCCGAGGCAGGATTCGAACCTGCAACCGTAGCGGTCGCGCGGTTCCAGACTGTAGCGCCTAGAAACGCTCGGCCACCCCGGACGGGTTAGTGCATCATCGTACATGACACTCGCCTTGTGTCATTATTACACTTTTCCAAGGAAACCTTTTGTGACCTGTACGTCTTTTAATACTGAAATTGTAACATCACGCGTTGTGCATAACTCTGACGAGCCCACGTTTAGCCCGATGTTTAATTTGTGATATTATGAATGAAGGCAAATATTGACAGGAGAACAAATTAGAGGCTGCATTCAGTGATACGGTAGAATGACTGATACATATGTAGATGTCGCTCTTGGAGAAGAAATATCCCAGTATTCGCTAATTTCAATGCAGTAAAACCACACAAAACGTTGTTTGAAATATCGACGTTGAGACGTGAATCCTCGTGTCTACGCTTAGTGTGGTTGGTCACTGAGGGGTGACGGTCCTGTGACTATTTTTGTCAGTTTACTTGACTTTTAGCGTTGAGAATGAATTGTAAGCAAAAAATGCAACGTTTCCCTACGGTTTGGATCCACCATACGGCGTTAAACTTAGCCGTCCCCAAGACTGCACTGGCCACAGTGAGAGTGTAGGTAGTGTACAAAAAGGTTCACGTGTACATGAGGGGCTGTCCGAGTGGCTAGTCAGGTGGATTGTGCCGGAATTCGTGTGGGAATTGTATATTTGAAGCAGGAGAAAGCAGTTGAAGAAGACCAATCACTTTCTCATCTGGAAACCATTCCTGCGCTCTCGGTTATGACTGTATTGCAGACTAGTCCTATTGGCAACAGATTTATCTCTCCGAACATAGTTGTCATACTAACGGGACTGTGATATTGTTTATAGTGTGAGTCTACTGGGCAACACTGATCCAATTGTTTAACCCATGAAGCACTTGGTGTCCACAGAGAAAGATCCAGCTCCACACGACCACAGATACAATCTCTTTGCTAGATGATTCATGGATATATTTCATGTCGCAACGTACACCATTCGACATTTGTACTCGTAATGGACCATCATTC
The DNA here is from genome assembly GCF_021461385.2 of Schistocerca piceifrons. NCBI lineage: Eukaryota > Metazoa > Arthropoda > Insecta > Orthoptera > Acrididae > Schistocerca > Schistocerca piceifrons. The sequence continues at coordinate 584,682,605 of NC_060149.1, forward strand.
GCTGAGAAAAATACTTAACTATCGGAAATTATAACGTTTCGCCACTTAACGACTGATACTGCCCTCGGGAAACGCTAGCAGGTAAGGTCGATATTTATCAACTATCATTTCGTAGTCCGGCCTCTCGCAGCCCCCGTCGAATCTCGTTGCCGCAGCCGCAACTCCTCAACATCTGAAAATGGATTTCATCCTTAATCTTCACATTTTCATTAGCCGGCGCTCGCTAAAGTCCGATTCCCGTATATCAACTGACTTTTCTAGTCTCCCAGTGTCGTACTATCCTGTGAGAAGCATTACACTCAGGAATGCTGTACGAGGGATAGTCCCAGTGATTGATGACTTGGCGAAGTCTTTGGTTGTGGAAGTACGCACTTTGGTTGTTCAGGAAACATTCCGCTTCGGAAATCACCTCGTTGTCATTCTAGAAATGACAGCCACGCAATGGTTTCTTCATCCAAGGAAAGAAGAAGTAACTGTGGGCCATGTCGGGAGAATCTGACAGCCGTAAGAAGCAGCATGTGTGTCTGGCCCTAGCGAGCTGGGTCGCTATCATGGAGAAAAAGCATCCCCCTTGCACAGCCTGCCGTGACGCTCCTTCTTGGCATCATCACGTAACGTCATAAGAAGATTTCGGTAGTTTGCTCCTGTGACGATTTGCCCATGACGAGCATAATACAAGGAGCGATCAAAAAGTTTGCATTCGAAGGTTGTACAATCCAGTACCGGTATGTCAATCAGGCAAAATGGCCTTGAGCATTGAGGCAATCATCCACCGACGCACCAGGTTGAAGATGACCGTCTGGTAAAACACGTGTCCATCTGCCTGAAGAAGTCCGTGACTGCCTGCTGCACGTCCTCGTCCGACAGGAATCGTCGACCCTTCAACGCCTTTTTAAGTGACAGAAGGCATGATGATCGCACGGGGAGAGATCAGGATTATGGTGCGGGCGCTCGAGTGCCTCCAGCTTGAGTTGGCATAGCTTCGGCGTAACGACGTTTGCGATATGGCGACGTGTGTTATCAGGAAGCAGCAGCACCACATGGCGCACCATTCCAGACAGACATGCTGCCCCACACATATTCTTCATCTTCCGATGGATTTCGACCAGCGTGGAACTTGGCAAACCATTCCACGACGATGGTTTCCAACAGGCATTGGTCCTGTTTGGTCGCATTTGGTAATAACGTCGCCATAGTTCACGTTTCCGCATTTACCGCACGCACGTCGGAAAGAGAGGAATGACACACTAATCCCTTGTCTATATGCCGGTATTTATATACCCGCATGGGAGTGGCGCCACCTCACATACAGACCGCAGCAACGCCCTCAAACGGAATCTTTTTCATCGCTCCTTATATGTTAGCACTGTACCATAGCAGCCCCAAAAAACACTAAACGTCAGCTTGCCCGAAGATGGTTGGCTTTTCTCCTCTTAAGGTGGTACTGAATAGACATTTTTTCACTGTTTTCTTTGCACCTTGGACTCGTGGTTATAGTGATGCACTCAGAACGCCATAATGTTTAGGTGGCTCATTAAGTCAGATGGAGTGGCCTGACAGAGAATATTCTGTTATATTATGGGATAGAAATGCCATATTTCTACATGAAATCCTCATTGCTTTGGAACTAACGAGTGATTTCTTCGGCTGATTTCGTGCAGTTTTTTACAACCACTCTCCACAATGCTCGACGGTCTCTGTCCGTCAGTACATTAGGTCTGCCTGGTATTGGTTTAGCTGTAGTGGTTCCTTACTCTGGTGACATCCAATGACTAGTCGAAGACCTAAATCATTGAGCTCTCCTGACCGCCTCGTTTTGCTGCTACTGCTTCTCTACTGGCAACAGAAAACTCCCCGCCTCCTTTTATACTGGACGATCTGCCCCTTATGACATCTAGTGGTCAATTCTGCAGAAACAGCGAGCAAACACGCTACCACAGAGCCACAATACTTTTCGAAAAAAGCCTATCTTATTTTAGCATAAGGCCGGAAAATTTAGGAGTCGATTTCTTGAGTATATTTGAGAATTACATCGAACTGCTTTGGGAGAGATATCTACGAAAAATATAAAAAATTACACGAATACGATTTTGTGTGGAGTCCTTGTTCAAGAAAAACAAGCGATGAGGTCACATGTGGAGGCCCAACTTAATTCTACTACTGGTAAGTTTCATTTATAAATCTATAAATTTTCTTTGTTCATCTTACGTATAGGGCACGGTATACGATGACCTTGAGTCTGTCTCAGTAGATCGAAACGCGCCACCCTCTAAATACCTTACGCTCATAAAACCCTAATCATCTCCATAATACAGGCCACGGTTAAGTGTAACAGCTGTAAACTATAAAGTTTAATTTTTATTGAGGTCGGCACACCGGAATTTTATTTTCAACAGGGTTAAATGCCGACTTTAGCGCTGTTAAGTTTTAATCGACGGCGGTGCACTCGGCCGTAAATGTCGACAGGCGCATTTTTTGTGATGTTTCGGAGTGTGTAGCTGGAGTCAGTCCTAACAAATACTGTTCATCACGTCTCTCGTGCAACGGCCAGCCTCAGCGAAAAGCGTCGACTTGATTCCCGTTACAAGCAAAACGATATTTAAAGCGGAATTTTACACGTCAGTTCGACAGAGTGGTCCCATATTAGTCTAGTGCGCTGTTTGTTTTTTCGATATGTATTAACAGAGACAGTGAAACACGAAGCCAGGTCGGTGCTGTAGCTGCTGGAGTACTGCGGTTGCTCTTTGTGTTTTTCTGTCCCCGTTCATACATATCGATAAAACAAATATTGCGCTAGACTAATTTGGGACCGTTCTATCGAACGGGCACTTTAAACTCCGTTTTAATAATCATTTTATTTATAACGGGAAACAAATCAACGCTTTCCGCCGACACTGGACGTCGCATGAAAGACGTGACAAACGCTGTTTGTTTGGGCTGACTCCAGGTACACATTGCAAAAGAAAAACTGCATATATATATGCCAAAACACCAGACAAAATGCGCCTGACACCCTGTACATACAATTTATGTCTTTAATAGATCCAACGTCGCAGTTGCAGTTGAAGCTATTTCATAACCGCCCCCAAACAAGAGAAGGCGATGGCTTCCGTCTATGAACTTAATGCACATTAGACATGTAATAAAACGTCTGCTAACCCTGTGGCCACAACATCATAGTTGTAGATGAATTCCCAGATGAATAGTGGCATATCACTTGCTATTTAGTTACGGTTTTCTGTCCAGCGTATAGGGCCCCTTGACCCATTGATTCAGACCGAGTACAGGTGATATGTCGAAAACTTTCTGTCGTTGATGCGTACTTCTCCTAAAAGTCTGGTGTTCCATTAAAACTGCTCCACTGTAAGCTTGACTATGTGAAAACATCGAAGTTATTCCCGGCACGAAAGAAGCCATTGGAAAGGCTCGTATTACACTATCAAATTTATTTGACAAAGTATCTACTAAAATATTAGTTACATTTCTTTGACAAAGATATTTAACATATCGAAAAGGGGTATGACACTGGCATCAAAATTTTCGCCGAAGTTCCATCAGAATGGCGAACAACAACTAGTTACGATGTTCTACAGTTGCGTATTCTACAGTTGCGTTGTGTTTAGCCGGCCGCTGTGGCCGAGCGGTTCTAGGGGCTGCGCTTCAGTCCGGAACCGCGTGACTGCTACGGTAGCAGCTTCGAATCATGCCTCGGGCACGGATGTGTGTGTTGTCCTTAGGCTAGTTAGGTTTAAGTAGTTCTAAGTTCTAGGAGACTGATGACCTCAAATGTTAAGGCGCATAGTGCTCAGAGGCATTCGTTGTGTTTACATCTGGAAGACGATCTGAAAAAGTGAAATGTATTTGGTGAAGGCGTGGGTTTCACGTCGAGATGCTAGAAGCATAAAAAAATTACGGGAGCTGGAAGTCGAGGACGTAAAGTGATATGAAAATTACTGACGTATGGACGAGAGTACGTTTTAGTATGTGCTCAGAAAAGTGGCTTTTCATATTACGAAACAGAACACTAATCTCAGAAATGTTATATCGGCAAAAGACAGACTTACTGGAACGCTAAGATTTCTCACAACAGGAGAAAACTACTCTAGTTTGCAGTAAAGCACTCGAGAACTGCAGTTCACATTGAGGAAAATAATACCCGAAACGCGTGAACCTTTTTATAAAGCACTCAAGGACGAATATTTGAAAGTAAGTGATCATTTAGTAAACTATATTGCCATTAAGAACTATTTTTATTTTTATTAATTAATTGAAAAGCTATGGATTGTGTTCTATTAACAACAAAAGTCATAGAAATTTACGAAACAGATGAAGCATTTTAAAACTGGCGGCATCCGGAGTACAAAAGCAGATTAAGAAGAACCAAGAGCTATAAAAAAACTTTTTTATTCTGTACCTTCCCCTTGTATGCTTGCTTGCTGAAATGCAGCCTGGATGAATCCAGAGATAGAGGTGGACAATAGGGATGATTATTACCACTGAAACAACCGTTGGCGGTTATATCGGTTTTTCCACGCTAGTTTAACATGACTGTTAAAACCACTCAAAATAACTGGGACTGAAACAACCGATTTTCGGCTTTTTATTCTTATTATTTCCTGTAATGAACATAGAAATCGAACAAAGATTGAAAAAGTTGACTCTCTCATTTTCAAGATCTATAAAATAAAAATATGAAATTAAATAGGCAAATAAAAGAAAAATTAATCCGTCTACCGTTCACTGCTTTTTTCGAAATATGACAAGTGGTTCAATACTACAAAAAATCACAAGTATTCTCCTATAGACTACAATTTTTTGAAACCGTGCTCAAAAATCATATTGTAATCGGGGATCATAGCACCATTTGGACATTACGAATAGTTAGATTGAAACTAAGATTGAACAACTCTATTATAGTGTTAATTTGACCGTTTTCAAGGGCTACAAGCAGATGAAAGCTTATTATGTAGACATAGACAGCAGATCAGTTACTTTCTGTTTTTATTGTATACTACGAATGAATTGTTCTTAAGTTTTTAATGTACTACTGTTACCATAATTTCCTTCCTCTTTTATTATTTCATAGAAATGGCAGACAAATCTTCAATCTTTTAAAGCAACTGAATAATTGTACTACACTGCTCCGTCATTACGTAAAAATATTTCCAGACTACGGTTGTTACCAGTTTGCAATACAACGGATGTCCGGCGACGAAAGCGAGAAACTATCGTATAGACCAGGTGTGTGTACGTGTGTGGGGTGGGAGGGTGGGGGAGTCTTGCATAATGCACGTACACGCGTATCTTAAGGCACGACACAGCGCAACAGGGAAGTTATTTTCTTAGCAGTGCTGGACTAATTCTTTTATCAAACCAATACAAATTTTATGAATAAAAGATATTCTTTTATCCAAAAAAGTTTATTCCAAAACGAGAAATTGTAGCACTGGTGCTATGGCTGATCGACATTTCGGTTTTTGTGCTCGGTTATTAGTAAAAAAAATAAACACCTGTTATAACCGAGACCAAATAATGCCGGGAACACTGGTTATTCAGGACTAAAATACTGACTGTGCGGTTGGTCCCGGTGGAGGTTCGAGTCCTCCCTCGGGCATGGGTGTTTTTGTTTGTCCTTAGGATAATTTAAGTTAAGTAGTGTGTAAGCTTAGGGACTGATGACCTTAGCAGTTAAGTCCCATAAGATTTCACACACATTTTGAACTAAAATACTGGTGTCGGTTTAAACCGGTCGGTTTCCCATCCCTACTGGACGTCTGTGGTTGTGACGAGACCGGCAGCATATCCCACCTGCCGATCAGCACACGATTTATCTGGTGCTTCGTGCCTCTCGCAAATGCAAATGCCTTCCCCCCCCCCCCTCACCCCAAATCCCACATAACTCATTTAGCCATTTCTGATGCAATGTGGGCTGGAAAGGCACTAAACTTGTCTTCTTTGCCAAGGACACTACTTACTCGTAATTCGGCCACAGCGGTCTGGTGGCCTCCATAAACTCGTCAGATGGTCTTCCCCTTTCCTTTCTAGGAGGCTGCTCTTGAAGCTGGGGCTGTGGCACGCTATGGGCGGCTTCAGCCTCCTCTTCAGACTATTTCATGCAGTAAATACAGAAATGAAAACCATTAGCTACAAATTATATTAGGCATATAGTAATTTGTTTACAGCTACCCACAAGCAGAGAAGAGTGGGAGAAAATTGTAAATGATTTCGAGGAATAGTGGAACGCTTATAACACAATAGGGACAATAGATGGAAAGCTTATTCGCAACCTATAGGCTGCCAAGTTGCCTCTAGAAGTTTAATACATGAGGGAGCGGTTAGAGACGAATTTAAAACATTTTGTAATGGTGCAGGAAAAGTGCCTTGGCAAGACAATCACATTTCCTAACCATATCTCAAAAACTCCGTCGAAGGTGTGTGTCCCTCTGTGACTTCCACTCTCAATATTGCTGACGCTGTCCGTCGGCTGTCGTCGATTGGTCCAGTAAGTTTACTAATTGAAGAAGTACACTTTCTGCTGGTAAATAGCCACTACGACTCTACACTGTATCCATTTTTGCTCATGCTTTTAAGTACCTGCAATAAACAAAAATATATAACATATGTGTTATGCGAACATCATTGTAAACGTAATTAAATAAGTTCATCATTACATACTTTTGCCCTCTCATTGGAATAACTTGAATGGAGGCAGTTGATTCTTTTTTGGTATCATCTGGCGGACATACAGGTCGTACATCTCGGCTAATGACATCCGCAATTTTATTGTAGCTGTCGAATGTTCTTAGTCTGTTTTTGTAATCCTAATGCCTCAAGTTACAGAGCACCTCATCTGCTTCGCACATTTCTGTCAGTTTTGTTGATGATGGAACACACCAAGCGAACATCGCAGCCATGTTTACTAACACTACAGACGCCAAACAGCTGCAGCGGTGCTAGCACTCCGGGAAGTTAGATTTCACCTTGCAGTAAACAATACACGGACGCTTTCTTTGATCAGATCTAAGTGGGGCGCAAGATTTGATCAAATAAAGTGGACGAAAAGCGACATTTGACAATAGTCCACTATGACACTTCGTCAAATGTATTGGACAAATAAACATTACCAAATAAATTTGACAGTGTAATACCAGCCTAAGTTTTCCCCAGATTCCACAATGATTCAACTTATAAAAGAGTAGAGCGAGTTTTCCACAGTCCAACGCTTTTGATAAATAGGAGAAGATAGCCACTTCTCATTTAGTTCTGCAAGTGCAAGTACAAAAGAATAAAAAGCAATTTTCGTTGACGATACATTTCTGAACCCCAACAGCAACTCTATCTACAATTGTGTCCTTTAAAAACATGTGTGTACTCGAGTCATTAGCATTACTACAGGTGACATAGAGGGGGTGTATGGCCCGTGTCGCAGGGCGCATACTAATGAACGGCTCCGGGCATTATCACAAAACACGGCTTATTGCCAGCATGGTCCCATGTCAGTCTTGTCACACCAGGTCTGCACCATCTGACCCCCTCCCCCCACCACAGTGACGTATCTTCTGGCAGAAACACGCCACTCATATAGTTCTCGTAACTTGAGTATAGGTCACGCCTAACCAGGCAACTAAGTTCATCTACATCTCCTCTCCGCAGAATCACTGCATGGAGCAAGATACTTCCAGTCAAAACTATCGACGTTCTTTGACAATACTTTCGAGTACCGTACGACGGAAGAGTGTTTGCTAATACGCCTCTGTACGCTCCCTGATTTCTCATAGCTCGTTCTAATGATTCAAATGGCTCTGAGCACTATGGGACTTAACATCTGAGGTCCTTAGTCCCCTAGAACGTAGAACTACTTAAACCTAACTAACCTAAGGATATCACATGCCCGAGGCAGGATTCAAACCTGCGACCGTAACAGTCTCGCGGTTCCGGAATGAAGCGCCGCTCGGCCACCGCGGCCGGCTAGCTTGTTCTAATGATCTCTGTGAGGTACACGACGGAGGGAGCAGAATTAGCGCACAGTATTTCTCGAATGTCGATTCTCTAAATTTACCCAACAGTCTTTTGCGAGAGTAACGTTTCAGAAATACGCATTTATGCTCCCTTAGCATCTCTGTTACTCTTGCGTGTGATATACGCCGACATGTTACCGCACTAGTAAAGTTGCAAAACTACTGTAGACAGTCGTTAAGTAAGCGTAGACTTCAGTAGTTTTCCTAGTAGCCTTGGTCGGTTAATATCGTAACCATGTTATCAGTACATACGGTGTGTTGCATTACTGCTGGGCGTTAACTCATTTCGATCGCTTTGTTTGCGTAAGCAATTAGAATCTGTAACAACAACAACGCTGTACTATTATACATATGATAATTTTTTTCTTCTGATTTTCGATAAATTAGTGTAATCAATGTTCTGATTTCATTTCTTTTTTGTTTCATGTCATTATTTTAAAGAAACTGTAAACAATTTTCGATGTGAATATTAATGTTTATGTCAAATTGCAAGCAATATTATAACAAAATTGAAATGTAAGAAATGTTGAAACTGTTGTAAGATGTTAAAGTTGTAATTGTGCGCCTGGTCCATACGTAGGCAATGTATTAGGATATGTAGAATGCAAAACCTCGGTTGAATACCCTGTCTGTAGGGGAGCGGTAAAAGGTGGATGGCAGGCGAGCGCGGGAAAATGCACACGGGCGCGGCATGGCATAACGGGCTCAGCAGTAGTAGTCGGAGTCGGGTATCGGTCTGAGAAACACGTTCTGTATCGAGGAGGCTCTCCTGGAAAACGTGATTTCGTTGAGCCTCGGATGTGCCGTTTCCGACGCCTATACAGCATGGCAATATTCCATAGGCACTAAACGGAAAAGTATTGCGACGCTAAGAAGAAGCAAGGTGCCGATACGTCAAGAGCCATTGCTGGGATTGTATGTGTGCTCTGTGCCTCGCCATCTCGCCGCCTGCCGATCGCCGCATCGATACGAACAGGTTGAAACTTTCAGTACTGTATTCGTGTGGACCAGTGTTACTTTTGTTCCATACTGTTCAATAACAACTTAAATTTTACCGGAACTGTCCTATCAGTTAACTATCCTCATAACTAACCTAGACAGGGTCCTTTCCATATGTTGTGCAATCCGAGGGTCCCGAAATGAAGATTTAAAGTTTATGTTAATAGTAATTACCTGCAGACCTATCTATGTTAGAATAATGTTTAAAGAACTTTGTTGTTAATGAATATATAGGTAAATAACAAAGGTCTGACAAAGTTCGAAGATAATTTTGAAATTGAATTAGTAATGAAGTTTAGTTATTTTGAGGCAGATATAATGGTATTTTAAACGAGCAGGAAATAAGCTAAAAAGAGTAGTAACTCATATATTGGAAATCTTGAGTGCTTAATGATTTCAATAATCGAAAGTTTCAATACAGTGATCATAGCAGTTCTAAAACTTACCATGTTATGCAGTGTTATTACGTATTGTTTTGTATGAACGTACATCAACTTGTACAGGGAAGAAACTCAGTTAATGCCTAATTAGACTGGCGACCGTATTATTAACAATTTGGTAGCATCTGCTGTGTTGTTTCTTGTCCGTCCTAACGTGTGGTTGCACGTCGGACTTGCTTGCCGTATCATTATTATTACTGAGTGGGTGTAAGTCTGATTTTGCCTCCATTTAGGTACACGCGGTCAATATCTATACAAAAATCCTTACTCTTAAGGTGAAGCCCGTCAACTTACCATAGTACAAGCTTTAATGAGTATCGTGCGCCAATAGCGCAGTGTTACAAATCTTACTAAATTCGCTTAGAAAACGTAACGCCTAGGCACTGAACGAGCATGTGTAAAGGGCCGCGTAACCTACGGAACATTTTTATTCTACCCAGTTATCCTCCTGTTTATTACTTAAAAGCAAACAGTACTCATAGCAAAACTGAAATTTTCAATGCTTAATTCAGGTTTTATTAGATAGTAGGTAATTTGTAACGTGAAACACAGGAATATTGTAGCAAAAGCAAAAGTAAAAAATAATACAGATTTATCATAAAACGCTATAAAACGCAATTTTCTCAGAAAAAGATAAAATTAAAAAACCGGAAAACAGAAACACATCAACCATCGCTTCAGTAATTCAACCAGCTTATATAAAACATGTTCCTGTAATTCATAAACAACTTTTGTACATATCAAAAATAACAGAAAACTCTAGCCTTTGATCGTGATGAACGTTCTGTTGAGTACAAAACAACAACAAAAATTATACAGATTTTTTTATGTTTGTGTATGTAAATTGTGTTTGCGTCAAAGTAATTGCTTTGGTTACATAAAAGCGGAGAAGTTATGTGATCTAATAATTTTTTTCACTTATAAAATGCAATTTATATTTGTTAAGGACGCAATGGAATAACGCTGAACTATGTGCGGTTCTGTTTATGTGCAAAACAAACAAACTGAAAACAAAGAGAAGTCGTCGGCTACCAGTTTCCCCTTCACAAACTCATTTATGCTTCTTTCCCAACCAGTGCTGTCGATACCATTGGTAATCCTATCATTTACTGCGCCATTTGTGAAGTGTACTAGAACGAGCGAACCGCAGATTTGGTAGAGGGCAAATCTACGCACTAGCAGCGTATCTCTGAATGTCTATTGCCACGCCCAGATATGCGAGTTACTCAAAGACTTCTTAAGTGGTGGTGGTGGTGGTGGTGGTTAGTGTTTAACGTCCCGTCGACAACGAGGTCATTAGAGACGGAGCGCAAGCTCGGGTTAGGGAAGGATTGGGAAGGAATACGGCCGTGCCCTTTCAAAGGAACCATCCCGGCATTTGCCTGAAACGATTTAGGAAAATCACGGAAAACCTAAATCAGGATGGCTGGAGACGGGATACTTCTTAAGTAATACAACTAGAGACAAGGGTATCGTCAGGAAAGCTGCATGGATGTGTGATACGGCTGTTCTTGTTCTCTATATTTGGAAATGATCTGACGGATAGGGCGAGCAACAATTTACGACAATTGGCTGATGATGCTGTAGCGTACTGGAAAGTGTCGTCATCCAGTGACTGTAGGAGGATACATGATGTTTTAGACAGACTTTCTATTTAGTGTTATGAACTGCAGCTTGTTGTGATTGTAGAAAAATGTCAGTTAATACAGATGAGAAGGAAAAACAATCCTGCAATGTTCGAATACAGTATTAGTGGTGTGCTACTTTAATCAGTCACATCAATTAAAAACGAGTATCTAGTAGTAACCATGCAAAGCAATATGAGACGGAACGAACACCAGAGGTCGGTAGTAGGGAAGGGGAATGGTGTGCTTTGGTTTATTGGGAGAATTCTAGGAAAATGTTTCTCATCTAGGCCTGAGACGACATATCATTTACTATTCTAGTATCGTACCAGTTGCAGTTTGTCTACCTAATGACTTCCGGGGTCCGCAAAACTTTGATCTTCAATATTTCTCGTAATTATTGACCGAATGTAAAAAGTTAGAATGCTGTAATTATCTACATCTGCCTTGCTGATCTGTAGTACGCGCTCCAGTTTCTTGCAGAGGGTGCTTGGAACCGTTTCAGACTGTTTCACTAACTTTCCGGTCTCTACCAGCGCGTGGGAATAATGAAACCTTAAATGTTTGTGTACGAGTTCTTATTTTATTGCGATGACTATTTCTCCCTACATAGGGTGGCGGCAATAAAATATTTTCACATTCAGAGGAGACCATTGGCGACTGAAATTTCGTCAAAGGTTAGCGCCTCAACAAAAAACGTGTTTGTTTTAATGATCGCCATACCAACTTGCTTATCATATCCGTGACGCTGTGCCCCCTATCGCACGATATTATAAAACGAGCTGCCCTTCATTGAACTTTTTCGATGTCCTTCGTCAACCCAGTCTGGTAAGGATCCCTTATTGCACAGCAATGCTGTAGCAGAGGACGGACAAACGTAGTGTAGGCAGTCTCTTTAATAGTTTTTAGTCCCTTCTAAGTGTTCCGCCAATAAAACGCAGTCTTTGGTTTGCCTTTCCCATAACATTATGTATGTGATCGTTCCAAATGGTTCAAATGGCTCTGAGCACTATGGGACTTAACATCTATGGTCATCAGTCCCCTAGAACTTAGAACGACTTAAACCTAACTAACCTAAGGACATCACACAACACCCAGTCATCACGAGGCAGAGAAAATCCCTGACCCCGCCGGGAGTCGAAACCGGGAACCGGGCGTGGGAAGCGAGAGATCGTTCCAATTTAAGTTGTTCGTAACCGAAAATCCTAGGTATTTTGTCGAATTGACAGGCTATAAATTTGTGTGGATTATCGTGAAACCGAAATTTAACGGTTTTGTTTTCGTACTCATGTGGGTAACCCCACAATTTTCATTATGCAGAGACAACTACAACTTGTCACACCACATAGATATCGCGTATAAGTCTTTTGCAGTTGTTTTTGGTCTTCGTTTGACTTTAATAGATGTCAAATGATAGCATCATTTGCAAACAATGCATCAGCTCAGATTTTCTCCCAAATTGTTTATGTGGATTGGGAACAACAGTGAGCCCGTAATACTTCCTTGGGGAACGTCGGATATCACTTCCGTTTTCCCGTCGCCTACTGTGTACTGTGACCTTTCTGACAGAAAATCACAAATCCAGTCGCACAGCTGGAACGATACTCCGTAGGCAAGCAACTTGATTAAAAGTCTCTTGTGAGGAACGGTGTCAAAAGTCTTCTGAAAACCTAGAAATATGGAATCAAACGGAGAGCCTTTGTAGATAGCACTCATTAATTTGTGCGAATGAAGAGCTAGTTGTGTTTCCCAAGAACTATATTTTCTGAATCAGTGCTGACTGCGTGTCAACGTACCGTTACCTTCGCGGTAACTCGTAATGTCTGAACACAGCACATGTTCCAAAATTCTACTGCAAATCGACGTCAGTAATAGGGATCTGTAATTCAGCGGATTAATCCTATTTCCTTTCTTGAGTATTGGTATGACCTGTGTAACTTTCCAGTCTTTTGGTACGGACCTGTCGTCCAGCCAGCAGCTGTATAACTCATGAAGGAGGTATAATCTTATGCTAAAAGTGTAACACAGTAATACAAACATTACAATTAAAAGCTGTATGTTTGTCTTGTCCAGTGTAACAGACGACACGCATATACACGGAATTTATTCATCCAGTATTTGAAAATGGGAATACTTAGTGACGTCTAACAATCTCACACACAATTTCAAACCTTCACGAAACATTTCCTCACTGACACCTTTCCACAAAATAATGGCAGGAAAAAAGTGTATCGCTTACTAGATTTTCGTTGTTCATGCAGTCAAACTTGAGCATCAGGCACGACGTTCCAAATTATTACTTCTTTACTATCGACTCTATTCGCAACACACTTTGTACTCCTGTACATCACTGAGTGTACCTGCGTGATTACGTAATTGTACGCCACATAGTTAGAGAAATAAGAGAATGGTATGCGTGGAAAACTAATTCCCTCCGACCACCCATTGTTTCATAATGGGAGCACTTAGCGACTTCCAGCAAACATTAGGCATAATTTCAAATCTTTTCTTCACTTTTTCTCAGTTACATGGTTAAAGTCAAATATTCAACAAATTTATCTCATTTGTAAAGCAATCAGACGTTTGAAGCCGTTTTATATATTCATTAAAGAATCAGGGTTTACCGGCAGAACGCTAGTGCGATCCATTCTTGAGTACTGCTCCAGTGCTTGGCATCCCCACCATGTCGGATTAAAGGAATACTTCGAAGGAATTCAGAAGTATGCTACTAGATTTGGTACCGGTAGGTTCCATCAGTACGCCAATATTACGGAGATACTTCGTGAACTACAGTGGGAATCCCTGGAGGGAAGAAGACGTCCTTTTCGGGAAACACTATTCAGAAAATTTAGAGAACCGGCATTTGCGACAGACTGCGGAACGATCCTGCTGCCATCGACGTACATCTCGCATAAAGACTCGAAGACAAGTTAAGATAAATTAGGGTTCATATGGAGGCATACAGACAGTGGTTTTTCCCTACTCCATATCTGAGTGGTAAATGAAAGGGAATTACTACTAGAGTTACCAGGTACCCTCGATCACGTACCGTATGTTGACTTGCGGGGTATGTATGTAGATGTCTACTGAAGGAGTAGTACTCTAGAACTGATCGCACTAGCGTCTTGTATGTGGTTGCCTTTACAAATGGACTGTTCTCTCCCAAACTTCTTTAACAAATCTAAGTTCTTTACTTGCCTTCACTGCTACAGATTTTACGATGTCGTTGCATTTGGCATCGCTTCTTCGTATTAAGCCTGAATATTTAAATGATGTGATCGGCCCCAGATGTGTACCACTAAACTTGTGATCGGACGCAACAGGGTTTTTTCTCTGTCATGGACGTTTATCCACATTTAAAGGGAGATTTTATTCATTAGACCAAATGGAAATTTGGTCCAAGTCATTTTCCATATCTTGTCTATCACAGAACCATGATACTTTGTGACGTGACAGTCGCATATCCTGAGCGGTATTTGATTATTGTTTTATTCATTTCTTGGCAAAGTTTTTGAGGAGATTGCAAGGCTTGGTAACACAGGAAGAAGATTTCAAATTATTTTTTTAAGAAACAAGTAGGCGCAGGTGTTCGTACAATGGTCTGCCTTGACCACAAGAAGTCAGTCACAGACTCTCTAGGGAAGTGAGATGTGTCCCAGTGAACTGCATTTGTAGAAAAGGTTGCGGCAAGTCCCTGCTCCACGCTTTGATTGCAAATGCGGTTTTCTCCTTTGACAGCAGTTGCAGCCAATGGAATGCAAATCCCTGACGTGTAGTTGTGCACGACGAATTCATCACCCCGACAAAAAGCTGCTCGCCACATTGAGAAAATTCGTTGCCTTACCCTCCAGTTCTTGTTATCAAAACAAATGAGTCCTGTCCGTCACCATGCTTAGGAGCGAAGGGCTCGATCAGTGTGTGGAACATTGTCAGCACTTAATAACAGCCTCTTGGTTAAGATGCTTTCTGTAACTCAAGACTAGGACACTGCTTCAGCGTTCCTCTGTATTCTTGTAAATAAAGCTAAATTCTCACTTATTCCCTCCACGTAGAGTTTTCTGAGAAGGATAATTTTGGACATTTGCCATCCTGCCGCGAAGGGAGAGAGATACGATACTACCGTAGAGGGAAGGAGATCGTCTGGTCCTGGCGCCGATTGGAACGTGCGTTTGTCATATTTTAAATAAGTTTCACGTTTCATATTAGCGCTATCCACTTTCTGAGAAATTCATGATTTGCGGTGTTTGCTACGCAACTTGTGTTGCCTGATCCATTGTATTGTTTCGTGTGTCTTGGACTCGTTTACTCTGCGTTTTCGAGATTCGCACATTAGGAAATCTTGTAGCGTTTCCCAAGCTGTCTTTCACGAAGATGAGGTACTTCCGCGCTGTGTTAGCGGGGACATTCACTATTAAATTGGGCGTGTAGAGTGCTTCAGTATGTTAGATGACTTTGTGCACATTATGTTGGAGCAATTTCTCAGTCAACATTACGGGATTTAATGTTCATTTCGTTGGAAACTATTATCTGTTATTCAGATGTGGTATGTTTTGAGATCGTAGAGTAAATAAACTACTTATTATAGTCGGAATTGAATTGAATCTCAGAAACAGACTATTGTTCTACAACCGAGCCTGGTTAGGCGACCTTCCAAAGACAAATGTAACGCTGCATTCCTAATTTGTTTGTCTCAACGTGTCAGTGTTCTATTTCAAAGCAGGTGCCGGCCCATTCAGATTCAAAATTAGATATGACAGTATTTTGATCTGTGGTTATGAGTTGTGACTAACGAGAACTGCATTGAGTTCGTCACAGATGTGCTGAGCGCAGGTTAGACGGATCTAAGAAAAATATGCAGGCGGTTCTTTTCAACCTTCCCATACACAAAAGCATCGTCAGCAAACGATCTGAAAGTGCTGATCAATCATATGTGTATATTAAGATCATTAGTGGTCCAGTTATGCATCGTTAGGACGCATCCCGCTTCCATTGATCATTTTGCCGTCCAGTATAACGTGCTGGGATCTGTTTACTCAAAGACTCTTCGAACCAGAAGTTTCTTTGCGTGGCACTGACAGCAGAAAGCACAGAAATATTCGTTTTGCAAATAAAAACTACCTTTTTCTTGCTGAACTGTATTTTAGGAACACCTAAGAGAACACAATTTCAAATCAACATCTAGAGAATAGGACATGAAAACAATTAGAATAAACAATAGAATAATACCTAACCCGGCAAGAAAACTAACACACTAAAAAACCGAAAGAGAAAATAAAACGCTATTGAATGATCAAGTATAATAACAAACGACTCACTGTTCACATTAGTACACAAAATAGTAGAGTAACACTCCAACAGATGATTATTATCGTAATAATACCACCCAATCCCTTTCCTCCCCATCTTCCATGAACCCCTCCACAAAAAATTTAAACCGAAACTCCATTCAATTAAACACCAAAACTTTCAACCATTCTCTGATAGCTGTTACATTGACATTCAACTTTCTACAACTTGCCCTAACCACACACACACACACACACACACACACACACACACACACACACACACACACACACACAGACAGACGTTAGTTTTCAGCATATACTTCGTCCCATTGGCAACATGTACGTAAAAAAAGAAAATAGGAAGAGACGTAAAGTAAATACTTAGTAGTTACGACTTTAAATCACAGTTTTCGGTATAGTGAGAGAAGAATAATAATGATCCACAGCAATTAGCTCAATGAACTTGTAACATTTGAAGAAAAAAGTTCGTAACGTGAAAATGTGTTTATGTTTCGTAAGTGAAGTTATAGTGCGACCTCCAGCATGTGACCAGAAGAGAGGAAATGCAGATGCCAGCCAAAAATTCGAATAACTGTAAGTAATCACTTATTTACGTAAAAAAACAGGACGTGAGCTGTTTTATAATCTGCAAATATCGCATATCAAAATAAAACTCTATCATCTAGATTTCATTAAAGACGCCCTACAGTAAAAGGCGAAACATGTCTGGAACCAGTAATATATATTGTAACAAGGAAAAGGCGGTTTTCATTTATAAAATGAATATTCTTCGAACCAGTCACGTATCTTTGAAAATACCCCGTATGATAATAGATTGCTGATTAGTCGACAACCAGGTACAGTGTGGAACGCCTTTCGGATCTCTAGGAGTACAGAATGTACTTGTTCGCCAGCGCCAACTACTTGCTAGATACTGTTTCTGAATAAAGTGAAGCTATAACGCGGTAGTTTTTCTTTTTCTGCATGAGAATCTTGCAAGCTACTAACCCTGGTCTGTAATACCGCATGTCCATGCCTTTACCCTTTTGGTAAGCAGGAATATCCAGCTGTCTTTGCCGATAACGTGAAGCTATTGGCATATTGAAAATGTAATCTAATGGGAATTCAGTAAGGGCCTGGCTCCACCTTTGCTCTGTGTACCCCGAACTGTTTTGCAATACCGGGAGTGTTTATTTCAATATATTTTATTTGGAAGTGAGTGTACGATCAAAAATTGATATGATATTATCGTCAACAATGAATTCAGTTTTTAAATGAGGAATTCAGTATTTCGCTTCTCTGTGTACTGTCCTATTTCCAGCGCCATTTGAGATTTCATGAAGCGTGTCGATCCGAAACAGGAGTTTACATGTATACAGAACGTCCTAGGTTCTTCAGGTAGATGATTTGCCAGGATCTGATTATGGAATTTGCTATTGGCGCCCATAGCCCTTTTTGTGAATGCACTAACTGATATCTCTGTTGTAAAATTCTCCGACTCTGGTGGCGCCATTAAAAATAAGGCGAATCTTTGACGTCTTTTATTGCTTGCTGTATATCTACTAAAAGCACGATTTATAATATTTTCAAGGTTATAGGAACAAAGAAATTCAGTATGAAGGCGCATTTACTCGCCTTTATGTCTGTATAAGACGTTAAAACTGGATCATGACAAAATGTTTTCCAGTTGGCGTTTCCTGGAAAAGCTATGCTGACAGTTTGCTACACAGCTTCAGTGACAGTAATTTATAGTAAACTGATTTTTTTCCGTTGGGCGTATCTTTGCCATAACTCTTAATTTACTTTATATATGTTTGTTGTTTCTATTATTTTAGAAGGGTACCTCGGCGTTGAAATTTCATTCCCAGGTTTTCAGCGTAAGATTTGTTTCATTTTTTCACCTAGCATAAAATCGATCAATCAGATCGTTTCGAAAGTTGTATACCCCAATCTCAAGGTTTCCAGGGGCAACTGCACACGTACTGGTTGTCTAATACGGAGACGCATTTGCAACAGTGAGTGATGAATGGAGCGCTCCGAAACACTTGTATCTTCCCTAGATTTGTATTTTCCCATTCGTTCCATTATAGGCTGCCGTGTGTTGTAAATGTTGTGGTTTTAAAAACCATTCAACACGTGTTCTATATGCGCACTGTTTGTCAAACCGTACATGTGCAGTCTATACTCGAGTTTTTCAGAAACCATGACCAGCACGTCTGGAGTGATTGTTGCTGTGAATGCTTCTATACACGATCATTAACCCATATAAGGGTAATATGTGTTGGTTAGATCCTCTGAACGCAGAGGCTGTGCCATTCTACTACAACGTGGCAGCCAACCCAGGACACAACAGGATATACTCAACGCTGTCCAGTCATGACAGTGAGGAGGCGCGCCATCCTGCTATCAGATAAAGTTCTCCGGTCATTCTTTGCAGTGAAGGAAAGACCTTTAGTTATAACAAGCAAGCTCACCAATTTCAATCACACATCCCGCAGCTGAGAAGAACGACCCATAAATATGACTCACAATATGGCCCAAAAAATCTCAATTTTGGGGAACCTCGCAAACTCTAATGTCTAGTGAAAACTGTCACATATATTCGATATGAGGATTTAACTTTCCACTGCTATGAAAAGTTGGTCATAGAAGACAACGCGATCAAAATTGTTTTTTGGATGCAGCAAAATTTGTTTACAAACTTGGCATACAAATAACAGTATGTTGTCCGTCAGACTTGTAAAAGCTCGGAACTATAAAACTCAGTTGAAAGCGGTCCCTTAAAAGCCACACACACACACGTTCACTCAAACTACCAGCTCACATTTCGGCCTCCAAACAAATTTCTTAAAGCCACGCGACATTCGACAGTCAGTTCAGACACTCGGTTACCCAGTTCTCTTCCGTTAACGTGTTTCGCTATCACTCGGGCATCAAAATCTAACAGAAAGAAATGTGGGAGTCGGCAATTACCCTGCTAGAGAGTTCAAGAAGTATACTGGGCGGTTTTCTAACTTACGCTTGACTAAACCAGCATTAAATCTGTTTCATTATAGCGTTGAAGCATTACGTGACGCTACGTACAAGATAGATCAGGAACAATTCATACGTAAAGCTTCTTTCTGGAACACCCGCTGCTTTATAGAACGCGTCAGCCTCTACTTTGGACGACGATTTATGGACATCCAGCGGCTCTTCGTTTGCTTACAGTTTCCCCGATACTGATGCACGTTCTATAGGTACTAATTATAGTAGCAAATGGCCATACGCCAAGCTCATAGTCTGCGTGGTACCTGTTTCCAGCTGTTGGGCCATCAAAACTCTTCTTCAGCGTGCCAGAGTTGCTTCAGCGAAATTCATCATTCACTAAACGCAAAATCGGTCGAATGTATTCTCTGAACACATGCTGCATGTGTTCTTTCCACTGCACTTGACCTCCAGGTGAATTAGGTATTCTCATTAGCACGCTGCAGATGAGGTCACAATATCCCGCGTGATCGGTGTATGTCAGCGAAGAAATGTACCGCTTCCTTGCCCAATATTTAGCGACTCGCCTTGTCCGAAGTAGTTTTTCCTTGTCCAATTCACTGACTTTCCCAGCGTGCAGCGTGTTGCAGAGGTCACTAGTGCCTCGGTCAATTCTGTCATGCCCTTTCTTTCACTACTTCGGTCGGTAATTCCTGAATAAAGAAACTGCCTCTGCCCTCCCAATACTATAAACACGTTTCATCTTTTAAATGCGGGTTTCATCTACGTCTACATACTTACTCCACAAGACGCAGTTCGTAGGATTGTGGAAGGTACCTCGTACTAAAGAATATGCTTTCAGCGTCTTCCTAAAGGGTAAAGCGATTTAATACTCTCAGAAAGCTAAGGAATCGCTTTATTCTTAAGGAGGAATTCTGACTTTGTCAGTCGCTGGCGGCGGACTTAATTAACGTGCCATCGTTCTCCGTCCTGGGAAGAGAATAGAACAGAGAAGGCGGGAACAAAAGCAGTCCTCTTTCACGCTTCCGCTGTAGACTGGCATTTCACACTTCTCTGTGATTACTATTGACAGGTACGACAAAGGATCGCCTCACTTTGCTTCAATTCTTATAATAATATATATGCGTAATACATTAACTTTGTGATCCATCATGTCCATTCTATAGTTCTAATTGATGTTTGGCTACACGTTATACCCTTTCCTCTGGTCTCTTGGAAAGCGATTTTAAAAATACTATTTTGCGCACGTTATCATCTGTAATAAATTATCCCAACTGATATTAAGTGTGACGGAAAATGTACACACATCTATTTGCGATTCCTTTAAGGGAATGAATTAATATTCCGATTTTCTGCTTTTTCCGTAAATCACTTTAGGCGAATACCCGGATAGTTCCTTCAACAATTTCCTTGCTTGTTCTGCTTTAAGTCAGATAGTGCAGAATTTGTAATAACCTCCTCGTCAACATGTTAAATCCTAATCCTTTGTCCCCTCTCCTTTTTTCACATGATCCTCGATTAATGAATGTGACATCATGTTTTGTCATGAAATTGGCGCTAGTATTCGATGCTCAAATATATCACACTCCTGTCAGATGTATATTTACCTTCTACCTACTTTTTGCGGGATTAAGACCAGCTCTGTAGCCAGGTTATGAAAATTTTCTGAGAAGAAACTGTCCTTAATACCTCTTTTTTAAACACCTCCAGGGTAAGCAGCAATGTGCGGCCGTTTGCTGATGACGCTGTGGTGTACGAGAAGGTGTTATTGCACAATGACTGTAGGAGGATACAAGATGACTTTGACAAAATTTATAGTTGGTGTGATGAATGACAGCATGCTCTAAAAGTAGAAAATCCAATTTAATGCAGATGAGTAGCGAAAACAATCCCGTTACGTTCGAATACGGTATTGATAGTGTGACGTTTGACAGTCACGTTGATTAAGTATCCAGGCGTCACGTTCCAGAGCGATATGAATTAGAACGAGCTCGTAGTAGGGAAGGCGAATGCTCAACTTCGGTTTACTGGAATGATTTTAGGAATGTGTAGGCCATCTATAAAGGAGACCGCTTGTGGGCACTAGTGCGATCCATTCTTGAGTACTGCTCGAGTGTTTGGTATGCGCACCAGATCAAATCAGGCCAGCAATTCAGAGATGAGCCGCTAGATTTGTTACCGGTAGGCTCCATCAGCACGCGAGTGTTACGGAGATGATTCTTGCATTCAATGGGAATCCCTGGAGGGAGGATGGCGTTCTTTTCGCGAAACTCTATTGAGAAAATTTAAAGAACAGACATTTGAAGCTGACTACAGAACGATTCTGCGTGTAAGGATGACGAAGATAACAAGAGAGATATTAGGGCTCCTAGGTAGGCATACAGACAGTCATTCCCCTTCGCTCTATTTTCGAGTGGAACAGGAAAGGAAACGACTTGTAGTGGTACAAGGTACACTCCGTCATGCATCTTACGGAAGCTTGAGGAGGATGTATGTAGATGCCGATGTCAGCTTACCTGGTTGGAGAGACCAAGGAAACAAGGGGAAAAAACGGGAACTAGAATGATCGAATTAGTATTTTAACTATGACTTTTTCGAAAAAGAAACCACCATTTACTGATAAGATGCTTCGGCTTTTAGAAACGAAGCCAATAACCGACTGCGTGTCACCGTTTAGCATGCGACTGGAACCTTACGTACATTATTCCCTTTCTCAACATAGCGTTGGATGCCAACGGATTTGGACATTTGTTGGATAAGAATTATTCGTAAACAGACATTCAGGAGAGACATCCAAGTAATGAAACTTTAAAATAACACTATTTTTTGGTTCGAAAGTCCATCTAGAAGATTGGGATAATAGCAGACAGTAACAGCAGTGGTGGTCTGACAGTTCATGGTAGAGCATAGCTATATTCGAATGCGTAGTGGCGGGGAATGGATCTCAGAATCAAAAATTTCAGCATCAAGTTCCTCGCTGGTACATAATTATAATCTCTATTGAAGTTCCATGTAGTTGATTACAGTGATAGAACTACAGATTTATGTATAAATAATATCGTGTGGTTCAGTAGCAGAGCGCAATTCTTTCAATTGGACGCGAGTTCAGCTACTTGCATCATATCCTTAATGTACCCCAGTTGTCCATCCGGGGAAAGGGGACATACAGTATAACGAGGAATCCAAACCACTTGACTTTCCTGGCGACTCTTACCATTTTTTAAAGTGAAAGCTAGATCAAAGACAGACGGAATATTTATGTGATTCGACCGGGATTCGATCCCGCGCCGTTTCTGTTTCCAGGTATGCGCTTTGCCTCTATTTTTTTCTTTCTGTTTCTTAGTTGCTTTTCTTCTACGGTTCCGTGCGACTGTCAGATGACATCTCTCAAATTCCTGAGATAAGAACTTTGCTCGGGTTGTTATTAAGGGGGATGGTCACTACTCTGACCGAACACGCTGAACAATTGTGCCGGCGACTATAAGACCACAGGCCCGACATGAATCATTTTGTAAATTTGTGGTAAGTTCTTATGGGACCAAACTGCTGAGGTCATCGGTCCCTAAGCTTACGCACTACTTATTCTAACTTAAACTAACTTATGCTAATGACAACACACGCACCCATGCCTGAGGGAAGACTCGAACCTCCGACGGGGGGAGCCGCCCGGACCGCGACAAAACGCCTAAGACCGCGCGGCTACCCCACGCGGCTCATGATTCATACGACCGCATATGTGGAAGTGACGTAGGTTACAGAGCACTCACAAAATGGCACCACTCTCATGAAATAGGTAATGCAGACCTGGAGTCTTTCCGCCAGAGTTGGAATTAAGTGCTCTGAGAGCAGTCTTACGACGCCCACAGAATGATATGTCGACGACCTGATATGGCCATATCGCTACTAGACTTGGGGATAGGGTTTCAATGCTGGTCATAGGTCACGTAAGCTGTTTTAGATTACATATCCTTATATATTGTATATATAATGGAGTCTCTGATAGTATTTTTAGTCTTTATACGCCTCAAGGAATAAGCTACTACGTCAGACTATAATTATGAAAAAATGACTTCATTTCATCTAAACCTACAGATACCGATGGTCACCAAGATCTCCAACCAAAGTATGTGACTCTTTTTATTTTTTTCTACTTTCACATGGGCAAACTGACATCACTTAACGAATTTCAACACAATTCGTCTTTCTTCGTTGTACACTATTTTCGCAATATTCTTTCGTCTCTTCTCTGTGTTGAAATTTCTTCTTTCCATCTAAATTGATCGTAATTTCTTTTTTTTCCCTTGCTAGCCTCCTAAACTTAATATTTTATCCTTAAAGGAGGTTGTTTCTACTTTTCTCTGGTATTGCATACTGTCTATTTTCATCTGTTTTTCATACATCTGTGTAGCACGCTGCTCTTGACGTTATCCTTTCACAACCATTTATTGGAAATGCCCAAAATTATAACTTTCAATTTGCCATTTTCTGTGAATTTTTTTCCTTTTTAGATATTCTCCTTTCTTGACATTTTCTAATCCATTTTTTTTTTTTTTTTTTTTTTTTTTTTGGCAGCACACTAACAGTTAACCTTATTATTCGTTTCAAGTAGCGTGTTTCACCTAGGTTTTACTTCACTGTTAAACAATCGCATGCGTATGTACTGTCATGTTTTACTAATGAAGCACATTGTTTTAGTTTGGTATTTACAAGAAAACATGTCATATTGTAAGTGTTTTAGGTTAAGCTTTGTGATGTTTCCATTGTTCAAAAATGTTTAAATGTGTGTGAAATCTTATGGGACTTAACTGCTAAGGTCATCAGTCCCTAAGCTTACACACTACTTAACCTACATTATCATAAGGACAAACACACACACCTATGCCCGAGGGAGGACTCGAACCTCTGCCAGAACCAGCAGCGCAGTCCATGACTGCAGCGCCCTAGACAGCTCGGCTAATCCCGCGCGGCGTTTGCATTGTACTCTCCATTGCCTTGCATAAACTACAGATTATTCTTCTCCATTTTTCTTCGAAATATTTTCAGTACATGTGCCACACAGTTAGTAGATATTTACCGAATATCATATTGAACTGCCGTCAGTTACTAGGAATAACTTTTATTATTGATAACACATTCGATTGTCACAAATCATCAGCAGGTTCAGGAAGGTTTTCGGTCACTCTACGTAACACTGAAAATGCAAATTGAGCGTCGGAACTTGATAGATAAAAACTGAACTTTGATCAGAAGAACCAACATCGGCGATAAAACGATAGTACGAAGCACTCAATCTCTGAAACACTCACTCCTATCAGTGAATGCCGCGGACAAGATTATGGTTGGTTGGTTGATTCCGGGAAGGGGCCCAAACAGCGAGGTCATCAGCCCCATCAGATTAGGGAAGGATGGGGAAGGAAGTCGGCCGTGCCCTTTCAAAGGAACCATCCCGGCATTTTCCTGAAGCGATTTAGGGAAATCACGGAAAACTCAAATCAGGATGGCCGGACGCGGATATGAACCGTCGTCCTCCCGAATACGAGTCCAGTGTGCTAACCACTGCGCCACCTCGCTCGGTCCTCAATCTTTGGATACCTGTAAGGCGTTGAAACACATAGCCATTAATCATCTGAGCCCCAGCTCACTCATTTTTCATTTCATAACTGGGCGCATCATGTCCAACGATGAGGTTCTGAGGATAAACAGAAGTGAATAGATTAATGATAAAAGAAGGAGTGCAGTGCCTTTGATAACTGGTGAGTAAAAGGAGCAATATAATGAGTGTATAGTGAATTAAGTCACAAATTGCTGCCAGCAGTTACTTCGTATAGCGCACTGATCTCTTGTAAATTATTTGTATCCTTATTGAAGGAGACTGAGATTGCAGGCACATGTGAGTTTCAACATATGAGCGATTTCACGTCTCTCTTAATGCAGCAGAACCAATTTCTGAAAGTTGACATGAACACTTGGAAGTCTTCATGAAAAGCACAGAATATGTAACTTCACGGAGCTGTGTCTTGTTGTTGTGTTTGGCACCACAGCGATTTTGACGTCGGAAAATCAATGTGATTGACACCACTGCGTTTTTGTAACGTCAAAATCGCTGTGCTACCAAACAAAACAACCAGAGACAGCTCCACGCCAGCAGCAGACTACATTGTAAACTTATTTCTGGCCATCCGCTGCCCGCCCACTTCCCCAAAATACCCCAATAGCCACTATAGCAGCTGACCAATGAACAAAACAGTTCTAAGTTAATGTATACTAAGACATTGTATCTTTAATCATCACTTGTATGCATAAACGCCTGAGGATCAGTATAACGTGCACGAAACGCGTTGCGGTGTGTAAGGACAAACGGAAAATAAATAAATGTGACTGGTAACTACAAACTACAAACAATTATTCCACATAGCCACGGTTCCTAAACTTGGTTAGCATGTGGTGAATAAAATCTTCAGCAATGGCTGTTAAAACACTTTTCTTAAAAAGTTGATACTGGTTTCGCATCAGTAGAGATGCATCTTCAGATAATCTGTACAAGGAATTAAAACATTACAGCATTACAATGGTTTTTAAAAGAGATGTGTACTACCATAGTGATAGGAAGGCGGATCAACGTATTTAAATTTCTGACTCCCGTATAAGTATGGGAACTAACTAAAAACCCCACACTTACATGATCGTGTTCACATGAATATGTCTTAACTTCGGCAGATAAGTGTAATGGAGCCTTGAATGTCTTACCATGCGGCAGACAGCATAGAAGTGTGCGCGACCCCAGCGTGAACTGTACTGATGGGTCGGTATTACGAAAAGGTGGGGGTTGGCTTTACAATTCGTGAAACTTACGAACTATTACGTATTTCATGGTCGTTTAGATCTTTTAGCAGCTAAAACCGCTTTAAAAATTTACTATACAAGTAAATGCAACCCTGAAAAAACTTAGCAAATCATGAATATTTTTAATGCTATATTGCCACTATTTTCAGAACCAGCAAGCGAATAGCGTATGTATAGTATTGCAGGGCACATAAAGAAGTTTGTTTCCTTCATTTGTTTCTTAATGTCCAATTACGACAATTGAGAATATAATTAAAATCATTTCTTTTAAAAACCGTTGTATTTCTGTAACGTTTTAATTTATTGTACAGATCACATGAAGAGGCATCTCTGCTGGTGTGAAACCGGTAGTGACTTTTATTAAAAAGTCTTGAACAACCTGAGCGGAAGATTCTACTCACCATATGTAATTCTGACCGCGGTTTCCCGACCTCTAAAATATTATTAGCTAGCATGGCCACAATTAATCAGCTAATTAGATTTCGCTTAACACCAAAAATAGGTGAGTGCATATACGTGTGCCAAAGGCCATAGAGACTACTAAATAGACTTGTCTGCATCTCTATCTAAAAAAATGGCTCTGAGCACTACGGGACTCAACTGCTGGGGTCATTAGTCCCCTAGAACTTAGAACTAGTTAAATCTAACTAACCTAAGAACATCACAAACATCCATGCCCCAGGCAGGATTCGAACCTGCGACCGTAGCGGTCTTGCGGTTCCAGACTGCAGCGCCTTTAACCGCAAGGCCACTTCGGCCGGCTCATCTCTATCTACACTCCGCAACCCGCCGCCTGACGATGTGTGGGACAGGGTAGTGTTATTTCACCGCTGCCTTGTTGCGTTCGCGAATGATGTGAAGAAGAAAGACTGTAGCCTTGACACCCTATGAGCTCTAATTTATTGTCGTGGTAACTTTTCGAGAGACATGCCGGAAGAAGTAATATATTGCCCAGCACTTCTTGGAACGCACCCACTCGAAACTCGTACAATGAATCTCTCCGCCTCTGCTTCATTGTGTATGGCAGCATCACAGTAGCGCTCTGGCTCGTACTAAACGATTCCATGAGGACATACGCAACACTTCGTTTAATTTTTTTAATACAACACATGTTTTTCTGAAAGCCGGTTGGTTTTATTCAGGACTCCAATGTGCCATATTATTCCTCACACCTTACTGGGAGGGCCTGTATGCCTACATGGTATCGCTCTGCTCGTAAATGTTTTGCTGCATCAATAACCTACCTCCCCGTCATCCGCGCAGTGCATCCCGCGGATTGAATCCTCTGTCCTTCATACATCGTTGAGAGTGTCCGCACGTTCCAACATTGCAAGAGTCAAAGAAGTGCGCGGCGGGTCGACAGGTGGGAGGTCGAACGGGTTTGTACGACCTTGTTGCGATGATGACAGATGCCTCGCCCAAGGACTCACCATGCTTTTGTTCACTACCAGATCTTCGTTTAGACACACTGCAAGCGCCTATGAATATCTGCGACGCTCTGGTTTTTCGCCAAAACGAAACTGATGACAGCTTTCTGCTTGGAACGCACGCCCGTTACAGACGCCATTTTGAAGGCTACGTTTCGCGCCGCCACGTATCGGAACCTCACGAAACTAGGGGCTGACGCGAGAATATTCCACGATGTCCCACGACAAGTTACGTTTTTGTCTACCGACATTGGTTGAGAAAAGAAAATGTGTTGCATTACTTATTGAACGCCCCTCGCAGTTCCATTTCTGAGTGTCAGTAGGCTTCCAAATCAAGGTAAAACTTTATCACAAAATAATCGCGTACAGCAGTCTCCAAAACACGTAGCTAGAATACATCTGAGGCCGAAGAAACATATTTTAAAAAGTATCATAGTCGGAAAGTTACACCGTGTGGACAAAAGTCATAGGAAGGCGCAGGATGTGATGTTGATTGTCACTTGCCTATGCAGTGCCTTTGTCTCATAACATTCCTGACGCCCCATAACAAAGCCTCACTCATTTTTTCATGGTAAGAAAATTACATTAAAGAAATACTCCTGGGTTTTCTTTTGTACAGGAACATTTGAAAATGGAGTGAAGCGTTTCTGTTTTTGCTTTGCTAGCCTCAATGTCAGTTCCTATCCCGACCTTGAGTGACTGGACACTAACTTTGGCGCCACTAACAGTCTTTACATACACTATGTGATCAAAAGTATCCAGACACCCACAAAAATATTCGTTTTTCATATTAGGTGCACTGTGCTGCCACCTGCTGCCAGGTACTCCGTACCGACGACCTCAGTACTCATTAGACATCGTGAGAGAGCAGCATGGGGCGCTTCGCGGAACTCACGGACTTCGAACGTGGTCAGGTGAGATGCGAGATTTCCACACTCCTAAACATCCCTAGATCCATTGTTTCCGATGAAGTGAAGTGGAAACCTGAAGGGACACATACAGCACAAAAGCGTACAGGTCGACCTCGTCTGTTGACTGACAGAGACCGCCGACAGTTGAAGAGGGTTTTAATGTGTAATAAGCAGACATCTATCCAGACCATCACACAGGAATTCCAAACTGCATCAGCATCCACTGCAAGCACTATGACAGTTAGGCGGGAGGTGAGAAAACTTGGATTTCATGGTCGAGCGGCTGCTCATAAGCCACATATCACACCGGTAAATGTCAAACGACACCTCGCTTGGTGTAAGGAACGTAAACATCGGACGATTGAAGAGTGGGAAAACGTTGTATGGAATGACGAATCACGGTACAGAATGTGGAGATCAGATGGCAGGGTATGGGTATGACGAATGACCGGTGAACGTCATCTGCCAGCGTGTGTAGTGCCAACAGTAAAATTCGGAGGCGATGGTGTTACTGTGTGGTCGTGTTTTTCGTGGAGGAGGCTTGCACCCCTTGTTGTTTTGCGTGGCACTATCACAGCATAGGCCTACATTGATGTTTTAAGCACCTTCTTGCTTCCCAATGTGGAAGAGCAATTCGGGGATGGCGATTGCATCTTTCAACACGATTGAGCACCTGTCCATAATTCACGGCCTGTGGCGGAGTGGTTACATGACAATAACATCCCTGTAATGGACTGGCCTGCACAGAGTCCTGACCTGAATCCTACAGAGCACCTTTGTGATGTTTTGGAACGCCGACTTCGTGCTAGGCCTCACCGATCGACATCGATACCTCTCCTCAGTGCAGCACTCGGTGAAGAATGGGCTGCCATTCCCAAAGAAACATTCAAACACCTGACTGAACGCATGCCTGCGAGAGTGGAAGCTGTCATCAAGGCTAATGGTGGGCCAACACCATACTGAATTCCAGCATTACCGATGGAGCGCGCCACGAACTTGTAAGTCATTTTCAGCCAGTTGTTTGGATACTTTTGAACATATAGTATACAACTAGAAATTCTTTGAGTTTTGTGAGAGATCTTTCGACAGTATTCTGCTACGTTCGTCACTGAAGTCTTCACGTATTGCTGTCTTGACAGCCAAACGTGTTTCAGGGAGGAAGGAAGGAAGATTGGGTTCAACGTCCCATCGACATCGAGCAAACGTGTTTCATTCAGCATCTCTCTGTCTATAGCCCTATGCTTTTTTTGATACCAACTATGCGGTAATTTGAAGTTTCTTTACAGTGACTGTTTACAATGGAGGATCTCTCCCATCTCTAACTGTTGTGTTACGCACGTATCTACCCAGTGTATGGTCAAGTATTCTTTTAAAGCTGGTCTGTGTCGCCGAGCGGTTCTAGGCGCTTCAGTATGGAACCGTGCGACCGCTACGGTCGCAGGTTGGAATCCTGCCTCGGGCATGGATGTGTGGGATGTCCTTAGGTTAGTTAGGTTTAATTAGTTCTAAGTTCTAGGGGACTGATGACCTCAGATGTTAAGTCCCATAGTGCTCAGAGCCGTTTTATTCTTTTTAACTTGAGCCAAGATTACTCTACATACTCCTGTCCTGAGCTGCTGTGATACCTGATGGAAAAAGTAAACGAGACTTTTTTAAAGTCAGTTTTTCAATGTGACTAAATTATAATAATTCGAATATCAGCTTTCAGTATAGCATCCCCCCACGTTCATAAAGTATATGTCTTCTCTCTTTCTGCATCCGAACTACGACAGTTGAGCTTCAGAAAATGCTGTATCATTTTGTGGCACAAAGCAGTTATTCAATGTTTTACACATTTCTAAAGATGATGCTTAAGTAAATAATTGTTCAGATATACTGCCAATAAAGAAAAACTTTTGGAAAGTAATTGCTTTTACGATCCGCAAAATATGTGTGAAATCACTTCCTTTTTTCCATAATTCGGTGAACGCTCAAAGCAAACTAACGAACTTGATTGCGCTAGCGATGACTCGTTAATGGAAATCTATGCAGTTTCTGCTATACTATGTTATTACCTACCGAGTGAAGTGTCATAGTGGGATTCTGTCGGAAGAGACAGCGGCCCAGCGACAACAAATGCTCTCGGCGGATAAAAGTGCTGCATTTGTTAGAAATCTGCCGTTGAAGCGGAAAGTTTATTTCTTCAGTCTTTTGAAATAAGAGCATCTCTGCAATGAAATAAAGTTCTAATAAAACTTTGACATCACTAAGCATGTCGCTTCGCAGACAGCGAACAATGGTGCGAAAGGAAGTTTAGGAAAGTTGGTGCGCGCCCGGCACAGAGCTGCAAAACTTGGTTTGCACTAATGAGATCGGCGGGCTGAGGGTTCGCTAATCCTCAGCTACAGTCCAACGTGTGCTCATCGCTACCAGTTATACGAGGCGCTACCTGAAACCCGGCACACCTCTCGCTTTGAGGTCAGTTTGCTTAGACCAATTTAAGTTTACCGACAGAAATAATGATATATACACTTCTCTGTTCAAACAGCATTGTTTGTCTTTTAGTGAGGTAGCTCATAAACGACGGCTAGGAACAATATGTTCATTAACAAAACCAAATTATTTTCTGTGTGTGGGCTGACATTCCTTCAAGTCCTGGAACAGCTTTTATATCCAAACGCAGGTTAGTAGCGCCCCATAGATATCACATGAGCAATGTTATAAGTAAACCATATAGTAGAAACAACAGCAGAAGTGGAACCAAGTGATTATACAACTTTTCTGACTCACGTAAGATAAGTGTGCCAAGGTTCAATTCCGACGGAATTAATCATTTCATTTCCCTGAGTCCACCTAAAGCTGGGCAGCCACCAGTCAATAAAGTGTTACCCAGAGAAGCTAGCAGGAGTCTTCGACTAGCGAACTGGTACACTAAATGAGGTGAATCGAGAATTTACAAAAATGAGTTTTCGAAGAAAAAGAGAATGAGAAATTATCGGAATGTAGGGCCAGCCAGAATACAGAACAACATCAGTCCGGTAATGGTCAAACATCATTTGCCGGAACTGTCACTGTAACATGAGTCTCATTATTCGTTCTCAGTAACGTGCATGCTTAACAAGTTTGCTGCACATTGTTCTTCGAGGACTGCGAAATGTGTACGACATGGTGGTCGAAATAAAACTGGTCCAGAAAGTATTTATAAGACGGACTCTGAACTGATCGTTGTTAATGAACAGGAGAGCCTCTCACACAGACAGTAATGGAAACCTTGATTTCGTAGCCCCATCGGGTACTGCCACATGGAGCAGGCGTATTTATCGAACAGCTGAACGCAGCACAAAATGGTGCGCACAATAAAACAGTGCGTGATCATTGTCGAGCGTTATGCGAAATATAATTCGTGCAAAACCTGTACGGAACTGTTTGTGCAAGGGTTCGAAACTGGAAGTATTTTGGCAAAACCTCCAGCAAAGCCTGCAGTGTAAAACTTTGTGGCAAAATGGCGTGTTACGTGCTCTGTACCGAATAAAAACCGTATTTACCCGAAGAGAGTTCGAACACCAAAAATAATTTCTCGAGTGGAGGAAACCCTGGAACAAAGTCTGATGAAAACCCAACGCCGTATATCTATGCAAGTGGGAATTAAGAGATCGCCGTGTCAAAACTCTATCAAAATGGACCTGCGTGAACATCCGTACAAACCTACTCTGGTACGTGTGTTAAAGCGTCCAGACGAACTTCCGCATGTTGAGTTCTGCCGGTGGTTTCTCAGTGAAGTGGAATCAGGAGTTTTGGAACCACGTTTTTTTTTTCATTTCTTCGCGTGAAGCCCGGTTCAGCCTGTCAGGTTATGTGAACTGACAGCACGTGCGCCATTATGCACCAGAGAATTCCCATCAGTACTGTGAAGAGCCGTTTCATGATCTCGAGATTGGTGTTTGATGCGCAGTGAACGGTGTCCGCATCGTAACACGATTACTCCACTAAACTGTTACGTTAATCGGAATTTCCAGAAACTGTTTAATCCGTATGTGGGTCAACTTAAAAATATATGACGGAGCACCAGCACGCATCGCCTTGACAACCTTGTCCCGAGGGAATGAAACATCCGGTGAGGGGAGAGAAATCAGCAGAGGTAGTACAGTCCCCTAGCCTTCTAGATCGGCTGATCTCTCTCCCTGTGGATTTTACCTGTGGGAGAAATTGAGATTTTAGGTGTACTCAGATAATCCTCACACACTTGAAGGGCTATAGCAGAGCATTAAAGCGCTGTTGCTGATATCCCTTAGAGCTGCTTCACGTGATTGATAAATCGTGAACAGAGCTGCATCGACGACAGTTCCAGCATAGTGTCATATTCATTAACAAAGAAAAATCCTTCGACAGTTTCATTGTAAATGTTTTCCAGACCAGTTTTATTTTGCCCACAATGCGTTACTGCTAATACTATAACAAGCATTTGAAGTCTCATTATTATTGGTCACGTTGCGTGGAGCGCAAGTTACCCAAGTGAACGTTTATTTATTTATTTACACGTTCAAGTTCCGTAGGACCAAATTGAGGAGCAAATCTCCAAGTTCATGGACCGTGTCAGTACATGAAATTACAACACAAAAGTAATGACAGACAAAAATAAAATGTTTATGGACCCGAAAAATGTCAATCCATATGTTTAAGCAAACGCAAACAGCAATACAACAAGAATCAGTTTAATTTTTCAAGGAACTCCTCGACAGAATATAAGGAGTGATCCATGAGGAAACTCTTCAGTTTTGACTTGAAAGCACGTGGACTACTGCTAACATTTTTGAATTCTTCTGGTATCCTGCACACCTTCCTGCACAAGAGTTAAGGAAGTCCGATCCAAATGCAGGTTCAAGAGGCTGAAGTAAATCGAAACAAATACCATTGTTTTTCGTGTGGTGCATACTCATGTTGAGAATGCTACAGGATGACACAACGAGGTGGATATCACTAACAAGGGAACCTCCCCATCGCACCCCCCTCAGATTTAGTTATAAGTTGGCACAGTGGATAGGCCTTGAAAAACTGAACACAGATCAATCGAGAAAACAGGAAGAAGTTGTGTAGAACTATGAAAAAATAAGCAAAATATACACACTGAGTAGTCCATGTGCAAGATATGCAACATCCAGCAGGATTTGAGTTGACAATCCCCGTGGTCCCGTGGTTAGCGTGAGCACCTGTGGAACGAGAGGTCCTTGGTTCAAATCTTCCCTCGTGCGAAAAGTTTAACTTTTTATTTTCAGACAATTATTATCTGTTGGTCCGTCCGTCCGATGCGAGGTAACTGCGCCGTAGTATCGGGCAAGGTAGAAGAATCTTTTTACCCATTCGCCAAGTTTAAAAGTTAGGTGGGTCGACAACATATTCTTGTCATGTGACGCACACGCCGTCACCATTGTCGTATAGAATATATCACACGTGTTTTCCTGTGGAGGGATCGGTTGACCTATGGCCTTGCGATCAAATGTTTTCGTTTCCCATTGGAGAGGCACGTCCTTTCGTCTTCTAATCGCACACGGTCGCAAAACACAGACACTAAACTTATTACAGTGAACAGAGACGTCAATGAACGAACGGACAGATCATAACTTAAAGAAAAAAGTAAGTACACTTTCCACTCTAGGGAAGATTAGAACCAAGGACCTTTCGTTCGGCAGTTGCTCACGCTAACCACGCGACCACGGAGCTCCTGCACTCATATTCTCCTCGATGTTGCCTATCTTGCACATGGACTACTCAGTTTGTATATTTTGCTTATTTTTTTCATAGTTCCACACAACTTCTTCCTGTTTTCTCGGTTGATCTGTGTTCAGTTTTTCAAGGCCTATCCACTGTGCCAACTTATAACTAAATCTGAGAGGGGTGCGATGGTGAGGTTCCCTTGTAAGGAGAACACGGCATGTGCCATAACCCTAATTCCTAGCACCTTCGCTCAGTGTAAGAGGAGTCAGAATTATCAAACACCTGTCTCGGCTTACCCGTAGATTCTCCATCGTCTCTGAGAAAACGACGGTCGAAGTTTTCGACGTAATTTAAATTCCTTTTAGGTCGCGATAATCTCAGTAGAAATGATGGCACAGTTGGTAGGCTCGCGGTCTCTCACTTCTGCGTCCCATATTCGAAACCTGATTATCGTTTTTATTTATTTTTCGTTTATCTATCCAAGTCCGCAGTAGGTTACCACAAGGGTGTTTCTTGCCAAGTTAGGGGGATACAGAGGCGTTATATTAACTGTAAAATTACATCTGGATTTCACAATGTCATACGTTTATTATATGTGTGTATATGGTATTTTCAGGCGTTTTTCAATTTTCATATTCTTAATTTGATTCTTTTATCAATACTTATACTTCAGTCTTATGTTTATTCTTAAGGAAGATTTGGTTCATTCCTTTAGTTAATGCCGATAGTAGAAACATTAGAAACATAGAAATTCCGAACGCAATGAGCAACTCTCGAAGGCAGGTTTGCCACAGTGACATGTCTTCGTATGAATCTCACTCGGAAAAGAAACGTCTTAAGCACTGCTGAAAATTTCATGCGATGACAATAATTTCACGGCAAATTACGCATAACGGACAACTTTTCCGAAACCTGGCGCTTGTAGTTGATTTTGAATCAAGATACACTACAGGGATTTCAACGAGAACCATTTCAACTAATTTGCTCATTTATTTATTGTTTTTTTCTTTAATTAATTCACCAGACATTTAAGGACAACGTAATGTCACTACACAATGGAAAACATACGCGAAGTAATCTTCTACGAACACGAGTAGATAAATGAAAGACAAAAATAACAGTAATAATCGGGTTCGAATACGGAGCGCGAAACTGTGAAGCCGCGACACTAGCCACTGTATCACCGCTTTCGTGAAACTACCTATTCGCTAAAAGGCGCATAAAATACCTCGAAAACTTCGATCGTCATTTTCTCAGGAACGGTCGAGTGCCTACGTATAAGCCGAGACACGTGTTCGCTTATGTTGGCCCCCTCTTCAACTGAGCGAAGTTTCTGGGAAATCGGGTTATGGCACGTGCCCTGTTCTCCTCGTGAGACTATCCCACCGGTCTGAGTATTGGCGTTTCCTCTGCAGTTACTTGAATAGTCGAAATGGAAAACCTAAGGGCCATTTTTAAAAAAGAAAACGCGTTTTCAGTGCTGTTGTGTTCTCGATGCATGTTGCATCTGTCTTAAACATGATCCAGGTGCCAAACGTTGGAGAAAGTCTTTCGAACATACGTTAGTAGATGGTGCAAGGTCTTTGTGCCAGGCTGTGCTTACCTCTGGATTTCCAAAACTTAAAGGATATGAGAAGTCTCTTTTTTTACTGCAGTTCTACTAGTTAATAAGTTAATGCTGTATTTCGGTACCTGTATTATCGCAAACAACCCATAGTGCCTCAGAATCAATGGCACTTGGGATAAAGACTTTTTCGTGCTATGTTGTAGCAAACTGACATTTTTGAGACCGTAGTGTGTGCAAAATAGAAGTTGATTCTTGCAAAGAAGAAAACAGCAGCCAACCACTGTTAATAATGCTATTTATTTACACAAATAGTGCCGTTACTGTTCTCGAACCGACAGGTTCAGCTTCAGACTGCTCTTGACGTTTATATTACATTTTAGTAGTTTACATTGGTTGTTGGCTGTTTTTTGCTACAAGAAATGTAATGCAAACAACAACAAATGTAAAATAAACGTGAGCAGCCCTCTGAAGATGAACCAGTCGGTTCGAAACCGGTAACGGCGCTACTTGTGTACGTAAATAGCATTATTAACTCTCTTGCTGTTGTTGCCTTCTTTGCGTTGTTTGCGTTGATGCGGTGAGTAGCACATTTTTGTGATATCATAACACCTTTTCAACTTTTTCGGTGAATGTGGTATAAATAACCACATTTCCGGGAGTGATCGCAATACAGATTCTGAGTAAGAGGTAGATAGCGATGATTCAGAGGATTTGACTTAAATATCTCAAACAAGCTATGGAGGAATGGATGGATGGGACTCTGTGGACAAAATCTGCTCCTCCAAGAAACACTTGCCAAATTGTTCAAATGGCTCTGAGCACTATGGGACCTAACATCTGAGGTCATCAGTCCCCTAGAACTTAGAACTACTTAAACCTAACTAACCTAAGGACATCACACACATCCATTCCCGAGGCAGGATTCGAACCTGCGACCGCAGCAGTCGCGCGGTTCCGGACTGAAGTGCCTAGAACCTCTCGGCAAACTCTTGCCTCACACAACAAATTTGCTGTGATGTGCATTACTGGAGTGGAAGACACAAGACAGAAGAAAGCTAGACCGTCTTCTGCGAGAGTGGGCAAACTATCCAGGATACACTGTCTTTCGGTGATTTAATTTTAGTCATTATAAGAAGTGAGAGTTTACATTTGAAAAATCATTAAATACATTTTTGAAAACTCGTATGTTGTTATGTATACACGAATATTCTAGTCTCATCAATGGTTTCATGAATATATTTTTTTTTATAACTAGTGTAAAAAATCCTAAACCCCCCCCCCCCCGCCCCCCGCCTCTAGAAACGTCATAAAAATACGCTTGTGTGCTAACGGGTTTTACTCTTTGTTATGTTTACACTTACATCACAATTTGCTCAATAGTTTTATGAAATTTTTTCTTTTGCTAAGTGGGCTAAAAAATACCCCACACGTGTTGTGACGTCATGAAAATACTCGCGTGAGCTTACAGGCTTTTGGTATGGCTTGGACTACGAGTGGCGATTGACGCCACAGCCGAGTGGCGCGGCGCTGCGCTTCGCATCGATGAGCGCGAGCTGATAACGACCGTGGGAAGCAGATTGCCGGAGGTTTTGTGGCCGCAGCAGCGTGTCCTGTTCTCTTCTGCGCCAAATATTCCACTGTTCGATATCACCTTCATTAAAAACCTTGCATAGATATACCGTGCGACTACGTATAAATACATGGCTCCATAGCAGATGTCTGTGAATGTGTTCTGCATTCTCTTAAAAAACATACAAAACCAATATGAAAACCGAGGCATCACACATAGCTCTTCGAAGGTTTGGGCAAGCACATAAATTTATTTATGTCTTCATTTCAAGCTCCACAAATGATGGTACGTAATCTGATGAACGTTGTACAAGTATCTTTTTCAGCCTTTGCTATTCCTCGTATACTGGCAGTGAGGAATGTATGTTGCCGCATTTCAGTATAAACCGAAAAATTTCTGATTTTTAGCGTCGTGACCCTAACACGGGACCTAAATGGTAGGAAGTAACATGTTTTATCACTACTTTTATGAAGTGTGGTCTTGGAAATTTTAGAGTAAACCTTTCTGCTGTGCAATATGCTTTCTTGTTGCTTCACTTACCGAAGTTTTTTGAGAACTTCCGTCATCCTCTCGCACTGATTAAACAAGCATGAGATGAATTATGTAGCTCTTTTGCATATCTTCTCTTTTGTTCTCCCCCCTCCCCCCCCTCTCTCTCTCTCTCTCTCTCTCTCTCTCTCTCTCATATATATATATATATATATATATATATATATATATATATAATCATTCGCTACCGTTGCAAGCAAGCTCCTTCGTGATGATTTTTTTTTTTAAGGATTCCGCTACCACGCTCCAACAATATCGAATCTTTTTGCTTATTAACAAGCAACAAACATTGCTGTGTATTTTATATTTAGTTACACTGAAAATCAGTTGCCAGCCTTTTCACCAGGAGTTTGTGATCTACTGGTGAAACTTAGTGATTGTCCACTTATATGGCACCCTGCATATAACTCTACTATCTTTGGAAACGTATCTACCTTATCTGGCATCTCATTTGTACAGAGTGTCTAGTGAATATCAAAAATCATTATATTTGCGCTTTTATCAATATTTCCTCATTGAGAACGAGTTATTAGCTTCTGCTTGTTGTATCTTTTTGAGCATAGTAGCATACTCTCCCACATAACTAGTAATCATGTATATCTCACACTTCTCGGAGGAACGGAATTAACCTGTTCCAAACTTTCATAACATATGCGCCTTGAAAACAGTTACATCAGCGTTGTATTTTTAACTTTCGGTTCCTTTTATTTTAATTTTTTTCGAGTTGTATATAAAAGGATATACCACTGAAAGCGTATTTCCAACATTATAATACGTTTATCACTTATTGTCACTCAGTCATGCAGCTGTTCTTAAAACCTGGTCTCTCTTTTTTATTAGACCTATTAGGTAATGGTCCCAGACTGATATTCGGTAGTCAACAGTTTCTCTGGATTTGTGAGCTGTATTCTTCGTGGAAGAACTTTATTCACTGGAGTCTTCCAGCGAATCTCAGTCTGCTATCTGCTTGTGTTACAACTAATTGTATGTGGTCGTTGTTCGATAATTTGCTTGGAGTTCGTACCGCTTGATGCCTTATGGTTATGATTATTTACAGTATTGGTCTTCAGAGATGGAATTAAATAATAATCATTCTTTCTACATCTTTACGTCACATTTGTTTGTGTTGAGAATCAGTGCAGTAAGCATGGATCCTTCGAAACTCCTGCTACATTACGTTGCAAATATCTAGCTGTGCGTTTGTGGAAAGACACTTTTATATTATTAGAAAAAATTATATCGCATGGAGAACGAAACGCTGAACATCTTTTCCTATATCTATATCTTCTATACTAATAATAAAACTGTAAAGCAGTAATGTCTGCCAGAACATGTTAATTTCCAGAACTACTAGACGAATTTTCGTGGGGCTTTCACGGGTAACTTGAGTGTAGCTTGGGATAACGTATAGGCTTAGTTTCATCAAAATTGGATCACGAAAAAATATATTTTGATTTATAGTTTCTTTTAAAACCGTCGTGTCTGCTGGTTTGTCTGTTTGAACACGTTGATCTCCAAAACTACTTGGCGAATTTTCATGGGGTTCTCACAGGCAACATGAGCGAATCTTGGGGCATCATATAGGCTTTATTTCATCAAAATCGGTTCACAGAAAGAAGGATATCGTAATTTAAAATTTAATAAGTGCGAAAATGTGTTTGTATATTACATTTTCATGACAAACCACCGAATCGGTATTTGGTATGGACATAGCTTGAACACCAAGAAAGAACACTGTTACTTTATGAAGTGTGTACTACAGAATATTTTATGATTTGTAGAGCATTATGCGAATATATGTACTCTCTGAAAAAGCTATTTATTATTTGAGTTTTGAAATGTATCATATTTTTGATAATGCTTTTACTGATTAGTATGTTTTAACATAATACTTAAAATGCTTATACAGTGCTCAGCCTGTTTAATCTACACTTCTTTATCCATACTATATTATAATACGTGTGACAGTAATTCTGTTACGTTTTCACAACTAAACCTCTTTGAAATAGCCGGTGTGGCCGTGAGGCTCTAGGCGCTTCAGTCCGGAACCGCGTGACCGCTACGGTCGCAGGTTCGAATCCTGCTTCGGACATGGATGTGTGTGATGTCCTTAGGTTAGTTAAGTTTAAGTAGTTTTAAGTTCTAGGGGACTGATGACCACAGATGTTAAGTCCCATAGTGCTCAGAGCCATTTGAACCATTTGAAATAGTGGGTGGAACACCTTTTTTCTTGCATCAGTGAACACAAACCATCTTTAAAAAAACCATTGCTTTCAAAATGTACACACTGTGTAATGTATAGCTACGTCGTAGATTTGTGCACATGCACACACCCGCCCGCATGTACGGCTTGGCAGCAACGATGTATACATACCACGTTGTCGTGAGTTAGGATATTTGGAGGTGGGGTGGGGAGAGCGCATCTATGAACGTGCTACGCTTCCAGAACAGAAAGGCATGTGAGAGTAGCTGACGTTACTGCGAGTACAATAGCTTAATTACTTACTATCTCTTATCATAACAAAAATACTGATATGCGAGCATAGCGGCAGGTAACAGCTAGTAAAGAATGATATCGTCGCTAGACCTGCATAACGATATTTATCCGCTACAGCTCTTCAGAACTTTTAGATATCGCGTCAAATACTATGCTGAACTGAAGATCATTTCGTGTTGGTTAATATACAAAATACAATTGACCAGGGGCTGATCCTGTATAGCTTTGCAGGTTTACGCCATCCCCAGGAGTAATTTTGTTCAACAGTGTTTGCTTTTTGAGCTTTCTATACAAGTGAAGAAGTAGCGCGCTATTGATCTCTGTTGAAACGCACAGGCTCCAAGCGCTGAACGCAGCTGAATGGGACTGAAATGTGCCGACAGCGACTTTGGGTTGCACTGCGCTTGCGAACGCAGACTGGGCTGTCAGGGGCTTGTAGCTGAGGGGGAGAGGGTTGCGGAGTGCGGAGGCAAAACTTGGCAACACTGTACTCGTATAAGGACCTCGACTGCATAAACATCTCACCTGAGCCGCCATGCCAGCAGCAGAAACGGCGCACGAAATCTTCCGAATAAAACTGGAACTGTCAGATATTCGAACAAAGCTGGATTCTCGTAACTCCTTACCAGTTTACGTGCAGCTGTGATGAAGTGGCTATTTCCTGTGTGCTAACTGAATTTTGATGCTCATGTTACAATACGTGAAATAATGAGTCAGGTTATTTCCTTGCTATCTGAAATCTTGTATTTATGTAAGCTTAAAGAGAAATTAGAAATCAAGGGGATAGGTAGGTCGACTCCTACTGTACAATAAGCATGAATGATTGTGTGGTTGTGATTTGAAAAACGCCTTATTTAGTTTTGCTTGTTTATTATTTGGAGGAGAGTTTGATGGTTCAAATGGCTCTGAGCACTGTGGGACTCAACTGCTGAGGTCCTTAGTCCCCTAGAACTTAGAACTAGTTAAACCTAACTAACCTAAGGACATCACAAACATCCATGCCCGAGGCAGGATTCGAACCTGCGACCGTAGCGGTCTTGCGGTTCCAGACTGCAGCGCCTTTAACCGCACGGCCACTTCGGCCGGCGGAGAGTTTGATTGATCAGTGACGTAGTCCGTGTTTTCCAGATGGAATATCTTTGTTAATGTGCAAGGTGCACCACCATCTTTTCCGGTCACGAGTCGTCGCTGTAGGTAACAAATAAACAGGGTCAAGTCACCATAAATCTTTGATAGCTGTTTTGTTATTGTG
Source organism: Schistocerca piceifrons (assembly GCF_021461385.2). Lineage (NCBI taxonomy): Eukaryota > Metazoa > Arthropoda > Insecta > Orthoptera > Acrididae > Schistocerca > Schistocerca piceifrons. The sequence goes on from NC_060149.1 coordinate 584,724,270, forward strand.
CTTAAAAAAATTACTAACAGAGGCCTCACAACACAGCGCGATCTACTCACTCTAAGAAAGCTGCGATTGATTCTGATGAGGAACACGTTGACAACATACAGGGTGATAATTATTGAACTATATGAAATAAAATCGTCATAACTTTCGAACGGTTTGCGTTAGGACGTTCAAACTGCACGATTGGCCGCGGGGCATGTTGGGAATTAGTATGCGTTGTGTGGTTTGGTTTAGCGATGAAGCCCATTTTCATTAGGATGGGTTCGTCAATAAGCAAAATTAGCGCATTTGGGGGACTGACAGTCCGCATTTCGCGATCGAGAAGTCTCTACACCCTCAGCGGGTGACTGTATGATGTGCAATGTCCAGTCACGGAATAATCGGTGCGATATTCCGTTATGGCACGGTAAAAACCGAACGGTACGGAAGGTTTTGGAAAATGATTTCATTCCCATTATCCAAAGTGACCCTGATTTCGACAAGATGTGGTTTATACAAGACTGAGCTCGATCCAATCGAAGCAGGAATGTGTTTCATGTTCTGGCTCAGGGGTACCCTGAGACCACTGGCATGGGCCTCGATTAGCCGCCATATTCTCCGGATGTGAACATATTCGTGAGATTTTAGAGAAAGGAAAGCATTAGGAGGTCGTTGATAAGATGATGGAAATCTATTGCGGCTTGGAGAAAGGTGCTTTTTAAGCACCTTTCAATCATCAGTAAAACGACACACACTTGTTAGGAGACGCATCGTGTGCATCAAAAAAGAAACGGAAGGAATAACGTTACTGCTCTAAACAACCTGACTTTCTTCCGAAATACACTGGTGTCCAAAATTAAAGCAACAAACGTAAATTTTGCAAGGTTGCTTTTATTTTTCCACGAAACAGTACAAACAGGTGATAATAAAGTAGAAATAATGCAAAGAATTCAGAACGTAAACAACTGCAACATGCATAACGGTAGACAAAAATGCTCTTCGTTTTTACCAACTTAACGAATTTGCACACACATTCCGACAACCAGTTACTGTGCTCAGTGTGGGGTGTGAACCCCTCTGGCAGCAATACAGGCCTGACAACGACGGAGCGTGCTATGAATGATGTCGTCAATCTCATGTTGAGGAAATAACGCCCATTCTTCCTGCAGAGCTGCTCGCAGTCTTGGAGAGTGGCTGGTGGATGCTGACGTCATGCAACCCATCCCCCTAGTGCATCCCAGACATGCTCTATGGAATTCAAATCTGAAGAGCGAGCAGGCTACGCCATGCGTGCAATATCATCCGTTTCCAAGAAAACATCAACGACCCGTGCTCTATAAGGTCGAGCATATCGTCCATCATAATGAAGTCTGGGCCCACAGCAGCTGCAAATGAGCTCCCTATATCTCTTCAAGATACCTGACAACAGTTAAACCTTTCCGATTCTCCCTTACAATTTCATGAATAGGGGTTCGAGTGGTAAACATAACCCCTTCCCACACCATTAGTGATCATCCTCGATATCGATCTTTTTCCACAATGTTTGGATCCCGAAATCGTGTTCCACGTTCCCTTCAGATGCGAATCTATCGAGAACCAGTCTCCAGACTAAATCGGAACTCCTCTGCGAAAACAACATTGGCCCACTGTTCGACCGCCTAGGTGGTATCTTGATGATTCCACTCTAGACCACCTTCCCTTCTGTGAAGACGCGTCGGAGGTAGACATACAGCAGGTTTCCGACGATAAAGGACACTCTGCCGAAGCCTTCTGCACACCGTTTGCTTCGATACAACACGTCCAGTGGATGTCAGTTGCCATGTAGTACTAAGGCGGGACTGTCGTACCCTTACAGCCAAATAACGGTCCTCTCTTCTGAAGTCATACGTGGTCGGCCCTGCCCTGGTCTTCGGGATACAGTTTCGGTCTCTTTAAACTGTTCACACATCCGAGAAACAACAGAACGATTCACACTAAGCAATTGGGCCACATCAGTTTGCAGTTGTCCTGCTTCTTTCTATGGCCCTCCACCGCAGAGTGTCTGGTAGGCACCTTTTCTGTGCCATACTGCGCAGCGATTGTGGATTTGGGACTACCGGGCGAACACTATCTCGTTTCATAGATGCCCTGATGTCATCTTTGGCATGGTTATCCGTTGACCGGAATGCCATTTTCCATGCAAAACAAGATCGTACGGATGTATGGTTAACAGTTTGTATGATTATGTCGGGAATTAGACACAGGGCGCGGAAATAACGGTTTGTTGCTTTAATTTTAGACACCAGAGTATATCACACAAAGAGGACTTTCTGAAATGTGGTTCTTTGTAATGTTATTTAGTTTTAGGAACTTTCACAATAAAGAATATTCACAGCACACTTTAGAACTTATTGGTGAGAATAAATGCAGCAGAGCCTGTGGTGATAACAGCTCATCGCAGCATGTGCTGCATCGCCCAGCCCCATATCATGCCCAGCACGGCTGTCACTGCCGCGTGGATCTGCCCGACAGCACATGGATATGCTCGCTATTCGGCGCACTCAGCAGTGAAACGGCTACAGCATCCTGCCTGCATAACGTACTGGCGTGCCGTCAGTTTGAAACCAAATGTCTTAAGGAATGTTAGGTGATGCGTCTTTCAACAACTCTAGCAGCAATACTTGCTGGAAAATCTGGTACCTCTGACCCGCTACAGTAAATGGTCAGATCAGGGGATACGCGTAATAGGGCTATTTGTATCGAATCGTGTCTGTTTCGACTATTAAAAACATGTCCGAAAGAACAGACACCACATTTTCATATACCTGATTCGCCTCGACGGGCAATTAATCCACATGTACTTTCACTTTCGACGTCTAGCGGGAATCTGAAATTAGCAACCATGGAGAACATGCCCAAGGACTGCGGATAGGTGGCGCTAGGCGTTAAGTGTGGGTCGGCCAGGGAGCGTATCTAGAGAGTCGGCGGATTTGCGAGTTACTGTGCGCGGCTGGCGCAGCGGTTAACGCGACTGCCTGGTAAGTAGGAGATCCCCGTTCGAGTACCGATCCTGTACATGTTTTCACTCGTCGCCCCTGATACCGCATAAAGTCCTGATGCAGCTGATATCTTTAGTTCCTCCTCCCCCCCCCCCCCCCACCTTCAGTTACTTAATATTCTTTGCCGGAGAAAAAGATTTAGCTTGGTTGTTGGGTAACATGCACACAACGATATGGAACCAAAACTGAAGTTAACTATGTAACGCTATCTACTCGCGCCGTGTTTCTGATGTGGGTGTATCGTGAAATGTGCAATGGATCGAGTGTTTGCACTCAAGTTCTCGTTTAACCGATGAAGTATGTCGACTTCAAAGTCGACATGGTATTTACTACATGCGGAACCAGTTTGTCCTGTTGACCGAGAATGTCCCTGTCTCGTGCAGGGAAAATATTGTATGAAATGGCGTCGTACTTTGCGAAAAACGGTCTTGGTGTTGTCCATCTTTTACTCAGTGTAAGCATCTACACTCTTCAAAATTTATGAAAAGAAACAAAGGGTCGTATTTTCTATCGATACTGCAGTAGATCTATTGATACAGCTGCTGAAACCACAAACTAAAGACTTAAGACTTACATCAGAATTGACAAATGCTTACAGTAACCAGTATTAACCACGTACGTAAGTAATGCGTTTGTTCTTACGACTTGCAAACATTTGATATTACGCTAAGATTTCTCCTGTCTCAGTAATGTTTTGAAACAGAGTGTAGCTGCAGTAGCCCGCAGACCAGCAATACCATGTCAACAAACACTAGCGCACCAAGTGCCCAGCGGTAAAGTTATCTCACAATGGGAGGCCAAGACGTTCGGATCACGAATTTACTTCAAACTTTTTACATCTTCGGTAGTCCATTAGGAGAACATAATCTGCAAGTAATAAGGCGTACTACTTAGGTCGATTTCGAGAAGATCGCAATAGAAGTTTTACACATCAGTTATGTTCCAGCGCGTTGCAGGCCTGTGCCCGAACTGAGACGATCGTGAGGTTAGCGTTCAAGCTCCATAGTCGGTGGATCGTTGTATCGAGTCCCTCTGATTATTGAATTTCCAAAGTTATTTCGCTGTTTACTAATTTTTATTATTACAAGAAATATTATGCGATTTTTATTTCTATAGGCAAGTTAAAAATTTATCAAGCGCCTCCAAAGTTGTTCATATTTTATTGACAACGAACGAGAAACTGCAGATGCTATAATATACAGTCAATGGTACATCGCCAATTTGCGGCACCAATACTCAAGAAAATGTTGCGTTACGCGTGGTTTGCATCGTAATTGTCGGAAGAAAGAGAAATTTTTCAAGATGTCAACGAGCATTGTTTTTCCTTAGAAACTCTGAAGATTCCTTGTGCATGTAGGAAAATTGCATTCATTCGATGTAGTAGATACCGTCTTAATTTATGTTTTCCATGGCTATATGAAAAATATCTCCAACTTGTAATGTCGAAAGCACAACCGATGATTAATCGTACATGAGCCTCATATTCTGACAAATTGTAACTCATTGCATTATTGAACAAAGTTATTTACACCTTTATGTATCGATGTTTGACTTGGTCTTTCAACCTTGAAACCTGTGTCTGCAGATCAAAGCTTCCAGGTGCGAAGCAGTTCTCTGTACCTTACCCAACTGCTGGTATGGGGGATTTCGGAAATCACAAGAAGCAATTTCTCGGTCGTTGCGAATCAAGTATGAACAAGTTTGAAGGCAATATATATATAATTTTGACTTGCCTATAGAAATAAAAGTCGCATAAATAATATGATTAGTGTTGAAAAACATATAAATAAAAAGCATGACCACGACTCGATCCAGCATTCCAACGATTACGGAGCCGAGCTTGAATGCTAGCCCCATGACTGTCGCCATCTCATGCTCAGGGCCGCAACGCATTTGTAAATCACTGACGCGTAAAACTTATATTGCAATTTTTTCGAAATCGCGTAAGTAGTACACCTTACTACTTGCACATTATGCTATCGTAAAGGACTTCTAGATGTGTACAAAGTTTGAAGTAAATCCGTGATCCTAATGTCGTGGCCTCCCCTTGTCAGCCGGATTCTTCGCGTAAATTAACAACATGTGCATTCTAAACACTTGCACTCAGGTGTACTAACTTCAATACCGACTGCTCTTGGTTAACTGGGTTTCACCGTCCAAGCGCAGAACACCATGTAACGTCAGACGATGATATCTTGCAGGTATTGTTTGTGGATATTTTGTCACACAGGTAAACTTCGTAAAGAACATAACTTTAATGCCAGAAATATAACATCAGTCGGTTTTGTTTTCCTTGTGAGATGGAAGAAGGCTGTTCCCAGACATACGTTGCAACGTCAAACATATTCTAGTATGTTGGTTACTCGATTGATTTGGGAGGGGGGGGGGGGGGACCAAACAACGAGGTCATCGGATCCACCGGATTAGGGAAGGATGGGGAAGGAAGACGGCCGTGCCCTTACAAAAGAACCATCCCCGCACTTGCCTCAAGCGATTAGGGAAATCACGGAAAACCTAAATCAGGATGGCCGGACGCGGGTTTGAACCGCCGTTCTCCTGAATGCGAGTCCAGTGTGCTAACCACTGTGACCTCTCGCTCGGTCTGCTAAGTGAAAGCAGACGTAGCAGCTCATCGATAATTCAGCTACAGAAGTTTTTAGTTTTCAACGAGACTCGCATATCTCAAGAGGATTATATTTTTCGAGAAGCGATTTAGTTTCATTTTTATTCATAGTTGTCCTTTCATACAAACAGACACTTCGACGCAGCTTTTGCGCCTCGTATCTTACGTTAGCAGACGGAAAAACTTCACGAGAAGAGACTTATTTTAGTCGAACGCTAACAAGATTTATGGCAGGCGTAAGGTGAACTACTTGGGGAGAAAGGAGGCCCAAATTAAAAAATAGCCTAATGGTTGAGGCGACGAAGAGGAAATCCACGTTCGAGTACAAGTTCGGTATAAACTTTCAGTTGTCACTGCATATTTATTACGATCGCTGATTTGCCTTGTTTTTACTTGTATTTCGCAGAGGGGAAAGACACAATATGCCGAGAACTTGAACACTTCATTGGGCGCCAACTGTTGATATGAGCACTCTGATGTGTGCTTTAGCTGCATTTTTACTGTTTCCTGTACATGTTATTCAGAGATCTACATAATCCTGATAACTGAATGTTTAGTGTCTGCCATATCACCATATTTCTGATGCGTAACTACAGATATGAAGACTTGCACTGCAGGGGTGTCGGGATTAATGTTAAGAACTGAGGAAAGAATACGGCAATAAGCATAATTTTTTAAATAAGAGGCCTAAGTTTCATAACAAAGTAAAGTGTCGTAAAAGTGCAAAAATGTCAGTAAGAATCTTTGCCATTTTATCTTAACTTCTTGTTACCACAGTCTCATACCATGCCTTTACTGACGTCTATCGTGTAAGTTAGTCTTGATTTACACTAAACTTGTAAGCGTCACTTAACTTATAAGGTATATATTCTGCAGCTACTAATATAAGTTAGGGTATATTCTGCAGCTTCTAGTATCAGTTAGCTGATGTTATATTCGTGTAATCGTGATCGTTTCTTGGCATTTAATTGGCTTGTTAGATTGAACGAAAGAAAGTTAAAGTCTGAGATTATTAGAAGCGAGGGAGAAACTCTTAACGGCCGAGAATGTGGAAGGGAATTCATCGTCGCTTCGTTTGAGAGTCCCGAAATTCACCTGCATCGACTTAAGGAAATTATGAAAAACTTTCGTCACGATGGATGGACAGGGAGTTGAACCCTCTTCCTCCCAAACACGAGTCTAGTGAGTGAACCACTGCGCCACCTCACTTACTCGTTGAGGTTCGATACATACGAATATAAATATATTGCTGTGCACCAAGTGTTAAGAAACGTTGTCAACACCGAGGCATAATCCTGTCAGCGTTGGACTTGTTTCTGTATTTCCTAACAAAACTAGTTAAAGAGATAACAGTTGTAGCACACTCGCCAGTGTAAATAAAATAATGTATCTCATCGTACCGCTGAAATTTACCGGCAATGTGCGAAAGGATCACTTTTCGGTAGCTAATACGATCGGGAGTGATGAAATTCACTGAATAACTGAATTACACTCTGGCTGAAACCTGGCAACGGATAAATCGGATCCGTCCAGATCGGCTTTGCGGGCCTGTCACTGATCGGCGACAATTATGCTTCACGGCGCGCAGTGCGCTTTCGGGTGCATTGTCTACCTCACTCCGACAGTGTTCTTTTAGCGAATGTATCTGCCGGTAGCAAATCTGGTAGGTGAAAATAAACGGATTCTTAACGATACTCGTAATGTGTGCTTCGCCTGAAAATTAGATACCCGTTACAACTGTTCTAATTTCTGTTACATCGTGTACGACGGACGAAACGTGAAATACGGCCTGTTAATATATTCACTTACAATGCGTGATGAATCAAATAGAAATAGCAGGAGAAATGGTTGTCAAAATGTGCTCGGTGGTCCGTGTCGTGCAAAGACGTCTATTTAGCGGAGTGCCTCTGTGATTAAGACACTGGGCAGTTAGTGGACGAGGATACGAATCTTCGTCGCTATATCTTAATTTAGAGTAAATGTGGTAGATATGTCTCAAGAGATTCTCTTTGCTATTTTAAAGGCCTCAAACCCCTTTGGCTTTGAGATATCGGTCCGGCAACGTAACAGTGACAACCGTGGTTCGAGTCCCACCCCCAACACAGCATTGTGTTTTAAATGTGATGTGACTTTGTGGATCTTTCAGGCTGACGGAAATATTTGTAAATATGTTCATATGTGTGAATATGTGATTATTATAAGTAAGTATAGCATCAATGTAGGAAGAACACATGTAAGCCGACAAAGAAACTGACGAAATGGCAGTTGAGTTTGCCAAATGCCAATTCCTAAAAACAGTAAAAAAAATTAATATTTCGGTTTGTAAACATACCTAAGAGGAATATAGGAAACATATTACGCTTCCATTCTCTGTAGAATATCGAAGACTGAGTGCTGAAAATTATTTCAACCGTAGACGGCCAACGTTATCTGATAAACTAACTTGATTGCAACCAACGATGTGAATCTCTGCAGTCTAGCACGAGGTTTTTCATTACAAAGTAAGCAACAAAATTTCACAGATGTTACTGGCAAAATTCTGTACAGAGGTGTCCACGAACTGAAAATGTGTTTTTGCGTAGAACAACTATGCAATACAAAGATCGCTGTTTATTGCCGAAACGCAATGACGCTTCTCAGATTATTTTGCGAGACTGAAACGAATGGATAAAAGTAGATACGGCGCGAGTGCCACGCACAAAAAAGATAAGGAGCGGCGAGTAGAAGCTGCAAGTCTGCTGGGACTTTTAATTAGTCAGAATTGTAGCATGCTTCGTAACACCTAGCAATGAAGACACAGAACAAACGTTCTTGTGAGACTAAAGACGTGTGGAAGCGAATCCCATTAATTCTCTAAATGAATCCCTCCCCCGGATACTTAGATTGCCTACCCGTTGCAGTTCCACCGCTACCTTTCTCCACAGAGACCGCAAAAATATACGGTTCTAGTATCTGAACATTCTAATAATTCATTGAATGACCAGTGGTAATACAACAATCAGTGTTCGCTTCTTTTTTTTAGGCAATGAGAGAGAGTTTGCCGTTCATGTTAGATGTGCCGCTCTCGTATGGAGCGTTTGGCTTGCCCTATGTAACATTAAAGTTATCGGCATGGGATTTTATTTATTCGAACCACTCGTAGTAGCAAATCACACTACATAGTCCCAGGGAGAACTGAAGTCTTTGCTAGTAGACATAAAGTAACTTTCAATTGATGTTGCTTCACGCATTCCACTATTTTGAAAGTCTTTGACGATGTCTGATTTGCTTTCAACCGTAAGCTTATAAGAACAGATAAAGTTTAGCCAGATGCATTCTCGCAAAGTGATTGAACATTCAATTTTTTGTACCGCTTCAAAAATCACTCTGCCATGCCACACAAAGAACAGTAGCCAGTCAATCTGTTAGAAATGAAATTTGTAAAACGTACTCACAGTTAACTTTATGATGTCGATAAATTCTCATGCAGACTTGTTTACGAAGTCACACAGCTGAACCAAAGGACTGTGAAGTCCACAGAACAAATCATTTTATTATCTCCAGTGGTCGTGCTTTCAGATGTGTCAGCATTTACACAGTGTAATCAACAGTATACAGTGTGTTAGGCGTATAGGTACAGATATTGTAATAATTTTTTTGCACTCCGTCTTCAGGCCACGAGTGGCCTACCGGGACCATCCTACCGCCGTGCCATCCTCAGTGGAGGATGCGGATAGGAGGGGCGTGGGGTCAGCACACCGCTCTCCCGGTCGTTATGATGGTATTCTTGACCGAAGCCGCTACTATTCGAACGAGTAGCTCCTCAATTGGCATCACGAGGCTGAGTGCACCCCGAAAAATGGCAACAGCGCATGGCAGCCTGGCTGGTCACCCATCCAAGTGCCGACCAAGCCCTACAGCGCTTAACTTCGGTGATCTCACGGGAACCGGTGTATCCACTGCGGCAAGGCCGTTGCCTATTGTAATAATTGGTACCTTAATATGTACCCACATCAGTATGTTAGTTGTTTTTTCCCTGCATCTAAAAGTCTTCGCGCAAACTCATCGCATATTTACGACCTGATGTTTTCTTCACAGTCGTAACTGCGGCTTGAAGTGCACAGGCGCTGATAACCTCGACGCTGAGCGCCCGTAAGCTCCAGACACACACACACACACACACACACACACACACACACACACACGACGCGCGCGCTGGCGTGGGAAGTGGACTACGCCTATAAGTATATACTTTCAGTTTTCCATCCACAGATTCACAATTCAGTGGCTGACCTGCTGCCCAGGGGAAAACAAACATTGATGGCTTGCTTGTACCACGAGTACTTGGAGAACTAACGAACTTAAAAACATACTACTCACAGTAGCTACAATTATTAGTCTACAAATGAAGCAAATACTGATGTAACATACTTCAAACGCTGTCCTCAGTCATCAACAGAAATATTTTGCACTTATTACCCCTACCGGCTTGTATATGGCAAAACGGAATTAAACTACTAACCATTAAAACTGTAACACCAGACATGATAGCTAATAATGAAATTTCACACAATGTACATAGACAGTAAACTAGGAAGTGTACATGATTCAATTTTCAGCTGATATAAGGGTATACAGTGGGTGAAAATTAGTACATTGAGCTGCCATCTCTGGAAACAAAAATCGCTATACGCCAGGTGATCATCGATTTGCACAGAACTTGGATGACATATGGGTACCTCGAGGACGACGGTTCAATCCCGCGTCTGGCCATCCTGATTTAGGTTATCCGTGATTTCCCTAAATCACTCCAGGCAAATGCCGGGATGGTTCCTTTGAAATGACACGGCCGACTTCCTTCCCCGTCCTTCCCAGATCCGATGAGACCGATGACCTCGCTGTCTGGTCTCCTCCCCCAAAAACAACCCAACATATGGATACTTCATTCAAGGCTACTTCCATTCTATACCAGAGTTCATCAGTCCTAACGGTTGGCGAGTACTGGCATGCCAGTATTTCGGCAATACATGGTCAGATGTTATTAGGAGACAGAATTCGGGAACACAGTGGCGAGGGCAACAGCTGAACACGCTGTATCAAATAAGTCTGACCTTATTTGATACAGAATGTGTTCAGCTGTTGCTCTTGCCAGTGTGTTCCCGAATTCTGTCTCCTAGTGATAACATCTGGCCATGCATTGCCGATATACTGCCATGTCACTACTCTGAAACCGCTACAACTGATGAACTCTGATACAGAATGGAAGCAGCCTTTAATGAAGTACCCATATGTCATCCGAGCTCTGTGCAAATCGATGTTCACCTGGAGTATACCGATTTTTGTTTCCAGAGATGGCAGCTCAATGTACTAATTTTCACCCAGTGTATACCCTTATATCAGCTGAAAATTGAATCATGTACACTTCTTAGTTTACGGTCTATGTACATTATGTAAAATGTGCAACATGCGGCCTTGCGTTTTCCTGTTGAAAAATAGCATGACGGAGATCTCACAGACAGCTACAGCTGCCGAGCGTCACACATCAAAAGCTCAATTACTGTTGTCGAAATTACTGGCTATGAGAGTAAGTCTTCATTATGCTGTGGGTCCATATCAAGACGGCAAATGCAATTTGACAATGTTAGTTCTCCAATGAGCTTCCACATTACCCATCCACTGTGCTGCTGTGTGCAGAAATACGAATCATCTGAAAATACGCCGTAGTGCTGCTACTCCTGTGTCCAGTCTTGTCTTCTCTGATGCTGTCCGTGTGAGCCAGTTGAGATCGTGCATTGTGTCGAGAATGGCCGTCCTGAACCCAGTGATTCCATAACCTCATGGCAACTGTAGGATCCCAACCATTGCGAACAATAATACTGGGCAACGATAAACCACATTCTTGATAGGCCACGATACTGCCACTGTCCAGTTCCGACAAGGGCTTGAAGACGTTCTTCCTCCTTTCACGACGCGTGACACTATCTTCTCACAAACAACCAACATTCGGATGCGATTTCTCCCGCTGCGTAATCTTTCCTTATACAAGTCAGCTTGCCCTTTTCTCACATGATACCCTGCGAATTATGGATGAAGGGCAACAGGTAAATTCCATATTCTTAGATTTCCTGGAAGCACATGACACGGTGCCCCACAGCACACTGTAAAGGGCCGTGCATAATGATTATGTTCCCAGATATTTGAGTTGCTCGAAGACTTCTTATGTAATAGAACATAATATTTTATCGTCGAAGGCGTGTTTTCATTAGAGACAAGGGTATCGTCGTGAGTGCCCCAAGGAAGTGTGATACGACCGCTCTTATACTCTGTATGCACAAATTATGGGACGGACAGAGTCAGCAGCTCTTTGTGGCTGTCTACTGAGGACGTTGTGGTGTACGGGAAGGTGTTGTCGTTGAGCGCCAGTACAGTATGACGAACACATTTTCTAGTTTGTGTGATGAATGGCAGCTTGCTCTAAATGTAGAAAAAAATGTAAGTTAGTGTAGATGAGTAGGAAAAGCAATCCCGTATTGTTCGATTACAGCACTGGTAATGTGCTGCTTGACCCAGTAATGTGCTGCATAACACAGTCACGTCAGTTTAATATCCAGACGTAACATTGCAAAGGGATATGAAATGGAACGAGAACGGTAGAACGGAAGGCGAACAGTGGACTTCGGTTTAGTGGGAGTACTTTAGGAATGTGCATCTCGTCTATAAAGGAGACCGCGTATAGAACGCTAGTGTGATCCAGTCTTGAGTACTGTTCAAGTGTCTGGGATCCCCAACAGGTCTCACTAAAGGAAAAAACCGAAGCAATTCACAGGCCAACTGCTAGATTTGGTACCGGTAGTTTCGATTAACACGCGAATGGTACAGAGATCGTTCGTGAAATCAAGTGGGAATCCCTTGGGGTAGCGGCACTTTTTCAAAATACGACTGAGAAAATTTGGAGAACCAGCATCTGACGATGACTGCAGAATGGTTCTACTCTCGCCAAAGTACATTTCGCGCAAGCGTTATGAAGGTAAGAAATAAGATATTAGGGCTTGTACGGAGACATACAGACAGTCCCATACAACAATACCAATCGTCGTTATTTAGGTTCTGTTTTTGTTATTATTATTTTTAAGCCCAAAAATAAAAATAAAACCTAAATAACGGTGATTGGTATTGTTGTATTGGATATTGACCAACCGTAGTCCCACACTCCGGCCAGAAGATGGAGTTAATTCATATACAGACAGTCGTTCACCTCTCGCTCCATTTTCGAATGGAACATTCCAACAGTTACAAAAACAACGATATCCGTACCTGACGGAAAATGGCTAGAAGAAATTAGTTCTTCTTTATGATGTGATCAGTGATAATTAGTCTGGAGTTTCTTCATGTGACGCGTTTTGAAAGCTGCGAATGTCATATTAGTAATTGCAATTCAGTTTTAATAAATTTACCCTGCAGCTATTTTGTGGTAATCTAGGAATGTTTACATGAGGACAATAAAGACCACTATGCCAGCATATGACCGAATCTGTTCCGGTACGTTTGAGGCTGACAGAAAAGCCAGATCAACAGAATGCAAATAAATTGGGCCTGGAATATTATTGACGGGCAGAATTATCTTAGTGATGAGTCCCGCTTCAAAGTGAGCCCCGATTACCAGCGAAGACGTGTGTGGAGATGCCACGAACTGCGGTGGGATACCAAACCTCACTGTCGCTCGGCATACGGCCCGACAACCAGGAGTGATGGTCCGGGGTGCCATTTATTTTCATACCAGCACCCCTTTGATTGACATCTGCGGCACCCTTACAGTGCAGCGGTACGTCGACGATATTCTACGCCACGTTTTGTTGCCCTTCTTGGCAGGACATACTGACAAGGGAACCTCCCCATCGCACCCCCCCCCCCCCCCCTCAGATTTAGTTATAAGTTGACACAGTGGATAGGCCTTGAAAAACTGAACACAGATCAATCGAGAAAACAAGAAGAAGTTGTGTGGAACTATGAAAAAATAAGCAAAATATACAAACTGAGTAGTCCATGCGAAGATAGGTAACATCAAGGATAACCTCAGCTCAGGAGCGCCGTGGTCCCGTGGTTAGCGTGAGCAACTGCGGAACGAGAGGTCCTTGGTTCAAGTCTCCCCTCCAGCGAAAAGTTTTTATTTATTTTGGCAAAGTTATGATCTGTCCATTCGTTCATTGACGTCTCTGTTCACTGTAATAAGTTTAGTGTCTGTGTTTTGCGACCGCACCGCAAAACTGTGGGATTAGTAGACGAAAGGACGTGCCTCTCCAATGGGAACCGAAAACATTTGATCGCAAGGTCATAGGTCAACCGATTCCTCCACAGGAAAACACATCTGATATATTCTATACGACACTGGTGACGGCATGTGCGTCACATGACAGGAATATGTTATCGACCCACCTAACTTGTACACATGGCGAATGGATAAAAACATTCTTCTACGCTGCCCGATTTAGGTTTTCTTGTGGATGTGATAATTACTCCCAAAAAAGTGATGAAAACATAAGAGTTTGTCACATAAACTGCAACAAATGAATCCAACAGTTTCGCATTCGCTCACTTTTCCCTGTGCTCTGTCAAAACATATGTTTCAAATTTTTCCGTGTGTAGACCGTCAAATCCTGCCTATGTTCAAGCAAATCTGAACATGTCATGGAATTTTTGAGAGCGAAGTTGATTATGTGTGAGTGCCTGAACGTTGGTAATTGTCTGAAAATAAAAAATTAAACTTTTCGCTCGAAGGGAGACTTGAACCTAGGACCTCTCGTTCCGCAGCTGCTCACGCTAACCACGGGACCACGGCGCTCCTGATTTCAATTTATCGTTGATGTTGCATATCTTGCACATCGATTACTCGGTTTGTATATTTGGTTATTTTTTTATAGTTCCAAACAACTTCTTCCTGTTTTCTTGATTGATCTGTGTTCAGTTTTTCAAGGCCTATCCACTGTGCCAACTTATAACTAAATCTGAGGGGGGTGCGATGGGGAGTTTCCCTTGTGAGATTACATTCCAGCAAGACAATGCCGACCCGCACACGCCGAGAGTTTCTGTTGCCTTTCTTCGTGCGTGCCAAATCCTGCCTTGGCCAGTGAGGTCGTCGGATCTCTCCCAAAGGGAGAACGTTTCGAGAATTATGGGCAGCGCTCTCCAACCGGCTTGGTATTTTGACGATCTAACGCGACAATTGAACATAATTTGGCACGAAATCCCTCAGGAGGACATCCAACAACTCTATCAGTGAATGCCAAGCCGACTGTTTGCAGAAGGACCAGAGGTAGACCAACGTGTTATTGACTTTCTCAGTTTGAGAAGCACGTTATTTTGAATAAATCATCCAATTTTTCCGAAACTGTAATCAGTTATTTGTCTGTACATGTAAATCAAATATATCGATTTGTGTCCCATTCGGATAATTCCTTCGTGGTGCGTCGTTTTTTTCCCGTAGAGTGTGTTCAACTATCACTACACTGCTGCACATGCAGAATTCTACGTACAGGGTCCCTATGGGATGCTTCTGTACCAGAGTGGCCAACTGTTTACCCAGCAACCGTGACGCATATTTATGGAAAAATGATGCTGACACTGAGTACAAGCGTTGGAATGAGAATATTCAAACAAGAACTGATGTGAACTGCCGATGTCGTTTTTAACGCTACGACTGAAATTAACCTCCTCGGTGACATTATTAATGGAGTTAATGGGTACTGTCACGTGTTTCATCTAGTTAATTGTGGTTATGTGGTCTCGACACGTCATTAAAGAAGTTTTCCGTTAAACTTAAGACTGTTGTAGCTCAATCCATATTTATTATGCGAAATGCTTCTACGCATTAGAAAATCTTAATTCTTTGCCCGACTTAGAGGATTATTTAGCAGTTTCAAGAAACAGACGCGAAGAGAGCTCCAGAATACAGAGGAAAATCGTTGACGGCATGGGAAGGCAAACATAACCTTACGCAAGCTGACCAACGGAGAAAGGTTGACGTGTAAGGACTAACACAGGCACAGTCGACGGCCGTATCGATCCAAAGGCTGAGGCTGGGTCAGCTCTCTTCGAGCGTGGCGGCAGGGCGGCAGCACGCGAGCCGCGCCACGCCACCGCACACGGCACGACACGACACGAAAGCGCTCCGCATGCAGCTCCGAGTACACGGTGGCGCTGCTCCTTTTGGATATACGGCTTGTCAGAGACCATCAGTAGAAACTGAAGCACCGTTCGCAGTTACACCGACGTACGTACTCCGGCAGCCACTGTAAAGTACATGGTCGAGGGTACTTTGTGACATCATTAACTGAGACCAGTTCCATACTTCTTCAAGCTGTCAAGGAGAAAACTGTGTCAGCTGAACCCTTGGTGCATTGCCATACTGTTATCGCAATACAATATATCGAGTCGTGGTGTGTTCACAATAATAGATATCTAAAATGGTTCAAATGGCTCTAAGCACTATGGGATTTAACACATGAGGTCATCAGTCCCCTAGACTTAGAACTACTTTTACCTAACTAACCTAAGGACATCACACACAGCCATGCCCGAGGCAGGATTCGAACCTGCGACCGTAGCAGCAGCGCATTTCCGGACTGTAGCGCCTAGAGCCGCTCGGTCACAGCCGCCGGCAATAGATATCTACGCGCAAGCATAGCACAGTTCCCACCCAATGTGTTTATGTTACTTTATAGCTGGTACCCATGAACACAATTGTCGCTGCGACACAGGGATACAAACGTTAGTAATGACTGTCATTCTGGTTTAGTTTAGGGAAGGCAGTCCTTATCGTAGCGGAGTGACGTCAGTGTCGGTTATCGTCCACCAAAAGCAGCGTCTGGGTCTGTGTCTTCATCTGTGACGGACCTAAACACCGGACAGTTATAATTAAAGTGCAGCTACTCAAAGAGGTCCAGTGTGGACTGTAATTATAGTACGGAAGCGGAAATTGATAGATTTGCTAATGAATTTACGCTAAAAAGTTACTTCCAATTTTGGCTACCAGGTGCAAATCTGGCGCTGTGAATGGAATAAAGACGTATAGAAATGTTTCCATATGTAATGGATTAGGAACTGGACGTGGGCAGAAAAAGATCAAACAAGTGAGCAAGGCATAATTTTCATTTTATTATTAACCGCTGCTTACACGGTTTGCTCAGTATGAGCACTGTAGACGTTGTAAAGATTTTGTACAGTGATAGATTCGCACCTGGTGGCCAAAATTGGAACTAATTTTTGTCTAGCATAAAACGATTCAGTCTTAACGCATTAGCATATCTACGAAGTTTCACTGCCATACGATAATTACAGCCCATGCTTTACATCTGTGAGTACCTGTTCTTTAATCATCATCACCCAGTTCTTCCACCTTGAGACTGTTATAGCGTCCAGAGGACATTAATTATGACAACGTACGCCCTTACGCTGCTAAAGTAGTTGATCATTTCATACCAAAATCCTCAGCCATACATGCTGGTTGGCCTCTGTACTAAAAAAACTGAGTTGAAGGATCAACAAACGAACTTTAACGGATGTCATACGACGTCCACAACGACCAAACACAACAATCAACAACGAATAAACTGGCAAAAAAAAAGGGGTAACGTGTTTTCCTACCATGCAGTAGGCCCAAGTTCGATTCTCGGCTTGGTTGAAGACTTTCTCCGCCTGTGGACTGGGTGTCGGATTGTCCTCATTATACTTTCATCATCATCACCGACACGCAAGTTTCCAAATGTGGCGTCGACTGAATAAGACGTGCAACTTGGCGGCCGAACTTCCCCGGATGGGGCCTCCCGGCCAACAATACCAGACGATCATATTTTTTTATTTTTCGTAGTAACGGTTCTCCATATTGTCATTACTTGTGCAGTATCAGCCAGACGTATCCGCTTTCGATAGTGCAAACATTATCGCATTTCGAACATAAATTATTTTTCACTGCCTCTCTCTTTATGTTTTATTAGTTTCGCGTCGTGTGTAGTGTTCCGCGCTTTGAGCATATTTTGGGTTTTGTGCTATCTTGCAGGTCAGTGTAATGTTTCTGAGTTATCGTTACTTGTGATTTTTCCTAGATTCGTGAAAATTGATGCATTGGACTTACCCAGTCGGCAGTGATTGCTCTCGTATATTCCTTAGTCATCTGTTGCCTTAGAACTACCCAACATCAATGTTATTTCTATGTCATTGTATCAATAACTCTTTTAATTGGTTTGTCGTACCTTCCTAGTTGTAATAACACTGTTGCCCATTAAAACTGCAGCACCATGAAAGCGACATCCAGCAACCGTCAGATTGGTACAAAGTATAGATACGTATGGATATACAAATTATGAGCATTTCAATGTAACCGCACAAAGTGTGTAGGAGTAACGTCATATACAATCTGTAAACAAGGAAAGACTGCAAAATGGTTTCATATTCAGCCATCACATTTGAATATTGGTTGTTAGTGGGAAAATCGTTTGTGCCTCCTGTCCGGCACGCGTCTGCATTCGACAGAGTCAGGATCGTAGCCTTTCGAGACTGTGGTTTATCTTCCCGCGGGATTATTGCTCTCGTCGGTCGAGATCCTACGACTGACATGTGGATACAGAGTCTATGAGCTGAAGACGGCCGTATTCAACGGCATGCGGAATCTCGACTGCCCCACGTGACTAACGCCTGACAGGATAAAAATATTCTTCACTTGGTAGGGCAGTATTGTACAGCCACATCACGTACCACTAGCCAGCATCATTAGCAGAAAATCTCATACTTCATCGTCATATGGGCCCAGTATCTAACGTGATTGGGTGCGTCCGCATTGGCAGGACAACCTCCGGTTTGCATGCAAGTAATCTGGATAGCAGGCGTGTTAGTGCCGATAGCTGTATCATATCTTGCAGGTCAGTATAATGTTTCAACATATGAGACAAGACCAAACGTTGTCCGTACTGTTCCCTTGGCCAGCACATTCCCCATATCTCTCATCCACTGAAAACTTCCACCCATGGGTTACCGAGAGACAGCCGCCATACCACTTGGCAGCCACTACAGTCGATGGACTCAGGCATGGATTTGAAGTAGACTGAATGACGTACCCGTATCTCAGATCTCCTCGATACCCATCCGAGTTAGAGTCATCGTTGCTGCCAGAAGGCGAAGTCTTCTGTAATAAATTTCACATCCTTTATACCACAAATTATCTTCAATTTAATCATGCATTCTTCCCGACCTATTATATACATACAGTCAGTAAAATTTCGTTGTTAGTCATTCTTTCTGTTGCTTTGAATATGATGGCCAGTTGTGTCGCTGTATCCAGTTACGTGGAACTCACTGTTGTGTAACTGTATTTGGTACGGCAGGCTACGTTTCTTCAGGATAAGTTAGATGTAACCAGTTAACGTTCTATATCGTGTTGACTCACAAATGTTTCACTGCAGTACTGTAGGTAAGAACCACTCTAGATAAACATGCAAGAAGCGTAAGCGGTGGCCAATCAGAACGCTCATATGTTACAGGCAGGAAAAATAATAATTATTATTATCTCCTACCTCATCTCCTACCTTCCAAATTCAAACTCTTCTGTGAAACTTGCAAGACAAGCACTCCTGAAAGAAAGGACATTACTGAGACATGACTTAGCCACAGCCTGGGGATTTTTTTCCAGAAAGCGATTCTCACTCTGTAACAGAGTATGCACCGATATAAAATGTCCCGGCAGATTAACACTGTGAGCGGGACTGGGACTCGAACTCCAGGACTGCTAGTCTTGTAAGTTTCGCGGGAGAGCTTCTCTGAAGTTTGGATGGTAGGAAGTGAGGTACTGGCGGAAGAAAAGCTGCGAGGATGGGTTGTGAGTGGTGCTTGAGTACCTCATTTGGTCAGTCTTCAGCAGTGGCAAGGTGAGCACGTCTTTTTTGCGTCTCGCCTGTTGTGCTGCTTGCGAGCGAGCGTGCACTTGTATACTTCCGCTTAGTGGCTTGTCGTCGTGCACGAATACATCACCATCATGGCGTTTTCCTATCACCAAGCGATGATTAAATTAATTTTTCCTTTGGATCATGAACGACCAAAAGCGTATGAAATGGAACGGTTTATAAGGGACGAAATGCGTCTCCCGTGGCAAGATGTTCTCGGAACTCATTTTTCGATCATTAGTACCACTGTTTACATAAAGCTGACGAATGAAGAGATGTGCACCGAGGTTGTGTGGCGCCATGCTAACGATCTCAAGTTCCGATACTCTGACGAGCGTATAGGGGCTGTCGTTGTTGATCACGTTGGTTTTGCCATCCGAACGTTGAGAGTTTTCGAACTACCGCCTGAGGTGCCGCCGGACGTTGTGATGGTCGCCTTTAAACTGATGAAAAAGTCGTCAGTCAGGTTGCTGAAACGTGGAGGACGTTCGGAACCAGCCGCGTCGTCAATGGTGTCTCTCAGATAAAAATTAATCTGAGGAAACACTTGCCTTCTTACATGGGTACTGCCGGCACCAGGGCTGTCGTCATGTATGATGGTCAGCTCCACACTTGTTTAAGTTGTGTCAAGGAAGCCCATGTGCGTTCTGAATGTCTCCGACGCAGACTGGTTCAGACGCGGATCGGAGATGTCATCTTCCCTGCGGCGACCGCTTTGTTACCTCTATCTTACGCGTCCGCGGCAGGGCTTCCTGCTGCTCCCAGTCTGATCAGTCGGCACCACTTGACTCCACTTGACGATGCGATGAACTTTTTGGCTGTCTTTCCCACACTGCCGCTGGAGGCAACACCAACGGACGATGGCCATCAGCAGATGGAAGCAGTTCGTCCTAATCAGATGGTTGTTGATCATGGAGCCTCAGCGACCTCCGATTTCCTGCCGTCCTCCATTCGACACGGAGCAACATATCAAAGCAATGGTCGCCGAGGAAACGGAAGAGACAGCGTAGTACCCCTTCCGATGACTGCTTCCATCGGATGTGTGCACAGGGTACCAACCCTCCTACTAGTGAAGCGCTGTCCTCCCAACACCATGTGTTGCTGCTCACTGATATTTAAAGGAATTCTACACAGTAACTTCAGCTAACACATTTATTTATAGTGTCCATTACAGTTTCAGTCAGTCATATACACACGGTGCAGAGAGCAGCACAGTCTACAGTTTTGTACACAACACTAACAAATGGCATAAGATTCTCTTTTTCCGTCAGATCATCCCCACTCCTATATATTTCTAAGGGGGTGACCATCTCTACCGGTTGACAAATCTTCATGCCATCCAGCTGTCGGAGAACGATGCTTCTTATTTTATCATATCGGCTGTGCCGCACCTCTTCTGCCACTGCTTTCTTCCACAAGTGCCGTGATGTGGTGTTCTCCTGAAGGAGGATGATTTCTCCAACTCCTGGTTTTCTTCTTGAGGGTTATCCCTTCACCTCGTGGTAGCTTCATAGCAACAGGAGTTATTTTTCCATCTGCGCCAAATGTCCTCGTTGACCGTTTATGTTAGTCAGAACTCCTTGGCAGGATCCCTTCTAGTTGCTGGTTCAGGCCCACATGGAATGGTTACTTGTTTGTCTTCATTGAGGAAATGAGCTGGCGTCAATGCCGCATAACTTTCTGCTTAAATGATGAGTCTGCTTCTGCTCTTATCAAAATGGTATTTAGGTTCTCTTCAGCCACCTGAGAGCGACGAAGCACCTTCCTCAAGAGATAGCTGACAGAGCGTATCATGTGTTCCCACCAGCCTCGTGATTCCATGGTGGGCTTAGAAACACTGTATGCCAGAATGCTGGACTGTTTTGAAAACCCAGACAGTTATGTGTTGGCTGCATGGAACGTTGCGGCATTGTCTGCGTATATAGTACGTGACAGGCTTCTACGTTCTGCAAAGCTTTAAAAGCATGGCCGTCATAAATCTAACTTTAGACAAATCATTGAAAAGTCCATTTGAATCGCACGTGTTGTGGCAGACGTGAATATTGCCACGTACGACTTCTTTACCTAGTGGCCAATTTTAACATATAGTGGTCTAGCAAAATCAATTCCTGTTACTGCGTACTGTCTTGCACGTTCAGCTCCATCTTGTGGTAGTGGAACCTCCATTTCTTCATATCGACGACTGTGTATTATCTTGCAGGGCAGGCAAGAGTGGAGAACTCTACAAACGGCTTGTCGCCCTCGCAAAATCCAAAATTCTTCACGTAGTTCCCCTAGTACGATGGTTACCCCGAGATGGTGCATTCTTACTTGCGTGTATCTGATAAGAGGTTACGTGAAATGATAGCTTCCGTCCAGTATAATTGGGTGCTTCTCTGAATTAGACACTGGAGCACATTGTAACCTACCACTGAGCCGAATCACGCTATCCGACAGGAAAGGATTGTATCGAGCTATCTTTGAAGCTTTGGGTAATGATTTTCCTTTACGCAATGCAGAGAGTTCAGTAGGGAACAGCTCCTCTTGAACTCTTTTGATCCAGTATGTTCAGGCGCTGTGTAACTCGAGAGCACCTGTGATCCTAATTTTGATCTTCGTACTCTCAACACAACGAAGTACAAGGGCAGTTATGTGAAGTATTCGCTAGTAGGAGCTAAATATTGCAACGTTGAACAGGGGTTCGGTGATGGTGTTCACCGTAACATTTGTCGTGACTTTGGCATCTGGCATTAAGTTAGGTGGAGCTGGGTTATCCAGTGGCCACGACTGCCTGTGTACTGAAAGCCATGGTGGACCACACCATCAGATGTCAAGTTTTATTAGCAGGTCTGCCTCTAGTCCCTGTTTGAGATGATCTGTGGGATTTTGACCTCCTGGGCAGCGCCTCTATTGAATGGGCGTAGTGTACGTTAGTATTTCTGTCAGTCTATTGCAAATGAAGGTTTTCCGTTTGTTAGGATCATTTCGTATCCGCTCCAAGGTGATAGCTGAATTGCTCCTCAAAGTAGTCCAGTTTCCTGATAAAAGTAATGAAGGAGTTATGAAGCAACCAATGCAGAAAGCAGTTCCAACCTAGGTAGAGTTGCTTTCTTGATTAGTGCCAACCCGTTCTTGCTGCAAACACTATGTGCTGTGTAGCCGACTTCAGTATTCGTCCGTACATACAGAACAACACCATAGGCTCTTTCTGTTGCATCACAGAACACAAGCAGTTCTGCAGAGTCACTTGCGTCTGTCATACCTGTCCATGTATGAATGTGCAACGATGACAAGTGATGAAGCTTTGAAACCCAAGACTGCCAACTGCGTGCAAGATCTGTGGGCAAAATTTCCTCCCATGCAAGACTTCACAGCCACCTGTCTTGGACGACGAGCTTAGCAATAACCCCAATGGGAGTGACTTACCAAGATGGTTATAAAACTGAGTGGCTGCTAGAAGAACGTTTCTCTTTGTTACCAGTTTGTTGCCCTTAAATTTTCCGCTCTCCTTTGGTAGTCACTGGAGACGGAGTCTTCTTCTGTATTCCAATTGATTCCCAAGAACTGTGTTGTGAGCTTAGTTTCAAGGCATTTGGCATAGAATACTGCCTTAAGTTTCTTCGAATTAGTTGCTCATTTGGAAAATGGAAGTCTTATTTAGTGGAAGAATACTGTCAGTTCCTGGAAAACAGTTGCAGCGTCCTCACAAAAAAAAAATTGTCCATGAATATAGAATTGTCATTGTTGACATTCATTGATATTTGTCACTATTTGGCGCTGTTACTCCCTTATAGCAACTGACAAAGGGAATGACCTTGGCGCAATTCCAAATGGTAAACGTTTGAACCGATATATTGTCACGTCATCTGTGGTGGTGTAGGCACTATTCTCGGTTTGTTCAACGCGAGACCCTTTGGTCTAGTGAGATCTCTGTCTTGTTCACTGAAGGTCAACTGTAAGAAGACTTGGTCCACATCACAGACTAGTCCCATCGGAAACAAGGTTGTGAGTACATCTAGCAGTAAATTTTATCCTGTTTCGAGAGCGTTATTCAAGGATGGAGAGTCTGGTTCACATGATGATGCATCGAACACAATCCTGTACTTGATGCCTCCGCTGCTGCATTTCTTCACTATGTGGTCTGGCTGGTAAAATACGTTTCCAACAGTGTAGTAGGCAGGTGCAACTTTACCTAATCCCTCTTAATGTAATTTGACATGATCTTGCGATAAATGAGCTTCAGTTTTTCATTCCTTCACAACTCATTTTGTAAGGAACAGAAACGTGCTTCAGCAATAATGCGGTTACTGGAGGAAAGTATATCCTCCTTCCGGGGCAGGCATACAATTCTGCGGCAATTCATCATGCGCTATGTCTCTCGGAACTCTTACCAGACAGGGTGGTGCATGGGTGTCAATGTTAACTCTTGGTTCTCTGTTGTTCCAGTTGTTTCCAAGTTCCAAATACGGCGCACTGACTCATCAGACGTCTCATTGCAGCTACCCTGAATGAAGTTGACGGTCACCTTGTCAGCACCAGTTCTGTTTTCACTAAGAACGTATCTGAAGATTGTGAGTAGGAGTAACAATGAATGTGATACTTTAAACGATTGTTCCAGATTCACAGTTTTTCAATGATAAACTGCTCCAATCAGAACTTCAATAAGGCCGGACGTGGTGGCCGAACGGTTCTAGGCGCTTCAAAAAAATGGCTCTGAGCACTATGGGACTTAACTGCTGTGGTCATCAGTCCCCTAGAACTTAGAACTACTTAAACCTAACCAACCTAAGGACATCACACACATCCATGCCCGAGGCAGGATTCGAACCTGCGACCGTAGCGGACACGCGGTTCCATCTAGGCGCTTCAGTCTGGAACCGCGCGACCGCTACGGTCGCAGTTTCGAATCCTGCCTCGGGCATGGATGTGTGTGATGTCCTTAGATTAGTTAGATTTAAGAAGTTCTAAGTTCTAGGGGACTGATGACTTGAGATGTTGAGTCCCATAGTGCTCAGAGCCATTTGAGAACTTCAATAGATAGATCTTCAGGGTCTCCTCTTCGATCTGCCATCTGCGTACCGTCCACCAAGGTCATGTCTCCTACATCTTGTGGTACTGTCGGCAGATGCGAGAATTTGGTACTGCTTTCAAAATCTGGCTTATGGCACTCAATGTAGGTAGTGTTGAGAGCCCGTGGACTGCTTAAAGTAGAAGCATTAAGGTTCTCCAAAAAGTCACTGTGGATTTATATAATCCTGTTCTTATTTCTACACTTGGATTTCAAAATTTGCTTCGTCTGCTCATATAGGTCAGCTGTAACAGGAATTCCATCGATCAGACCCTTGGGTTTTCCATCTAAATATCCACGGAATGGTATGTGCTTGTTCATAGGCTTCACCACTGGATTTTCATCTGTGGAGGCTGTGAACTGTTCCCAGAATCGTGGCCATGCTTCTGTGTCATCTAAGAACGGATGCAGTTTGATAGTGGGCTTCTTTATATCCACGTATGGATACTGGTGAGGTTCAGAAGTTGGCAAATGCGTATCACCTGTATTTCTATCCTCAGAACGTGCTCCTTTCGCCTTTCGGATGGCGCGTTTGCTTTTGTTAGTGTAGTCTTCACAAACTTCAGTGTCGGAATCCTATCCCGTACTATCCAGCAGATCCTGCATCGAGTCAGTGAGTGTGATCAGCTCGTGTAAGGTTTACTGCAGGCGTCCTTGACCTTGACCGACTTCCTCTGGCGGCGTAGAAACATCGAACGTGTTCATCTGGCTCACGAAACGCGTGGCGTTCGATTGTAAAGTAGTCAGCTTACGTCGCAATTTAGGCAGAGTGGCTGCTTCGTCGGCCATGACGTGTTTTGCTGGGTTGCCGCGGTGCTGCGTCTGTTTGTCACCCCGTAACGGGATGCCCGCCGTCGCTCAGAGATGGCTCTGCTGTGCAGTATTCGCCGGTAGCGACTCTTGACGAGAGCGCGTTCTTGCTAAAGATGGCGTTGCTGTGTAGCAATACTTTAGCTGTCCCTTTTCTACTGTGCGAATATTACGCCAAATGCAAAATACTGCTCTTCCAGCAGCAAGGATATACCAAGTAACACCATATACCAACAGAATCAATTAGTAATGTTCTTGTGAGTATATTACAGCAATACCGCGACTTATCTGCGTGTGCTAAACGTGGCGTGGCATGATCGTATTTTGAGATTTAAGTCGCTCAAAATCTGTTCTGTCGACGTTGAATCCTCTTGAACGTGTAGTAACACTTAATATCTTCATATGATCCCGGGTTTCGGCACCAAAATGTTGCTGCTCACTAGTATTTAAAGAAATACAACACTGTGACTTCAGCTAACAAATGTATTCCCAACGTCTATTAGAGTTTCAGTCAGTTGCACACACACGCTGCAGAGGGGCAGTCTACAGTTTCGTAAACAACTTCAACAATAGCATAAGGGTCTCTTATTCCCTAACACCCTTGCATCAGACGACGCGACGTCTCACCCCCCCCCCCCCCTCCGTTTCCGGACAGCATCCATCTACGGATACCGACCTCCCCCGCCTGCGTCTGATGCGATTGTCCCCTATTTGTGTCTGATGCTAAATGGGCCGCTTCTCTGATAATGATCAACTGAACTGGTCTGGTGAGACGTCGTCTCCAAGGCGGACGAAGTTGATGCTGAGGATGGACGTTCTGGAGGTGTACAGGGTGATGGAACCCCCTTGGTGGTGTCGGCTCCCCTCCCATCGCAGTGCCCTTCCCCGGGTGCCTCACGGGGAGCTCCCCGTGCTTCACCAACTGACGGGTCATTTTCAGCGGCGCTAGCTGCCTTTCTCCAGCATCTCAACCTTGTGGACTCTTTGGAACATGTTGATTGTGATCATCCGGAGTTGAGTTTCACTAGCCATTCGTCCAGTCACCTCTATCGTGTTTATTTCTCCCGCGGTATTGTCGGTGGGGTCATCTTATTGATGTGCTTTGTACCGCTACTCCACGTTCCCTATGTTTTTCTTGGTTCCTGGGGAAGAAACATGACATACTGGCTATGCCAGTTGCGGCCCCTGCCCACTTTGTCCCCACCCTTCCCTGTGGCGGCCAGGAAGGTTCCATTACAAAAAAAAGTTGTCGCCGATTAAAGAAAAAAACAGAAAAGCAGGCCCTGGAGGTCCCAGGTTCGATCCCGGACAGGGGCGGGAATTTTCCCTCGTTGCAGTACCTCCTGGATGACTCCAGGTTCACTTAGACTGCTATAAATGAGTACTGGCTCCCCAACCGCAGCCATCCTCCAATTCCTAGTGCCGCGTTGAAGAAAGACTACAGTATCTCAGATTTTGCCTTTTTACTTCAGATTTTAAAATTATTCCGTATTACACGTTTTTATTGCTTGTTTTATTACTTAGCCCTACTTCCGTGGCTGTATAAAACAAAAAAAAAAAACAAAAAAAAGATTGGCAGACCTCTTGCCCACGAAAGACAAAGGTGCCGATTTCGAGTCCTTTAATAATAATAAATAATAATAATAAAAGTAATAATTACTGTTATTCATTGTCACGGGAAAGGAAAGTCTGTCATTACAGTAAAATGAAGTTTGTAACAACTCGAAATCCACAATAAGGTAGATTACGACATAAAATAAATGCTTGTAAATTGTGAGAGTGATTCCTACCAGGCGGTGGTTAGTGTCTGTGTTAAGAAGTCTGCAGATAAGGGCGGCAATGTGACTGTCGAGTTTCCTGGCTTTTGAAAGTTTGTGTGTCTTTATGCGCTACTTGTTTCGTAGTATATGATACGACATACGGCTTCCTGTCGAATGAAGCTTACGACTAGTTTTTTGGTAGCAAAGGTAACACCGGGCGTAGGGGAGATGCTGCTTTTCAGATTACATAAATAGCCACTAATTTCTGAAGAGCTCTGAGATTTTACATGTGCAGTGTTACAGGTTATAGAGAGATGACCTCTCGTTAGAACCGTTATGAGATTCAGGAGGTTTTGCTAGGAATGAGCGCTACTTGTAGTGAATAGCAGCTCCGTGTAAACGCACGCAAAAGAAGCGTATATCTACACTGTGCGTAAACAACCAGTCAATGAAACTGCTTAAATATACCAGAAGGATCTTAATAAAGATATAAAACTGTATACTCGGTGGATCTTACAGGGAGAAAGACAACCTACAGACTGCTTCTCAGAGCAAAGGTCCTAACAAGATGTAGCTGACTAGTCCTCTTCGCAATATCAACTCTGTTTGACTGAAGAAACTGGGATAGCCAAATAAAGATGTCACATTGTTCACGAGTTTACGTAGTTTTTATCCAAGGTACAGACATTTACAGCAAACTCCAATAGTGTGTGACGCAGGAAAAGTAGTCCTGCTGCAAGTAAGGAGTTGGGCAGGGGGAATGGGGAAATTCAGAACTACGACAGCTATTTTCCTCTCTTTCAAGCTCCAGTCTTCGCCAAGTGTGAAGTCCTACTGGAGGGTTCCACCTGATTTAATGCTGCCCACATAACGTAGCTGCCATGCGTTTCCTGGACTGGGTTCTCTCTGATTTTCATCTCGTCGCTCACTTGAACCGTCACGCTTACAGCACAGCACAGCGGTACGGCGACGATACTGTACACCACGTTTCGTTGCCCTTCATGGGAAACCTCCTGGGCTTACTTTTCAGCAAGATAATGTCCACCCGCACACAGTGAGAGTTTCTACTGTTTGTCTTTGTGTTTGCCAGACCCTATCTTGGCCAGTATGGTCACTGCATCTCTCCCCAACTGAGAAAGTTTGGAACATCATGGGCAGTGCCTTTCAACCAACTCGAGATTTGGGCATCTAGCACGCCATTTGGACAGAATTTCGCATGATATTCCTCTGGAGGTCATCCAACAACTCTGCCAATCAATGCTAAGCCAAGTAACTGCTTGTTTAAGGGCCAGAGATGGACGAAAGCGTTACTGTTGACTTCCTCAATCTGTGAGCTCTTTCTCTTAAATAAATCATCCAGTTTACCTGAAAATGTAGTCATTTATTTGTCTGTGCATGTAAATCACATAGACCGATTTCCGTCCTGTTCGGATAATTCCTTTGTGGTACGTCGTTTTTTCTCTTTGTGTTAGAGTGTACTACTATTAAAATTTTAGCAGCAGTAAAACATAGTCCACATGTCACTATAAGGCAGCGTACCAGAGGTATGTGTTTTCTTACATATACCGTATAGGCCAAGACTTTTTGTTACCATTTCTCTTGATGGCGGGACAGGTGTTTGCGATGCTTTTATATTATTATTAACTATTCGTGTTCCAGACATATTACTTAGCTGGAGTCCTTCTCGAGGGCTCTTTCCAAGACCACAGAAACTGTATGTAATGCCTTTTGTATTTGCTAAATGCTCATAGTGTCAAACAGGAGGACAACCGCCTAATACCGAAAGTAGTTGCCTGTGTGTTGCGACTTAATTGCACACAGTAACTATATAGCCTCGTCACTGGGCGAAATATGGTTAGACAACATTCATTACAAAAATAAATGGCAACGCACATTAACAACAATTTATAATAATTTATAGTAGTTTCACATTACTTAAACGTATTGTGAGGATGGTGCGTGGCAATAGTTCATTGTTCATTTTCACCAATCTAACTCTGGTCTAGCTATGAATCCTGTGAACGATAACTACGATCACTTGCGAAATGTCCAGTTTGGCTCTCCGTGGCGGCCACTATGGATACGGTTCTGATGATTTGTAGCGGTACTCTTGACACTGAGCCGATACTAACTACTGAATGGAGCCGTGTGTCCACTCATATCCGCAATTGGTGAAAGGCTGTCCACTTTGGAACTACACCCCTCTGCAAAACTTAAGACAGATAAAGTAACACGACATATTAACAACTCCGTGGAAATGAAAGAAAGTACAAGAGCATCTTGCCAGAGGTCTCCCAATCGTGCACAGTACACAAGACGTCACGTGGCGTCAGATCAGCGTGACTATAGCGCCAAATGGGGCTGGTCCCGCAACGCGAGGAAACTGAACGAACGGAAAAGACTGTGTGTCAGTCAGCGAGCAGTTACGGTGCAGTGTTGTGTTCTCCATTACAACATGGTCCGGAGAGAACATCTGGATAACTTCACACGAGGAAAATAGTCGGGAAAATGGAATAAGGGCGACGAATGGAAGTGACTTCAGTGTAATTATTGTCTTTCAATAAGTGCCATTTATGTTCGACACATTGCGTATTTCTTTCATTTACCTTCTGTTCTCTCCTGTAGCAATTCTTATCTATGTATGGTCCCAGTATCATCGGGCTATGTTAGTTGGTAGTGACACATCATCTGAAAGTTACTTTCGTTCTCAAGTTTTGTGCACCACTGTACTTGTGTGGCGTATGGCGGAAGCATAAAATAGTTCTCGCCTTGTACGCTCTCTGTTAGAGGCTGGCCTTAACTCAGTTGCACCTGAATAGGGCCGGCAGCGGTGGCCGTGCGGTTCTAGGCGCTCCAGTCCGGAGCCGCGCTGCTGCTACGGTCGCAGGTTCGAATCCTGCCTCGGGCATGGATGTGTGTGATGTCCTTAGGTTAGTTAGGTTTAAGTAGTTCTAAGTTCTAGGGGACTGATGACCACAGCAGTTGGGAGCCATAGTGCTCAGAGCCATTTGAACCTGAATAGGAAGCAGCTCGGTGCTCTTGTTTGTATTCCGCATCTTGCGGAGGACACAGCTTCGCCATTATAAAAACGAAATCGGTGTCACAATTCGGCTGCTATAAATGTTAAAAATTATTTTCTTCCGTCAACAGGATTGTCCCTTTTTTCGCTATAACTTAGAGAAGACCAATATGCCCACTAGTTGTGGTTATATTTTAAGTGTCTTTCGTAGCTATCTCACCCTGTCTGTATTACACAAAGACACCGACAGATCTCTGGGTACTATACAGGTGTCTTGAGGAACAAATATAGGACAGAAACTTATGACCGGAAACTTCATCGCGGACAGAAAGCAGAAATGATATATTTACGTCGCTGGTTGGCACCGAATGCGTCCCCGCCTGTTACAAAACACTGCTCCCGCTCCGTCAGCCTGCAGACATTTTCGTGTCCAAGAAGCAGCCTCACGGAAAGCGATTGCATCTCTGACTTCTCCGCTGTGTAACATCTCTCAGTGATATTTCCAGATATGGGCTTCTGTCCTTCAATTTGTTCCCTAAGACACAATACACACTCTGTAACCCCTTGAAGTTAGATGATATCGATTTGTTCAAACCTGTGTATTAGAGAGAGACAGAGAGAGAGAAAAAAAATTATCTAACAGTTTAAAAATTCTTCTCTTGCGTAGAAAGAGCTGCAAAGCATATATAAATTGAATTTTCACTAATTTTTATTGTGTAACAGCACCTTCAGCTCCCATTTTGTTGTTTTGGTGCCGCCTGGGTTAGCTAGTGTGACATACAGTTCTGTAGTGACTTTTGCAGCTGTCGTCCTCTAATTTTTGGCTTCAAGCCTCTTTAGTGACCGTATGTCAAGATAACTTGACGCACACTTCCGTCCGCGTTGTGACTTTGCGGATAACTGTTTTCTGCTTTCCCTGAATGCGGTGTAATTCTTCGATATGGTGCACCTTGCAGCACCAAGCACTCAGGTTCCCTTGGTTATGGAAGCACCCACCATAAAAGCACTACCAATTTTCCAGCGTTCGAATTCTGTTAGCTCCGGCATAATGCAAACACAACTACACAGACTACAGTTCTGACCACGGCCGACACTGGTAACGTGTTGAGGACATTGCACAGGTGCCGTTCGTGCAGAAATACAGCAGCGCAGCCTGCATGCTTGGCTAGCACCTTCATTTATGTTCAAGCATGCATTTCTGGTGGCGATTCCACATGTTTGTCCAACCCCTGTACAATATATTGTATAGTAATGGTTATAATGTAAGACAACCAACATTTAGGATCACAAACTTTGTTTTACTAATTCTTTTGTCATC
Source organism: Schistocerca piceifrons (assembly GCF_021461385.2). Lineage (NCBI taxonomy): Eukaryota > Metazoa > Arthropoda > Insecta > Orthoptera > Acrididae > Schistocerca > Schistocerca piceifrons. The sequence goes on from NC_060149.1 coordinate 584,755,768, forward strand.
GAGTAACCCAGAAAGATTCATAAGGAAGCCCAGCATACTCTGAGCCACATAGTGTCACTAAAATTATCATTTTGAATCATAAGCTCACCCAACGCAATATTATTCATCCCATTAAAAGAACACACTGATCGCCTTGGAGCCCTGCAGACGATGTAACACTAGTACCAGTCGGCTGACGTAAGTCGTGGTACTGAAGTAGAGTGTATATGGCCACAACTGTATTGAATCAGTGTAGTAACATAGATCACGTAGAGACATGACAGAATGGCGAAAAGAGGGAAACGTGTTCTGACGTGCTCATAACCACACCGCGCATGAAGCCGCCAGATTTGCTGGTATATCAGCGCGGACAATCGACGATTGCCTCAAGGAATGGAGTCCTATTCGCAGCTATGTAGCACGGCGTACCAACGGTGGTCGTAAAAATAATCTAAACGACAGGGACCGGAGAAGAGCGTTACGAGTTGTTACTGACAATCGGCTTCAAATCGGACTTGAAAGGCAGCTATCAGCGAATGCAAGTACGTCTCAATCAGTTTCCGAGCGAATATTGCGAAGGATACTGCATACAATGGACATTTGCAGTTTTGTACCTCGCCAGAGGCCACGACTCACAATGACAAATAAAGCTGCACGTTCTCAGTGGTCTAACAATCAGAAACCTTACAGTAGCTGACTGGAGGCGCGTAATGTGCTCCAGAGGGTCGCAGTTTTCCCTCTTTTCATGCGATGAAAGACGTCCAGTGCACCGACTGTCAAACGAGGCATTTAAGCCCCAGTGTGTGGAGACTACATTTCAGGCCGGAGATGGTTCTTTGATGTTTTGGTGTGTTTTTCGTACCATGTCTTGGAGCCACTCATTTAGGTTCCGCGGATATCAACCAGAATGTTCATTTCAAGACACTCAGACATGTGTTGCCCTTTATTTAGTATCATCATGATCTGTATCTAGCGGACACTCCCGTGTTCCAAGATGAAACAGTCATGTACACGGGTCTTCAAAAATGGCTCTGAGCACTATGGGACTTAATTTCTGAGGTCATCAGTCCCCTAGAACTTAGAATTACTTAAACCTAACTAACCTAAGGACATCACACACATCCATGCCCGAGGCAGGATTCGAACCTGAGACCGTAGCGGTAGCGCGGTTCCAGACTGTAGCGCCTATAACCGTTCGGCCACCCCGGCCGGCTTACACGGGTCTGTATGCATACCTTCATAGTTAGTTGAACACTCAGACATCACATCCAACTTCGACCGAGTTGCTACATCACATGACAATCCCATAGAAAATGTCTGGAGCAGCGGATGAAAAGTAGCATTCAACAACTGAGCAGTTTAGTAGCTCTGTGGGATTTAATCACCAAGGAATAGCTTCAGCTGGATATAGCATACCTGAAAAAAATTAAGAAAGTCGTAAGGAGTGATTAATTTTTTGACCAGTGTGCTTATTATCTGGTTAAATGTTCACCCGTAATCAATGTCTTGGCCTTTCTTCGACATCTGCGAGAAAATTTTAGCGTATCACAGAAATACACACAATTATGAGGCAAAATATTATGACCACTACCCAAAACCAGTCTAAATACCGCCTGATGGCGTTGCGGGCACGTGACACGGAAAGGAAAATAAAGGCGCAGAGACGAATGGGTCAATCGTTCTACAGACGATATGGGCCACAAACAGGGAAATCCACGGACGTAAACAACTCTGCCAAAGGGCACATTATTGTGGCCCAACTTCTGGGAACGAGCATCTTAGAAACCACTGATTTAATCAACTTTTCGTGTTCTGCTGTGTGAGCATCTATGAAAAGTGATCGAAGGACCGTCAGAGCACGAACAGGCGAAGAGGTGTTGGACTTCGGCGCCTCATCATAGAAAGTTGGGGGTCGGAGGCTTGCCCGCTCTGTTATGCTGCGTTCACACTGCCGGCCGGGCCGGGCCGGCGCGCCGAGCCGGGACGGCGAAATGGGGGAAAATCCACTTCTCCGATTTTCACGTTTTAAAAATTCTTAGCGGTATATAAGACTTCGCCACATCGCTTTATGAACTTATTTTTTCCTTAAAACCGTTACTTACGTCGTGAAAAAAGAAAAAGTCTACTTTTCGTTTCGCGTGATTTCTCAGCTTCGTAAAGCTTCGCAACCAATTTTGAAGAAAGTATGCTGCTAAAAAATCTGATTTTTGTACACGTGGTAGTGTAACATCTTAGCTTCGTATTGAATCATTTATCTTTCCATATTTCTTAACAGTCATTGTGAAAGGATGCTATTTGTCAACGTTGTGCACTTGATTTACAAATCTTGTAGTGAAAAAGTTATGTAGCGGGTAGCTTACTGTTAGATCCGTTTTAGACCATACATTGTTGGGAATGAAATGTAGCTAAAAGTACCAAAAAGTTTTTGAAATGATAATGATACTGATATCTGTCTCTGGTCACAAGTAATGCGAGCTATTCAGTGGCGTCCGTGCCGCGTCCGCAAGCCACGGAGTTCGCGCGGTTACAGCTTGGTGTAGTGTAGTCATATAATGCAGGACAGAAAAAAAACTAATTACTAGTGATCAGTGCAGACCTAGTGTCGGTCCCTCGTATTATTTTAATGGTCTCATTGTCTACATAAATCCAAATGTATAAGAATTTTTCCCTCGGCTACTGGACAATCATCTGCTATGCTTTTATAATTGGCCACATGTTGCATCACAAAAGATTTGGATCACTGGAGATTTGTGATATGTTTACTGCAGAAACTGAAGCGCAATTCTGTAGTCTCGTTGTCTACTTTGACAGAAAACTACTGTAGATCGACACAGATGTGCGTTTCTTCATTGTTTTTGTTCTTCCTCGGCGGGCTGCGCCGCACTGTCAAGGTAATCCCCACTCTTTGGTTAAATGGCTGTTAGCTGCCGGAAGTCAAATAAATAAATAAAAAAAAATCCCCACTCTTCGACAGCTGACAAGCAAGTCAGTAGAAAAAGCAGCTGCAGTCAACAATTGCTCGCCTTTAGCTAGTCTGTGCTGTCGTGTAGAACAATGTCTCCACTCTTTTATTGGTACTGTTTTGACTCTGCAGTAACTCGTCGAGTTTTGAAGTACAGAAGAACTAGGAGGTTATGAATTCATCCCATAAATAGCGACAGACATTTAGGAGAGTTTTTTTCTTTACATGAAGAACTTAAAAACCATCCTGAAAAATTGTATTCATATTACAGAATGAATCATAATACATTTCAGTATGTGCTACAGAACATTCATGACAAAATTTCGAAACAGAACACAAATTTTCGCAGAAGTATAACAGCAGAAGAAAAATTGTGTATAACGATAAGGTAAGATTCGTTAGTTCACACTTTTTGGTTTGCAGTAGAACTTTGTACAACATTCACTACCTCCAATTAATTGTAGTCATGCTTTTGTATTTTAAATTTCACAAACGCTTACCTCTGAGGGGAAGAGAGTTTATGGGACTCCTGAGAATCATTAGGAAGTAATCAGCTTCGTCATTTTGGGTAATGTCTTGCTGTGCCTTCAACGAAGAATCGTAGAAATACTCCTTCAGAATTTTCCAATTTTTTCTTCTTTTTTTCTTCATGATGCAGCGCTTGGCAGTGGTGATGGTTCATCATGTGGAGCCAGTGATGACCTCACAGAATTCTTTTCATTACCTTGTAAGATAGACAGATTGATAGGCGAAGAGTTTTGAGATAATGCCCTTGGACTCAGTGGTTCTATTTCCACTGATAAGGAACTGTGCATAGCTCTTGGAACTTAGGAAAATCATATGACAGAACAAAGCCCGAGTGGAATTGCATTTTAATTTACTATTCCCTGGATCACATGACTTTATTTTGCCAAGTTGTTGTTGTGGTCTTCAGTCCTGAGACTGGTTTGATGCAGCTCTCCATGCTACTCTATCCTGTGCAAGCTTCTTCATCTCCCAGTAACTACTGCAACCTACATCCTTCTGAATCTGCTTATGTATTCATCTCTTGGTCTCCCTCTGCGATTTTTACCCTCCACGCTGCCCTCCAATACTAAATTGGTGATCCCTTGATGCCTCAGAAATGTCCTACCAACCGATCCCATCTTCTAGTCAAGTTGTGCCACAAACTTCTCTTCTCCCCAATCCTATTCAATACTTCCTCATTAGTTATGTGATCTACCCATCTAATTTTCAGCATTCTTCTGTAGCACCACATTTCGAAAGCTTCTATTCTCTTCTTGTTCAAACTATTTATCGTCCATGCTTCACTTCCATACATGGCTACACTTCATACGAATACTTTCAGAAACGACTTCCTGACACTGAAATCTATACTCGATGTTGACAAATTTCTCTTCTTCAGAAACGCTTTCCTTGCCATTACCAGTCTACATTTTATATCCTCTCTACTTCGACCATCATCAGTTATTTTGCTCCCCAAATAGCAAAACTCCTTTACTACTTTAAGTGTCTCATTTCCTAATCTAATTCCCTCAGCATCACCCGAGTTAATTAGACTACATTCCATTATCCTCGTTTTGCTATTGTTGATGTTCATCTTATATCCTCCTTTCAAGACACTATTCATTCCATTCAACTGCTCTTCCAAGTCCTTTGCTGGCTCTGACAGAATTACAATGTCATCGGCGAACCTCAAAGTTTTTATTTCTTCTCCATGGATTTTAATACCTACTCCGAATTTTTCTCTTGTTTCCTTCACTGCTTGCTCAATATACAGATTGAATAACATCGGGGAGACACTAAAACCCTGTCTCACTCCCTTCCCAACCACTCCTTCCCTTTCATGTCCCTCGACTCTTATAACTGCCATCTGGTTTCTGTACAAATTGTAAACAGCCTTTCGCTCCCTGTATTTTACCTCTACCACCTTCAGAATTTGAAAGAGCGTATTCTAGTCAATATTGTTAAAAGCTTTCTTAAAGTCTACAAATGCTAGAAACGTAGGTTTGCCTTTCCTTAATCTAGCTTCTAAGATAAATCGTAGGGTCAGTATCGCCTCACGTGTCCCAACATTTCTACGGAATCCAAACTGATCTTCCCCGAGGTCGGGTTCTACCAGTTTTTCCATTCGTCTGTAAAGAATTCGCGTTAGTATTTTGCAGCTGTGACTTATTAAACTGATAGGTAATTTTCACATTTGTCAACACCTGCTTTCTTTGGGATTGGAATAATTATATTCTTCTTGAAGTCTGAGGGTATTTCGCCTGTCTCATACATTTTGCTCACCAAATGGTAGAGTTTTGTCAGGAATGGCTCTCCCAAGGCTGTCAGTAGTTCTAATGGAATGTTGTCTACTCCCGGGGCCTTGCCAAGCTATACAAGTTATTCCCTGTGACTGTCTCTCAGGTCTTTGTATTTCGATTTCATTATTTTAATTGAAAGAATATAGAAGGGTGCAAGAAAATGTCTCTTTAATTATTTATTGTTGTATAACTGTGAAATGACATTGACTAAGTAAATATCTACTGTGCAAACAAAACTGTAAAAACTTCGCCCAACACCACACTTGAGTAACACATTTTACGATTTTTTTCTCAGGTATCTGTCCACTGGCATCTCCTTTCATGCACTAGCATTGTCATTCCGAATAGGAGTGTCCACCGCATCAGTGGTGGTGAAAGACGTTTGTATGGCCATATGGGAGTCACTTTCTCCCATTCATTTACCAAGGCCAACTGTTTCTCGATTTAAAGAAATTGCCAGTGAAATGCATACGAGATGGTGATTTCCAAACTGTGTTGGATGTATAGACGGGAAGCACATACGTGTCCAATGTCCTAAACTTTCTGGCAGCATGTTTTACAATTGCAAATTACGAATTTATAGCTGTAGATGTTGCTGCCTACGGTAAACAGTCTGATGCAGGCGTGTTTAAAGAAAGTATGTTATATAAGAAACTTAAAAATGGGGAGCTGTTATTACCGCCACCAACAAGACTTGAAGGAATGTGTCGGAAACTACCGTACGTCATTTTGGGAGATGAAGCTTAACCCTTATTAGAGAATTTGATGAGACCCTTTCCTCGCAGAAATTTGGACAACGAGAAGATTCTATAGAATGATATGCATTCCAGAGCAAGAAAAGTTGTTGAATGTGCATTTGGTATACTGACCAATAAATGGAGACTACTGAGGAAGGAAATTGAAACATCCATTGACGTAGCTGATCACATAGTCAAGTGCATTTGTCTACTTCATAATATTGTGATTGACAGAGAAGGATGCAATGTTGAAGCTGAGAAGTTTTGTAACAATGCTGATATGCAGACAGCTGGTGCCACATTCAACAGAATTTCCACATTACATTAGAAAACTGTCAGGAACACTTTTGTTGAATATTTCGTTAAAAATGCAACTTAAAATAATTAAAATACCTTTCAAAAATAAATTTTGGAATTGAAAGTACTTAGTACTTTTGTGTATCTCATTTCACTGTAAATAAAACAAATAAAATCATAAAGGAAAATAATTTATATTTGTGTGTACTGTCTGAAACACACTCCTTGGTAACTTCGTTCCATAATCTGGAAACTGCATCACTACTGTCATACTAGCCGAATTTCTGATACCAAATTGATGGACACAAGTTAATGTCATGTATATGTTATTCTCCATTCATTAAAGTAAGAACATCGCAAAACGATGTCACAGACAACAGCTTATAGTAACGTGTCACAGCATGACTTTACAATGCATTGTCATCTGGTAGGGACACATTTCCGTCCGTCAGTGACACTCATATCTGTCTCAGTTTACAAGTAAATGCGAACTATTCAGTGGCGGCAGTGCCGCAATCGCTGGCAAGCTATTGTTGTAAATGCACGTAAATACGGTAGATTAAATAAATGAAATAAAAGTAATTTCGCATGTATAATTATAATAGACGTAATTTTTCCTCACTGATTGTGAAATGTGAGGTAACATCTTAAAATAAAAGACTTGTGCAGTCACACTTGTGATGAGAGCAGAAGGGAGACGTGTGATGCGTGTACTGCAGAAGCTGTAGTGCTGCTCCACAGGCTCGCGCCTGCGGTCGGCTCGCGCTGGCAATATTAAACACTCGGGATGTCGCCGGCTCGGCTCCGGGAGGCTCACGCCGTGTCGGCGCGGCCCGGCCGCCAGTGTGAACACCGCAATGCAAAACCATGTGTTTGATATCAAAGCGGGGGTCGGCTCGGCCCGGCCGACAGTGTGAACGCAGCCTTAAGCAGGGTAGGCGTCGATCTGCGGCAGACCTCACAAGAGAGCACAATGGTGGTGCAGGCGGAAGTGTTTCGGAGCACACTGTATAGCACACATTGTTCAACACAAGGCTCCGAAGCACATGTGATGCCATGATTACGGTTGCAGTGGACATGGAATCGTCGAGAGTGGATCAATGAAAACGTGGTCCCTGGTCGGATGAATGATGTTTCTTGTTACACCAGGTCGTTAGTCGTCTAAGGGTACGCCATAAAACGACAGACTGAAGATGCTAACTCGTGCTATTTCTCGCCATATTGGGATGTCGCTAAGCAAGATCGAAAGCTGTTCTCCGTAGTAGAAAGTGTATCTGTGACCACTTCATACCAACTATAGTGGGCCTTTGTCATATACATATACCCAGATGAAGAGCCAATTCAGAGTGGGCTGTCTGCGGCGTTCTGGACATTGTGTGAGTTGCTCCATGATGTTTTCATACATTCAGAGCGTTGGGTGTCGAAGTATGTTTTGTCCTATAGAACTTACTTCGAGATAGTAGTAGTATATATGGTCGAAACAATCAGTTGTAAACTACAAGTCAATGTGCTGAGTCAAGTATCGGGTGGACCATCATAGTTCCGTAATTATCCATTACTCTATGTTTTGCAATACCTAATAAGCTTTTCTTAGGCTGCTTTGTCATGTACGCTCAGAATGTGTAGCCTCAGACAACCATTGTTCAGGGTTGTAGCAGTGACGACAAATTGTGCTTTAAAACAGTTCATATGCCAAATGTGCCAAACCGTCATTAACAAAAGCCCCCTCGCAAGACTTTTGAGTAAAAGTAATACCACAGCAATACGCTGGAATCTAGTAAATCCGTATTTGTCCAGAAATAATCCCTTTTGCAACCGATGGAAGACAGTGGGAAGGCTATTTCGATTCTGAATCAAATTTTGACCATAACTTTTGGTAAACCTGACCTTTGAGCATACCACTTTGCGGCATCATCACGAGAGTCCCCTCCCCTTTCCCCTTCCCATACCATTCCCTGTCTGAAAGGATACACCCCATTCGACATGACCACTCTTAAAATCTAAACGTAACAAGATGGCTGACAGCCCATTAGAGTGTTTCCTACGGCGTGGATAGGGGACTTAAAGAGAAAGTTCAGAAAATAACAGATTCTACCACGATAGGCACATTTGTAGGTCTCCCAACTACACCTCAGCATTTCTTCGCCAGATAATATGCCGTGTCAACTTGTCCAGTCACATTTCTCAACTCTCCCTTCTCCCAGTTATCTCCCACTCCTCATGATTGCCACGTCAGTTTACGGAACTTAATTCCAGTCTACGCTGTAGCCACCCTCCTCCTTTTTAGACATGGCCCTCCCTCTCCGCTTGAAATTGCTAAGGGTCTATCTCAAGAATTGAACCAAGGCTCAATTTAGCTCGAGAGGTACGTTCTGATGAGTGTACGATTCTAAAATGGTCATACAATTAACTGACTTCTGTCGCATTTGAGCTCCTTAAGGATGTAGTGCACAGAGGTTGGGTGTGAAGATTGAACCTTTTAATTTCGTGCATCGTAAGTGTAGTCCTGAGGCGATCTGCGCGTTATACTTAAGATTTTGGATTTGTATTTCTTGACCATACGAATCTTCCTCGTTAGACACGAGGGATCTTCTTGGACCTGACGGAGTGTCAAGAGCTAAAACTCCAATGGTTCGCTTTTTGAGCGTGCGTTTGTAATTGGCTGATGCTTTTTGCTTTGGCTTGTTCGGTCGCTATCTGACGACAGTGGCATATTTGTTTAAATTGGATCCTCAAGCTACACGTCTTTTAAGAGATTTGGGCCTCCAGGTCCTCTCACTCTAAATACTTTTTTGTGGCGCAGATGTTAATTGGTTGTGATTTGCAGAGTGGTCCGAATATACCAGGAACTACAATTCTGCTTGTCTTAAGCCGTGTAGCAGGCATCCGTCCACATAATATCTAACAAGTCTGCTTTCCACCTGCAAATTGGCATAGGAAAAGCTATCGTATTTGGATGCGTTTTCTTGTACGTGTCGTAGCACTGTAACTAGTGGCTTAAAACTCATAGCTCCTTAGAAGTTGAAACTGACTGTCTGATCATCTCTTTCCAAGTCATACTGAAAATCATCCTTAAAGTTATTGGCATAAGCACAATGCTAAAGGTTACTACGATTTCCTGCTCCACAAATCCTTCTGGTGACCTTTATTATTGAAATTCGAAGCACACATAAACTGATGATCCAAAACTTTATGATCACTGTCCACTGCCAAACTTAAGGCTGCCAGGTGGCCCAGCGTGCCCGTGACGCAATAAGGAAACTATACACTGAGATGACAAAAGTCATGGGATGCTTCGTAATATCGTGTCGGACCTCCTCTTGCCCGGCATAGTGCAGCAGTTCGACGTAGCATGGACTCACAGGAAATATTGAGCCTTGCTGTCTCTATAGCTGTCCATAAACGCGAAAGTGTCATCGGTGCAGGACGTAGTGTACGAATTGACTTCTCGATTATGTCCCACAAATTTTCGATGGGATTCATGTCGGGTGATCTGGGCGGCCAAATCACTCGCTCGAATTGTTCAGAATGTTCTTCAAACCAATCCCGAACAACTGTGGCCCGGTGACATGACTTCGTTGCTTGGGAAAATGAAGCCCATGGATGGCTGCAAATGGTCTCCAAGTAGCCAAACATAACCATTTCCAGTCAATGCAGTGCCTTGTCGACCACTTGTGTCCATGGCATAGTGGAGTCTGCGACACCCTCAAACCCTACTATCAGGTCTTACAAACTGAAATCGGGACTTATCTGACGATTTTCCAGTCGTCTAGGGCCCCACTGATTTCGTCACGAGCCCAGACGATGTCGTGTTCTTTGTAAAGGCATTCGCGTAGGTCGTCTGCTGCCGTAGCCCATTAACGCCAAATTTCGGCGCACTGTCCTAACGGAGAACGTTCATGGTACGTCCCACGTTGATTTCTGCCGTTATTTCACGCACTGTTATTTGTCTGTTAGCACTGATAACCCTACGCAAACACCGCTGCTCTCGGTCGTTAAGCGAAGGCCGTCGACCACTATGTTATCCGTGGTGAGAGGCAATGTCTGAAATTTGGTATTCTTGGCACACCCTTGACACTGTGGGTTTCGTAATATTGAATTTCCGAAATAGAATGTTCCATGTATCTAGCTACAACCATCATTCCGCGTTCAAGGTTGTTAATTCCCGTCGTGAGGCCATAATCACGCCGGAAATCTTTTTCACATGAATCACATGAGTACAAATGACAGCTCTGTCAATGCACTGCCCTATTATAACCTCGTGTATGCGGTACTACCGCCATCTGCATATGTGCATATCGCTATCCCATGACTTTTTGTCACCTCAGTGTAGAAGCGGAACAGGGACGATTGCCTACGAGTTCCCATAAAGACCCAACGAACTTGTCGATTAATATTGTAGTTGATACAACTGCATAGAGACTGAACCGTGTATAAATGGAAACGAGTCGCCTTGTCGTCACACCACGTCGATAATCATGTCCGGTTACGCAGTCATCTAGGCGCATTGCTGCTCAAAGCATGCATCGCAGCACGGATGCGAGTCAGTGGTGAAAGTGTTATGCTATGGGGGATATTCACCTGGACCTTTGATGGCGTTGTGACAGTAGATCGCTGCACTGTCCTAACGGAGAACGTTCATGGTACGTCCCACATTGATTTCTGCCGTTATTTCACGCATTGTTATTTGTCTGTTAACACTGATAACTCTACGCAAACACCGCTGCTGCGGATTAGTTTAATGTTACTGCGGGCCACCTGCATCCCTTCATGCTCGATATCTGCCCAGCGGCGTTGGCACCTTCCAGCAGGATAACCGACTTTCTCACAAGGCCAGAATCGTGCAACAGCGGTTTGAGGACTATAATAATCAACTCACGTTGATGTCTTGGCCAGCAAACTCGTCTGATCTGAAGCGAATGAAACTCATCTGGGACGCGTTGGCTCACCAGCTCCGCGCCAACGAACTTCTGACTCGTAATCTACGTGAATTGCGTGATCTGTGCGTAGACATCCGTTGCCACACACCACCGGAAACCTGCCAAGGCCTTTTGGCTCGTCTGTGTATGTTTATATTTTGCGCATTGAGACGCTGCAATGTTTTGCTTCTTTCTGTTGGTAAAAAAGCAGTGGGGATGTATGGGATACCTTTTCCAGTCGGTATTGCCGTCCCTGCTTCAGATTTTAACACTTAACGTCTCATACGCCGGTATTTTCGCTTTTTGTCGAATTACAATCACTTGCATAAAATGCGAGGATTAAATTCTTATTTGCGAATATGGCGAAACTTTGCCTGCACTATGCACTAGTGACAATGAAATTTTTTCCGGGCCGAGACTCGAATCCGGATATCAGGCACTGAGGTATTAAAGACTTAATTACTAAATTGCAGTGCGTGTGTTGGTCTGATGTACTTTGTAGTCTCCTTCAGATACGCTTGCCAAGGAACAGACGCTGCAGCGACCGACAGCCGTATGAAATACAAGAATCATATTCACATTTGCAAATATAGCCAAACTTTGGCTGCACCTTGCACTGGGTACCAACGAAAATTTGTGCCAGGCCGGGACTCGAACCTGAATCTCCCGCTTGAATCGAGCGGTTGCCTTGACCGCCTCGGCTACCCAAGCACGCTCATCGTCTGGAAGACATTCAAAAGTACTTTAGAGCTTCACAGGCACTGAAATTTAGCATTTCATACCAAATAACTCGGCTTTGTCGTTAATCTTACGTCTCTCTCTGTATGGAACTCACAGAACCTGTGCGAGTATAGGATGTAGACGAAAGCGGTGATATATGGAAGTTTGGGTCGGACGGGGAGCGTGCTCGGGTGGCCAAGGTGACCAAGATGATCGCTCGCGTGAACTGGAAGGTCCGAGTTCGAGTCCCGTTGTGGCAGAGATTTTCACCCATGCATAGGGCATCCAAAGTTTAGCCATATTCGCAAATGCGGATATGGTTCGTGTATTTCATACGGCTATAGATCACTGCAGTGATCATTGTACAGTACAGGAACTGCAGTTTAGTACTTGAAGAAAAGATGTAGCAACATTGGCTGCCAGAATTTAATTTTAAACGCCACATTAATTGTGGCTATTGTGTACGATGCATTTTGTTTGTTAATCGGACACTGCAGCCGCTTTATATTCGGGCCAAAGCATGCTGAAATCATACACCTTCAAGGGTGTTTGTCGTGTGGCTGATTCTTCATATTGTCTGTTTTCAGTTTCTTTAAAAGCGGTAAACAGATGCCATATGGTGGGTGCTGGGACGTCGTCTACAGTTTTCGGTTTAATAATTTCCTTAACGTTCTTTATTCAGGTCTCTCACTTCGGCCAACGAATCAAAAATGGTTCAAATGGCTCTGAGCACTATGGGACTTAACATCTAAGGTCATCAGTCCCCTACAACTTCGAACTACTTAAACCTAACTAACCTAAGGATATCACACACATCCATGCCCGAGGTAGGATTCGAACCTGCAACCATAGCAGTCCCGCGGTTCCGGGAGGATTCGAACCTGCGACCGTAGCAGTCCCGCGGTTCCGGATTGAAGCGCCTAGAACCGCACAGCCACCGAGGCCGACCAACTTGAATCCCTCGCTTTGTGTTTCTTATGTTATTTCTTCTTTAAAGCACGCGCGGGACCACTTTCTTGCAATAGGAAGCATGCGGTTTGTTTTCACCTTTGTAATTTATACGGTCTATAGTCATGGTCGTTAGCTCAGTCTGATTGTGGAGACGGCAGGGATGTCATTGGGCAATCGTGCCGGACTCGGCATGTTCCATCTTTAGTCCTCGTTTAGCTCGGGCTTCAAGGGATCTGTACCTTCTTGTGATCGTGTTCGACGATGCCGGACGTACCCTCATATGGCGAGAGGCGGCAAGAAGTACGCATCCAAGAACACTGTTGAACATGATTGTTTTGGTGTACCAGGTGTTACGGTGTAGGATAGGCATAATGCTGCATGGGCGTACTGGCGTCCAAAGTGTTGAACACGGTACACTCACCGGTCAAAGATATTCTTTTACGGTACTTCTTCCCCACATTCATTTTTTTAGGGGTGCATTCGGCTTTGAATTCATTTTTGTGGATGACAATGAGCAACCGCATCAAACGACGCAGATGGAGTATCTGTTGGAACGAGATAATTTTCGGCGAATGAAATGGCGCACACTTTTGGTCGGAGCGACTTCCGTGTAATTACTGCCTTTGAATAAAAGTAACATTTCTGTTGGTCTCATTGCGTATTTCTTTCTGATTGTATGTAAGGCCCAAGTTTCAGTGAGCTATCTTACATGGCAGTAACACTTCATGAGGAAGTTACAACGTTTTGAACACCAAGTAGATAACTGGTTAGCTGATGTGATTGGTTTAAAAGTAGTAGAGTATTGAAAATGCATTATCATTTTTCGATAACGCTCTTGATGTAGCATAAACTAATGACGACGCATTTGTACGAACAAAGTTCAGATAACTTCTCACATTAGCATAAAGAAATCATGAAAGCAACAATTAGCCAAACCATATGTGGCTTGTGCACAGTTTGCAACGTTGCCTTTAAGGTCCCACATGCAAAATCCAACAAGCCATGACGCGATATGGTAACGACTTTGAAGCAAAAAATAGCAGACTAACAAGTACTATGATGTAGATAACAAAGTGCGATCCATATCAATATATTTGAAGAGGCACGTCCTACGTGGCTGTAAAGCCTTTATGATTTACGAGGGAGAACCGCGGACGTGCCTGCTGCTGACCAGCGCCATGCAACTATACTCGCCCGTAACACGAGTCCCGCCGGAAGCGCGACAATTAGAACCGAAGCGCAAAGCACCATTACGTACGCCCGGTACACAGCCCTGAGCTCTCGACCCCGTCACGTGCACAGGACAATAGTACCCAGCTTATCATCGTAGTCCAGCCACACAGTCTGAATGGCGGCTACCGCTAAAACAACCTGTTTTCAGTTATATCGGTTTTTCTCCACGCCAGTTTAACCTGATTCTTAAAACCGCACAGCATAACGGGTTTCTGGAATAAACTAAGCTCGGGTCTTTATTACTTTTGTTGCCTGTAATAAACGTAGAACTCGAACAAAGATTGAAAAAGTTGACTCACTCAGTTTTAAGATATATAGAATCTCTATTTTAAATTAAATAGGCGAATAAAAGAAAACTTAGTCCATCCACCGTTCGCTGCTTTTCTCAGTAAGTGATAAGTGATTCAATACTACAAAAAATCATCAGTACATCAGTATTCTACTTTTGATTCTAATTTATTGAAACTCTGCTCAAAAATCATGTTGTAATCAGGGACCATACCAACATTTGGGCATTAAGGTGAACGGTGAAAACTGAGGTTGAGCCACCTTTCTTTTAGTGTTAATTTGTCCGTTTTCAAGGGCAACAAGTAGATAAAGGTATATTATGTAGACACAGGCAGCAGATCAACTGTTTTCTATTTTATTGTATCCTATGAATGAATTTTGGTTAAGTTTATTACTGTTACCATAATTATCTTCCTCCTTTATTATTTCAGAGAAATGGTAGACCGACTTTTAGTCTGTTAAAGGAAATGGAACATTGTTCTCCATAGCTTTGTCACTTCGTAAAAATATTTCTAGACTAGGGTTGGTGCCATTCTGCAATACAACGGATTGCCAATGACGACAGCGAGAAACTACCGTTTAGCCCAGGTGGGGGCAAGACTTGCACGATGCACGCACACGTGTACCGTAAGTCACGACGGACGGCAACAGGGACATTATTGTCTCTGCTGTACCAGTTGTTACGCCATGAATTTGTTCTCATTTTTATCGCCATTGTTATTAACATAACACTGATAGCTTTTCCGATTTTATATAATAATGCAATATTTCAGACTTATGCAGATATTACGAATAAAACTTACTATTATTTTTTAAAGGGTATATTTAAAAAAGAAAAATTTTAGAACTGATGCTATGGGTAATTGATATTTTGGTTTTTTTACTCCGTTATTCGTAAAAATAAAAAACAACTGTTCTGACTGAGACCAAACAAATACCGAAAAATACCGTTATTCGGAACTAAAATACCGGTAAGAGTTTTAATCGATCGATTTTTCCCATTCTTAGCGCACCGTGAGCATAATAACAAGAAAGCTGTCAGCATAAGTGTCCGGAATCAAACGACGGAAGTGGAAGAACAGATTTACCTCGCTATCAAGATACCCCATGCAAACTTACTATTTCCAGACCAATCAATTCCACAAGGTAGAGATGAATACGTTATAACTGATACATCCACTCCAAGGTAAGATTAACTGCAACCGAAACAGTCAGAAAGAAAGGGAACGGAAATTTCCCCTAACAAGTAGCAAAGTGGATACGGAACTCGAGGTGGCGGTCATGTTGAAGAGTTGTAACGCAGACAACATGCAGGAGCCAATGGAAATAATAGAGATCTCGGATTGCGGTAAAAATTAACATTGGTTGACGTATAAGACATGTGAGCATGTCTACCTGAAACACAGAGAGTTCTACAGTAGCTACTCTAAATGTAAACTGAACAGTGTCTTACACAAAGATCATTAGTTTTAAACAACAATAACTAGCGGCGGATAAAGGCATAACCGTGCTGTAAAATGTCGTGAACTCGTGCATCATCGAAGTACAAGGACACGAATCAGTGGTTACTACGGGGAATGAGGCAGATACTGTAATCTTATTCAAATAACGAATTCCGTAAGAATCGCAAGTGCTAATATAGAACTGAAGAGTAACTACAGTACGGTTGCAAGATCCATTTGTCGTCAACATATATATTCACCCTCCAGTTCGAAAGAAAGGAGTTTTGCAGCATCGTCATCGCATTCCTACCTAAATAACCAGCGTATAGACTACGTCGTAGCTGGAGATTTTGTTGCGTCATCCGCAGAGAAGATCAGCGATCGATACTTGACGAATATATGCACACGACGAAAACAGCCTACTCTCGCGCCACTGCGACTTCAGCGATCAAAATCTATAGGATATACGTCAACTAATGTGGTGCCTGACGTAGCAGACTACGAATATTTCCAGACTCAGATCGCAGCAAGTACACAGCCCATTTATTAAGAGCAGGTATTTATGGCAACCGAATTGTGCATTATTAAAAAACCGGATTTGGAACAAAATTTAGATGCAGACTTGGAGTATGTCTGATAGCACAGACAAGATACTCCACTCCAACAAGTGGACGACCGAATAAGCCAAACTTTGCATTAAAAACGCGTGATATACTTTATACATGGCAAGAAGCCTGTTGGAAAAGGAAAAAAAAATATGACAACGAAAGACATAAGTAACCCATTTCAAATATCTAATAACATTATAAAAAATAGGTGTTTCAAAGCAAAGATCACTGTGATAATGCACCAATCTCTTAACGGAAGTCAGGTACGAGCGCGAAGTATTACCGTGCAAATCCAACATATTGTGTCAGTTCACCACACCATGAAAGACAGGAGCTTCCCATAAAACGTCACATCGTGCATTATTATTCCGAAAGTAATACAGATGCGCATTCACTACGTAAGTGCTGATGAAACAGAATTCTTCGAGAAACATTTCGAGGGGATCCACAAAATAAAACGGCATGACTCTGCTGTTGAGTTTTATTCACGACACTGACACCTGATTGGATAACAGTTTATTTGTTGTACAACTATTTATTAACTTCTGGTAAGTCTACTAACGACTTAAGGAACGGCATTATTATATTAATCCTAAAGAAAAGCAAGATAAATAGCGTATTAGACATGCGACCCATAACGTCATTAAACGCAAATTATAAAATGTTATCGAATTAATAATTACATGACTGTGAAACATACTTTCTGCGATCGTAAGAGTTATCATGCAAGTGTAATAACAGGCATATCTGTGATAAACACCATTTTGCGAATATAGAGACGTCGCTAACCTTGCACGGACAAGCAAAGCCCATATTTCGGTTTTAATAGAGCGTTTGATAGAACAGGCCATCGCTAGCTATTGGCTCAATTATACGTTTTGTGCATCTGATAAAAAGAAGCATATAACTGGCAGTAAGTCAAAAATAAATGTCAGTAGTCAAATAACAGGGTTAATCGTGTTAAGAAGAACGATACGGTATGGCTTTCCGCCGTCGACAACCTTTTATGCTATAACAATTCAGCCACTACTGAGGGAGTTACGTGACATTTTACCAGTTCTCCAAGTATTCCATACTAAGACTGTCTCCCAAGCATACGCTAACGACTTCAGAGTTCAAATAAACAAGAATGAAGACATGGAAATTACGAAAAACACAACTTAGTGACGACTAAAAGACCGGCGGGGATCGAATAAAATTATTGAAATCGCCTATATTTACTTTACGGCCTAATGAGAAACATAAACGGCATAGGCGGCTTCCTAAAGTTAAAACACGCATGTAACTCTGAGAGTACATTACTGCTAATCATACCGAATTGACGCGCATAAGTGGGAAACCCAATTGCATACTATTAGGGCGCGTCTTCCAGAACAAAATATAACGGCATTGGACATGTACAAAAGTTTTATATATATATATATATATATATATATATATATATATATATATATATATATATATATATATATATATATATATATATATATATATAATAATTGCATCTTCGCTCATCTACATCACATAGTGGCGGTATTACCGATAACTAAAACGACAGCGAAGACATTTTCAGGGCGGCGGATTGGTACAACTTTTTAACCCCGTCCTTACAACTACAGCGCTAAAAGCCAGTGAGGAAGGCTAGTAATTGGGGACTGATGACCACAGCTGTTAAGTCCCATAGTGCTCAGAGCCATTTGACTAAACGTGGAATCATTCCTGCTGTTCTGGCTGTCAGAAGTGGTGAATCCGCCTCTCACGTTGGGTGCACTGAAATGGCGAGAATTCTTTCTCAGAAGGCGGGAGAACCGCGTGTGCCTCCGCCACCGCCACCGCGTGGCTCCAACGACGATTTAAAATAACGATCAGAACAGCAAGCTAGATTTCACCATGTTGGGCGTTTTGTAAATAGTTCAAATGGCTCTAAGCACTTTGAGACTTAACATTTGAGGTCATCGGTCCCCTAGACTTAGAACTACTTAAACCTAACTAACCTAAGGACATCACACACATCCATGCCCGAGGCAGGATTCGAACCTGCGACCGTAGCAGCAGCGCGGTTCCGGACTGAAGCGCCTAGAACCGCTCGTCCACAGCGGCCGGCGCGTTTTCTGTATTAATTAAACGGTGAATGTTAAAATTACCCTGCTCCCTCTAATCGATGTTCCACTACGTAGACAATACCTCGGTAGTGTTTGTGGACTTGGGAAAATTATTTTAGTGGGATCAATTCAATGATTATGTTTCATGAATTCTTAATTTATTATTCGACGGGTCGGAGGTAGGTATCAGTTTACTCGTAAATGTATATGAAGTTCGAATCTGTGATCAGAATTCAAGAAATAATTTTATTTCTCTCTCTCCCTTTGTGGTGAAGACTGGTCTGGACAGATGCTGTGGTCTTGCCACGTGCTTGACGAAGTCACTGCGTCACAAGGCTGTGTACATTAAACGTACTCCTGAGATCATAAATGGCACCCACAAAGGCATCACAATAAGTGTTTTTCAAGAACTTAAACCACTGACCAGTAATCTTCCTATGCATTTAGCCCCGTTAAGTACCCAGACAACATAGGCGAAGTAATATTATTTAGAAATACGCTACATGAAGGAAGAAGATAACCTGAAGTACCTCCCGACGAATTTATGGGATCCTTAGGAGAGACCGCACACGTAGCATCAGCAGCTACATCAGTATCCCGCAAGGCACCTGACGTTGTGTGGCGGAGGGTGATTCTGCTATCACTAACTGATTCCCTTGTAACACAACAACACAGTGCCTGATAAATTTTTTGCATAATTAATTCTGTAACCATAATGTAACTGCAATGTAATTTCTGTCATTTGACCTTTTAATATTTTTATTAATGTTGTCATATAATTAAATATCAAGGAACTAATAAAAAAAGGGTATTGTAATTAATACTAGTAAAAACGCTAGCCTAGTCAGGGAAGTTTCGTGTTGTATAGAGCCAAAGAACAGTTTTGAAGTAAGAAGTATTGTTGCTGGGCGCGTAAGCGCAGAGTTGGGCAGAAGTAGTCGGCGTAGAGGGTTGCTAGCGACAAGAGATCGAGTGCAGACACAGTCTGCGGGAATGTGAGGAATAAACTGCAAGATTTTTAGTACATGGCCAGGCATATTATGTGGTTATAAATGGGCACAGTACATTGTCATCAGGAGGAATTAATACTGAAGAAGAGTACTGTGGACCCTAACTTGTTATATGGAGCGACGATAAAGGAGAGACCGTCGCCATACATTGTCGACGAATAATGACTTACATCGCACCAGCAGTAACTCATCAAAGTAAGATCCGACCAGTTTCATCTTTAGATTGTACGCGGCTAGCCAGCATAGTAGTTTTTCTTGACTGAATAACATAATGGTTAGTGTAGCATCTGTTACTGCGTAAATGAACTTTACCTCAATTATTTACGTAACAGGGTCCTATCCTATCACCATTACTGACTCCGAAAATATCACCAATGAAAGAATAGAAATAGTGAAAGTGATGACATTACTTAAATTCAGTAACTAAGATAAAAAAGTGCAATTTGCATAAATGATAACTATCCAGCACTGTCATTTAACATCGGTGAAATTTATTACTTGGTAGACCATCTAATTAAAGAATAATGACTAACAGAAAAGAATAAAAGAATAATTTAATTTTGACAAAATATTACTTAAGATTAATAAATTTTATGTCTTTTGTGTGCATTGCAAACTCTGCTCGCATATGCAAATTACGTAACAGAGTAGTGTAAAATTATTTATGCTTCGCTAAATGAAACATTAAGAACTTTCGAGAAATAATTTACTATAGTTGAAAAGTAATTAAGAACGTGTGCATTTATAAAATCAGTAACAGCATTACAGTGGGTAACACAAAGCTATTCATTACGCGAAATGTTTTGCAAATAATTAAATTTACGTGCATGTGTTCAGTACAAATTATTTTGTTAGTTTTCTGATTACCTTTGAGTCATGGTGTAAACTGTGTTTTTACATCTGTGCTCGAGTCACGGCTTTCGGTTCCGTTCAATTCAGTGATTCGTTCGTGATTACAATCTATAAACAATTAATAATCCTACAGCAATTGTTGCTCACACAGTGAGCTGACGACCGTTCGTAAGTAATTTGCAATCTAAAATTATACCAGGTTCAGTTTATTATTCCAAATTTCGCTATCTTGTTTTTACGTTTTTGTCAAAATTTCTTTCAATAATTGTCGTGCAAAAGTAGTCGCACGATAACGATTCGGTTATAACTGTATCTGCACTCATTCGGATATTCGTTATTCTTCGGAATAGATGCCGTTTCCAAACAGCAGGGAATATTAGGTGCACGCGTCTTTTGAAAATCTTAATTAACCGGAAATGTAGGTCCGTTATACCCCCTTCCCTTTTCCACTTGTCAACGGTGCATGAAAATATGAAGTATCAGTAAGCCGCTCTGTTAGCTCTAATTTCTCGTCGTGGTCATTTCGCGAGATGTATGTGGGAGGAATGAATATGCTGTCGAACTCTGCCCGGATAGTTCTCTCTCGCTCTCGGTGATGCACAACGTCTTTCTTGTGACGTCTGGAGTGCGTTGAGCATCTCAGTAACGCTCTAGCGTCGACTAAACGATCTCGTGACGAAACGCGCCGCTCTTCGTGGTATCTTCTCTGCCTCGTCTATCAATCCTACGTGGTTAAGGCCCCATACTAATGAACAATACTCAAGAATCGGTCGAACAAGCGCCTTGCAAACCACTTCCTTCGTGGATGAGCTATACTTCCTTCAGATTCTTCCTATGAATCTCAGTGTGGCGTCTACTGTTCCTACTGTTTGTTGTATTTAGTCATATCACTGAAGGTCACTCTCTATATTTACTCCTAGATGTTTTACGGCAGATACTGTTTAAATCAATTTGTCGTCAATAGTATTCAGTGGTGGATTTATTGTTCTATGTATGCGCAAATGTTACATTTATGTACGTTCAGAGTAAACTGCTAGAGCGTGTTTCGTTTATCAATCCTTTGTATGTCATTTTGGAAATCGATAGTGTCTCCTGGGGTTGCTACTTTTCTTATAGACAACCGCATCACCTGCGAACAGTCTTTATGTGCTTCCGATGCTTTCTACTACGTCATTTAGATCCACTGATAATACTAACGGTACTATCACACTTCCTTGGGGTACTCCGGAAATTACTTTTAAATCTGTTGATTTTTTTTCGTTAAGAGGGACGTATTGAGTTCTGTGTGCAAGGAAGTCTGGAATCCAGTTGCAAATCTCGTCCGGTGCTCGATAGGAACTTTGGTTTTCACTAAACGGCAAATAGGGACGGTGTCAGGTGCCATCTTGAAATCCAGAAACGCGGCATCAATCTGAACGCCGCCGTCTACAGCGCTATGCCTCTCACAGAGGAACAGAGCGAGATGTATTTCGCAAGATCGCTGTTTGCGGAATTCTTGTTGATTTTTATAGAGAAGATTTTCGTGTTCCAAAAACATCATAATTCTTGAACATAAAACATGTTTCATAATTCTACAACAGATTGACGTCAACGGTATAGGCCTATAATTGTGTGCATCTGTTCTGCGTCCCATGTTAAGGAGGGGAATGACCTGCGCTTTTTCCAATCATTAGGTACTCTTCGTTGCTCCAGCGAACTAAGATAAACTGCTGCTGGAATGGAAGCACTCCTTTCGTATAATCTTTGTGGAATGTTACAGGTATCTCATCTGCTCGTTGTGCCTTTCCATTGCTAAGCGATTGTAGTTGCTTTTCTATTCTGCGATCGGTTATCTGAATTCTGCCATTTAGACGATACAGAAAAGAAGTACCCATCACGGAATTGGAGAAATATTTGGCAAAACATACATAACAAGACCTTAACGATCCACGTCAGAGCGACATGTTACGAATCAGGAAATGAAACTACTGCAACGGGTCATCGGCTTTTCAACATCAGACAGGCGGGCTTTAAAAATGGGTGAATTAAAAACTTGCAGTTAAGAACAGAACTGTCCGAAATACTATCGAACTCACGGACATATTACAACCCGACAGGCGTATGTATCCGACAGCAAAGCACGGCAGATACACTTGGCTGGTGGCAAATTTTACTTGCACAGGCTTACCATCAGTCGTCAAATCACGCGTTAATTGACGCTATACCTCGAACCAGAGTATCAGAAGTTTAAGTGGAAACACAAGACAATCTTCAGAAATGGATCCCATAATTTTCTAAATGTAATACTATCAATTGTTGTAGCACACTCTCGTCTAGGTGCCTTTTACGTAGAACCTACCTACAAAAGTGACATAGGTATAAGACATACGGCCTATAAAATTTATTATTTTTAATTGTTATAGGAAAATGTGGAAAAGCTGATAAGTACCTCGGTGATAGATAAGCGCCCTAAGAGATGTAAATTTTAGTTTATTTTGCATTAGCTGCTTGGCGTAAGCTGACGAGGATTACATACAGTATGGGAAACAGTTATCTTCTTAATGTTTGCGTTGTTCTTCTTTTTTAACCCTTCACAAAGCTGAAGAAGCTATGACACGAGAGAGAGCTACATATTGTTTTGATTATACTCTTTAACTGTTTTTTTATGTTTTCAATCGTTTCCCCAATTATTTTCATCGTTAACATGTAACGTGCAAGACTCCATGAAGAGGCGAGTAGAAAAACTGGCAAGGAAAATCTGGATTCCAATCTCGGTCTGGCATTAACTTTCACTATAGATTTTATAACAAAGTGTAAAGCTGAACTAGCGTCCCGTAACAGCACAGAAAACAGAGGTTGCGGGAAGCATTGCTACTGAGTGTGAGTAAAGGAAGCCAGAAAGCTGAATGATAACCATTCATCATTTGGGCTTACTGATCTTGCATTGGCCGTGTTTGCAGGTAAAATTGTTGGATATATGGCCCGCCTTTTACGCAAAACACTGTTTCTCCGAACGTGTTTCAGCACTTTTATAACATCGTCAGCTGGTTTTCTTCATTCAAATCTGTGAAATGTAAAAATCTTTTAATTTACAACTAATCTGAGAAAATTAGGCCTAAAACAGTTTTCGTTTTTTGTTGACATTGCCTTAATTTCGCATTACAGTGTTATGCAGAGGCCTCTGTAGATTATCACGTACTGGTAGCTTATCATCTGCAACTAAATGATGTTAATGTGTATTTTTGTGTGTGGTTCTCAGTAACTCACAAGAACGTAAATGACAATGAATTTGCCAAAGCTAAACATAAGTAATCGCAAATATAGGCGCGGATTACCTTTAGGCAACAAAATTACGTTTTGATGTAAAGTGATGTAATTCGCCAACAAAATTCACATTAATATCATTTGGTTGCAGATGATAAGCTGCCACTACCTGATACTGCACAAAGGTCCTTAATGGGATTTTCACTCTGCAGTGGAGTGTGCACTGATCCGAAACTTCCCAGCAGATTAAAACTGCACTCTTGACTGAGACTCGAACTCGGAATCTGTGGCTTTCGCGGGCAAGTGCTCTACTGACTGAGCTACCCAAGAACGACTCACGACCTGACCTCACAGCTTTACGTCCTTCAGTACCTCGTCTCCTACTTTCCAAAATCCACAGAAGACCTCCTGCGAAACGTGAAAGACTAGCACTCGTGGAACAACGGATATGGCGAACATGGCTTAGTAACAGCGTGGGGGATGCTTCCAGAATCAGATTTTCATTGTGCAGGAGGTTGTGCGCTGATATTAAACTTCCTCGCATATTGAAACTGTGTGCTGATCCGAGTCTCGAATTTGGGAACTTCGCCTTTGACGACCAGGAAGTTTTATATCAAAGAGCTGCAAAGTAAAAATCTCATTCTGGGAACACATCCCAGGCTGTGCCTAAGCCATGTCTCCGCAATATCCTTTCTTCCAGGAGTGCTAGTCGTGCATGTTTCGCAGAAGAGCTTCAGTGAAGTTTCGAAGGTAGGAGATATGGTAGTGGTGGAAGAAAACCTGTGTGGATGGGTTGTCGGTCGGGCCTGGGTAGCTCAGTCGGTAGAGCAATTACCTGTGAAAGGCAAAGTTCCCGAGTTCGAGTCTCGGACCAGTGCAGTGTTTCAGTCTGCGAAGATGTTACATATCAACGCACACTCTGCTGCAAAGCGAAAAATCTGATTCTGGAAACATCCCCCAGGCTGTGGCTAAGCAGTGACCGCTATATCGTTTGTCCCAGGAGTGCTAGTCTTGCAAGTTTCACAGGAGGTCTTGTGTGAAGTTTGGAAGGTAGGATACGAGGTACTGGCGAAAGTATATCTGTGAGAATGGGTCATGATTCATGCTTGGCATTGCTACTGTGCGGACGCTCTGTTGTGTTCCTGTACGTGGAGCGAGATCTCGCCTTGTTTACATTCTGGCAGCCATTACTTACGTGCCGCCTTAACGACCACGATGCATGGAAAACCGTTACGGTTTATCTACAGTCTGATTTATATTTAACTCTGACTACGCCCAACCCAAGGCACTCAAGGTGGAGCGTTTTCTGAGAGATGAAGCCAATATCACAGCGACCGGCATCATAGGTACATACTTGTTGGTTGTGAACAGTTCAGTCCATGTAAAAGTTGTCAACGATGCGTCGTGGGAACACATTCTACATGAGACCAAACAGATGTTGTACTTCTGTCAGGCCGACCGCAATGTAGGGGCTGTAACCATCGACAACACTAGCTTAGGCTGCGTACGATACATGTTTTTGAACTCCCATTCGAACTACTTGCAGAGGCAGTTGTTGTGGCACTCCGACCGTACGGTATAGTCCACGGACATATTGCGGAGAAGTGGACTCAGTTTCTGGCATAAATTGTCGTAAACGACGTCCTACAGACCACCATTGATCTCCAGTGCCACGTTCCAACCTACCTACAGATAGGCGGATGCTGTTATATAATCATGTATGACGGCCAGCCTAGGACTTGTTCCAGGTGCGGCGAAGAAGGCCACCTTAGATCTAAATGCCTACAACAATGCATTACACAACTCCCAACCACCGAAGGACTACTCCTGTCGCAAGCAACGGTGCTCCCAGTAACTACGCCGCTGCTCTCTCTTCTCCTGCTTCTTCTCAACGACGCCCGGACGCCACCATTGAGCCGTATTATACCCCTAAGGAAGGCGCCTAGGACAGCCTGCCGCTTCGGCAGGCCGTCGACCCCGCTACGACGGCGCCCACGCTGGCGACCGCTAACCCACTTCTCGGCGGCAAGATGGAGACCGACTCGCTCACTGTCCTATGGTACGCTTTATGCTCGAACGACACGACTTCCTGCTGATGTCGGACACGGAAGGTCGTGTGAGGAATCAACGTTCTCCGAAACGTCGCAAGAGCAAGCCCCGAACAGTCTTCTGCCGAGAGAAGACGTTGCAGGCCAAATACTAGGCCGCTTTCGATCCTAACGACGGCCATGAAAACGCCTCCGCCGAAGGGGACGATGTGAGTGTGGCGTCTTCTACCAGTGTGCTTGCACCCATCCCCCCGCAGCACAGTGAGTTCACCAAAGCACCTCGTGGACTTAGCTGTGGCGTTACCACAAGTCGAATCACAAGACCATCTTTGGAGGACCAAGTGGACTATACACTGGTGCCCCCCTCCATGGCATGGGATGAAGAGGAAATCGAGGACTAGGACCCACAATGGGGCCCTACATCGTCGGCGCCGTTCCACTAATCATTCTCTCCCCCCAGCCTGAGCTGGACAACGTTCCAGTGCGACGCCCGAGTCCTTCCGCCAACTCCACGGCAGATCCGCCTCCACTGGTCCACCACCAGGCCTATAGGATAGCAGAGATCAGTACCAAAATCTCAGTTCATGAGTGAAAATCCACCTTACGCGCAATGACATCAAAGGGCCCTGTGTTATTCTGAAGACATCGCCCTTCTTTTTAGGGCAATACGAATACTGCCTGCTAAGAGGTGATTTTAACCGCATTATGCACCCGAACGATCAGGCTCCCCACTATATTACGTGCTAGGAACTACTTTTAGTGACTGGAACCTCCTGCTTTGGGAAGTTCAACATGGCGACCATTCGCGCCATACATATCTTATAAGCCATTCGGCAAGTCGTCTCGACAGGATATATGTCTCGCAGTATCATACATTTATGTTACGACACACCGAACGCTGACCGTTGACCTTTTCCGATCATTGCCCTTCCGTTTACGAACTGAGTTATGCCGAGCCCTCTGGAGGCTCATGGCGCCGTGGTGGATGACTATGTTCCAGGAACTGATGGCACCTGACTAAGCAGTCTCACAAGCATTTGTTGTGGGCATTATCATCGCAGTCCACAAATCATCCCGTGATTCGACAGTCACACACTATCGACCATTTACCTACTCAACGTAGATTACAAGATCTTCACTCGCTTACTGGCAATGCGTCTCCCAACGATATTCCCTCGCGTTTTTTCCTCAGAGCAATCGACAAATGGTTCAAATGGCTCTGAGCACTATGGGACTTAACATCTGAGGCCACCAGTCTCCTAGAACTTCGGTTAGTTAGGTTTAAGTACCGTAGTTCTAAGGACACCACACAAATCTACGCCCAAGGCAGGGTTCAAACTTGCGACCGTAGCGGTCGCGCGGTTCCAGACTGAAGCTCCTAGAACCGCTCGGCCACAACAGCAGCAAACGACACTTGGGGCAGATTAACGTAAAACTGCCACAAGGGAATGCCACGACTTAATTGCAAAGGCGGCGACCTCCAGACTCCACGTGGCGGTTAGTCGCAACAGATTTCGATAGCGCCTTCGATAAAGTGTGCCCCGTTTCCCATTTTCGGTGGTGGGCCAAATGGGCATCCCGCCTCTCTTAATCGAACTCTTCTGACGCCTTTACAGCGATGCCAGTTCTCGATCCAAATCAACGGAAGTTTGGCAGGTCTGGTACCCATCCACTGGTCAGTTTGGCAAGGGTGCCCGCTCTTAACAAAAAATGGTTCAAATGGCTCTGAGCACTATGCGACTTAACATCTGAGGTCATCAGTCCCCTAGAACTTAGAACTACTTAAACCTAACTAACCTAAGTACATCACACACACCCATGCCCGAGGCAGGATTCGAACCTGAGACCGTAGCGGTCGCGCAGTTCCAAACTGAAGCGCCTAGAACCGCTCGGCCACTCCGGCCGGCGCTCTCAACACTTCTGTATGCTATTGCCCTAGAACCCCTCATTGGAGGCCTGCCGACCGAGCTCTTCAGACTCGGCCTTCACTAATACACACTTCGTAGCCAGGCATACGCTGGCGACGACAACATCCTACTCATCGTCCACTCTGGCTCCAAGACTCAGGCAATCCTCGAGTTGATTACGCGTTGTGGGGCTGTCGCAGGCAGTGCAATGAACGTGACTCAGTCGTCTCTGATGTACATTGGACGAGGCCTCCAGGAAGGTGAAATGGCCCCCCTGCTGCAAGTGAGGACTTCCCAATATCTGGATATTACCTTTACCCTCCCCGTCATATGCCCAGCTGCGATGGAGTTTCATCGCCTGTTACACGCCATCCGCAACGACGTCCGCCATAACCTTCTGCGCCGTCAGGACATCCTTCAACATGTTGAATTCTTTAATGGTTATGTAACTACTACATTGGTCCACATGACGCAAGTGGCCCTCCTCCGATGGCGATAGGGCGCAACCTTCAGACGGCCCTTGGCTGTTATCTTACGGGTGGTTCCATGTATAACATCCGTTATGAGACTATTACCTTCCCCCCTCAGGATGGTGGCCTCGTACTCGACAACTTCCAGATCCGAACTGCGACCTCGTATGTGGGTACTATGAGAAAACAATGGCCTGGACGCCCGCCTCCATCTACCTTCACCACCGGTGTCAGCCGCTCACATCGCACCACACCTGTGTCACATTTTGGCTTCTTCATCGTCTACAGTTACGTTCATACTGGCCTCCCAGGTACGCGTCCTCCAGGGGCCAAGGATTTTTACACCCTACTGTTGTGTCGTGTTGCCGGTAACCTACTGGAGACCAAATGTCCCCCATTCCGGTGGCATGTAGTGTGGTGTACCATCCCACAGCCCTTCCTTCCTACCTACGTCCAGGCTGCGTGGTATCACATAGTTAACACGAAAGCAGTCACAAAACAGCGACTGCATAATATCGGTTTGTCGCACTCCCAACATTTCTCCTTTGCTAGCAACTCGCCACTGACGACCACCGTCTAACCTGCACCTCTTCGTACTACGTCTGGCGATGAGTGCACCAAATAACTGCCTTCTACATGTGGGTTCCACCAAATATAGACAAATCGTGAATAGTTCTATACTCGGAATATACGTATTTTCCGTGAGGCAGCAAAATTTAGCCTTGACTTCTGGAACTATATACAAGCAATCCATGCAAGGCTCGAACACACGGCACGTTCTAACTTTTATTTGCCAGCTATATTCGAGGGGTCTTTGTTACGCCCTCACTTAGTTGGTGAGTACTGGGAGGTGATGGCACCTACCCCTCCCCCCCCCCCCTAGTGGTGTTTGAGTTTTCTTCGTCCGGTACTAACGCGCTTCCAGATTGTAGCTTGTACGTACGACAGATGCACGCTTGCCGCGTGGTAACATGATCCCCCCCCCCCCCCCCCCCCATTTCATCTTATCTCGTTGTTCCCTGACCAAAGCTTTGGCACACGCAAGCCGGTCTGTATGGTCTGCCTGGGCACCTCAAATACAAGGCCCCCGTCCCTTCTTTTTTCCGTATGGCTTCTGTTTTCTACGTAGATTACGTATGCTCACTACAGTTTTGTAATACTAGTAAGAAAAATAAGAAGTAAGAAATAAAAAAAAGCCTTACACTCTTGTTTATTCCCATGCCTCCCACGTTCCTATGCTACAATTGCTCGGTGGCGGTGAGGGGGGGACACTGTGGCCACACCTCGGGATTCGACCGCTGGCCCCCGAGTCCACGCCGGTCCACACTCCCCTTAAAAAAGAACAGGATAGCTTCAAAAAAGGTCGGGAGAGTACTTGCTCGCGATAGACAAAGCTCAGAAGTTCGAGCCTCGGTCAGGCACACAGTTTTCATCTGCAAGGAAGTTTCGTACAGAGGTCCTGCATATTCCTATAACGTAAAATTACGGTAATGACGGCAAGCAAAAACTGTTTTAGGCGTAATTTTTATATATTAGTTATCACTTAAAACATATTCTCATTTAACAGACTAGAGTAAGGAAAACCCACAGACTATGGCGCAAAGGTGCTGATACAGGTTTGGGTCAATATGAAAACACAGTGTTTGGCATAACAGACGGGCCTTGTGTCCAATAACTGAATGATAACCGTTTAAGTATTCTACGAGGAGCGTTCCATAAGTAATGCAACACATTTTTTTCTGACAGGAGGTTGGTTTTATGCAGTATTCCAGTACACCAAGACACAGCCCTTTGGCTAAAAAACACTGTTTTTCAATATAATCTACGTTGAATGCGACTGTCTTACGCCACTTTAATGGGAGAGCTTGTATATATGCGTGGCACACACTACTGGTCGACGTCAGAGCAAACGTCTTGCGGCATCAGTAACCTCCGTATCATCCATGTACTGCTTCCCACTGAGTGCATCCTTGATTGGGCCAAACGGATGGAAGTCGGAAGTGCGAGTTCCGGGCTGTAGGCCGCATAAGGAACAACAGTCCACTGAAGATTTGTCAGTTCCTCCCGGGTGCGCAGTCTTGTGTGAGACCTTGTGTTGTCATGGAGAAAGGGAGGTTCGTTTGCATTTTTGGGCAACGAACACTATGAAATCGTTTCTTCTATTTCCTGAGGGTAGCACAATACACTTCACAGTTGATCGTTGCACTATAGGGAAAGACATTAAACAGAATAGCCATTAAGAGTCTCAGAAAACTGTTGCCGGGACTTTACCGATGACAGTTGAACGTTGCACTATAGGGGAGGACATTAAACAGAATAACCATTAAGAGTCTCAGAAAACTGTTGCCGGGACCTTACCGATGGAGGGTGTGACGTCGAACTTTTCTTCGGAGGAAAGGTGGTGTGGTGCTGCTTCCATGGATAGTCTTTTTGTTTTCAGTTCGAAGTGATGAACACATGTTTCATCGTCTCTGACGATATTCGACAAAAAAGTGTCACGATCAACCTATAACACGCAAGCAATTCCGCACAGATGGTCCTTCATTGCTCTTCACAGTCTTCTGTTGGGCGACGAGGAACTCATCTGGCTAATACCTTTGAGTACCCCAGTTGGTGGATGAGTGTGTCAGCATTACTAACAGAGACGTCACGTTGTGGAACGAGGTATTTGATTGTGATCCCTCGGTCATCTCGAATGAGAGTCCCGCAGCTTCCAACATTGCAGCCGGGTGCCACGCGGGACATGGGAGAGGTTTGCGCGACCGTGCTGCGACAGTAACAGACGCTTCGTCCAACGACTCACTGTACTTTTGTTCACTGACAGGTCTCCGTAGACATTTTACAAGCGCCTAACAGTATCTGCGATGCTCTGGTTTACCGACGAAAGAAACTCAATGACAGCTCTCTACTTGGAACGCACTTCCGTTAAAGACGCCATTGTGAAGGTATGCAGCGCCGCCACTTACCGGAACTTCATGAAACTGTAGGGAATGAAGCGTGAATATTCCACGATGTCCCACAACAAATTCCTCATTTTTTCAACCGAAATTGGGTGTCCAAAATGTGTTGCATTGCTTATTGAACGTTCCTCGTATGTTGTCTCTATTGCAACCACATTTCGAGCCTAGATCCTTAACATCCTACCGCTCAGGTTTAGATAAGAACGAAACCGAAAAGAGAACGTGAACGTCGTTTTTTAGAGACTTCACTATTGCGTCTCATGAAAATTTGGGTGCAGTATGATAGCTTTTAGGACATGTAGCGAGATTCCTTATGACTGATACACTGAACATATTTAACAACTATTTCCGTTCATTTTTTACAAGACATATGCAGTATTTAATATTCAAATTGAACTGATGTAGACGGACTCGAAACATCAGAGCGCGTGGGCTTTCGCCATCTCACACACAGCTGTCGTTGCTGTTGACTAGATTATCCGTTGTAAACATGTTCTGGTTATTACGTTCCACTGGACCCGCAGCATAGCATATGTCAGTATAAGGCACAATGAAAACGTATGCTCAGAAACTAGCTGCAATAAGGCAATATATTTTTAATATTTTACACGACATGCCTATTTCGGCTTATTGCCATTATCAAGTGATTTCTAGATGGAAGTGAAGACCATACTGCATCTACAGTAAATTTTTTCTATCGTGTCTTGGTAAGTTTTTGTCAGATATTTTGACAATTAAATTTTGATCTTTACATCGTTGTAAGTAACTGTCAAAATTTAATTGTCAAATCATCTGAAAAAAATGCATGTATTTACGTTTCGTAACGACAAAAAGTACTATGCTTACAAAGACACGACAGAAAAAATTTACTTTAGATGCAGTATAGTTCTCACTTTCAACTAGACGTCACTTGGTAATGATAATAAGTCGAAACAGGCCTGTCGTGCAAAATATTAAAATATATTGCCTTATTGCATCTAGTTTTGGGACATTATTTTCTTTCTGTCTTATATGTTCCGGTCTGTGTGAAATACATAAACAGAAAAACTATTGTTTTCTGTATATCGCTTTAGGAACAAAAACAGGAAACTCCACACGACTTTGCAAGTAGCTTGGCTTTCAAAACGGTATCTTGGCTTATGGTTCAAATGACTCTGAGCCCTATGGGACTTAACTTCTGAGGTCATCAGTCCCCTAGAACTTAAAACTACTTAAACCTAACTAACCTAAGGACATCACACACATCCATGCCCGAGGCAGGATTCGAACGTGCGACCGTAGCGGTCGCGCGGTCCCACACTGTAGCGCCTAGAACCGCTCGGCCACCCCGGCCGGCAGTTCTTTGCTTATGTTCAGTTCTCGTCCAACGCTTTGACTACTTGACATGAATCGCGTTTAACACGTTTTCTTTCAGAGGCTGTGCATTACTAAGTTACTACATTCCGTTTTAAGGTATGCACGATTTCACTGAATAGCTTGAGGGGAATACCGGCATGGTTCCATTTCGAGCTTATGCACTGTTTCTTGGAATTTCATCGTCAGCGATACGTTAAACCTTAATCGTCCTTCTTTTTGCGGTTACCTGCTCTGGCCTACCTCGTATTATATGTTTACTCCACCTTGCCACAGAAAATTTCTTTCTCTTACAGGCGTGTAGGTACCAATGGAAATGTAATAAGATGAGATTGCCGTCGCAAACGTAGGAAAAAAATCCGAGACGGTACTCAACAGTACACAATTAAAGTCCGTGGGCAAAGTGTCATGATGTGAACTCAAATGCTAATTCCCTGAATCAATGACAACGTGATAAGCATTCAGCCAAACACCCATCTGAACTGGAGCGTATGTACTCTCAGTTCAATAGAGTCGCAATGATAACTCAGGTGACGTACTAAACTACTGAGCCGATAGAGACCAGGCATCCGTTATATTAACACAATTCTGACAGCTCTGCAAATCCGTCACAGTCATTATGTACACTGCAGATTGTCGACTTACGCCTGACCTAATTGTGAGTCGTAATTCGTCATACAAGGTGCAGTCAAAGGAAAAGAGCAAGTAAACTGGCCATTATATGAAAAGTAATCGCCATAACTCTTAATACGGTCAATGCGTTCATAGAAAAATGTTTGCGGTTGTCTACGAAACCATGGTCGTACCCAGACCACTTCGTGTGAAGCAAATCAATGGCCACGAATATCTTTCTTCAGGGCTCCAAAAATGGAAATCGCATGGGAGAGAGATCGCGACCGTATGGAGGATGAGTAAAGGTTCCCTGCGAAACTTCCGAAGCGGGCGGTGGGCCCACATGTTGCCAAGTTTGTTTCGAGTACGCTGCGGAAGTTTCACTCTGAAGCTTTGACACATCCTCCACACAGCCCCGATCTCTCTCCGCGCGATTTCCGTATTTTTTGAGCCCCGAAGAAGGTCGCCGATTTGCTTCGGAAGAAGATGTGCACGCCTGGTCACAATGGTGGTTCCGTAGAAAACCGCAAACATTTTTCCATGAAAGCATTGTCCGTCGTGCCTCACAGTGGAATGAATATTTTCACAATTATGACAATTACTTTTGAAATAGTAAACAGATCACTTACTTTTTTCCTCTCTGGCTCGTTTTCATTTGACTGCCCCTTGTCTGTAACTACAGAGGGCAGCAGCGGATGACAGCTTGTTGGATGATTTGGAAACCGAGAGAATACGCCGCAGAGATAGAGAGCGGCAGGAGTATTGTGTGCTGCAGCTGGAGTGCGCTCGGGTCGATACGTAGGGACGGGGTTATTGACCTGGTGACCTGCCCGCCTGCCCGCGCCCACTTACTGCTCTGATCAAGATTTCCAGATTTACGCTCTCAGGAAGAAACATTACGTTCGGTTTGGAGGTAGGCACTGCACTATTCCAATACTGGCCTCGTGTGTAATGGAAACACATGGCACCACGGATCTACCAAATATGGGTCACCACTATTATCTGGCGCTATATGCTGATATCTGCGATGATATTCTAAAGCGAACTCATGGAATTACATCATACGATTGCGCAAGTTTCTTGCACTAAGAATCGCAAACAAATTTATGTGTTGTTGTCAGGTAACACAATTTTAAGCGATGCCTCCGGCAGTTCGGGACTTATTATCATAAGTGACATAGGTCACGCTTTCTCGGTTCGTGTAGGTGCAGACCTAAGAGACCCAATAGACTATCCGTTACTATGCAGCGTCTGTTTTCAAAAATTATATTATCATCGATATCCATGGGTATTTCGTCAGAGTCTGTACACGGTGCAAATTGTTCTGAATAGCCTGGAGATTAGCACTTGTAATCGCCAGTGCGTGCCTACCATATGTCAGTTTAGTAAATACACTTCTCTTGATGTTCACTTCGTTTCTATTCTATGATAACAGCTCTCTCACTTACCATTCCACGTAGTCGAATTTTTTTCCGTTTTTTATAACGCGGGACCTAAGTTTCACTAACTCATGTCCATAGAACTGATCATTAAGTATGCAGAACGTTTTAAAAGAAGACTTATGAAGTATTAATGAAGTATAATGTGTGGTTGCTCTCTGTAAATGGGAATAAATGTAAGGTAATCCCTATAATAAGGAGAATGAATCCTATACATTGAAAATGTAAAATTACACACTTAAATTAAATGCAGATGGTGCCACCACAGACTGCGTAATGAACACAAAATATGTAGCAGAGGAAATTGATCCTCAGCTGAAGTGCTTACAGAAAGATACTTGCCAACATAATGTCATCAGCATGTTGCACCATTAGATTAATGTCATCGGTCTGTAAATATCAGTTTCGTTTAGTTACATACTGTTCATATGTACAATCGATTCTTAGTTACGGAAATCTTTTATGGAGAACAAATGCACAAAATGTGGACGCAGTTTCCAAACTACAGAAAAGGGCAATAATAATAATAATCAAAAATAGTAATTGGGCTCATTACAAACTTCTGCTCAAAACTTCAAACAACTCTGCCCACGACCATGGAAGAAGATCTAGAATGAATTTACATTTGCCAAGAAAGAATGAATATAAAACAGAAAACAGCATTTCCTGCCAAGGATAGAAAATGTAGTTAAAAAGTACTTGTTAAGCAATACATTCTGTACAGGTAACCTTTACTTGGACAACTCAGAGTAGAGATTCGACAAAAATATAACACAAATAAATAATAATCGAACACTAGTCTTTTCACAACACACTTTGGTGCCATAATGTCTTTATAATCATCCTGATGGTCCTGTTAACTAGTAGTGTGTTAAGTGTTACACTGAGCAATAATGAGCGTAGTTTGAGCTGTGATCGGTGTTGCGAAATGAATGACAGGGTAGCACCAGCTTTTTTGAACTATTAAATAACTTCTTTCCGTTAAATGCTGAAATGACTCCTATAATAGGGTCACTGTCGAAAATCTACCCTATCCTTGTCAGAACAACAGTCTCGGAAGTATGTAAATACCCGTATTTATGAATTATGTTTCTTTGGTTCTTAAACTATAATGCCACGACATGTTTAATACATTTATGAACTTTATCGACGGCTAAATAACAGTACTACTAATTTTACTACTACTTATACTGGTAGTTGTAGAAGTAGTAGTAGTGTAACATTATGAAATAAATGGGAAGCTTTTGAGCACTTCACATCGTTTAAATATTTCGGAGGTGATATTAAGAAGCGATATGAAATCGGACGAGTAAGTAAAATCTGTGTTAGGGAAGGTAAATGAAAGACTTAGATTTTTTGGGGGTGTTCTGCAAGATTGCTGTGCGTCTGAAATTAAATCGCACGCAAGACGCTAGCGTTACCAATTTCAGAATGTTGCTCCTACGTTTCGAACTGAAAATAACAATGTCAATTGTAATAATGCTTTCGCGCATATTAATGGGTTAGGTGCCAGCTCTAGTCTATCAGCAGGAATAATCGTGGTATTCTGTAGGAAAGGTGTGAGAAAACTCTACGCTAGGGTGAGTGGGTCAGATAAACACGCTTGAATTCTCTTTATATGAAAAGCTTCGTTCTGCCATTAAAATCGTTGTGGTTCAAATGGCTCAGAGCACTATGCGACTTAACTTCTGAGGTCATCAGTCGCCTAGAACTTAGAACTAATTAAACCTAACTAACATAAGGACATCACACACATCCATGCCCGAGGCAGGATTCGAACCTGCGACCGTAGCGGTCGCTCGGCTCCAGACTGAAGCGCCTAGAAACGCACGACCACTCCGGCCGGCTAAAATCGTTATAATCTGTTACTTAGTTACATATTCCATAGATCATATGAACGTATCTTTTATCGATATCATGTGTAAAGAGTCAGTTCAGAGTATATGTACAGATGATTAGTGTTAACATTAATGAATACATAGTTTTTGTAGTCCTACTCAGACAACTACACTTAAAAACAAGTGTTTTTTTCAGGCTGTTAGTTTTGAAATAGTAATTCGTCCATGGAAGAGGACGGGTTGTCCAGGTGAAGTAACTTCAGTTTAGATTCAAAACCATCTTTGCTGCTGATCAGACACATTACGTAATTGGATAAATGATCTAAAATCTTTGTTGCTACACATTGAACTCATTTCTGAGCCACTGACAGTTTTAATAATGAGTAATAAACGTCATCTCTCCTTCTAGTGTTATAGCTGTCAACATTACTGTTTTTCATAAATTGTGATTGATTATTAATGACGAATTTCATTAGCGTATATGTAGTGTGACGATGCACTTAAAATGCCTAACTCCTTGATGAAAGGGAGCCTACATGATGACCGTGAGTGAACACCTATTATTATTTTTACTGCTTGCTTTCGTGCAATCAGTACTTTCTTTATAAGTGATGATTTACCCAAGGAAATTATTCCGTAAGATATTGATTAGTGGAAATATACAAAATATGTCAGTAGTTTGATTCGTTTGAACCACCATAACACATAAAGACGAAATGCGACATACATTCATGATCATTAGTTTCCGAATTTCCATTCATTTCAGTGAATAACAATTACGACAACACAATTAAGAAAATCTAATGTATTTCCGGAGAAATAGAGGTAGTTTGGCAGGAGCAAAGCCTTCGACATTGATTTTGAAACCAACAGCTGGTCACTAAAGTTTTCAACTCTTGTGAAAGCCTTTCTAAAGCGTACATTCCAGAATGCTGCACGTTTGTTTGGATAGTACTTGAGGAGTGTCCAGAACATAAATATCATTCCACTGCATTGTGTTCAATGAACTGTTTAACAGTTGTTGCCCTCGATACTCCTCGACATTTTGGCAACTGGCATGCCATGCATCATTGTAAATCTGCCATTCTTTCGATAGTTGCTCTTGTATTTGCATATAACATTTCTCTCTTAAAGCCAAACTCGGACACAAATCTGTTGATAAGAACAGATCTTCCTACACGTCTTTACCAGTCAGCTCCGTCAGAGAACTGGACGGCCAAAACGTTTATGAAAGAGTTGCCTTCCCTCCAGGTAGCGTACGATATGTGTACTTTGCAACACATGCAGTTTTACGAGGGAGGAGGTGGGGATGGTTCTAGGTCGGGTGCAAAC
This sequence comes from Schistocerca piceifrons, assembly GCF_021461385.2. Lineage (NCBI taxonomy): Eukaryota > Metazoa > Arthropoda > Insecta > Orthoptera > Acrididae > Schistocerca > Schistocerca piceifrons. Next base: position 584,793,376 of record NC_060149.1, read on the forward strand.
TGTATCAATTACTTTGAGAAGCCGTTAAGCTTTATTTTCTGGGTGGTTTCATATAAGGAAACTATAGTCTTCAATCGACCGTTGACATGTTATACATGTAATGTTTCTGGGAGCGTGATGGGTGAGTTGTGATACTGAAGGTCAGTAAACTACCTAGACATTATTTTCTGATGACTGGAACATAATATTTACGAGTTGCGTAATGCGTTTGGAAATTACTTTGGTAGACAATTCGATACAGTTACTAGGGATGTCAGTGAGATACCCAGTTCTGGCGCTTCTCATGAATAAATTCTGTTCTAGACTTTCTTTCTGGACATTCCGATGAACATATTTACCATAGACAGATACTATCAAGCCACAGGTCGACCGTGTGCCGCAACCTACTCGCAGCCTCGCTACTTTAACAGCCTGTATTCGCCGTATAGTAATCGTCAGCAGATTGGAATCGATTATATTACCACGTTGTGCAAGAATGTCTCAAAACTGGAAAAAATTAAAGTTACAGGGAGTTTGGGTAATTTTTCAAACCTTGATTTTAAATAGCAATTTCATTTTTAGTATAAGGAGCGAACAAAAGGTTTTCGTTTGAAGGCCGCATAGTCCACAATCGATATGTCAGTCAGGCAAAATTGCGGCGAGCATTGAGTCCATCATTTCACTAACGGACCAGGTTGAAGATATACGTTTGGTCTCCCGCTGCATGAAGAAGTCCGTAACTGCTTGCCACGCATCCGCGTCCAAAAGGAATCGATGGCCCTTCAATGCCTTTTTGACGGCGACGAAGGCTTGATAATTGCATGGGAAGAGATCAGGAGTTTAGGGCAGGTGCTCTAGTGTCTGCCACTTGTCCGTAATGGATGAACCTGTCCTCCCAGATCGACCGGCGTCTTGTGTCGAATCGCGACCAGCATGGACCACGGCGCACCATTCCACAACGGTAGTTTTCGACAGACATGCTGCCCCATACACATTCTTCAATGGATGAATGTATACCGGTGTTTGCCTTTCGGAAGCCAAGAAAATAACAGCACGTTGGTCGTCTTTGGAATAACTTCGCCGTAGTTCACGTTTCCGCATTAACCGCCCGCACGTCGGAAAGACACGAATGCCGCACTAATCCATTACCTACATGTCGGTTACACACTCACCGGGGTCGTGCTACGTTGCATTTACGCTGAAGCAACGACCTAAAACGGAAACTTTTTGATCGGCCCTTACAAAATATTCTTAAACGTTAGATATATTCTAATGAAGTGTACTGCCATGTAGACTTCTTTTATATATAGTAACCGAAATAAAAATATAAAAATTTATTTAGTCCCAAACTAAGAAGAATTAATCAGCGTGACAATCGAAATTGCTTAGATGTATGTAATTCCCATTCGCAGTAATTTGCAAATTTGTTTGACTCTTCACGTGAAAAGCTGATCTTTTAATCTCATGTGGAATCCTTAGCCTGACAAAGTTTGCGATGGTCGTCTTGAATACTTGAAGCTACAGGCCTTTAGGTTCCAAAGACGTTTCTAACTGGACTATTGCTAAACTGACTACACTCTTCGTTTCTGCAAGAGCAGTAGCAAATGTAAACAAAGTGCAACGTGTGTAAGTGTAGGTGTTTCTATTGGTCACTGAAGACGGTGTACTGAACAAAATTATATCAGCATTTACCTCATTTGCGGACTAATAATTATAGCTATTAGGAGTAGTATGTCTTTAGGTTGGTTAGTACCTCCAAGTACACGTATAAGAAAAAGCCATTAATGCTTGTTTCTCCTCTACGAAAGCCTAGGTGTTGAAGTGTGGTTGCGTGGACGCAAAACGGTCAGCCTATACCGACAGGCGTAGTCGACTTTGTGGTGCAGTTACGACCATGCAGAAAACAATAGGTGGTAAAGTTTGTGACATGTTTGTGGGGAAGACTGTTCGAGGCAGAGAAAAAACAACCAACACACCGATGTGTGTACATATACTACTGCTTGTCTTCGTGCTTGCCACACCACATGTAAAAATGACTGCACTTACACCCGTTACACCCTGTGTGTACATACATTCTAAGACAAAAAAATACACACCATGAAGGAATTATCCGAATGGGACGGAAATCGTTAGATATGATGTAAATGTAAAGGCAAACATGATTACAGTTTCAGAGAAAATGGATGATTTATAGAAGAGAAAGAGGGTCGCAAATTGAGCAAGTCAATAACACGTTGATCCACCTTTGGTCCTTAGGCATGCAGTTATTCGTCTTGGCAATAATTGATAGAGGTGTTGGATATGCTCCCGAGGATTATTGTGCCATATTCTGTCCAGTTGGTGCGATAGATCGTCGAAAGCCCGAGATCATTGGAGAGCCATGCATATGCTGGGGAGAAATCCAGCGATCTTGATGCCTAAGATAGAGTTTGGCAAGTATGCAGAAAAGCAGTAGAAACTCTCGCCGTGTGCGATCGAGCATTACCTTACTGAAATGTAAGCCCAGAATGGCTTGTCACGAAGGGTAAAAAACGGGGCGTAGAACATCATCGACGTACGCCTGTGCTAAAGGGTGCTGCGGATGACAACCAAACCCGTTGCTATCAAAAGAGGTATGAAAAGAAATGTCATACCAGACCATTACTCCTGGTTTTCGGGTCTTATGTTGGGCAGCAGTCAGATTGATATCCCTTTCTATCCGGGGTGCCTCCAGCCAAGTCTCCAGCCTGGAATCTCAACCAGTGAAGACGTCTTTGGAGACGCCCTGAAGAGCGATATGATAACAACCTTATTGTCACCCGCCATACGGCCCGACAACTAGGAGTGATGGTCTGGGTTGCCATTTATTTCCATATCAGGACCCCTGTGGTTGTCATCCGCAGCATCCTTACAGCACAGTGGTACGTCAACGATATTCTGTGCCCAATTTTGTTGCCCTTCATGGCAAGCCATGATAAGCAGAGCATTTCAGCAAGCTAATGCCCGCCCGTATACGGCGACAGTTTCTACTGCTTGTCTTCGTCCTTGTCAAACCCTACCTTCGCCAGCAAGGCCGATCGATCTCTCCCCTATTTAGAACGTTTGGAGCGACCTGGACCAGCAAGGTCGCCGGATCTCTCCCCAACTGAGAACACTGGGAACGTTGTGGACAGGGCGCTGCAACCAACTCGGTATTTTGGCAATCTATTGCCCCAATTGGACAGAATTTAGCATGATATCTCTCTGTAGCACATCCAGTAGCTCTGTCAGTCCGTGCCAAGCCGAATAACTGTTTCCATAAGGGCCACAGTTTGGACCAACGCGTTATTGACTTGTGAAGCTCTAACTCTTGAATAAATCATCCAGTTTTTCCGATTTTCGTCCCATTCGAATAATACCTTCGAGATGCGTCGTTTTTTTATTTTTTTAAATCATAAGCATGTTGAAGCACCTGAATACAGTCTTTCTACTGGTATATTTCTTTGGTTGCCTTGTAGTTTCAGCAAATTTAAGTCGCAAAGTCCTCGAGGTTGAGCTTCTGTTCACTAATATTTCTACCGTATTTAAACCCCGATTTTGCGATGACTATTCCCCCTTTACGTTTCTCTGTTTGTTTGTTTAGTAGAATAAACTGTACGAAAGACTAAACAATGTGTTTAGTCTCTATGGTTTTAATCTCAATCCCCTGTGTAACGGGTTCTGCTATTGTTACAGAGAGTGGAAAATGTTAATAGCACACGCATTATCAGATATAATAGTTAAATAGACCTCCACGGCGCACACTGTGGTAATTTTCCTTCCTTTGTTTTGCAAACAAATACTTGCCATCAAGTCAGCCAAGCGTTTCAGATCACTTGCGAACGCACAAGATGTCAATAAACGGAAGACAGTCACGTCTTCCACACAGTTAGATGCCTAGAAAAGTGCCTCAAACACTGAAACTGCCACTTTGAAATCCGCATTAGAAACCAGAAAAATGTCACAAGTCTAAAAGGTTGAAACCATCAGATAATACTGATTTGAGTCTATGGAATTTGACGTATCTATAAGCGAACCAACAATCCCCTAATCCAAAACCCCGGTCGCTGTAGCACCACCCGCGCAGCTTAGGCCACAGAAACAAAGAAATACTTCACCAGTAAAATGATTCCCCTACTGCAGTGGCACATTACTGGATTCAGGACTACTGTGGAAGAATTGAGACACTTAGCACAGGGAAGACTAGTATATTTTTGTCTTTAAGAAACCCGCTTTAAGCACTGACACCCTTACTCTAAGGGGCTACAAACTCCACAGGAATGACTTCAGTCGGAAGAGGTTAAAGGCGGCATTATAATTTTTTATAAGTAACAATTACCATAACTCAATTCTCCCATTTTACACCAACTTACAAGCAGTGTATGCTAGATTTCATTTGCAGACTTACTTGATGTATAGCCTTTACCTGCCCTCTAATGAAGCTCTAGACATTGAGGCTCTTCACAACATTATCACACAGCTCCCTTAACGATTCTCTCTTTATGAGGGTTTGAACATATGTCACGTGCGATGGGACTCCACTATCACCTGCCCCCAGGATTGAACTATGGACAGCCTCTTTTTGATAGAAGATCTATGCTTCTGGACATGAGGCAGGGCACACTATCAAAACGACAGCGGGGTCATTCTGCACCATCGATTGGTGAGAAGTGAACGATTATCTGTGACGACTACTGGATCTGGCTAGACCTATCGAACAGAACAGTGAGCGAAAGAAATCAGCTAAGGTAGTTGCTCAGCAAGATAATTTGAACGCTATACAGTCACCTGTTTTTCCTGGAATGTGAAGAGAGCGTCCATGGTAGGTGGATCATATTACCAAAACGATGCACCATGTTAATGATTCACATACGCCAAAGTTTTCAGTACCACTGCGACTCCCGATTGTCGCTTTGTGGAATAGCGTGCGCCGTTCTGCTATCATAAACAGGAAAGCAGCCGTCTGTATGACCAAGTGCAAGGCATCTACTGACGACCTCGCTGTCTTTTGAGTGGCAAAGGCCAGATGCGGTCGTTTAACTAAGGAGAGGAAAAATAAATCGCGGTAGCAGTTCTTGAACTCCATCAACCGTTCCACTAAGCTAACAGATTTATCGGAAGCCATTCGATTTCAAAGAGAGATGAGAGTTGCCTTATTAATCATGTAATGTAGGATGGCATCTTCCTGACCACCAAGAGAGATATTGCGGGGAACATGGTGATGCATTTCGGTCAAACCGTTACCATTTTCTTCCGTGAGCCAGCTTTCCGTCGTTACCGTGTGACAGTTGAGAGGGCAGTTACACCATTTCTGAAGTTTGTAACTCTCTCTTCTCTTTATGAGAGCCGGATCCGGCACTGCCTGCAGCACGTGATATAGTTCCAGGTTTCAACAAAAAATTTTAGAGCATGTTGCGGCCCCTAAAGGGAATGATAACGAAATTCTCTTCGAAATGTTTAATTTAGTGTGAGACACAAGACAATTCCTTGAATCGTGGAAGGAAGCTGTTTTAATGCTCCTCCTTAAGCCAAGGAAAAACCGGACATGCCTAGTAACTATCGTGATGTTTCCACCTCAGGCTTAAGACTTTAGAGACGATGGTCAACAGCCACCTTGTATGGATGTTGGAATCCAGGTAGCTTCTTAGAGCGTTTAGGATGTACTGTTCCTTCATTGATAACCCTATCCTGATGGAAGCGGCTATACAATAGGTTTTCCTATGCAAAGAAACACCTGATATTTTTTTTTTCGACTTGCAGACGATCTATGATACTACTTGGTGGCAGAACATTCTTGTATAGCTTCTCACATGGGTCTTCCCGTTATGTGTCCTATACATATATGTATATTTATGATCCTTCCTCTACCCACACTATTTTATACATCGAGTCGATAATTTCCTGCAATAGTTTTATGCAAGAGAAAAAGTCCCTCAGAGTAGCGTTTTAAGCATGATCTTCATTTTAATGACGTTTTAAAGTGTTACGCATGCTGTAAAAAGTCGTCTCCATTGCTCTTTAACTGTGGATTACTTTTAAATTTTTAGTTCATCATCCAGTCTCGCAGCATCTACATATCAGATGCAGATACTATTAGGAATATGAGATTGATACAAAAAAAATAGTTTCAGGATTTGAAGGTAATATGTTTTTTTTTCTTTTTAACCATTCCTTTCGTGCTTTTAATCTTCCTGAACCAAACGTACCATTTCAAAGTGGTGAGGTTTCTAAGCGTCACTGCTGATCAGAAACTGTCTTGGCTGTCACATCCGAGGGAACTGAGAAGTCGATCCCTTGCAAAGCTTAATATTTTAAAATTTATTGTTTATTTATTGACATAGGGAACAGGACACCAATGCTCGAAGCATAGGTCGCGACGTCCGATTCGAGGCGGTATCTAAACGGTGATGGTACATCCGTTTCTGGCTGGCGAAGACGAAACTGGTTCTAGCGGGCTCAGCGCGGGCAGAAATACTCGGGCAAGGGAAGGTTAGAATTTTCCTATTGATTATCTTCTCCCTCTGGATGGTTACCGAGAAGCCCTCTGGGGACTTGGCCAGATACCGCGAAACCAGCCTAAACGCAGGGGTTCAGCTGATGATTACCGGCTAAGTATAGATGCGTTGCGGGTTGGTGGCGTGGAAGGCGAAACCAAGAAACACGGCATGTAGCTCCCCTTCAGAGACTTCCTCACCCATGCCTCCACGGCCAACGTCACTGAAGCATGTTAATGCGGTGGCGCTCGACTGGTGAGTAAACCGGTTTGAGTCCTGGTGGTAGAAAAAATCTTCACTGCCAGTATTTAGCCGACAAGGGGAGGAGAGGTGCTGGCTTAGAATTCCTGATCATCAGACTTGGACGACAGTGCCCTGGTTTCGATACCAAACCTCCCTGCAGTGTCTCATGAAATGAGGGCATGTGACACTTGGCCCCATCCCCCCCCCCCCCCCCCCGCCCTTGCGTCCCCATCCGTCCGTCGGATGGGGACGTAAGGCTTGGCGACCCTCTTGGTGCTATTCGCGAGTAGTGGGTTATATGCCCGCCACGGGTTTCATTGTTCCATTTCTCTTCGCAACAAAAATTTTAGAACTGAAATAAATGGGCTTTGGAGTGTGTACATGCGTGTGAGAATAGTATATTTGTGTGTGCGTCGGGGGATTGGTTCCGCTATTGATTTATACTGATCAGGGATTTTAACTTCATGTTAAAATTTTTAGTTTCATCTCTCTTAACCACACACATGTCATGACAGTAATTCAAATGGTTTAAAGACTTAACAGTGTTGCACCCAACCATACATAATCCTCTTCATCACTGCTCTCAGTTAGTAAAAGTGATCATCATTGTAGCATCTTCGACGTAAACAAAGAGATGTTGATTTGAGTGACCTTGTTAGTCAGGTAAACACTCTCATGCATGCTGAATGCTAATCGAACCAGTCTGCTGAACTGTGAGGTCCCCAGCAGGATGATGTAGATGAACAAGGTGGTGCATATGAGAGATCCTTTTTATTACATGTAATATTCTCCAACGAGGCTACCATAGGTACCACGACTAAATCTATATGTGTTCTACTCACTCCAAAGCAGATGCAAAGTGAAGAGTGGCACTAGCAATTGGTTTAGAAGTAATTCTGGGGTATGCCGAGGGTTCTTTTCTACATCTTTTCGTGCAATATTTATAACTCAATTATATTTTCTTTTTCATCATTTCGACATAAGGTAATTGAGATTACTATAATAAAACTTACAATAGGTAAACATTGCAAGGCTATGGAAATCAGAATTTGATACTCCCAGGCCGGCCGGGGTGGCCGAGCGGTTCTAGGCGCTACAGTCTGGAACCGCGCGACCGCTACGATCGCAGGTTCGATTCCTGCCTCGGTCATGGATGTGTGTGATGTACTTAGGTTAGTTAGGTTTAAGTAGTTCTAAGTTCTAGGGGACTGATGACCTCAGATGTTGAGTCCCATAGTGCTCAAGCCATTTGAACCATTATTTTTGAATTGTTATATTGAACACTCGTTTCCTTTGCAGTTAGATGAACACCTTCAATAACATATCCGTATGAGGTGTGGCACCCGTACTATCATGTTTAACTCGACCATCCCCAGCAGTTTTCTTTCAATAAGACGTTATCCATTATGCTACCTTGTTTCTTTTAAGTTTGCATTATCTCATGGGGAGCTTCCCTTCCTTGTAGGTCACCGGGATCAGACTTTCAGCATCTTAGTAGTACGCTAAACAGCTCAAATGACACAAAACTCAATAAGAAGCATTTTTGTAAGCAGATTATTTGTTACCACGACTTGCAAACGTGCTACATTAAAATAATATTTCCCCCGTCACAATAATGTCTTGAAACTTACTTCCTCGGCGGAGGCGCGGTAACTACACTAAGGTGCCAAAAGTCATGGAATACCTACCATGCTGCCTCTACAGCCATCCATAATTGCGAAAGGGTTGCAGGTGCAGGATTTTCTGCACTGACTGACCTCTCGACTATGTCCCATAAATGTCCGGTGGAATTCATGTCGGGCGATCTGAATGGCCATATCGTTCGCTCAAATTGTCCAGAATGTTCTTTAAAGCATTCGCGAACAATTGTGGCCTGGTGACATCGTTGTTTGGGAGCATAAAGTCCATGAACTGAAATGGTCTCCAAGTAGCCGAACATAGCCATTTCCATACAAGAAATGTATTCGCAGTTGCTAATATGGGCACTCATCAGCTGTATAATGGAATGACGACGATGAAAATCTATGCCGGACCGGAACTTGAGCCCGGATTTCGCGCTTATCGCAAGCGGTCGCCTTACCAATTGACTATCCGAGCACGTCTCACGGCCAGGCCCAAACTTCGACATGTCGCACTTCCATTATGTATACTCCCGTGCAGGGGAGACATTTTACTTGAGAGTCGCTTGTCCGATGTCGGCAGAAAAATTAGGGCTGTACGACAATACACGCAATGGCTGTACGGGTACAAGTTGTAGACACGTGGTTGACGATATTTGGAAGATTGGTTCTGGCCGTGACTCGTGTTCGGATAGCCAAATGGTAAGGCGACCGCTCGCAGTAACCGGAAAATCCGCTCTTTAACGCCACATTTCGTAGCATTGTCATAACGTACACGTTCCTCGCACATCCCACATTGATTTCTGCGGTTTTTTCATGCAGTGTTTCCTGTCTGTCAGCACTGACAACTCTACACAAACGCCGCTGCTTTGTATTTAAGTGAAGGCCGTCAGCCACTGCCTTGTCCGTGGTGAGAGGCAATGTCTGTAATCTGGTATTCTCGGCTCACTCTTGACATTGTGGAGCTCGGAATATTGAACTGCCTAACTATTTTCGTAATAAAATGTTCCATGCATCTGTCTCCAACTACCATTCCGCGTTCAAAGTCTGTTAATTCCCGTCGTGCGGTCACAATCACTTCAGAAAAATTTTCACACGAATCATGTGAGTACAAATTAGACCTCCGCCAATGCTCTGTCCTTTTATACATTGTGTACACGATACTACCGCCATCTATATTTGTGCACATCGCTATCCCATGAGTTTTGTCACCTCAGTGTACAGTCTACTTAGTCCCCTTTGAAATTTCTAATATGATTTGTGCATCTTTCCGTATAATGATATAGGACTTGAAAAATATATTCAGTTGAACAGGTTCCTAAAAGTCAAATAAACATACAATTAAGAAGTTGTTTCCAACATCACTCTGATGTGACGTATTTCTGCACTCTGGTCTACCATTTGCATGCTATAGATCATTCATAGCGTAGTTGAAAACACATCAGGATCACCATTGTTTAGTACTCTTAATTTGATGCTGACCCATACCGCTGTGTTTAGAAAGTACAGAGCTGACAGGAAGATCTACTTCAGGTATTGGGTATATACAGAGGCAGATTATCCATGTAAGATATACTACACACTCAAGGGCTGTGCAGTGCTTTGCTTATGTAATCGAGAGAAAAATAACGGCTAGCAATTTTAAACTGAAAATAACACTTTTTAGTATTATGTGCATCTGACTTTGAAGTGTTTTTAAAGCAGTGGAAATAATAGGGCATTGACATTAAAATACGTATTTTCGAACGTTTTAGAAATATATTCAGCAAAATAACATTTTATTAAACGACGTTTCACTTCTTACACTATGGGACAAGCAATTCATTTGCGTGCTCTGCTCCATTGTGATTATCTGAAATTGTTACGAACTTGCGTCACAATATTGTCGACAGAGATTACTTGCTGTATATTGTTAACAAAGCTCGAGTAAACTTTGTTTTTCGGATTAAGCTGTTCAGCGAAACAGTTTGTCAATCAGATACTCCCAAAGTCTGACAGTTATTCGTTTCAGAGAAGGAGAGTGATATTGTCTCAGTTGGTACTGTTTTTGCTTCCTAGTTTATATTTCTTTCGCTAATTTTGGTTCAGGTACAATCTGTCTGTACCGGATTTTTCTACCATGATCCAACGCATTTTTGTTAAGTTTTCATGCGTGATCTAATGTTTAATTCTTTCCGATGTACCAGTGTGCTTATTTTCTCCCGACGGATGCCGCAGTGTTAAGTTCTCAGATTCCTACACGAAGCACAACGTCGATTAGACTCTTGCAACCGTTGTTTCACGAATTTGTACAGCATGTCATAGTCCTATGAAACGAGTAGTCAAATTTCTTTCTTTCGAGCGGTCTAAACCGTTACGTTTGAAATAAAAGGCTTTTTACTTTCTAACGTGAGGTCCAATAACTTATAGTTAATGGTGAGACAGACTGCAAAATTCAGTGCATGCAATGATGGGCAACTGTAAGTTCAGCTTTCCCGTAATTCTATCGTGGTTACCCTACAAGTTACTGAAAACACACTTAAGAAACACGGTGCTGAATTGATCATTTTCAGTGCATACACGGCCTAAATAGGCAGTGGAACAAAAATGTTATTTATACCGTAATGCAGAGAGACTTTTTATTTGTAAAATGATTTTTCTTGCTATGTGAATGGAACTGTGACGGGTAGTTTTGTTGTGACATGTAATATCGATTGTGCTGCTCAGATAATTGTTCAAAAATCAAAGTGTCCAGCGTCTTTTAGTGCTTGACTCTGGAATGGTACGTCAGGGTACTGTATTCTTTATTTTTCTTTTAAATATTTCTAGGAGACTGCACCATTTTGTTATTTCAGCTTCCACCTAATCGTTGGGTAGGTACACACCAATCCAGTAGCAGGCACAAACTTGTTTCAAGTAAATGTGTTTTTCTACTAGTAGCGTTATTGTGACACCACGTAAACCAGTAGGGTGTTACTGTAAGTATTTATTTCCACATTTCTGTTTTTATGAAGATTTTTATAGCGATATAAAATTGTGATAGTATTCCAGTATTATTATTATTATTATTATTATTATTATTATTAATAATAATAATAAACCCCGTGGAGGCCCGGGAAAAGAATAGGCCTCCGGTATGTTCTGCCAGTCGTCAAAGGCGACGAAAAGAACAAACCACTAATAGGGCTAACCCCCCTTTTAGTGTGATTAGTTGGTTCAGGACAGAACTAAAGAAGCCTCGGACAAGCGCCGTCATGGTCGGGGACGACGCTTGAACCCTATGCCCGCCCACAATGGTAACGACACTGCTAGCCAACTGGAAAATGATTTAAATCCAAATAGAGGTGTTTTGCAGGATATGCTTCCTGCAACCACCCTAGAAGGAAAACAAAGACAGAGGATGAGATGGTCAGATGAAGTTAATCGACACCTCATGTTCTGTTATTACCAAGCAACAAACCTAGGAACCTACACAACTGGATACAGATCACAAGTATACACAACATTTATTACCAGATACCCAGAATTAAAATTTTTAACAGAACAACGACTAGCTGATCAGATCCGTGTAATAATCAAAAATAACAGGATACCCCAGTCAGAATTAGAAAACATCAAACAACAAGTACAACAAATACTGGAACAAAATATTGTGCAATCAGAAGAAGAAGAAAATACAGTAATGGACTCAACACATCCCAGAGCAAACAAACAAAGAACAACACGCATCAATTAAACAATCAGAGGAAAACTAAATCTTAAGACAGCCACCAGAACAAGCACAAATAGAACACGAAGTGACACACATGTTAGATATAGAAGAAAAATTTCAGCTGACATATATAGAATACAAAGACACAAATACAGACATTAGACCATTCTTGCAAAGACCGCCAAATAACCCACAAGTCGAAACAACAATAAAAACTATCAACACAATCATACACAACAAAATAAATGAAAACACAACTGTGGCAGAGTTACAACTACTGGTTTATATAGGAGCACTCACTACACTAAATATACACACTAGGCAGAGATCAGAACCAACCAATACACAGAAGAAACCCACAAAACCAGCATGGCAACACAGGCTACAGATCAGAATAGAAAAACTGAGAAAGGACATCGGACAGCTAACACAATTTATAAGAAATGAAATGTCAGAAAAAAAACGAAAAAGGTTGGGTAAAATCTCACAACAAGAAGCGATAGAGCAATTAGATGAAAAGAAACAGAAATTACAAGCATTGGCCAAACGACTTAGAAGATACAAAAAAAGTGAAAATAGAAGGAAACAAAACCAAACATTCAACACAAACCAAAAGAAATTTTACCAGACAATAGATAACACACATTAAAATAGACAATCCACCAAACATAACAGACATGGAACACTTCTGGAGCAACATATGGTCAAACCCGGTACAACATAACAGGCATGAACGGTGAATACAAGCAGAAACAGACACATACAAGATGATACCACAAGTGCCTGAAGTGATAATTTTGCAACATGAAGTCACCCAAGCAATTAATTCTACTCACAATTGGAAAGCCCCTGGAAAAGATAAAATAGCAAATTTCTAGCTAAAGAAGTTCACCTCAACACATTCACATCTAACTAAATTATTTAACAGTTACATTGCAGACCCATACACATTCCCTGATACACTTACACATGGAATAACTTATCTGAAACCTAAAGATCAAGCAGACACAGCAAACCCAGCAAAATATCGCCCCATAACATGCCTACCAACAATATACAAAATATTAACTTCAGTCATTACACAGAAATTAATGACACATACAACACAGAACAAAATTATAAATGAAGAACAAAAAGGCTGCTGCAAAGGAGCACGAGGATGTAAAGAGCAACTGATAATAGATGCAGAGGTGACATATCAAGCTAAAACTAAACAAAGGTCACTACACTATGCATACATTGATTACCAAAAAGTTTTTGATAGTGTACCCCACTCATGGTTACTACAAATATTGGAAATATACAAAGTGGATCCTAAATTGATACAGTTCCTAAACATAGTCATGAAAAATTGGAAAACCACACTTAATATCCAAACAAATTCAAATAATATCACGTCACAACCAATACAGATTAAGCGTGGAATATGCCAAGGAGACTCATTAAGTCCTTTCTGGTTCTGCCTTGCCCTGAACCCACTATCCAACATGCTAATTAATACAAATTATGGATACAATATTACTTGAACATACCCACACAAAATCACACATTTGGTATACATGGATGATCTAAAACTACTGGCAGCAACAAATCAGCAACTCAACCAATTACTAAAGATAACAGAAGTATTCAGCAATGATATAAATATGGCTTTTGGAACAGACAAATGTAAGAAAAATAGCATAATCAAGGGAAAACACACTAAACAAGAAGATTACATACTGGATAACCACAGCGACTGCATAGAAGCGATGGAAAAAACATGCCTATAAATATCTAGGATACAGACAAAAAATAGGAATAGATAATACAAATATTAAAGAAGAACTAAAAGAAAAATATAGACAAAGACTAACAAAAATACTGAAAACAGAATTGACAGCAAGAAACAAGACAAAAGCTGTAAATACGTACGCTATACCAATATTGACCTACTCATTTGGAGTAGTGAAATGGAGTAACACAGACCTAGAAGCTCTCAATACACTTACACGATCACAATGCCACAAATATAGAATACATCACATACATTCAGCAACAGAAAAATTCACATTAAGCAGAAAGGAAGGAGGAAGGGGATTTATCGATATAAAAAACCTACATTATGGACAGGTAGACAATTTAAGAAAATTCTTTATAGAACGAGCAGAAACTAGCAAAATACACAAAGCAATCACTCATATAAATACTTCGGCTACACCACTGCAACTTCATAACCACTTCTACAACCCTTTAGATCACATAACATCAACAGACACGAAGAAAATAAATTGGAAAAAGAAAACACTACATGGCAAGCACCCGTATCATCTAACACAGCCACACATCGATCAAGACGCATCAAACACATGGCTAAGAAAAGGCAATATATACAGTGAGACGGAAGGATTCATGATTGCAATACAGGATCAAACAATAAACACCAGATATTACAGCAAGCATATTATTAAAGATCCCAATACCACAACAGATAAATGCAGACTTTGCAAACAACAAATAGAAACAGTAGATCACATCACAAGCGGATGTACAATACTAGCAAATACGGAATACCCCAAAAGACATGACAATGTAGCAAAAATAATACATCAACAGCTTGCCTTACAACATAAACTTATAAAACAACACGTTCCCACACACAAGTATGCACCACAAAGTGTACTGGAGAATGATGAATTCAAATTATACTGGAACAGAACCATTATAACAGATAAAACAACACCACATAACAAACCTGACATCATACTCACCAATAAAAAGAAGAAATTAACACAACTAATCGAAGTGTCCATACCCAATACAACAAATATACAGAAGAAAACAGGAGAAAAAATTGAAAAATACATCCAACTGGCTGAGGAAGTCAAGGACATGTGGCATCAGGATAAAGTTGACATTATACCAATTATACTATCAACTACAGGAGTCATACCGCACAATATCCACCAGTACATCAATGCAATACAGCTACATCCAAACCTATATATACAACTACAGAAATCTGTAATTATTGATACATGTTGAATTACCCGAAAGTTCCTAAATGCAATATAACACATACCATACAGTTAAAAGGAAGTGACGCTTGATCAAGGTCCGTGTCACTTTCCATTTTTAACCAGACTTAACGCCTGAGAAAGTAAAGAAAAAATAATAATAGTAATAGGCCTAATAATTATAAATTATGGCGTTGCAAGAGGTGAGCTGTAAAGTCTTTATATTTCACGAATCAGATTACTGCAAATGGCAGGGGAAAGTTATCGAAGAACATGCTGAGAATATTTTATTATGACGCTGGAGGAGGAGACGAATATGGATGCAATGAAATAAATGAAGATGGGTGCAGTGATGATGATCGTGCTTAAGAGGATATGATTGTCGACGATGAATGTTTTGGGAAAATAACCTCAAGTTACACCCCGACAGATCAGCCCGAAATAGAATAGTACTACAGCAGTATGCTGTTGTGTTTGTCCCAGAAAGAACGACTAAAAGACGACGGTTAAGTGTAAAAATTTAAGAGATTTATTTGCAGCACACACAAAGTGCTTTTATGCGTCTGTACGTAAATTTATTCATTGAACTGTTAACAGTAATTTCATAGCAATAAAATATGAATTTCCTCCATTGGAATAGTAATTTTAATTTGTTTTGACAGTTGGGGCGCACAGTTTCACAATATAGTGTTCACGTTACATTCACATTTTTAAATGTGTTAGTTTACGTCGACATTAGTTCCTCCATGCGCTAAGTATACGGTATTTTCATTCCCTAGTAGGTGCATCCACCTTCCCAGAAGCGGGATGGGTCAGTGGAGAGCCGACAGCGAAGTTCCAAGAAGCACAAGAGATATATATAATACGTGCTGCGACTTCCGTCTGAGAGGGCTCCACTGGAAATGGCAGTTCTCCTTTAACTGCTGATGAGGGCGGGAAATCCGCTTTAACTCCTCGCTATTGCTTGGTTGCGGCACTACGGTATTCCGGCAGGCCAGTTGTGAATTGTCAATAATACATCTACAGAACTTCTGTTTTAGTTCTCCATTCATTATCAGTTTCGGTAAAATGGGTTGTAGGTGTTGTTCTTCTGGCCTTCAGCCCGGAGTTTAGTTTGATTTAAGCCCTACGCGGTAATCCACCTTGTACTAGTCTTTAAATTTCTATATAATTAACGGACTCCATATCCGTTTGAAGTTGCTTATTGCAATCAAAGCTTTGTCTCCCTTAACAATTTTCACCCTCTATTACCAAACTGATGAGTCCATGATGTACTACAACGTTCTTTTCTCCCCAGTTCACTATAGTACCTCTTTGTTATTTATTCTGTCTAAGGAGCCAATATTCAGCACTCTTCTGTAACACCATTCTTCGAGAGCTTCTCTTCTTGTCCTCCCGTTTACAGTCAACATTTAGCTTCTATGAGAGCCTACATTCCAGACAAATATTTTCAGAAAACACTTCTGTTGCTGTGGATGTAAGACAATGAATGTAGGTGTGCAGTGAATTTCTCTGTTTCTGGTTTCGTTGCTTTAAAATTTGCAGTGACGAAATTCCCATTTCGTATACGCCCTATATTGAAGAATGTTCGACTTAACGTGAAAGACCCTAATATTTGACGAATGATTCAAGAAACTGGAACATGATTTTTCAGGTAATAATGCTTCTCAAAAGCAATGTTCTGAGTAATTCTGTTCTGTATAATTAATACTTTTGACTTCTTACGTACTGAAACTGGAGCAACTGACGTTTCATCAAACGGACAGGCACGTATTTCTTAATTCGAAAATGGCATACTGATAACGAACAGATTCCTTAATGTTCAGAGTGAAACGTTTTGGAAAAATGTAAAGGAAAGATGCTAAAAGTGACTCACAGTTGTCGCTACACTGCATTTCCACCTAAAGTGTTACGTAAACACGGGGTAACGGGGCTGAAACCGATCTCAAGTTTTGCACGTTGCCTAGGCAATTATGCAAACCTTCCCACTGAAATATAAACAAAGGTTATGGCACTGTACTGCTAATGTTAAGCGTTATTGAATTTCGTTGAAAAATATGATCTAAATTTTCTCCAGCATTTTGTCCCCTATGGCAGGCTCCACTAATGATAGGTAATCACTCACCCACATCTTGGCAATTATTGTAGATTAAATTTGTGTTCTATGGCTGGATACCATTAGTGTCCCTCCAAAAGCAGTAACTATAAGGAAGGAAATTTGTAAGCACTAGGTCACTGCTAATGTGGTTAACTTTCTTCTGCATGTATTCCCATTTTAGCTTTTCCTGTGTAGTGTGTGTATTGCAAGGCACGTACAAATCGACCTCTAGTGTGAACGCCATGCTTTTCCAGACATTTTCGTTGTACTGTATTTGTTGTTTTCGTCCTTGGGTTCGTTCCTAAAGTTCGTCGCCACGGTTCATAATCACACTGTATAACTCACATAAATAAAATATAAAAATAGAATAGAATTACTTTAAAACGAGTTTGTAATAGCAAGCACATTCTGGTAATTTATTTTAGAATCTTCTAGGAAAAAATAGTGTGTCACTTAGAAAGGCAGCTATTGTTCAATGAATTTGAAAATAATAAACTGTAACTAAAGGTGAAAATTTATATTGTAGCTTGTTCACATTGCCTAGCCGCAGTTTCAAATGCCACAAACCATTTAAATTGGGCGAATTAGAGTGTCGCGAAAGCAAAAATGTTTCCCCCTGGCGGCGAGATGCGATACAGCGAGCAGGCTGCGGGTAAATGTTGAAGGCTGCCCGTAGCACGACTTGCGGCGTAGCCACTTCACTTTCTGCGGCTACACGCGACCAGGGGTGGGGGACGTGACGCAGGCGTTGGTGCCGCTATCGACCGACGCGCTTTCACACTGCAGCTTCCACCGCCCAAGGCCACCCAACTGACAACTATAAGCCCGCCTGCTTAAAATACCTACTGACCGACACATCCTTAAGGTCTTGAATAACGAAACTGTGCCAAAACTAAAGCTAACGCTGGTTGCGCTTCAAGATCAATACAACACAGGAATGTCCAGATTTTAACCAGACTTCGGAACAGTAAGAGAAGGGATTTCAAAGTCTCTCTTCCTTTCTCTCTCTCTGACCCATATTTATTCTACATATCCAGTGTAGAGTCATATCATTGCATCAAACTGCATTTGTTTGAGAAGATATTTCTGAGAATAACCGCTTTGCAAATTTTTGGGAGAAGAGAACGATGGGAACAAGTTTATGGTCTGGAGAATTCTTTTTGTGGCACTTTCTACTATCATTAACCGCATGGAAGGCATATTCGTACAAATAATTCAGAAATGTCACAGATCGTTAATATTACATGATGTTGCGTGGGATGCATTTTGTTCTTGTTGTTAGTGGATGTCTGCAGAGACAGTGCATCTGGAGAAAGCGCCGTGTGTAGTCTTATGATATGTTGCCATAGTTTGGATTTAGTGGACTGAGGAACCGTCGGGTGCATACTTCTTGCCATTATGTGCAGTAGTCTGTTCCGTCTCTCGATTGTTCCAGTTTTGCTCCAGATATGTCCTTAAATAGCACATCTTTTTAATCCGTATTTGAGATTTCAGTCACGAGTTATATCCCATGCCACAGCAGCTTCTTTGATTAGGTAGTCAACAGTTTTGGTATCAATAATTTATTGTGTGAGTTCACACACGCGCAAATAATAGATCTGTTTTTCTCTTGCATCGAAAGCAGAATGTTAATGGCCATGCATGCACTAGGGTTTTCTGTACCACTCGCGCCAAAATTTTTCATAATTACTAGACTGATCAATGAACAGCTGAACTAAATACCTGTGAACAGAAATGAAGTGCTTCTACTACGACAAAAAGTTCTTTCCTTGTCTCTGTCCGAAAATTAAATAAGCGAAGCTTCTGCAAACTTAGAACGCAGAGCACAATTCCATCAAGGTTAGTGGCTTAGTGCTGTCTGTATGGATATGGATTGCTTAAAATGGACCCATATTTTATTATTCATGTGGAATTCCTGCTCAAAAGCAATGTCTGTTATTACTTTCACGGCGAACAGTTTCAGTAGGTAGTAGTAAAACTAATCTAATCTTTCTGTAAATCCCCTGCATATCTAAATACACTTCTACTAATGGAGGTAGGGTACTAGGAATCCAGTTAAGCAATTTATGGTTAAATCACAAGCAATCGATTGGAATTTTCTTTTTGTGGGGGGGGGGGGGGGATGAGCTGTTTTCAAAAGAAGAAGATCGGTACAGGAGTACATGACTTGGAGGTGGAGGCTCATTTCCTATATGTCAAAGTTAATTGCTTGAGGTAGAATGTGTTGTTCGAACACAAACTATCAGCACTTTCTACTAATATACATTAATTTTGTCAAGGCATTGGTCAGTGACAAATCTGCAACAGATTACCCGTGTGATCCGTGACTGTGCGTAATACCACCAGGGAACAAATTAGGAGTTTGTGGACGTCCAGTCCACTTCAAAATCTCGTCATAGCTCGTTCTGTGTTGAAAGGCGTCTCACATTTCGGAGAAACATGCTTTGTGTGCTCCTTCCAGATTTCAATTTCAATCGACGAGAATTCCCTGGTACTTGACAACTATATTCGCAGAAATGCGATACTGCCAGAGAACAGACATTCCGTGTCCAGAGAATATTTCTGCAGGTAATTTTGGTACAGATATTTACAACCAGTTCCTCGCAATCCATTATCCGAACGCGTTGCAGTACATTACGTCGACGTCGTAGAAGTGTTTCTATTAGTATGAATCGTTAGAGGCAACCGAGTTCGACTGGGAAATGTCTGCAGGGACCCGTATATTTGGCCATTTCATAAGAAAATTCACGTGAACTTTAAGTGTTCCAGTCCATTGTTGACGATATTTAGTAATCGGGAAGGACAGAGTAGTAATAAATGCTATCATCGCTCTAGTAGGGCAACGAAAACACGAGAGTTTTTATCAGGACGGTTGGTCGGGGATGTGACCACCGTCTCTTCCGAATGAGACTGCTTGGTTTGCTGGAAATTGATAATATAACCATTACAAAGTCAAATATGTGGAAGATCCTTGTAATTGCAACACAGATGCTACTTTCAGCTTGTGATCAAATAGTGAAAAATGAAAAAGTTGTAACACATGTAAGAAGAAAATTAACAGTGAATATTATTTATTTTTTATGTCGCAAAACATGAGAGTTTCAAGTCCATAATAAACATTTTGTAAAATCAATAAACGTGTAATATTTACACATACACACTCAAAACACTTTTAAATACCGTCTATTCAAAATATATTTACCTTGCTGCACTCAAAAATCAGTTGTGTATTTTAAAACACAATTCAAATAGCTGCAGAAAACAACTGAAAAGCCACCGAGAAGCCTTAAAACGAGCCCGGCGGGAATACAGATACATTTAAATATTTTTCGTTCTACGGAACTTTAGGTGACCCGTGTTTTGGATAAGGTATTTTCCTCCCGTTATATTTTCAGACATATTCTCTTTCGGGGAATTTATTAAAGGTGATATGAGATTCAGTTTCGACAGAATATTTCATAGCGGAGGACTGGATTTCAGTGGTCGTCTAGGCTGCGACCTTCGCCGCATCGTTTAAAGCTGAACTAGGAGGGCGGACCGCGGCGCGCACCCACGCAATAAAGCGATATGCTGCGCTCAAGGACGCTCGATAAAGCCACATTCGCTTTTCCGTCACCTCGTCAGCTCACTCACACCAAGACTGCTTTATACTGCGTTATGAATGTCACGAGCACACCTTTAAGTTACGAATCGATGACGAAACGACGCGTTTATTTTAGTTTGTAAACTATTAGTATACGCGGCTACGGGATATATAATTAACGAATAAACATTATTTACTTAGGTTAAAAGAGGTGTGTTGTCTTTATTTCTACGAGCTTCGTTATTTTAGTGGGGCATAATCTGTCTCGTTATACCGACTACAGTAATCTATTAAATTACCACTTTTCGCCATCTGGCACTGACTTATTTAAATACACTGACCTCTCAAAAGGGAGGGAAGAAATTGACTCGCATCTTTTCTTATGATTCTCACTCACGGTGTGCGAAATGCGGTGCTAGCTCACAGCAGTCTTTCTTATCAGGCCCAAAAGTTTAGAAAACTCATCATTTTAAATTGCGCAACTGGTGAACTGGTATTGCCATACCTACACAGTGACGAGTCACACATGGCGATTACTGTACTACACATCAAAACAGTCATTCCTTTCCTGAAAATCTGTCTGACAAAAGTAATGTCTATAAAATCTTGAATGACTTGATTAATGATCTTTTGGGGAATTATAAAGGGAGACGGATCATATGGAGGATGAGAGAAAAGCAGATCATATACGAATAAATGGAGGTATATTACAACCAAATTTCGATTGCTTCACAAGAACCCCTGACACGCTATGGCTAAAATATTAATTATGAAAGGTCGCTTAACACACGTTACGGTCAAAATGGCTAAATGGCTCAAATGGCTCTGAGCACTATGGGACTTAACATCTGTGCTCATCAGTCCCCTAGAACTTAGAACTACTTAAACCTAACTAACCTAAGGACATCACACACATCCATGCCCGAGGCAGGATTCGAACCTGCGACCGTAGCAGTCGCGCGGTTCCGGACTGAGCGCCTAGAACCGTTACGGTCATTAATTAGTTTCTCGAGCGTAAGTATCAGTATGGATACCCCATGAGAGGATCAGGAATCTCCAAGGGAAGAATAATTCTGTTCCAGAATTCACGTAATCAGTCATAAAAGAAAAATTACAGGAAACTTTTACTCACAATCCCACACTAGGAAATCCTCATAATCTGCAAGAGGAAAACTACAGTGGATTGAATCCAGTTCAAAGGCTTCTGATTATTGGAAATACCTCGATACATATAGGGTTTCGCTTTACTCAGGACAGTTTGCTCTGCTGAATGGAATTGCTATCCAACATAAAGTTTTCGTTTCGTGTAGTGGTTGGTCGACATGAAAGACAAGTTCATAATAAGGGGGAAGTGGCTATGAAAACATGATAGAATCAGTAAATAACACACATGATTACTGCCTATAAATCGCTGGGAGCGATTACTCAACTGAATAGTTAAGACTTTTCACAGTTCGACCATCACTCAAGTCGCTCTAATGTGATGATAATACGAAAATGTCAGTGAAATCACTCACTCCGCTGGTTTTAATGCCTCAAGAACTGGTGTACATTGATTATTACACATGGTGGAAATCACTAA
Source organism: Schistocerca piceifrons (assembly GCF_021461385.2). Taxonomy (NCBI): domain Eukaryota; kingdom Metazoa; phylum Arthropoda; class Insecta; order Orthoptera; family Acrididae; genus Schistocerca; species Schistocerca piceifrons. The sequence continues at coordinate 584,815,658 of NC_060149.1, forward strand.
AGCTAACAAACAGAAGTTCTGAAGTCACGTGGTCGGATCTGGACCATAAGGACAGCATAATTAAAAGTATACTGGTTTCACCGATAATTAGTTAGATAATACCGTGATTTACACCAAAAATATTTCTGAGCAAAGAAGCAAGTGGTTCCCTAATCATTCATTCAGTTTTAATTAAGCTACGTGAACTTACATCAAAACTATGTTTCGAAGAACAGTTATACTAATGGGTCGTCGTCAGAAGCAAGAGTGACTTAAAGAACAGCCGATGGTCGTCTGTTGGAAAGCGTGTAAAGTACCTTCTCAGAGCTACAGTATTTACGCCTTCTGAACATATAAATCTAATAGTCACTTAAACTTTGAATAAGAAACGACCCTGCAAATAGCCGGCTGTCAAGCAGAAATAGTGAGCTCCCTTGCCAAAGGCGAAAGACGTGTAGGTACACTAAAAACGGTACCATAATTTTCACTTTAGAAGTCAAGCATCGATAGTTTCAATAATAGTCACCGAACATCAGACTACGATATTTTAGCATGGTGGGGTAATTTCCAATGATCGACCTAGCCAAACGCATGAAAAAAAAAAAAAAGAAACAGGGAAAACCCTGAATCGATAGCAAGCTACATTACTGGTATCTATGGAAATGTCCTAGCGAAGTTGGTACTACCTTACCCTGAGGAAGCGAAACGTCTCTGACCACTACTGGCGCATTCAAATTCATCCATTCACTTATCCACACTTTATAGTAATTATTCAAGGAAAGGTGGGGAAGGGAAAGAGTTCACTGGTATCAAGATGAAATAAAAAGTTTGCTCTAACGTATTCTGTTTCAGAATTTTCAATCAAACAAAAGAACAACATCCTTGAGACATTTGAATAAGGCAGAAAGACATGATAAATGGAAGAAATATGAATTGGAGCCGTAACAGACCTGCCTCAAGACCCCAGAAGTACAATATTTAAAAAGCGATTTTTGTCACGACATTCATGTGGTGTTACTGAAGGACAACATCTGACATTGTTTGAATATTACAGGCATAATTTTAAGTCTATTTTCCAATGTCTGAAGCCTAGTGACGTGTAGCACTAGTTACAGCGTTCAACTCATGGTCTTAGAAGCGTATTTTAAATACCTGACCGGCCATCTTGATCTAGGTTTTTCGGTTTTCCCGAAAATACTTGACCTGAATTCTAGTTTCGTTTCTTAAATAAGACTAAGGTTAATTTCACTGACATCTTTGTCTAATCCTTACTTGTTTACTGTCTTCAACGACCCAGCCACTAAAGTGACAATAAACTTTAACCTATTAAGGACCAAGAATTAAAACAATAAATTGTTTTGAAAATAATGTTCATTTGATCTAATTGTACGGTAGTATAGACATAAATATACAAAAAAGAAATATATAGGTCCTAATTAAAATAAAGCAAAATGTTGCATTTACGCAACTTTGGGATTATAAGGAGTCTTATTTCGTTCCCTTTCGAAATGTTTGAAAACAGTTTGAATGGAGTTGCACATTACATTTTTTGCATTTGTAAATTGGCAGACTTATACATAACTTACGTCTTCTTCTTTCTTTGTTTTCCTCCTCTATTATTATGCGGCCTAAATCATCATAGCGTATTTCTTTCGGAAAAGAGCATTTGGACGGACGTCCGTAAGTGCATTTTCCCATGTCCTGAGGGGCTGCGGTTTCTCTGTTTCCTTCATTCTCGGTTTCAGTATCTTCTGATTTCATTAGAGTCATGCATAAGTATGATCGAAATTCAAGGTGACATATTTTCTTCATTTGTAAGATTGTATATTTTCCATGAATTCACAATTACACTTTCTATCAACTTGGTGAAGAGAAGACACCACCATTTCTTGCCTCTTATTCGAATTCTGTAATTTGCAATAGCATTATCGTGTAAATCAACACCACTCACATGTTGACTGTACTCAATGTTGACTGTACTGTCCTGGGTTGGAGCAGAGACATACTTTTCTTTATTTCCGACTGTACCTTTTTGCGTTCGCTAAAGGTTGGATGGTGCCGTTGTTGGTAACTACTGTCACAGTGGAATTGTCATTCCACTTTACCATCATGACTTCAGCTTTATTGTCAAATAGAAAGTCAAACACACCCTTGCCTTTTTTCTTCATGCTTGAGTTGGATTCCAAAGGGCTCTTTGCAGTCCGGTTCTTCCGAAAAATACCACTGGCCAAAAATCCCTTTTGTTTTAAAATAAAGAATAAGAGGAAAAGAAATCATCAAAATATATTCAATGACGAGATGGGTCTTCAAGAACCGAAAGCAAATTCGTAACTACTTGTTCACGCAAAGAAAGTTCAGATGTTTCACATCTTGCCCTCTTCCCGCCATAAGGAATGAATCTGTACAAGTAGCCATTTGAACTGCATAAACACCACAATTTGAAGCCAAATCTGTCAGGTTTTCCTTTGATGAACATCCTACAGGAATGTCTCCCAAAATAAGGGACCATTTCCTCGTTAATAGACAAATTATATGAAAATAGTCGAAACTGAAGTTATTTTTCATTGATTATATCTAATATTGGTATCACTTTAGAAAACTTGTCATTTAAATCCAGTCTGACATTATCAGAAAATGGAGTTTTTGTTTCAGTGACAAGAATTTATTACGACTCATGCAAATTCTTATAGTTGCTAATCCTTTGTCTTCATCTTTCGACCAGTACAGTTTCGTTGCAGGTAATGTGTGATATCCTGAAAGAATCATTAATTCTATAAATTGCTTCAGCAATGGAACAGTTATTTGAAATGAATGGCGATTATTATCTTCTGCATATTTGTTTGTGTATTCAGTAATTTTTGAAAACACTTCCGAGTCAAAGTAAAGTGGAAAAAATTTCATAAGACGATAGACCCTCTACTCTCTTCTTTATGTCTTCTGTCTTGGTTAGCTCCTCTGTTATTGGTGAAAAAATGTAAGTTGGTTGAACCTTCTTCCAGTTCGGAACATCTTCATTTCTTTTCGTTACATTCTTCTTAGCAGGTGCTCTGGGTTCTGACCCTATATTCGAATTCGCTTTGTCTTGCTCACTACGTGCATGTATTTCAAATGTATCAGCGATATCAGTTGCTTCCTCCACAAGTAGATCATCATCAATGTCTTCTTCATCTGTGATCTGATCAACATCTGGTGGTATGTATGTGTAATCGATGCTGTCTGCATCCTCACGTTCTTTACCTTCACTCAATATGGCCATGTTCCGCAGTAGATAGGGGATTCGTGTAATAATCAGACATTCCTAAACAAGTATAAATCCCTGTACGCACTACCTGCATTCATTTACAGCAGAGCTGTGGTAAATTACGGCTCAATTCGTAATCGTACTACCTGCATTCATTTACAGCAGAGCTGTGGTAAATTACGGCTCAATTCGTAATACGCAAAAGTAAATAAAATGAAAAACTTCAATAAAACTGACTTACCGGTAGCGAATATTTGATCAGAGTTACTGTTCCATCTACAAACACAGTGAAACTGCAATATCTTTCAAACAAAGTCTAACAGTAATAAACTGTTCGGTCAACAGTGGAATACCGATGTATTATTCGGGTAGAATGAAGCAGCCGTGTTTCACAAATATACTCGGCAGTCCCAAAGTTATGTAAACACAACATTACTGTAAATAGCAAAACAATAGTTCGAATTCTAACTGACGTCTCTAAACAGTAATATTGTATGATAAGGGAAGTTTAAAAGAAGATCACTGTATAAAATTCATTTAAAAATCATCACGTGCTAATTAAGAAAGAAGATGAAAACTTTCGCAATGAAGTACACAAATTTATCTTGAAGTTTGAAAATTCACGGTGGTCAACATCATGGTCAGTGATTTAATTAAAATGCCTAAAATAGTTTTTTTCAGATGTACTCTTAATGTTGTAATAAACAAATTCGAAATTTGTGCAATTCAGTTGACATAAAAAAAACGAATGAAGTGTTGCGTTAGCGCAACTTTGAGCCTTAATAGGTTAACCTACTTTCCTCTGTTCTCAGTCTTAATTTCGATGTTCTGGTTGTTAATGCAGGCTGACTTTTCGACGTGTACTGAAACGTTACCTGCAGGAAGTTTACATAATTTTAAGACGTAAGTTACTCCTCTATTTTTTTGTTATTATTTTGCAGATGAAAACCCATCTTCCATTTTTTGCTTCGCGAACAGGATGGTGACTAATTTATGTTAAAGTCTTGTGATAATAGAAATGACCTTCAGAAGCAGCGTGTGGCCGTAGCACCAAGAAATCTCTATAATGTGATCACTTCAATTATAATTTAATTTTATTAATTATAATTAATATAATTATATATAATAAATATATATTATGTATATAATTATAGTTAATAATATAATTATAATAAACTATAATTTAATTAATAAATTTGACAGTTATCAATTAATTAATTTCATATTCGTTCAGCTCTCGATCTGTGATTAAATAAAAGCAACATTCAAAACTAGAATTTTGCATGGAAATTCATTTCCTTCCAGCATTCCCTGTACGTCGTTTGATTTTCCTTACACATCGAAATGAATGTATTTCTGTGTATTTTTCTCTCCCTTCGACCCTTCTTGTCAGCCAACTCTGCCCCCTCCATCCCTTCCTCCCTCTCTCTCTCTCTCTCTCTCTCTCTCTCTCTCTCTCTCAGTGAGTATATTTGGAATAAGTCATTTTTATTTTATGATTTAACCTACACACACAGTTAGTTTTGGAAAATGAAAATTTTCTAGAAACTCATTCGGAACACAGAAGTACAGCTGAAATCACAAACAAGTGACCAATTAGATAAAAATAGATGGAAATGGGCATGAGCTCCTGTTGTTATCGACTGTCTTTTAAGTACTTAATTATATAAGATTTCTCGCATGCAAAATACAGGGTGTACATAAAGTCCGGGAACACTTTCAATTATTTATTGCACAAGGACCAAACATTGCACAGATATCATACATATGCCACTTTGAAGAGAAACCCTGATTTTTTTTTCATGTATACCGCCACAGCGTAGTTTGGTAGTTTGCCGATAGTCAGCGCTAGTCGCAAACATGGCGAGTTCAGGTGTGGAGCGAGCTTTCTGTGTGCTCGAGTTCGACAAAAACATGTGTGCTACAGCTGTTCAACGGATGTTTAGAACTAAGTACGGTAAGAATCCATCATCAAGGAAGATCATTTATCACTGTCACAACAAATTAGTTCCACGGGTTGTTTGTGCCCGCCAAAGAGAAGCGGACGTCCCAGTGTGAGTGATGGTTAGGTTAGGTTAGTGTTGTTTAACGTCCCGTCGACAACGAGGTCATTAGAGACGGAGCGAGAGCTCGGGTTAGGGAAGGATATCGGCCGTGCCCTTTGAGAGGAACCATCCCGGCATTTGCCTGAAACGATTTAGGGAAATCACGGAAAACCTAAATCAGGATGGCTGGAGACGGGATTGAACCGTCGTCCTCCCGAATGCGAGTCCAGTGTGCTAACCACTGCGCCACCTCGCTCGGTCAGTGTGAGTGAAGTGAATGTGGAGCGCGTACGAGAGACATTGATAAGGAGTCTGCTGGGTCACTCATGGTTGGCATATCGAATGTTTGTAATAAACAAAAAAAAACCTTTCAGAGTTTCTCTTCAAAATGCAATATGTATGACATCTGCACAATGTTCAGTTCTTGTGCAATAAATAATTGAAAGTGTTCCCGGACTTTATGTACACCCTGTATTGTAGCTATTTTCAGGCTAGTAAAGATATAAAATCTAAAGAAAATAAAAACAGTTTATTGCTCAAAATACGTTTAAGTAGTTGCACAGAATAAATCTGAAGAAATAAAACGTTCAGTTTCGGTACGCTAAACATGTGTGCCTCCCAAAAGAAGATAGCCTAAATTCATTGCTTAAAGAGGATTTTTTCTACGCCGACATCATGAACAATACAGGTACCTGAACCAGTATAGATAAATTCAACACATACGAAATTTTACTATATTGTTTATATATGTTTTGTATTCGGAACGTATTAAGTAACAATAGTTACTGTTCCAAATGCGTTAAACTTTTTTATAGTTATCAGCAGCTAAATTATCCACGAGTGCATAAGAAAAGATATAGTGACTTAGAATTACCTGAAGGCGAAGTGTTTGCTAACAAGGGAACCTCCCCATCGCACCCCCCTCAGATTTAGTTATAAGTTGGCACAGGGATAGGCCTTGAAAAACTGAACACAGATCAATCGAGAAAACAGGAAGAAGTTGTGTGGAACTATGAAAAAAATAAGCAAAATATACAAACTGAGTAGTCCATGTGCAACGTAACCAACACCAAGGCGAGTATGAGCTTGTGAGTGCCGTGGTCCCGTGGTTAGCGTGAGCAGCTGCGGAACGAGAGGTCCTTGGTTCAAGCCTTCTCTCGAGTGAAAAATTTAAATTTTTACTTTCAGACAATTTTCAAAGTTCAGACACTCACACATAATCAACTTCGCTCTCCAAAATTCCAGGACATGTTCAGATTTGCTTGGACATATGCAGGATTTGACGCTCTACACACGGAAACATTTGAAAACGTAAAAAACGTGTGTTTTGACAGAGCACAGGGAAAACTGTGCGACTGTGAAACTGTTGCATTCATTTGTTACAATTTATGTGACAAACTCTTTTGTTTTCATCACTTTTTTGGGAGTGATTATCACATCCACAAGAAAACCTAAATCGGGGAAGGTAGAAGAATCTTTTTACCCATTCGCCAAGTGTGCAAGTGAGGTGGGTCGACAACATATTCCTGTCATGTGAGGCACATGCCGTCACCAGTGTCGTATAGAATATATCAGACGTGTTTTCCTGTGGAGGAATCGGTTGACCTATGACCTTGCGATCAAATGTTTTCGGTTCCTATTGGAGAGGCACGTCCTTTCGTCTACTAATCGCACGGTTTTGCGGTGCGGTCGCAAAACACAGACACTAAACTTATTACAGTGAACAGAGACGTAAACGAATGAACGGACAGATCGTAACTTTGCGAAAATAAAGAAAGTAAAAATTTCACTCGAGGGAAGACTTGAACCAAGGACCTCTCGTTCCGCAGCTGCTCACTCTATCCACGGGACCACGGCGCTCGTCAGCTGGCATGGTCCTTGATGTTGCATATCTTGCACATAGACTACTCAGTTTGTATATTTTGCTTACTTTTTCATAGTTCCACACAACTTCTTCCTGTTTTCTCGATTGATCTGTGTTCAGTTTTTCAAGGCCTATCCACTGTGTCAATTTATAACTAAATCTGAGGGGGGTGCGATGGGGAGGTTCCCTTGTAAGAACCGCCAACCGTTACTAACTTTATATGCCGTCATTCGACTTGCCGTTCTCGGAAATTAGGGGATATTAAGGCATAAGTGAGACTATCAGTTTATACACTGTATATGTGACATCGAATTTTAGCCAAGATAAACTGATGCATTTTAGGAATTTTGGTAAATAACACTGTTGGAACCTTACGCAGATAATTACCTCACGAGTCGTTTGTGTGTTATTACAAGAAACGTATATACGAAACAGTGACTACTAGAAATCAGTCCATCGTACAAAAATGCTATACACCAGAAAATGAGTAACATTTGCACGTGTATGGAAACTGCATGTTGCTCGCTCTATACTGTAAGGTACACAGGGTGGTCTTAAACGCTTGTGAGGGTGTTGCAGGGTTGGCTGTGCTGAGAAATAATTGTTCAAGAAAAATGTCGATACGTTGCGCCGTTTCCGAGTTAATTGGCGTTGAAGTTAGCTAATGAGGTCGTTGAGCGCCCAAAATCAAGCACAGTTAGTGTGAGTTGTTCCAATAGTGTTGATAATGCACGAGACTGCTCAGCCTTTGGCTCGTGTTAAATCCATACTACTGTCTTATGTCTAATTTTTGTATCGCTCTTTTGTTCGGTTTTGTAAACCAAACGAAGGACACGCTTGGCGACACCGTCTCTAGCGGGTCGCTTGAATTTGCGCGCACAACGGCCTGACTGGCTAGCTTCAATGCTAATTAACTGGTAAACGGCACAACGTAACGAATTGTTTTTATTAACAAGTATTACTCAGCACGGCCTGCCGTGCAACATCCTTACAACCTTTTCAGAATGTTTCAGGCCAACCTTTATAAGGACATAATTAGATAAGTGAGTAAGGAAGTAAATAAATGCACCTATCGATGACGCACTAACGACATCTATTGTCTATAAAGTCATGTAAGACGATGGTCCCAAGGATTAGAGTACGTAGGTACGTTGTCCTTGAATAACACTGTTTCCGAAGTCGTTGAGTAGCGTGACCGTGTTCTTAGCCGGTTTTTGACACCGGTTATTTGGAATGCCGAAATTGACCTGTCAAACATGAGAGACGAAGCATCGGCATAACATTTATATCCCAATCTTTGAATAAAATATAAAAAACCCATTGCGTTTTGAAATGAAGATATTTGATCAGTCTCTACTTAAATGTTGAGAGTTGAACGTATTTTTCGTGCAGCTAATGGTGTTGACTGAAGCTGATACATTTATGTACACTGAAGTAATAAAAGTCATGGGGTAGCTGTATGAAATAGATGGCATTAACATTGCCTACACAAGATACAGGGAGGGGCAAATAAAAGTGGCCCGGGGAACAGAGTTCCAGGGTACAAAGAAACACAGCAGAGGAAAGGAAATACAGAACTAACCTAAGTATAGCTGATGTTGAAAGTGACCACCAGTCATCTCTTGGCACTTTTGCTCCCTGATCAGCAAGTTGCTGATCGAAGCTGGAATTGCTACAGTCTCATCCGAAATGTTCTGCTGCAGTTCTTGAAGACTGAGAGATGTTGCGATACACATGAGACTTGAGGGTTCCCCACACAAAGCACTCGCTCACTGACAGATTGGGTGACCTGGGAGGCCAGTTAGGGCCGCGACCAGACTGACATCTGCTAACAACTTTTATCAGGCCTGAAGATTAAAAAAAATTGAGCTACAATCTTCGGCGGCTGTGTGGGCAGTTGCTCCATACATTAATGTTGACACAAATGGTATCCACTCGTCTGGGCCACTTTTATTTGCCCCCTGCATAAAAGGGCAGTGCACTGGCGGAGTTGTCATTTGCACTCAGGTGATTCATGTGAAAAGGTTTCCAACGTGATTATGGCCACATGACGGGAATTAACAGATCTTGAACGCGGAATGGTAGTTCAGTCTGGACGCATGGGATATTCCATTTCGGAAATCGTTTGGGACTTCAACATTCCGAGATCCACGGTTTTAAGAGCGTGCCGAGAATACCGAATTCCTGGCATTACTTGTCGCCACGAACAACGCAGTGGACGACGGCCTTCACTTAACGACCAAGAATAACGGCGTTTGCATAGAGTTCTCAGTGCTAACAGACAAGCAACACTGCGTGAACCACAGAAATCGACGTGGAACATACGACGAACGTATCCGTTATGGCAGTGTGGCGACGTCTGACTTTAATGAGCCATGGCAGCAGACGACCAACGCGAGTGCCTTTGCTAATAGCACGACATCACCTGCAACGCCTCTCCTGTGCTCGTGACCATGTCGGATGGACAGTAGACAAGTGTAAAACCGTGACCTGGTCGGATAAGTTCCGGTTTGATGTCGTAAGACCGGATGGTAGCGTTCGAGTGAAGAGCACACGCCACGAAGTCATGGACTCCAGATGTCGTCGAAGCACTGTGCAAGCTGATGGTGGCTTCATAATGGTCCATAATCGTTTGGGCTGTGTTTACATGGAATAGAGTGGGTCCTCCGTTCTGCTTGGCTACTTGGAGATCTTTTGCAGCCATTCATGGACTTCAATTTCCCAAACAACAATGGAATTTTTTGGATGACAATATGCCGTGTCACTGGGCCACAACTGTTCGCGATTGGTTTGAAGAACATTCTGAACACTTCGAGAAAATGATTTTTCCACCCTGATCGCCCAGTATGAATCCCACTGAACTTCTATGGAACATAACCGAGAGGTCAGTTTGTGCACAAAATCATGCACCACCAACATTTTCGCAATTATGGACGGCTATAGAGGCGGCATGGCTAAATATTTCTGCAGGGGACTTTCAGCGACATGCTTAGTCCATGCGACGTCAATATGCTGCACTATGTCAGCAAAAGGAGGTCCGACACTTTATTAGGAGGTATACCATGACTGTTTTCACCTCAGTGTATAATTATACACGATGGAGGCTGTTTCAGTAATCTTTTTGACAGCCCTCGTAGAGGCTTTTTGTGGTTCCATGAATCATTAGGTTATCATCTTCAGCGAGAGTACGACCTAATCTTATTCCATCCTTATGGCACCTAAACGAATTATGTTTGTAATTATGCTGTCTGTCCAAAAAGTTCCAAAGTTGATTTTAGCGAGGTCAGCACAGTAACTTCGGTGGCAGCTTGAAATGACAACAGTAAACAGATGCGCATTCTACCAGTTAGTTGTGAGCAGGCAGTGATAAACAGTGGACGTGCGATCATGGTGCGTCAGAGTAGTTGTGTCATAAATCGAAATGAAGAAACAAACTGAACATGTCTAAAACATGTTTCCAAGAAATTTTCCAGGAATTTCTGAAGAAGAGAAAAGTGTGTGCGAAGTTTGTCCAGCACAGATTGTCAATCAAACCAGAAAGAACGACGCGTGGACACCTGCGGAATCTGGATTGAAATGATAAACGCAGATAGTTCTTTTCTGGAAAATATCGTCACGGTTGACAAGATTTGGTGTTACCAATACTAACCTACCACAAAACGGCTCGGAGCAGAATGGGAGCAGAATGGGTCTTTCATGGTTCGCCAAGACCGAAGGAAGTACGAATGTGACGCACGAGTTGAACAACATCCCAATGCAGTACTTTATTGACAGTTTCACATCGTTGCATGAACGTTCTGTGCGTTATACTCAAGTGATGGAGGGGTAGGTGTGGGGGGCGGGGGGGAGCAAGCAGACTCTGTAGAACACTTGAAACATTAAAACCACCATCTTAACTTTACGCTGTTTTTTTATTAAAGCAGTCTCGAAACATTTTGGACTGACAGGATTTATTGCTGCTGGCGGAATATTAAACGTCAGCAAAAAAGGACACGTGTTTATGAACTGATATTTTATTTTAAAGACTTTTTGTGGAAAATTAAAACTACTTTTGTCAAGAGTATTAATATTTGACTATAACATTATGCAGCCATTGGGTGAATTGTAACAGCCTTTTCTGTTACTGCACTGTTGAGAATGTAAACCATTTTCAAAATTTTGCATTAGTACAATCACTAAAATGTACATACTTGTGTTGGAGTCAAAGAACGCATCAAATCACACAATGGTGTAAACGTAGGAGATTGGCCACATTATTGGAGGTCTCAATTTCAGGCATGACACCAAGTGTATCTAGAATAGTAGTAAACTAAATGAGGCTTAGGACTTTGGTCGTAAGTTCGCATCATTTTGTGATTTGACGAGTTCTTCGATGCTTACCTGTTTGAAGCCTTATTCTTATGCTAACATTTGAAAATGGCTTCACAGCCGAAACCGTATTGCATATAAACAAGTTAAAGAGACGTTGCAATCTATGAAATAGCAACCAGCCTCATAAAACGTTATCTTTCATATAATTTCTGGTGACTTCCCTGCAACCAAACTAATGTTAATACGTCAGATAAGATATTTTAATGGTATTTTTAAAAGACAGAGCTATTTAAATGTTCAAGATAAAGTTTTTGTTCAAGGTGATTCATGTAATTTTCCTTAGTCATACAACTCGGTGTATAAACCCGATTGGTCGGAGATAGGGAAATAAATTGGTCAGAAGATTATTCAAGAAGCTGAAGTCATTAAGATAAAAACAGAAAAGGACATCCGCCAACTGGTTGATTCAGATAACCCAACTTTCAGTTTCAGTAATTTACATCGGTGCTACATGTATTGGTCTCCAATGTATTATTCGTATAATTGAACACCACACTGTGATGCAGGCCACTAACTTATTGGCTCATCATTATTAGCCTTTTCTTACCTGACGCTGCATGTACACTGTAGGGTTAGGTCGTGATCCATATGGTGGCAGGTGAAACAGGCTCATGGTAGGCCAGGATGGAGTGCAGTTCCCGTGCTGGGGCGTGGTCTGCATTGGTGGAGATGACAGGTGTCGAACGGTGGTTCATCAGATAAACAGCCGTGGCTGGTGTTAGCAGATGCCCTCCAGGGGAGTGGATCGTGGCGATGGCAGGTGGTGCTGTCGTCTTGCAGCGAGCATAGCAGAACACTGACGCTAAATAGAGGCGGCTCTTGATCATCGACAACAGAAGGAAGTACTGGCTGTAGATCTGCTTCTGTAGTGGTGGCGTAAGGCCCACCGGCTCAGACCGCGGCCTCTGGCATGGCTAACGACGATGGGGCCTGCCCATTCCAGGTGATAGACAGTGACGTTGTGGGCCCGCACGACAGCGACAGTGCGTCTGGACAGTTAGATGATCCACTCTTGAACCCATGACTCACCAGGAAGGTGACCGTCGGCAGAAGGTAGTCGCTCAGTGGCTGACCTGATGATGCGAAAATGGCTCTGAGCACTATGCGACTTAACTTCTGAGGTCATCAGTCGCCTAGAACTTAGAACTAATTAAACCTAACTAACCTAAGGACATTACACACATCCATGCCCGAGGCAGGATTCGAATCTGCGACCGTAGCGGTCTCTCGGTTCCAGACTGTAGCGCCTAGAACCGCACGACCACTCCGGCCGGCGATGGTGCGAAGATGCCAAGCTGACTGCATACAGACTTAGCTCAGGCAGCGGTCTGCAGCTGTCGACAGGAAAGCCTGTTAACAGATGCTGACTGCTTTATTTTGGAGGTGCAAGCGGTCTTTTTTTTCATAGTTATCCGCACGCATTGACTGTTTCACTGGCACTACTAAGGACAACCGAACAGTAGTCGAGTCAGAGTCTAAATCAAGTGCTGTATATCTGAGCTGAATTGCCTAGTGTTTCCCCAACGGAAGAGCTCTTGGCCTGTATGTCGCAACAGTCTGGAGCGGTTGGGCATAATCCTTTGGTAACTATTGACTTCATTAACTGGTTTTTCGATATGGTGAGCTTGCAGAAGTCCTGCCAGCGCTGTAAGGTGTCACAACTTCGGCTTTCAGAGTTGGTGGCTGGCGTCTCTCCCATCGTCAGCGTACTGAATAAGTGTTCTTGCATACTGAATATTCACCCTTATGCCACAGCATCTAGGTATCGAGCTGACAGGCACTCCTCCTCTTATGATGTCGTTTTGCTGAACCGACTCAGGAGCCCTTCGTTATACCGGGCCAAGCTGTGATAAAATATTATTTTTGGACAAAGCGTTATAACAAACTGCTCAATAGGGTATTGTACCACATGTACAACAATATACATTAACGATTATGAACGGTGCGTATTCGTAAAATGCAACTGATTGTCGGCGCAGAGCTGGTGACTGATGGGGTTCCATTTATGTCTCTTCAGGTTCAGGTCAGATGAATTTTTGATGACCACGAAATCTACATGAGTACAGTATCATGCTGCTCAAACCACAGTAGCATTGTGACATGGACATTTATCGTGCTGGAGAATGTCATAGCCATCAGGGAAGACATGAAAACAAAGGGATGCAGGTGACCCACAGCAATGTTAACTCTTTGACCGACATGTCCTCTGCAGTGGACAGTTGTTACTGATCGTTTCTTTTGTGTTTCCAATCAGTGTTGAAGCTGCAAATACAATCAGGGCACAGCACCAGTAGGGAGTATCCACTGGAGTGAACTGCGTACATGTGCAGCGTCAGGACTGATTAAAGACGACAAAGAAGCAACATTAACAGTACTCCACTGCAGTTGATATGCGCAACAAAGGGTTAATGTTGTTCACATCCATCATGCTGCCTTTGGTTACCACCACAGGCCCCATGGAATCCCTGGTGAAAGTATCATACTGCCCCCACCGGCCTGCTTTCGTGGTGCCATGTATGCTTCGAGTAGCCGTTCGCCTAGATGAGGGCGTATCCGGAGGCGTTCATCGATCTGGTGTAACAATAACCGTGATTCGCCTGATTGGGTGACACGCTTTGATTCATCCACGGTCCAGTCTTGATGAACCTGCAACCACTGCAATCATAATTGATTATGTCGTTGGGTCAGCAGGAGAACAGGTAGGGTTCGTCTGTTGCGAAGTGGCCCTGAGCACTATGCGACTCAACATCTGAGGTCATCAGTCCCCTAGAACTTAGAACTACTTAAACCTAACTAACCTAAGGACGTCACACACATCCATGCCCGAGGCACGATTCGAACCTCCGACCGTAGCGGTCGCGCGGTTCCAGACTGAAGCGCCTAGAATCGCTCGGTCACCCCGGCCGGCTGTTGCGAAGTCCCTTGTTCACCAAGGAGCGCTCCAAAACACTTGCGCATGCGCCAGCATTGTACTCTGTGGTCAGATCTGCCACAGATCACCATCTATCCTGCTTTAAAGAAAGAACAAACCTCCACGTTCGGAATTGAGGCGCGGTCGTACAAGAACGTCCCGCCTACTTGTGGTTTCACCATCTTTCGGTCAGTTTCCATAGATGCTTAGGAAAGCACACGAAAAGCCGATCAGTTTCTCCGTTTCTGAGATGCTCGTTCCCAGGCGCCGGAACATAACGATGTGCCCTTATCTGTGGGTTTCCCCATTTATGGGGCGTATCGTCGCTAGAATGATTCTTCATTCGTCTCTGGAATGATTCTTCATTCGTCTCTGCTCTGCTTACATACTCTCCCTGGCGCATCATGTGTCCAAAACGCTACCAGGCGACATTCACTCTCGCGATTCACTGTGATCATAATCTCATGCTCCATCAGTGTAGTTCTTTTCCAGAATATTCCACGTAATACAGTCATCAACATAACACACCCAAATACGGATACTGACAAATTATAGAATATCTATTATAAACGCCAATTTACAGATCTTATTTCCTGAGTTTTTTTATCTACTTTAGCGTAACACGCATACAAACGTATTGAGCTGCCATTAAGACTCTGTTATAGAGTTGTGTTGTTTTACTAGACGAATAAAGGCAAACTGTCTGTGTCGACGTCCATGGTCATTCGTGACAATGATGAAATATATTCTAGAATGATTTAGAGTTACTGTAACCAATAACATGTCATCAAACATAGGTCATGACAAAAATTTATGATCTAAGCTTAATAGTGGAAGAAGAACAACTATAGTAATTGACAGAGACAATAGGTAATAGTGTAGTTGCAAAGTATCACAACCACTAAATTGACTGTTGGTGTCTTGATAACAGTAGTGATGACAACGATGCTATATGAACTGCACAAACAAATTTTCGTGGTAGTGCTGCTATTACCGAACATTTATATACTTCCAGAATGAGATTTTCACTCTGCAGCGGAGTGTGCGCTGATATGAAACTTCCTGGCAGATTAAAACTGTGTGCCCGACCGAGACTCGAACTCGGGACCTTTGCCTTTCGCGGGCAAGTGCTCTACCATCTGAGCTACCGAAGCACGACTCACACCCCGTCCTCACAGCTTTACTTCTGCCAGTATCTCGTCTCCTACATTCCAAACTTTACAGAAGCTCTCCCACGCCCGGTCCTCACAGCTTTACTTCCGCCAGTATATCGACCCCTACCTTCCTAACTTTACAGAAGCTATCCTGGAGAGCTTCTGTAAAGTTTGGAAGGTAGGAGGCGACATACTGGCAGAAGTAAAGCTGTGAGGACCGGGCGTGAGTCGTGCTTCGGTAGCTCAGATGGTGAGTTCGCCGGCGGACGGCGTGGAGGAAGGACGTAGTGTGGTGTGCGCTGCGCCGTCTGTGCTTCCGCGTGGTAAGTCTTGCGCCTGCTGCGGCTTAAAACTCCTTTTATAGAACGCTTCGAGAAGTAATGAGTAGCATGCAGTGATGGCTCAACCAAGTCGAAAAGATACGTTGAAACTTACCTTTGATCCTCGATATGCCAGACCCAAGTCGTTTGAAGTAGAAAATTGGTTAGAAGAAGATGTGAAGCTCTCCTTTAATGATGTAATTGGGATCCACCTGTCGATTGTAACTTGTGTCGTGTTTGTTAAAATGCGTAGTTCCGAGTTGTGCGAGAAAATAGTTGAGTCTTCCGGAGGTGTCATGAAATTTAAGTACTCAGATGGAAACGTTGGTGAAGTCACCGTTGTACATGCTGGTTTTGGCATTCGCACAATTCGAATCTTCGAGTTACCTTTTGAGATTACAACAGACCAAATTAATGCTGTAATTTCACCCTTCGGGAAAGTGCTCAGCAACTTTGCCGAGAAATGGTCAAGCGCGCATAAATTCCCAGTACTAAATGGCGTACGTCAGCTTCGTGTAGAGTTACAAAAGCACATCCCGTCGTACATCAATGTCTGCGGATATAGAGGGATTGTAATTTATGACGACCAACCGCGAACCTGTGCCGCCTGTAACAAGCCTGGGCACGTTCGCGCAGAATGTATACAGCGGCGCGTTGCACAGCTGCCGGCCGGCGAGGCCGCCAGGCCACCGGCGATGACAACACTGCCAGGAACCTACGCCGCCGTGGCACGCGAACGGCCGACTGTCTCCTCAGCCCCTGAATCGTGTGCAAATACAAATTCTCCAAACACTGAAATTCCAATGGACGTCAGTGCCGTCATAGCTGACGACCTACAAGAGTCCCGCCAGTCTACGGAAACAGTTGAAGTTCCACCGACACAGGCACCTGCAATTGTAAAGGCAGCAGATCCGCCGGAAGCTGAAGACCGACACACCTTGCAGGAAAGCGACACTAACGTTGATACTGAAGAAAGTCCGTCGAGAGGCAATTCTCCGAAGAAAAATAAGAAACGCCGGCTGGCGCGCAAAGGTGCAGAGGAGACAGCTCCCACACTCCGACAAAAAGCGAAGGAAATAGGTAGTACCTTACGCCAACAGATCTGTAGCAACACGAAAGCGACACCAGTTTCTGTGGAGCGTTCCCCTTCTGCGCTGGAAAAACGAGACGTCCAAGGAAAGCCACCAAAGAAAGCATCCAACGACCGTCAAGAAACGAGTCACTCTCATGAAGCTTCACTCGTCCCACCCACGACGACAACCTCAACCAGCTGGGCAGACGAAAGCGACCATAACAATGCCGACGCTGAAATGACAGAAGTTTCAGAAACTCAGACAGACTGTAAGCTAGCCCCCACAGGTGGCTGATTTCTTCAACGACGACGTCTCCGCGAACGAACATTCTAAAGAACAAGGACACACCGCTGAAACATTTGCTACCGGTGAATATTATTAAGATGCGTTTTAAAGCTGACGTTTGCGAGAAAAAACAGAAGAATGTTTTTTAAAGTAAGATCAAGTAGAACGAAGAATGTCTGACATACAAGCATACAAAATCGCGACAGTAAACCTTAACAAGATTCACAGTTCCTTTAAACTACAGAACTTAAAAGATTTTATATATGCTTCTGACAGTGACATTATCCTTTTACAAGAAGTGACAGACATTGAGCTTGGTAACATACCTGGCTTCAACGCCATTACAAACCCAGGGCATGGAGCGGAAATGGGCACGGCTCTGCTCACAAAGGAGGGCATAGTAGTCCAAGATGTAGTTAAACTACCAAACAGTAAAGGCATAGCGGCCACAATAAACAACATACGGCTCATTAACGTGTATGCCCCTTCAGGATCCAGTAACAGGCACCGCAGAACGGAGTTCTTTAAAGAAGAAATTGTCCCACTATTTGGAACTCGATATGATCACCTTATCCTAGGAGGAGATTTTAATTGTGTTTTGCATGCCAAAGACCAAACTCCCAATTTTAACAAGTGCACTGAACTGGAACGTATAGTTAATGACTTAAGACTAACAGACTCATGGGAACATATGCACGGTGCAGCCCCTGGCTTCACCCACGCCACAAGTCACTCGGCGAGCCGTCTCGACAGGATATATGTAACGCACAATTTGAGACACCTCATTTTGCAGTCCGAAGTATGGCCTACCGTTTTTTTCAGATCATGCTGCTTACATATGCACAATCAATCTGATAAAACAAGGGACATTCAGAGGTCGAGGCACATGGAAGCTCAATGTGTCACATCTGGAAGACCATGCTTGTCAGGAGGCATTTCACAAGGTATGGAGAGAGTGTGAAAGCAAATTTAGCTCGTACAACTCTGGCACTGACTGGTGGCTGAAACATGCCAAACCTAAAATACGGAGGTTTTTCATAAACTACTCCAAAGACAAAAACTTTTGGCACAAATCAACTATAGAATTTTACTTTCAGTGTCTAAGGGATTTGTACAAGTGCGATGCAACAGTTGTGGACAACTACGAAAGAATTAACAAAATTAAAGCAAAAATCTTAGCACTACGGCGTAAACAACTGGAAGGCTACCAAATAAGGTCGCGTGCCCAGAACATAGCCCAGCACGAGGTCACTTCCATTTATCATGTCATTCGTGAAAGCAAAAGGGCGGCTCGCAAGATATTATCTGAAATAACAACTGATGATGGAAGGAAGCTGACGAAGCAAAGAGAGATTAAAGAGGCAATCGTACAGCATTTTGAATCCTTAATGTCTAGTCAGACGGTTGACGAACAGCTTCAAGACGAGTTAATGATTAACCTCCAGGGCAAAGTATCCCACGCGGAAGCACAAACTCTCATCTCGGAAGTGACTGAAGAAGACGTCGAAGAAGCTATATATGGAAGCACGAAAAATAAGGCTCCAGGGGCAGATGGAATTCCGGCAGAATTTTATCGCAGATTCAGTGGCCTCGTAAAAGGCAAGTTTACTCTCATCTGCAACGAACTGCTAAACCCTGAGAATGACATCCCGAAGGAATTTCGTGAGGGACTCGTAGTGCTAGTGCCAAAAACTACCAATACGAAATCTGTAAGTGCTCTGAGACCAATTACGCTTTTAAACAGCGATTACAAAATCTTTGGCCGCATCCTCGCTCGCAGGCTGAAAACCACAATGACCAGCGTCACTGGCCCTTATCAAACAAGTGTGAGCAAAGACAGAAGAATTCTCCAGACCCTCTGTGATTACAGGGACCTAATCTCAACGGCCGACGTCTGCAAAATAAAATGTGCACTCATCTCACTCGACTTTGACAAAGCCTTCGACAGAGTTAATCATAGTTTTCTCCTTCGCACCATGGGCGCAATGGGCTTCCCACCTATATTCATTGCGGTAGTAAGAAATACAGTAACAAACAACTCAGCCAGATTTGTCATCAATGGACACATTAGCCGTCCGATTGACGTCACCAGCTCCATTAGGCAAGGGTGTCCAATGTCAATGGCACTCTTCGCCATCGCCATCGAGCCCCTGCTTGCCTCCCTTATGAAACATCTACAAGGACTACAAATACATGGAGAAAAGATCGTGTGCAAGGCATACGCTGATGATGTTGGCTTCCTAGTCGTGAATGGCGCTGAAGTACAGAGCGCACTACGAATAGTAACAAAATATGAACAGGCATCTGGTGCAAAACTTAATAGAACAAAGTCGGGGATTTTCAACATCGGCCGTGGAATTGGGACGCAAACGCAGGATCTGTTACGCGAGCTTGTAACCATGAAATGTCTCGGCATAGATTTTAAAAGAAATATCAAGCACACTATTACTGCAAATTATCGAAAATTACTTAACAGCATACGCGCCTCTGTACAAGCACATAGTATTAGGAAACTCGATGAACTTCAAAAAGTAACAGTGGCAAATGTATACATCACATCCAAAGTTAATTATGTAGCACAAGTTCTGCCACCACCTGCGACTTTGTTGAAAAGCATCGCATCTGCACTAGGACACTTTGTGAGCCGCGGACGTATTTTCAAAGTCAAATATGACATTCTGATGCTCCCTACGAAATGTGGTGGGTTAAATCTTACCGATGTCAGCAAAAAAGCGCAAGCCTTATACCTTGCTACCACATACAAACAATGGAAAGAGCCAAGTGTTACCCTTGCTGCACATTTGTTAAACGAAATAGCTCCTGCTGACGTCAGTGCACCTATAAATGTCCAACACATACCCAACGGACTATACCACTTGAAATACTTTTTGGTAGAATACAGCTATATACAGGCAAGGATTCCTGGAAAAGACATCATGAAAGTAAAAGAACTTTATAATAACTTGATGAAAGACAAACCCAGAAACGACGTAGAACAAAAGTATCCTTGTTATAACTGGGAAACAATATGGGAAAATATTCACTGCCGGAACTTGCCAACGTATGTCAAATCGACCTGGTACTTTGCTGTAAACAGAAAAATTACGACGAACTCTAAACTTCACTCTATTCGATTGGCCGAGTCACCGCTGTGTCCATTATGTAAAATACCAGATACCGAAGAGCATAGATTGCTGTGTGACAGGGTAAAAGAAATATGGCTCTACATAAGACAAAAGATAGCGAGCGTCAGCAGAACTACGCCCAATGCCGTTACGACTGCTGAATTTTTAAACCCTGACGGTATAACTTACCCTAAAACAAAACGAAATGCAATTAACTGGTTGAAAGGCCAAACGATGCATTACGTCCTAACAAAAGACTCAAGCAATAGGGAGGACTTCTGGGTATACCTTACAACTGAGCACCACAAGTTGATGTGTACTAAAAAATACAAAGAAAATTACGCAAACTTTTTAACTAAAACAATCCCGTAACCATTAGAAATGCGTAATTTACATTGCACATTCAAGCATTTCGTATATTAGACGAATGATTTTTGGTTAAAGTTTGTTCTACACGTAGCAGGAGGAGGATTTCCAACAGAAAGTAGTCAGAGAAGATCATCAGTATAGACCAATTAAGCCTATGTGTATCTATTACTTTGATTTCGGAGAAACACAGTGATGAAACTGGTATACGCCATTTATTTAGTTTCTGTTTTTCTTTCCTTTTCTTTTCACAAGAAGACACATTTATGTTAATTAAGTGTAAAAACAAGCAGAAGAAGCCTATTTTACTTCATTACCTTCTGAAAAAGGAAATTATACTTATCAGCCATAATGAGTTTGCTTCTTTCCGTTTTTTCCACGCACGGAGAACGAAATTTACAGATGCAGTTACATTTCCACAACAATTATGAGACTGCCTTCTCAATGGAATTTACATTTATTTTTATTCAAGCCATGTTGCAAACAAAGGCAACAGAAGGGGCATACTTCGTTCGTCGTTCACAAGAAGCGCGTTTCCACAACATCAAGTTACATTCATTCTTAAAGGCGGAGAAGCCGGGCCGAGAAGGCAACACTTGGCGAGCGTAAAGGATGGGTTGAAGGGGAGGAAGGAGACCAAAAAAAAAAAAAAAAAAAAAAAAAAAAGATGGTAGAGCACTTGCCCGCGAAAGGCAAAGGTCCCGAGTTCGAGTCTCGGTCGGGCACACAGTTTTAATCTGCCAGGAAGTTTCATTTATATACTTCTTTTTATTATTGGCACAATCATATAATAATTTTTAACCAGTTTCGATTTTACACTAGTCATATACAGATTCCACAATAGTAAAAGAAAATTATCGTCATTAAAACTTAAAACTGTAAAATTTTTGCAAGTTCCGTTTCTCATACAGTTAAATTAAAAATCAAAATAGTAAACCTAATCTTATCAATTTAAAGCCTCAGCATACTCAGTGTAAGAATAACCGTTAGGCAACCAAGAAATAAACACAAAGATATATACGAAATACACAATGAAATAGTTTTTTTTAATTTTTCCTTATATTCTACTTTGCTACGTTTGAAATTACGCCAGATTTTTTTATGTGTGATGAAAGAATGTTAATTATTAATTCATTTTATACCAGTGTAAAGAAATTATCAGTATTGCTGCATCACTTTGATACAATTTACTTATATGATGTTTTACGTTCAGTAAATCACCATTACTGTTAATTATATCACAGTGCTCTTAGGTGAAATAAAAATCAAACTGAACTGGAATTTGTTTAAAGTTGTGTTTTACTGCAAAATTAATGTTTTTCAGAAAGAAGTTCCATTTCTCTCTTATATTACCATACTAACTGCCAACAGTTTTAATATTACTGAAACACGGCAAAAGCAGTGCGAAAATTACCCATGCTCATATGCCACAGAAAAAACCACAGGCATGGAATTCCAACAGAAAATATGGACCAACTTCAGCAAATTTGATCAAACCACAACAGTTGTGCAGACCTGTCCTAGTAATGGGGAAAGGCATCGTCATTAGAATGTCATTGTGGTGGCAATGGACAAACCATCTACCATATCATTATAGAATGGCCTTCACAGTTTTATTATGGCCAGCCATCCAACATCTTCATTGTGGCCAGGATCTAATAGAATATGTGATAAATCTGAGTGTTCCTTTGTAACTCTTTTGATTTATCATTTTATCAAAACTAGACATATTCTTCTTCAGGGAGTCATTTTGTCATTTTTTCTTTATATGAATTTTAGCATTTATTTGAAGACATCTTTTGTGCCTAAAGTATATGATCACATATAATTTGCATTGCCATATGCTAAATAAAATAAAAACTTTAGTGATATCCAGATTTAACTGACCTCCTCTCATAAACTATTTTCCATTTATTAAAAAAAATGGTTCAAATGGCTCTGAGCACTATGGGACTCAACTTCTGAGGTCATCAGTCCCCTAGAACTTAGAACTATTTAAACCTAACTAACCTAAGGACATCACACACATCCATGCCCGAGGCAGGATTCGAACCTGCGACCGTAGCGGTTGCGCGGTTCCAGACTGTAGCGCCTAGAACCGCTCGGCCACTCAGGCAGGCTTATTTATTAAAAAATAAAATATTCAGAACAAGAGCTTTGCAATCTCATTGAGCTCGTTCTTAAAATTATCAATATGTTTTATCGTACTGGTTGCTACAACCACAAATTTATTAAAAGACGATTGTATTTTCCGCCCTAGCTGTTACACAATCATTGCCACTTATATTACATAATCAGCTGATTGTTTAACAGTCAGTGTGCAAAGTTGAAATGTCTTTTAAAAATCATTAAGAATATCACAGAAGCTGAATGAAGCACAGAACAGTTAAAAAGAATTTACGTAATACCACTTCATATCAAACAAATGTCATATATAATTACAAACTATGTAGGAAAGTTAATCCAACGGCAATAGAGAGTTTTTTAAACCTTGTCAAGGAACAAGAGTGGCAGGATGTTTATAATGCCGATAACATAGATGATAAATATAATGCTTTCCTTAACACATTTCTTAAGCTCTTTGCGAGTTGCTTCCCATTAGAACGTTCTAAACGGGGTACTAGCAGGAATAGGCAGCCCGGGTGGCTGACTAGATAAGGATATCGTGTAGAACAAAGTGGGAATTATATCAAAATGTTAGAAGTAGTCACAATCAACCGACAGTAGCCTATTACAAACAGTATTGTAAGGTGCTAAAATGTTATTAGGAAGGCAAAGAGTATGTGGTATGCAAATAGATTAACTGATTCACAGGATAAAATTAAAACCATATGGTCTGTTATGAAGGAAGTGTCTGGTCAGCAGCCAAGGTAGTCGATAAAAGTCAGTTAGTAGTAAAAATATTTCTATTACTCATAAATCAGATATATGTACAGTATTTAACAATCATTTTCTGAGCATTGCTGGTGAATTAAATAAAAATTTAGTTTCTACAAGGAATCATATAACTTCCTTGGAAAATGCCTTTCCGAGATTGATGTTTAAAATATTCCTCTGTGATACAGACAAGAGGGAGATTGAGTCAATAATTAAATCACTGAAGACTAAGGACTCTCATGGATATGATGAAGTGCCTAGCAAAATATTAAAGTACTGTGCTGCACATGTTAGCTCTGTACTTAGCCATATTTGTAATTTTTCCTTTAGGATTGGTCAGTTTCCAGGATGATTGAAGTACTCAATGGTAAAGCCGCTTTATAAAAAGGGAGAAAAGGATAATATAGACAATTTTAGACCTATTTCTGTGCCTTCAGTGTTTGCTAAAGTTATTGAAAAGGCTGTGTATATTACGATAATTGATCATTTTATATCGCACGATTTGCTATAAAATGTACAGTTCGGCTTTAGAAGTCGTTTAACAACGGTAAATGCTATATTCTCATTCCTCTGTGATGTGCTGCAAGGGTTAAACAAAAGGTCTCGAATTCTAGGCGTATTTTTTGATTTAACAAAGGCGTCTGATTGTATTGATCACAAGATATTGCGCCAGATGTTGGACCATTATGAAATACGGGGAGTAGCTCACAATTGGTTCACCTCATGCTTTAGCAACAGACAGCAAAAGGTCACTATTCACAATGTTGAACCGAGCAAGGTGGCGCAGTGGTTAGACACTGGACTCGCATTCGGGAGGACGACGGTTCAATCCCACGTCCGGCCATCCTGATTTAGGTTTTCCGTGATTTCCCTAAATCGGTGCAGCAAATGCCGGGATGATTCCTTTCAGAGGGCACGGCTTACTTCCTTCCCTGTTCTTCCCTAATCCGATGAGACAAATGACCTCGCTGTCTGGTCTCCTACCGCAAAACAACCCAACCCACAATGTTGAGAATGGCTGTGTTGTGGGGTCTGAGTGGGGTACGATCAAGGGGGAAAGGGGGGGGGGTTCCCCACGGATCAGTGTTGGGGCCACTCCTGTTCCTTATTTATATAAATGATATGCCCTCTAGTGTTATGAGTAACTCTAAAATATTACTGTTTACTGATAACTCTAGCTTGGTAGTATACTGATGACTCTAGCTTGGTAGTAAAGGTTGTTGTGTTCAACGTTGGCTCAGTTTCAAATAGTGCAGTTCATGACATAAGTTAATGGCTTGTAGAAAATAAAATAACGCTAAATCACAGTGAGACTCTGTTTTTACAGTTTCTAACACAAAATTCAACAAAACCTGACGTTTTAATTTCACAGAATGGGCATGTGATCAGTGAAACTGAACAGTTCAAATTTCTAGGTGTTCAGATAGTAAATTGTCGTGAAACGCCCATTTTAGGGACCTTGTCAAGGACTTGATGCTTCCATTTTTACTGTTCGAAAGGAATCTGAAGTGAGGGATCTTTCGACACGAAAATTAGTCTGCTTTGCTTATTTTCATTCGCTTATGTCGTACGGTATTATATTTTGGGGTAACTCTTCCCACGTTCTTTGGTTCAGAAACGGGCGGTTCTGACATTGGCCTCTCAATATATATATATTTCTTACTGTCATTTCATGTTAACAATATTAGCTTATTCCCAAGAATAAGCAGCTTTCACTCAGTTAATACCCGGCAGAAATCAAACGTGCATTTGGATCGGACTTCCTTAACTCTTGTGCAGAAAGGTGTGCAGTATACTGCTGCATCCATTTTCAATAAGCTACCACTCGAATTTAAAACTCTTAGCAGTAATCCACGCGCTTTCAAATCGAAACTGGTGTTCCCTCATGGGTTACTCCTTCTATTCTGTCGAGTAGTTCCTTGCAAAATTAAGCTGACTCTTGTTGTACTCTTGATTGCGTTCACTTAAACTTATGGATTGACTTTTTTCGGGTCAATAAACATTTTATTTTTATCTGCTATTACTTTTATGTTGTATTTTAATGTACTGACACGTTCCATGACCTTGGAGCTTTTCGCCTCAATTTGGTCCTGCGGAACTTTACGTGTAAATAAAAAAATAAATAAACAAATTATTCCAATTACTAAGCATTATATCTAGAACTAGACTTGTTCCGTGAAAACACTAGAGTGCGGCAACGCTCAGTGTTTGACCGGACACGGCTCGCCTGTTGACAGGGGGACCGAGCCGCTCGTGTCCGGCTCCATACGACTCGGCTTAGTCACATACTCGGCCCATGTCTGTTGTCCGGATTCCGGACACGCGGATAACCGAGCATGACCGGTCACCACCGACGTCTCACTTCGCCTCGCCCCGGCACTGTACTGTACAAATCCAACGCCTCTCTCTCTCTCTCTCTCTCTCTCTCTCTCTCACACACACACACACACACACACACACACACACACACACACAATGTATTTATATCTGTCTCTCTCTTTTAGTACAAAAGTAATGTTTCCAAGAATGGGTACATGACACAGCTAAATTCATAAAGCACTTGAAAAGTAAAATGATATTTCAATACAATCGCGAATAGAAGACAAGCCTCATTTCCAAACAGAAGATATATTTTTCCTTTCATTAATAGGAAACATTAAATAAGTGCTTTCCCTGTTGTCTAGAAGACAACCATCTTCATAAAGAAAGCATACAAAGAACATTAAACATTTACAGACGTAACTTGTCATACTTTTCACTTGTTTACAACAGAAGCAAAATTATAGTTATTGTTGATCAGCAGTAAATCACTAACGCGTTCCGGATTTAATTGGCTGCGGCGATTTATTAGTAACATGCCGGCTTTACTAAAGCATCTTTCACTTGGTGCACTTGTTGCTGAGATACATAAAATACGTCTTGCAACTGCAGCCAGGCCTGGCAGATCTGTTTCATGTCTGCTCCACCACTTTAAGATGTCATCATCTCCGGGATGCATTAAAATGTAGAGATCTACTTCATCTGCTGCGGATGATCTGTTGTTTCTCCATTCCTTGAAACGATCTCTCTTTCTGGGCGGTGATGACACAGTACTTGAAGGATCTATGATAATAAACAAGAGAGACAAGTAATACAGAACTGATGTGGAAATCATGGAAACGTTCCCCTAAAAACGAGGCGTTTTACGTTAATGAAATATTATACGAATTATAACATTCCCGTTTCTCTATAATACACTATCCACTATCTATGCAAAAACGATTATGTTAATGATTGTATGTTGTACGTGCGTACGTAGCACACATTTGTCGCACATTGCTAAGAAATTCCTGCTTTTCGTTTATTTCAAGCATATTAAGATCACGGAAAGATGGCCAAAGAAACGTAGCAATTTTATGTCTGGAAGTGATCTCAATCTTCTCACAAACGAAAGTAAAGGCTCGATTTTTAATCCTTCGTACCTCCCGTTAAAAAATGCATATTGTTAGTACACTTCTATTATGCTAGTTAATTATAAATCTATCGCGTATCATAATGAAACAGGGCCTTTAACTGCAGTAATTATTCACCTGACAGTCAGTGTCACTGACACTGCAGACTTGTTGCAGTTTGTGAAACCAAAGAAGAACTAACTGAATTGTCGGTTCCTTTTCGCCTTCTAATTCATCTTTGGCCTCTTTAAATGGTCTCAGAAAATGCACAATTTTTCCTTCAAGCTCATTGTCATATCCTTGCAATCTGTAAACGGAGTCCTTTTCCGCCAACAAGGTAGCAACTTCGTTATACTGGGTGTGTAAGGATTCCAGCATAGTGTACAAGCCGTTCCAGCGTGTGAAGACCTCTTGTTTCAACGATGATTTCAAAGACGAGCAGAGGCCACTTTTCTTAATGTACCTTACAATGCATTTTGCAGTATTTATTGTTGATGCGATGTTGGGGGCATGATGTAACAAAAAGTTTTCATCGAAAGTATGGCTAAGTGCTGTGTTTATACAATGAGCAGCACAAGTAATCCTTTCGTGATTTTCCAAAGCCTTTTTTATATTGGCATCCTGGTCGGAGACAAAAACAAAACCGTGCAACATGTCCGGCGAAATGTCCCAATCAGCCATCCTCTCTTCAATTTCTTTCATAATATTTACACCCGTCTTCTTAACGTCCGGGAATTTTGTTGTAAATAAAACATTGTGCACAAGAGACCAATCTCTCTTAATGTAATGTGTTGTAAGCGTCAAATAGTGCACCTGATTATGCGAATCAGTCCACATATCAACTGTCGCAGCACATGTTTTATTAACAACTTCCGCAATAACAGAAGGCATTATGCTGTTTCGTATTGCATCAGCTTGTTCTTTGACATGTCTGCTGATAGTAGAGGGATGTGGCATGACATCAGCCACGTTAACTTCTCCATAATGCGCACCTAGATGTATTAATTCTTGGCCTAATTCTCTGAAACCTTCACCGGAAACAACATTAACAGGCCTCATATCTTTAGCACACATTGCAACACACTTTTCTGTAATAATATTTTTTATTGCTGCCGGTATCCCAGAAGGTGCTGCATCTTTGTGAGGTTTCTTGCAACTATGTTTCTTTAAATGAGTGGTTCCCGACTGGAAGCACAATAATGTGGAGCAGTTTATGCACGATACATATCCAGTAGACGCACTGTTTTCATCTACAACCAACAGAAATTTACTCCATACTTGGCTTTTTAGACCTTCCCGTTTCTTCATTGTGTAAACATTGGTTTCAATCTTACGTCTTACTGCACTGGCTTCCTCGCGCTGCATGATAACAGAGAGACACACCACAAATGAGAAGCCCGTACTGGCTGCAGTCTCACACGGATAATGACACGTGTACTGTGTTTGAATTTACGTGCTACGTATTCTGTCACGGCATCTATGCTCGGTCACTAAAACTAGTGCGGGCAGCCTATCCAGTTAGGGTGTGCTCGCCCCATCCCGTATTTTGTGCTCGCTTACTCGGTCATGCAGGACTCTAAAAGCCACCTTACGGTGTGTCAAAAATGGTTCAGATGGCTCTGAGCACTATGGGACTTAACATCTGAGGTCATCAGTCCCCTAGAACTTAGAACTACTTAAACCTAACTAATCCCGAGGCAGGATTCGAACCTGCGACAGTAGCGGTCGCGTGGTTGCAGACTGAAGCGCCTAGAACCGCTCGGCCACCTCGGCCGGCTACGGTGTATCGTGGAGTGTTTTGGTCATAGTCATTTGATGAGATACATATGGAAAGAAGTTGTGATCGCAGATTTCTGTAAATTTGCCATTAAGGCATTTAATTTTATGTTGAAAACTAATGTCACATGATGCACAAATGTGGCCATGTGAAGTGATACAAAGGTCTCAGTACCTGAACAGCTAACCTCTCCATGATTCACAACGCCCCTCTCGTCAGCATATGTCACTGGACTTCGATGAGCATCTCCATGATGCTTTCGTGCTTACTAATTGAACGTCTGAAGGAATACCCGTCTCTGCTCTGTCTGATAATTGTTCCTTTGTGTTCATTACAAACTACTTCTTCTTGTATTTGGCCCAGGTAACAGTAATCACCTACTTAGGGCCTAATAAGCAAAAAAC
Source organism: Schistocerca piceifrons (assembly GCF_021461385.2). Taxonomy (NCBI): domain Eukaryota; kingdom Metazoa; phylum Arthropoda; class Insecta; order Orthoptera; family Acrididae; genus Schistocerca; species Schistocerca piceifrons. The sequence continues at coordinate 584,844,881 of NC_060149.1, forward strand.
TGACTTGTAATAAACAAGTGCTAGTTGAAGAATCGGCGTATGCATTTTTAACTCTAAAATACGTGTAATTCTAATGTTCTGGATTGTCATGAAAGAAGCACACACTTTTTTTCTCCTCCCTACACCGATTCCTGCAAACATTCGTGCAGGAGTCTTTATTATTTATTAGCATAAATTAATCATGAAATAACTTCCCCTTAAAATAAAAATATTCAGTAAACCTATTTTATGAAAAATATTTCATGACTAAGCCGCAATCAGTCACATGGACTGGTGAGGGCAGTAGTGTTAGGCCTCAGGGCTGGAGCACCGCCGAGTGGATCAAGTATCTCTTAATAACAGTGGCAGGAAAGAATAAGAAGTAGTAAATGTTTTCCCGACAGTTTAAGTACCCAGCGCCTCCGCCATTTGAATGCCGCCAGCAATCAGAGGGATCCTAGTTCAGGTTACTGCTAATGCTTTCCCTGTCTTCAGACTCAATGAGAACTGGGTGTTACGTGAAGAGTGAGGCTCAGTGTAGGGGACAGACTCACGCTGGGTAACCTTGTACATAAAGATGAATATTACTGTAGCATACCCATTTACCTACAGACACGTGTGTCACTGCACAGAAAATTAGACATTGTTCTCAATTTTCCTGTCTTACAGCTTTACCATGAAATTTAAACTTCCTCTTCGATATTTCAGCCCACTTATTTGGGAACGAGATGTTCCAGTGCTGCAAATATACATTTGGATTTGGCTCCAGGTGCTATTCCCTCACCACTGACCCACTGCCTCGCTTGTGAACGATCAAAAGTGAGAGCTAAGCAGCCGCCGACAATAACTGTATACACGTTGTCTTGTCTCATTGGCCATAATTGGTTGTAACATTCAAATTTCTTTCTGTGATTCCACTAATAATGATGACAGTATCAAAAAAAAATAATAAAACAATAAAATTCCTCAGAACGTAAGAAGTTTAAAATTTCTCCCGCATAACAGACAGAAGGTGAAAATGTAAAGCAAGTCCAGGATCATCTGGATATTCGGCCACTGAAACTAGAAGAAATAAAAAAAAAATCATCTGACGTAGTTGACTGGGAGACTCAGTTGATTTGCCAAGTCACCTAGCTGGTGGATTTCCAACGCTGTATTCCCTCCTTGTAACGTCTCTATAACGAATTTGTGAGCGAAACTACAAAAAAGGACTGAAGAGCCTTCTTGTGTATTTTAATTGTTTGTATGTGGTCATCATCAAGTGGGCCTGAAGTTGTTGCTTTAACCAGTTCACACAGTTTTCGTAGTGTTTGTAAGTGGTGGATTGCCCTCCAGCTCAGCTGAAGTAGAATCCTGATTGTGGGAGAAGTTCCCATAAAGTCTTTCACCAACAAAGGGTAGGTATGTGGTAACATACTCTAGGTGACAGTATCCTGGATTCTATCTGGAGCTTCCCATGAGGGTGCGCGAGTTTATTTTTCTTGCCGTTTTTAATTTTCTCTTAGACATTATGTTGCTGTTGCTGTTGTTGTTGTTGTTCTTCTTCTTCTTCTTCTTTGTGCTTTAAACAGGAACTACACTGCAGCTCAGTCAGTTACATCTGCACAAGCACAGGCGCCCTTTCAACTGAAATAGCCTCGAAAACACATGTAAGATTGGCCGTGTCCTCAGAAGGATTAGGCGGCGCCCTGCGTGAGCGAACGGTTGTGAACGAGGCGAGCGCAGCGACCGCCCGAAAATACCAAATAGTGGCCAGCGGATGAATTTTTCCTACGTTAGCATACACGCGCGGGGCATCAAGCGACGCTCGCTGCGGCGGAGCGAACGCGATCAGTTGGTTCGATATTTTTGCGCGGAGTGGACTCTGATTGCCGTTCGTGTTTCGAGTAATAACGCCTGGAACTTTGATCAGTGCTGTTCAAGGATGTTGTGTATTGTGGGACAGGAGGAATAAAAATTATAATAACCGTTTAATATCTTACCGTGAATGGGAGTAAGTTGGCAAAAAACTGGTACTTCAAATAAAGGCATACAACACATTTATTAAGCAGTCTGTTTTACATTCTTTGCTTACGATTTTGTTTAAAATTTAGTTTAAAATTTTGCCTCGTTTGCATGGCTGCTCGTAGTGAAGCACTTTTTCTCTTTTGTAAATTGTCTTGCGCTGTTTTTATATGTTTCGGTACACATCCTGAAACATTGCAACCTCAGCCCCATTTAATGATTCGAGATAAACTTAAATAAACTTGTAGCTCTCACGATATATACTGCATATACGGATTTCGATAGGTTTATGAATACTTTTAAAACTAAATATTTCATAATTAAAAGAACGTTCTGTCACCATTCTTGCCCAAGATAAATGGCAGTTATATCTATCTTTAGCGTCGACTACAATCCTTGTCCTTACTGGAAATGTCTCATTAAACATACCTTTACAGTAAAAATGTATATGCAGCATCCCTAGCTAAACATATGGACACTTGATAGTGTATCCTGGCAGAAATTCCTCTTAAGGTACTTCTAGTCTTCTCATTTCTATTGCATGTCGGAAGAGGCAGTTATCAAAAACATCTGCAACATTCTCTGCGCCGAAGAAGCCTACTTTCAGCGTCGCAAATCTAATATTTGCACCAGTGACCGTTACCAATTCAATCGAACAGAATGATGTGTAGCAATAATACATAGAACCAGATGTACTGCTTTTTTTATGCGAATGTGATTCCCATCAATACCTCCAAGACAGTTACGGAATTGCCATATCTCCCAAAAACATTGTGCTATTTTCTTAAAATCGTCTTCTGTTGGCTTGGCTTCAAATGGTTCAAATGGCTCTGAGCACTATGGGACTCAACTGCTGAGGTCATTAGTCCCCTAGAACTTAGAACTAGTTAAACCTAACTAACCTAAGGACATCACAAACATCCATGCCCGAGGCAGGATTCGAACCTGCGACCGTAGCGGTCTTCCGGTTCCAGACTGCAGCGCCTTTAACCGCACGGCCACTTCGGCCGGCTCTGTTGGCTTGAGCATCTGCCTTGTTAACAAAGTAGTTAATCTTGCTTAACACACTTCTACGACAATTGTGGAAATACATTATGTGTTCAAAAGTATCCGGACACCCCCCAAAACATACGTGCAGTGTACTGAAAGGTGTACATTACTCAGAAATTGCTATTTTCAATAGCCTTCCATCAGAATTGAAGAAATTATGAGATAAATCCCTAATATCCAATCCCAAGCCGGAAGGTTTCTTTTTGGCACACTTCTTCTGCCCTGTGCAGGTGTTCCTCGCAGTAGTTGAGAAATTATCTGTGTAATTTGTTATTAATTCATACTTTCACATAATTATTCTTGTTTTATTAATTACTTCATTTATAAATTTTCTTATTAATTCTCTCTAAACTGTGTATTGACTCGTTCCATAAAGAACTAGCTGTAGTTCACATGGTCCCATGGATCATGATAGATAAATAAATAAAATAAATATCCCTTTTGGCTGGATAATTCACGGTTCTCCACCAACATCCCCCCCCCCCCCCGCCCCCCAGACCCTACCCGCCAACAATTTCCGTTGGAGAACCTCTGATTTAGTGTGCGGAAATCATCAGCGGAAACACAGGTTGAGTCATTCGTGGAGACCTACTCGGCTAGCCTCATGGTTAGGGTGACTGCTTGCGATAAGCTGTGAATTCAGGTTCGAGTCCCGGTCTGTTCAGTTGCCGCTATATCTACGATCATTTCTATGTCTGAGTAACAAACAAGCTGTAACGGCACATTTAAAAACTACGCCCATGACCGATGTGGCAGTCGGCCTAATGAAAGCATAGGGAACTGTTGATGATCAATTCCCCGGACGGGAAAGATTAAGACTATTAGCCCTAATAGTAGTAGTCGAGAAAAGAAGGCTACTAGTAGACAGGCTATTTTACTCTCATTTGTGCTAAATACGTATATATGACGCGCAACACATGCACATCTCTAATGAAAGGTCCCAATGTGTGCGAAATGAAAATTGCCACTTCGTGTTCACCCAAACAATAATATAAGAATGGTACAAACAATACCCCAACATATATTGTACGAGGGCGTGCTGAAGAGTAATGCCTCCGAATTCTTTATGCGAAAACTCTTAAGGGGCTCCGGAACGCCCTATACTTGCACTGTTAAAATAACGCTTATAAATTACATCTTTCCTCACAAAGTATTTGAGGTAGGAAGTTGAACTTTTTACAGATTATTTATTGGAATATGGGCTACAACTTAATACAGGGATTTTACAAAATTTTAGTTCAGTTATTAAAGATGTTTTTTTTCAATTGTAATGAAAATTCACAACATTTTTTTGCAATTTTTTATTTATATATTCAAAAATATACAGTTTTTTTTGGAAAAGGCTGTGTTAAATTATGCAGAAGGTACTGTGTAACATTTACTGAAAGTTTGAAACAAATATGTTTGGAAGATCCTTAGAAAACATGTAATTAGTATGAGAAAATAAAAGTTTTGGGAATCGAGCGACAAAGATTGGATTAACTTTTTAGTGCATTCCAGGTCCATAGGATGGATTATCTTCATCCTCTGCAAACTCCTCCTCCAGCTTCCTCTTGTTCCTCCTCCTGTTTACTCTTGCTTGTATTTCTAGACTCTTTACAGCCCTGTCTGCAGCCCGAAGGCGTTCCTTGTCTAAAGCAAGCATCGCTCGTACCATGTTAGAACCTATCTTCATTCCCATATTTCTAAATACCTTGCACCTTACAATGTTGCCATCATTGAAAGTCGCAACAGTATCATACACACCAAAGTGAAGTGTTTCTATTCCAACAAATACAGTCTTGGGGATTCTCGACCATATAACACTATTTACACTTTCATTGGGGTTTTGAATTTTTCCGTGAATACACTTTTTCAACAGTTCAGGTGCTGCTAAGTCTCTGAAAATAGGTTTTATCACCTCCATTATTGCATGAGGCAGACTATGCCTATGAGTGTACACTTCACCAGTTAGCAATCCTTTGTTATATTTACACCAACTGTCTTCTTCTTTGGGACACAAGCTATGTTGGGGATTTTCATCGGTTGAAGAAGTATGAAAAAAAAAAGAGCCCAAACAGCCTTCTTCATTTCGTCGACACTTTGTGTATTTTGCCTAATAGCCATTCCGTAATAGTTCTGTATTTTGTCAATTACACTGTCAGTTAACCTTCCCTTCCCATCCAACCCTTTACCATCACTGAGTTTTTGTTTTTTGTACGAAGCTTTCAGTCGCCGAAGTCTTGTTCCCATTCGCTTCTGTACGTGTCCAATACACTCAAATTTCTGCACTACAACATCATCACCATAGGGCTTCAGTCCTTGAACATGTTTGAAACTTTTAGAATCCCCGTCACCAAGGTAATTAACATTTCGCACTTTATTACACGCCTCAGAACGCTGGAATTTACTGGCAACACCAGCCACTTCCATTCCTCCACTACTGCCACTATAGTTAGCTTTGCAATTATTTTCATGTGTACCTTTATATTTTTGTGGACATCTACAATACTTTGATATTACTGCTACATCTAAAACTTTCCCTGTATACATACTGGTGGCAGATACTACACCATGAAGAGATGTGTGTCCCCGTTTATGCCAGGTACCATCGAAAGCTGCAGTCAAATCTCTGTTACCATTATTTTCCATTACTGCCTCTTCCACAGCGTTCTTCATAGATTCTATACAGACATCTTCTACTTTAGACCCTATTAATTTATTATAGGTCGTAAACTTGGTTGGGGGATTTGGAAGATTCATGATGCCACAGAAAATTGCACCTGCAGTAGCACCCTTACCAACTGAATGCAAGGAATAAACAAATCTAATGTTGTGTTCGTAGATTTTGCTACCATTTTCTTCAGTTGCAGTTACTGCAACACTGTTCCAAAAGGTGGTCATGTATGAACACTTATCACATTTCAGTTGTATTTCACTAGCAAGTCCTACGTGCTTTATTATGGAGAGTTCCAGACCAACTTCACTACAATGAATACATCTTACACAGTTTGAAAAAATTTCTTTGAGAACCGACATATCAAATATTTCATTCACATCCGATTCGCCCATAAAACATTCATAGTTTTCACTCATTTTCTTCTGTGAAGTATTTTCTTTCCCACTTTGACTGCTATGGGCAGGTGTACTTGAGAGGTTAGGTTCACCCACTTGGTTATCGTCTTTATTGTTTACAGTAATAACACATACCTTTGGCTTTCCAACATTTCTCCTTTTCTTAAAAGCCTTCAGAGGATTTCTAAAAACTTTACTATTACTCATTATTATACTTCAACAAAACAGAGACTCAAGAAACAGAATTAATTACGAATATTTTCGAGATAACGACAGAGTAAATAAACATGAAACAATCGACAATCACACCAGTGATATATATTGAACCATCACAGGTTAGCCACAACACATACTTTATCTCACATCACTAAAATGTACCTGATGAACACGGACGTTAATAATAATACCATTTGACAGCAGTTTAACAGCGCCACAGTGGGTCACGCCCATGTAGAACACATTTCAAAAAAAATTTAAAAACAGTTGTAGTCTTCGGAATTGAATAAATTATATATCTATTAAAACGTAATAGTCTGCAGATTCAGGAAACGCAAAAAAGTAAAAATTGAACTTTTCATGATTTTGAGCCTTTCCGGAGCCCCTTAAAGAGTTTTAAACAAAAAACAAACTTTATTAACATTTTACATCTTTATTCTTCATGTTTACATATTTATTTCTCAACATAGTCACCCTGGCGACGAACACATTCCTACTCATTTCTCCTAACAAGAGAACAGATTGTTGATACTGCCGCTGCAGAATGTTTGAGTTTGTTGGCAGAGCCACAGTTTCACCTCTGCTTACATTGCTTTAGCTCTGTCAAAGTGAGGTCCTCGAAGGTGTTCTTTAAGTTTTGAAAAAGAGATGAAAATCGAATCGGGCCGAGTCAGGACTGTATAAAGGATGATCTGTGACAGTCAGCCCAAGTATCGTATTGTTGCAGGTGCGGCAACGCTCAGGAAAGGTCTGGCATTGTTGCCCCGAAGAAAATGGTGCGCTTTGTGTGTACGAAATCTTCGAATACGAAGCTTAGCCAGAACACGCTGTTTCTCACGTACCGGCCTTGTTCCGTTACACACCGCCCAGTTACACGCTACAATTCGAAGCTCCCTAGCGGCAGAGGGCTAAAAATACGTAGATATGAGGAATTAAGGTGTACAACTTTAATAATATCTGTTTTATTTAAAATGTTTTAAGAGTTTTCATATAAAAATTTCAGAGACATTACTTTTTAGCACTCCATCGTACATTGGATTGCGTCGTAAATATTTGTACCGACATATCGCACCCTGTCCTTTAAGCCCTCCATTTAGTCGCATATCTATTCAAAATTTAATGATTTCCTAAAAACGCCAAGTTAGGAAAAGTGTAAAAGTGAAGCATTATCGAAGTGACGTATATTTCCACCCAAGTGCATGTCGCCGTTGTCGTCGTTGTTGTTGTTATTGGTGATGGTGACGATGATGATGATGATGATGATGATGATGATAACTAACCTAAGGACATCACACACATCCATGCCCGAGGCAGAATTCGAACCTGCGACCGTTGCGGTCGCGCGGTTCCAGACTGAAGCGCCTAGAACGCTCGGCCACACCGGCCGGCTGTAATAATTCATTGGTTTTGTAGCGTTCCTAGTCAGTACGTAGTATGAAAGATGGGAGGGCGAACAGAAATTTTTCTTGTTGCCCAGCAGAAAAACACCGCCCTCTAATATGCTTCAGTGTCCTCAATATCATATACAGGGTGGTCAGAAAGAGTCTGAAAATCTTGTCAGCATGTTTCAGGCTACATTTTGCATTGAAATAATTGTTAAGAAAAAAATTCAATACTTTGCGCCGTTACAGAGTTATTTAGTACTGAAATTAGCCAATTAGGCCGCTGCGCCCGCAAGTTCCAGCGGCCTTCCTGAGATGATGTTGCCAAACGTGCCCTTCGTTTGGTTTCCTAAACTCGAACAAGAGAGCGATACAGAAATTATACATTGGGTGGTAGAAAGGACCGAACCCGAGTCAAAGCCTGAGCAGTTTTGCGCGCTATCATCTACTCTAGGAGAACGACGGACACTAATTGTATATAGCGGGGCGCTTGAACTTACGGGCGCAAACGACTTGATTGGCTAACTTCAATGCTAATTAACTCGGAAACGGCGCGACGAATCGATTTCTTTCCTTAAAAATTATTTATCTGCACAGCCTACTCTGCAACGCCCTTACAAGCTTTTCAGACAGTTTCTGGTCACCCTGCATAAAGTAAGTGCATCTTAAGAACACAATCGACGCAAACCATGCAGCAGTAGTAAAATAGCGAATGTAGGATGAACCTGAAATCAACTAAAAAATTTCGGAAGTTGTTCAGGGATATTTTCTGAGTATTTTGGGTAAGAGTCCTTTCGTCTCAGATGGCTTGTTACAGAGTAATAGCACTGTGTTCGAATTCCAACTTCCTGTGCTCTTGTATATGTTTTGGACTGAAAATCTTTCCGGGGCAATTAAATGTTGACGGTATGCACTGGGTGGTTTGATTCACTCGTGGTATTTACCGTTGACAACTGTAATTCCCCTTCTGCATTGCACTTAGTAATGACACGCAGCAGGCTTACTGATGAAGAGTTGGCCGCTACGCTCTTCATTAACTGGCTCGGTGAACAGAATGGAGGAGCGGCACAACGATGCTATGCTGAATTGTTCCGGGAGCGACGGCCACTACATCACAGTATATTTGCATCTCTACATAGACGCCTACGAGGAATTGGATCCTGTTTTCCACGTTGTACGTTTTGGTAACTGCAATTCATCAGCCCTTTGACTGCTGTGAAGGTATTTTCACAGAAACAAAGGGAGGTGGAGAAACAAACTGAATAAACCATAATTACATTATTACCCTGTAATGAGCCTCAGGAAACCACTGGTCCCTTATACTAAAACAGTGGGAACATTTGTCTGAACAAATTCTGAAACTTTTGTGGTGAAGTTGGCGTTCTCCCCGTAGATTTGCTCATGCTGTTAAGACGTTGAAAACATATAATAGTGATACCCGGAGTACTCACCCTACAGTAAAACAGCACACTGGAGGCTTTGGAGCTCTCTAATCAGCGGTTTCCAACCTTTAAGATACCATGGCCCCTGACTGCAATTAGATTTTATCTAGTCCCTCGCCCCTCACTATTATCAGCATTTGCGGTTAAATAAACTCTAAAATGAAAAAAAATTCCTTAAAGACTTTTATTTTTAAAATGATGAATGGTAAATATATTTAGTTTTTATTGCTATTTTATTAAACCAAAAGCGAATGAGCTAGTGATTATTTCTAACAATCCTTTTTTATAGGATAATGAAGCAATTCTCAGTGTATCACGATTGATAACATCAACTACTCCTCAGAGAAGAAAGCTAACAACCCACACTGATGACATAGAGTTGTTACTAAACATGCTTCCTCTCCACTCACACTTGCTTCACCCACACCCTGCACCAATTTAACATCAACCAAGTTGAAATGTAAGTCACTTGTTTGCTGGACTCCTTACTTCTCAAATGGCAGTAACTGGAAGACTTAAGGCTGAAACTTTCTGACTGCTGCCAATAATACTAATATTAATAATAATAACAACAACAACACTGTAAATGCCGAACAGCAGTGAACCAGCAGTTACATAATCACTGTTGTGTTTTGCTGTCAGCTATAGTGGCCGTCACAAAAATAGACACATCAGAAAGATGTTCATACATTCATTTTACAAGCTGTGTTACCGTCTTACGAAATAGTGATAACAGTTATGACCTTTTAAAAATAATTTCGTGACCGAAACAGAATTGAACCCTTTCGTTTTTACCCCTTGGAATATTTGATTGTACCCGTGAGGGGGTAATTACCCCAGCTTGGGAAGCACTGCTCTAAGTGGTATATGAGTGGTAGAAGGCGGTTATGTGACCCTCCACCACTGACGTAATACTAGCACAGTAAGATGGGTCGAAGTGGATAGAGGTGACAGAATAGCACAAAGGAGCTACCGAGTTTTTACATTTCCATGAATTTAGATCCCAATATGTTGGTGTATTAACGCAGACTGTCTATCATATCTACAAGGAATGGTGTACCACTCACAGGCATGTAACACGGTGCAAGAAAAGTGGTCTTAAAATGGTCGCTGCATAAAGGGATCACAGATGATGAGTATCACCGGCAGATGCACGTCCACGAAGCTCTCACTAATTTAAGTGATTAATACTGAACTAAAAACTAACATAGTTAATATTATATTTCAGACTAGTGCATTTACATCCTCTCTAGGCTATCTATTGAAGGTTTCGCTTTTCTGAGCGTGTTTATATCGAAAAGAAAGTATTTAGTAAAGGCCGGTATCTTAGTTTTGTGTACATTCTAGGCGTAAATTTCCTGCGAGTGTAGATCTTCATTTTTTTTTTTTACTACACTTAGTCGTTCAAAGTTAAATTAATTCGTATCTATCATATAGAGTATAGTTAATTAATTAAAATTTTCGAAAATAAGGTTAAAGGTTTGTTTACATTAGCGGTCAGTTATTTATTAGTATCGGTTGCGAAACTTCAGTGCTCTTGTGCCAAGTTATTCTCTACTTTTGTGTAAATTTTTCTATCAAACCATATGTGACAAAACTGGTGGTTTCTGTAGAAATCTAAAGGAGAGGGTATTCTGTGAAGACTGTAGGCTAGGTTTTCATTGAGGGGAATGTAGCGGCGAGGAAACGCGGGTATATAATGAGGCTCTTCCGTGGATATATAGGTTATGTAGAAAGGACGAAAAAATTGCTGAAGAGGAGGCAAAAATTTAGGCCCTTAAGGCTGAATTAAAAAACAGGAATTTGGAATTATGTAGACTAAGGGAGGAGAAAGAGACGAGGTACTGAGAGAAGGTAGCAATCAAAGGGCTAAAAAGGGGAACTGTTGAAAAAACTTTAGGAATTCGGTTAGTAAATCAGTTTGACGTGATATCTGAAGTAGTGGAGGAAGGGCCTCATCCAGATCTAGTTGAATGTAGGTTGAAGCTGAATATCAGCTCAAGGAAAAAAGACAGATCAGGATGAAATCAGAATAGCAAAAGAAGAATTCTGCTTCTAGGTAGCAGTCATGGGAGGCGTGTAGGCCAGCAGGTTCAGGAGAAATAAGGGGCAAGGTACCAGGTCACAAGTTTTGCGAAACTAAGTGCTAAACTTAGCCAGGTGACAGAAAACAGATAAGCTATGCAGGGACTTCTAGAAGGAAGATCAGGTAATTATAGTTGGGGAAGCAGGGAACAGCCTGGCTACGAATCCAAGATATAGTATAAGGAGGGACCTGGATAATATAGGAGCAGAAACCGAGAACACAAATGTGGGTTTCAGCGCCAAGATCGGTCCTTGGTAAACACTGTTGTAAGGCATGATAGCAATGAGCTGAACAGGAAGCTCTAGACACCAGAAAAATCTCACATAAATGTTTTTCCAGTTGATGCTGTTGGTAGGTGGGAATACACTACACATGGCCTGCACCTAAATATGAAGAGGAATGATAAGTTGGTTGCTCTATTAGTACGAGGTGCATTCAAGTTCTAAGGCCTCCGATTTTTTTTCTCCGGACTGGAAAGAGATAGAAACATGCGCATTGTTTTAAAATGAGGCCGCGTTCATTGTCAATACATCCCAGAGATGGCAGCACCATACGGCAGATGGAATTTTACTGCCAGCAGCGAGAATGAGAACTGTTTTAAATACTTAAAATGGCGACGTTTTCCTTACTTGAACAGCGTGCAATCATTCGTTTTCTGAATTTGCGTGGTGTGAAACCAATTGAAAATCATCGACAGTTGAAGGAGACATGTGGTGATGGAGTTATGGATGTGTCGAAAGTGCGTTTGTAGGTCCGACAGTTTAATGAAGGCAGAACATCGTGTGACAACAAACCGAAACAACCTCGGGCTCGCACAAGCCGGTCTGACGACATGATCGAGAAAGTGGAGAGAATTGTTTTGGGGGATCGCCGAATGACTGTTGAACAGATCGCCTCCAGAGTTGGCATTTCTGTGGGTTCTGTGCACACAATCCTGCATGACGACCTGAAAATGCGAAAAGTGTCATCCAGGTGGGTGCCACGAATGCTGACGGACGACCACATGGCTGCCTGTGTGGCATGTTGCCAAGCAATGTTGATGCACAACAACATGAATGGGACTTTCTTTTCGTTGGTTGTGACAATGGATGAGACGTCGATGCCATTTTTCAATCCAGAAACAAAGCGCCAGTCAGCTCAATGGAAGCACACAGATTCACCGCCACCAAAAAAATTTCCGGTAACTGCCAGTGCTGAAAAAATGATGGTGTCCATGTTTTGGGACAGCGAGGGTGTAATCCTTACCCATTGCATTCCAACGGGCACTACAGTAACAGGTGCATCCTACGAAAATGTTTTTAAGAACAAATTCCTTCCTGCACTGCAACAAAAACGTCCGGGAAGGGCTGTGCGTGTGCTGTTTCACCAAGACAACACACCCCCACATCGAGCTAACGTTACGCAACAGTTTCTTCGTGATAACAACTTTGAAGTGATTCGTCATGCTCTCTACTCACCTGACCTGGCTCCTAGTGACTTTTGGCTTCTTCCAACAATGAAAGACACTCTCCGTGGCCGCACATTCACCAGCCGTGCTGCTATTGCCTCAGCAATTTTCCAGTGGTCAAAACAGACTCCTAAAGAAGCCTTCGCCGCTGCCATGGACTCATGGCTTCAGCATTGTGAAAAATGTGTACGTCTGCAGGGCGATTACGTCGAGAAGTAACGTCAGTTTCATCGATATCGGGTAAGTAGTTAATTAGAAAAAAAAATCGGAGGCCTTAGAACTTGAATGCACCTCGTAGGTACCGTAAGGGGGTCTAAAGTCACATATGGGATGATACCTGTGGTTAACGGGACCAGGCAGACAGGTTTTTAGGTTAAAGCCAAAATCCAGGGAGATAACAATCAAGAAAAATAGAATAAAAGAAGCTTCATGTACAGTAAATAGGGATAAAGCTAAGGGCAGTATCAATTTACTTCATCAAAATATCAGGGGAATAAAAAATAAAGTAGATGAGCTGTTAGTGAGTTTAGACGATCTCAAAAATAAGAATGAGATTGATGTACTTTGTGTGTCTGAACACCATGTGACTGTGGCAATGGAAAGTGTCAGTATAAATGGGTATAATTTAGCATCTTACACTTGCAGATCTAGCATGGAAGAGTTACACAAAACAAGGAAGAGTTAACAAAACAAGGGTATAAATACAAAACTGCACAAGTAAGCAAATTTTGTGTCAATCAGCACTTTGAAGTTTGTGCATGTGAACTATAGATAGATAATGTAGTGTTGATATTAGAAATAGTGTATGGGTCCCCATTACGAAATTGGAGCTATTCATAAAAATGTTTGACTCCCTATTATGCTGTCTGTCAGACAAAAAGAAGAAGTAATTAATCTGTGGTGATTTCAGTGTAAACTTTCGAAGCAATTATGATAGGAAAAGAGAAGTAGAAGCGTTATTAATGACATATAACTTAGAATCAGTGATCAATTTCCCTACATATATAGGTCAAGACAGTAGCACTCTAATAGATAAAGATAAATGTATTTGTACAGCAAGAGGATGTAAAACTAACACATGCTTTCCCTGTGATAAATGGATTATCAGATTATCAGACCATGATGCACAATTGTTTAACTTACAAAATCGAGCAGAGTGTACAGTTCAGAAACCATTAAGTAAAAGTGTAAGGATGCTCAGCCTGGTGTCTGTGGAGCACTTCACAGAAAGTTTAAAAAATGTTAATTGGGGAGATGTGTATAATGAGCCAAATACTAATGATATATGCAACATATTTCTTGATAAATTTATATCCCTTTTTGAACATTGTTGCCCAAAAAAATTTCTAAATATAACACCAAGCAGTTTTCAAAGAAGCCTTGGTTTACCACAGGTATTAAAGTGTCTTCAGAAAGAAAAAGAAAGTTGTTTGAGACAGCAAGAATTAATAAAGACACAGAAGTAATTTTACACTATAAAAATTGTTGTATCATACTGAGAAAATCTGTCAGAAAATCAAGAAATATGAATGTTAGAGATGAAGTTAGAAGCTCGGGCAGTAAAATCAAATCAATATGGAATGTTGTTAGAAGGGAAACAGGAAAAGTAACCACTGAAATACATAATATTACTATTTAAGAGAATTAAAACCATCTTAACCAACAGTACAAAAGTAGCTAATGTATTTAATAACCATTTATTAAGTGTAGGTAAAAAAATTGGTGAGAGTAGTTCAAAAGAAAAAGCCAAGCAGTAGATGGAAGAGTCAGTTTCGAGAAATCTTATTCAGATTAATTTTCACCTAACACCTCTTGTGGAATAAAGAAAACCATTAAATCTTTGAAAAATAAATATTCTGTTGGAGTAGATGACATATCTAACAAGATATTAAAAGAATGTGGAGCAGTTACAGCTGATGTTCCGAGTGAGATATGTAATGCATCAATAACACAAGTATTTTCCCAGACAGGTTAAATATGCCATTTTCAAGCCTCTGCACGAAAAAGGGGGTTACCGCAGATGTCAGTAATTACCGGCCTGTATCCTTGATTACGGCATTTTAAAAAATCATCGAGAAAAGAACATAGTTAAGAGTGGTTAGCTATTTCAACAGTAATGGGAGACTTAGTAAATGACAGAATTTCAAAAATAAGGTTCCACTGAGACTGCAATACACAGTTTCACTGCCCACATAATGGAGTCTTTAAATAGTAAAATGTCATGAAAAGGAATTTCCTGTGACTTATCCACAGCATTTGATTATGTGAACCATGATGTTATTTACAGAGCTTACAATTCTGTGGTATAAATGGAACAGCATATGAGTGGTTTGAGTCATATCTACAGAACAGAAAGCAAAAAGTTTCTTTATACGGTTTAAGCGATTTAAGAAAGTTTGCCACATCATCTAACTGGGGCGAAATTACATTAGGTGTCCCACAGGGTTCGATCATGGGTCTCTTTCTGTTCTTGGTATATATGGATGACCTCCTTTCATATCTGAAAGAAGAAGCTGAACTTACAGTGTTTTCTGATGATACAAGCATCATTATTAATCCAGCAAAAGAAACTCCAATAGAAAATGATACAAATAATGTCTTTGGAAAAGTTATTAATTGGTTTTCTGCGAGTGGGTTTCCTCTGAACTTCGAAAAAACACAGTACATTTAGTTTTCTGCTGCTAGGCGTACAGTTCCTTCAATAACTACAACACATCAACAGAAATCAGTAGCCAGAGTAGATCATACTAAATTTTTCGGTGTATATATAGATGAGAATCTTAATCGGAAAATTCGTATGTTGGATCTCACAAAGCGACTAGGTTCAGCAACTTTTGCAATCAAAATAATTGCCAATTTTGAGGATGTAGAAATTAGTAAGCTAACGTACTTTGCACTCTTTCACTCTCTGATGTCGTATGGAATAATATTTTGGGGTAACTCAACACTTAAGCAAAAAATATCCGCTCCTCAAACGAAAGTGGTTAGAATAATGTATGGGACTCATAGTTGCACATCTTGTAGGTATCTGTTTGAAAGGTTAGGAATTCTTACAACAGCACCACAGTAAATTTACTCAGTAATGAAATTTGTTCTCAAAAATGTGGGCCAGTTTAAAAGCAACAGTGACATTCATGATTATAATGCCAGAGGAAAGAAAGACAGTATCATCCACTTAACGTATCTTTGGCACAGAAAGGGGTAAAACATGCTGTTGTAAAACTTTTCAATAAATTGCCAGATGAAATAAAATATCTGACAGACAGCGGCAATAGTTTCAAAAATAAATTGAAATCATATCCTCTTGACAAATCCTATACCATAGGTGAATTCTTGAATAGGAATAAATAAATCTATATGTATAATATATGCATTTTGAGCCATTTAAGGGAATGGGGTGGGTAATAAAAATGTTAAGCTTTAAAAAAAATTCTTGATTCATGTGTGCATTTCTTATGCACTTGACACGTTCCACATCATAACGGTTACTGTGAGATTGATCAATGAAACACATTACTAACTAACTTATTAACCAACTAACTAACCCATGTCAGCGAAAGTCTGTTTAAAATCCGACAGAAATTGCCGCTGTCGCTTAATGCAGGTCCACTTTAATCAGTTTGGAACTATCCGAATAATGCGGCAGCACAAGGCTGCCTGGTTGCGTAAACCTGTATTAGTAGCCCGCTTATCAGTACACATTGCTCTTACCAGATGACACCTCCAATGTAGTACAAGAATGTGTAAATACGAATTTTCATTGGGGTCTCTTCTGTACTATATGCTGAGATCGGAAACTTTTGCATAAATTAATATAAGTGAAACATCACTTAACATCACCTAAGATATGCGATCAGGGCGGTGGATGTCAGGGAATTTCGACTTATGAAATGATTCAAGAATAAAAATTCGTAATTAAATTTATTCCTGTAACAGCAGATGAACCAGGCGGCCTCACCTGCGCCACAAGAGGTTGCGGTATACACGGACCTAATTTCTTCCGCACGACACGTGACTGGAAATAGTCCGCGATATATCCTGGGACGAGCGTATGCTGGGACGGGATCAACACCAAAGCTCGGAAAGTGTTCACACCCAGTGAGCCGCCTGGGCCAGGTGCCGAGAGCTTAGGATCTTCGTCAATCACGTGCTGATTCCGGTGCCACCGTAGCCACAGCGACGCCGTCCACCGTCGGCATACCACCGAGACGTCGACCCAGAAACTCTTCACGTTCTCGCCATCCATTAAAGTTTCGTGGTCTCCGACGCCTCTCATCTAGGAGCACCAGAATAACTCTTGTTATTTAACCTTTCCGGCAACGCAGAACTTCGGTATTTGTTAGAGATATTGTTTTGTTGCATAACGGAAAGACTGGTTTTGTTTTCTTTTGTTTTGTTTTAATTCCCTACTGTGGGCCTCAGAATCGGCCCGTAGATCGGTTAGTTTGTCTGTCAGAAGAGACATTGTGTTGGTAGTTTGGAGATAATAAAATCCTTACAAGTTATTTGAAACTTTTTCTGTGCGTAGTCCGCGGACATGCCACCCATGCTGCAGGTGAAATGACTGTGGGTGAAGCTGATTTACAGTCCTCCACCGCGAAGTCGGCTCGAGAAGCACATTCGCGAAAACTGTAAGTACTCTGGCTGTTGGAACGGTGCGGATAAAAGATTAGTGAAACTGCCGGCGGTCCAGCAGAGAATGCCTCTTTCAGCGCTCTCCGTAGTCACTAGGAGAAGCGCGCCCCGTTACGTCTACCAAAAACTAGCACTTGCCAATCGTGGCTTTATGGCAAACTCTGCGCCAATTGCATTTCAGAGCCTCGCACACTGTACTTCCACCAAGTACATCACCTCTAGCCAATGAATCTCCTTCACACCGAGAAAACGACGCTATCGTGAACACAGCGAAGTCCGCCAGTCACCAGGCTTGAAAACTACATTCGCAGGAAGCACTCAGCGTGGGACTGCGAAAGCAAAGGCCTAAGTGAGGCGCCGCTGTATTTCATTCAATCCACCTCCCCACCGTGCCAGACGAGAGCGCTTCGAGGAAAGTTGCTGAACAAAAGCCTTCTGCCGGCTCTGTGACCGGTGCTCCACCATGACTAGAACAAACAATTTCTGGGCAGCAGTGCACGCTGCCCCAGCAGTAAAGGTACTAGCATGGAGCCAGCACAAAACGTCCAAGATGACATGAAAGCTCGCCACCTGAGCAGAGTCGGCTTACAGTGGCAGGCTCTGAGGGTTTCGGTGACAGTCACTGGCCCCACAGCAAATGACCTCGCCCACCTCCTGCTTGCGACTGCATCGGCCGACGCCGTTATTACGTGCACAATGCGCCTTCCACAAACTGACCTGCCAGACATGCCACTCCCGCTGACATCTAGCTGTGACACAGCTGGGCAGTCCCCAGGGGCCCTGTTCTGTATCTTTTGGCCACTCTGCCGATCGGTTCGTTAGGCGAGAGCACCAAATTGCTTTGCTATCGAAGCAGAGCCCCCACGTTATTCTGTAAGCATTTCGGAAGCGGTGCCGCACAATTCTAGCGAACCGAGGCGCTGTTGTCAGTTCTCCTCACACTAACCAATCAAAAACAAGCTGCCACAGATCTGCGCAAGCACTGTGCAGCACGCACAGCACCGCGAACCCAAAGCTTCTAGTAGCTGACACATGCATGCTATTCTTCACTGAACCGAAAAGTGTGTTCAGTTTACGCTGTACTGCTCAAATTTCGCTGACCACATGTTTCCCTGCAATCATAATAACGATAGGGTATTTGACTGTGTTCTGTAAATTGTAATAAATACCATATTATATCATTTTATTCTTATTCACACTGTCATTTTGTTTTGGATTTTACGTTTCGGAATATGAATTAAGAATGGTGTGTAGTACTGCATTGTACAAATACAGCTTAGAAGCCACCAAAAAAATTGTTTAAACAAGTGTCAAAGAATAAGAAGATGCATAGAATGTGGTTGTAGCTTGCTCCTAGGGATCAAAATGATGAAGGAACCTACTTCCCTATATGATACATCAACGATATGTTTCTTAAAAACAAAATTTCAAAAACTCTTTTTCGAGAGAATGCGGCGAATGCAGCTGGACAAGTTCATCGAAGTTTATAACATGCATCTGATGAATGAAAATGTTTTATAAATGTTGGTATAGTCTAAAAATATGATGGTAGGTTTTTTCATCTCTGTCTACTGTTGTTAATGATTCGATTTCCGATAAATACTTGTACCAAGGAAGAGTATAAAGATGATTGCTGCTAGTTTCATTGACAGTAATTTAAATTGTGCTGTGTTTCATCTGTAGCGATTTCATCTTTCATTTTTTAAACATGCAGAAGTCACGAAATGGAAGATACTCATTACTGAGAAACTGCACTCTTATGTGTAAATATCAACGAATATTGCAGAAAAATATTTAACTTTCACGAATAACAAAGTGTGTTACAAACATGAATTCTTATACTCAGCGGGATGCAAACCTAAGACCTGTGGTACTACAGTCCTTCATTTTTTTTTTCATTTTTCTTTTTTGAATGAACCTTCCTGGCGCGAAGTGGGATTGGGCAGTGGTCGCAATACTAAGCCTGGCCACCACGTCCCCTTCCCACCCCACCAGAAAACAAGGAAAGTGTAGGGGACGCGGAATAGAGGTACAATACAATGAATATCAATGGTTTCTTTATTTATTTTAATTAACATGAATACCACCATGAATAGCAGGAAACCAACGTTGGGAGGAGGAGGGTGCGGCAACACATCAGACTCAGTAAGACTGTTGATGCATAGGTCTTCAGGAAAGAACATTCTAGTGACCAGAGAATATACTAGTTATAAGTATACAAGAGGTGGGGATCAACTCCTCATGGCAGGAGCACCCCAGTCCTGGGGTGGGTTAAGGGAAGCACTACAAAGGAAATTAGAGAAAAAATGTCTGTATTTGGGTTGCAGGTAACTCCAAAATGACGTTCATTAAGGAAGTGCCAAAAATCAGGGGTATGTTTCTCGCTATCAGAAAACAAGTAGTGAACTGTGTGTGCACAAATACACATCACAGACCTCGTCTTCGCTTGCGGGAAACATCGCACGTCTGGAAAGAGGAGCAACTGATAGGTATTTGATGAGGAATCGTATGGGTAATTGGGATCAGCATCTGTCGCTCGAAGAACCAGACACCTCTTTCACAACAATGCTCATCCGTGTCCAAACTATCACAGGAAATTCACAACTGGATGTGTGCGAGTTGAATCCAGTGAAGGCATGAGTGGCATACTTGCTTCCCATTGGCAATTAGGTACCTTGCAGACTGGAGGTCAGTGTCAAGATAAGGAGCACACACCGATCGCCAAACGGCACGCCAGTCGATTTGGGGATGCTTCCCCTCCAACCACATTCGAAGGTCTATGCTGCTGATGAAAGTCATAGATCGCCTTTGTGGATGCCAAGTGCATTGGCAGTATCGAATAACGGACATATCTCAGTTCGAGGTAAAAGTGGCGAGAGTAGAAGAAGGTCGGCGCGACGTCCAAAAGTGGAGTAGATGCTGAGAGAACGTGTGATGCAAGGGCTTCCATCAATAGACTGGCAAGGTACATAGGACAACGGCGCCACAGCGTCATGTGAGAGCCAGCGAAAAGGTGTATCGCTCTGTCAGGCACATGATGCAGACTGAATGGCCGCTGCACTGTGGGAGTGTGATGGTCTCGTACCTTATCTTGAACAGCAATCCATGGCAAACATATGAACCTAATGCTGCTAGCATGCAGTGGAGCATGTACAGTGGAATAGGAAGTACGCATGCCATGTGGGGGATATGTGACGCCAAATATACATTTAAATTTTATGATCGAATGCTCGTAAACGGTGATTGAAGCTCGTATTTGGGGCAGTAGGCACCAGCAGCTGAGGGCAGTCGTGCGCTTCAGATCATTTGCGAAAAGGGGTCCTAAGCATTGGACAATATCACGTACATGCAAAGGAGCAGTGCTGTCTGCAGGAAGCCCCGCACCTTTAGCCATGGCACTCGATTTGCAGACGTTGAGGCAGCCTCGCCTCGCCGCAGGTGGTAAGCCAATGACTCCCTGACCTCAGCACTGCTACAAAGAAAAATGACGAGAACGTCTGCATAAGCAGTGTAGCTGAAAACATGGCCACTGGGAGGCTTCCCAGGCAGGCGTTGACAGAGGCCGCAGAGCAACAGTTCAATGTCGAAAACATACAGCAGTGCAGAAAGTGGGCAACCTTGATGCACTAATCAACGGTTTGAGATGAGATTAGTGAGATGGCCATTGTAGAATACACAGGACGGAGCTCCACAAAGGAGACGCATTACTACGTCGACGGAAGTAACACGGTATCCCATATTGCAGAGCACCCCTTCCCAGTAGTCGTGATCGACCCGATCGAACGCCTGGCTGTTGAAAGTCCAGGCATACGACGAGCATGAATAATAGCTGTTATGTCCCGATAGTGACAGAGGGCAACCTGGATCTTATTGGTATCTCCCAAAGAATTTTGATCAGGGAAAACAACATACTGAGCTGTCCGTTTAAGCCATGCAGCAAACAGCCGGGTAAAGACCTTTGTGTCACCTGTTGAACAACGTCAAGGGGCGGTAATCGCATATCCGTGAGGTACTTCGAGACTTGTGGATGGGAATGAGGAAACTATCGAGGAAGCTCGAGAGCTCACATAAGGTCCCAACAAATTTCTGTCCACAGTGGCGCTAGGAGGGGATCAAATGTGGACGAATGTTGGAGGCCGTCAGAGCCAAGTGACTTGCTTGTAAGGACCTGCCTGGATAACATCATGGACTTCGTCCTCTGTGACATTAGCAAGCAGAACCATGATTGCATCCCCAGGAACCAAACCAAAGGAGAGTCTGGAGACCGCCGTAATGTTGGCAGGGTGGTGACATTCAGAGTACAGCATAACATAATGTGCATGGAGGGCAGACCTATATTACGTTGGGTATCTGAACGCTACCATCATCAGTTGTAAGGACATTAATCAAAAACGTGTCATAGTACATTCCTGGAGAATGGTGAAATAGATTTCCTCGGTTCGTCGTCGTCACGCCACGACCTCCCTTCCATAACCAGTCAAGGCTTTGCGGCTGCAGGCTTTGTGCAGAGGACCCACCATGAGAGGGCAGATTCATATGCATCACGACGTTGACGACAAGCTGTCCACATGGTCTCGATGAGCTGCTGGTAGGCAGGTGAAGGAAGATGGATCATATTCATATAATATAATAAGCAGAGTTGACTGACTTTTTGAAATTTAATGATTTTTAAATTCTTAATTACATAAAAATAACAGTTATTTTGTGAGAATATTGACTGAAAATGTTTTTTTGATGTTATAATCATTCACAATTACAACAATACAAACTATATTTCTAACAAAAGAAAACAGTCTATTATGAACTCACGTTGCACTCTTCAGTATAACGTAATCACTAAATCCGAAACTAAAACGACTAGGTATTTGTAAAATAAATTCTAGCTGTAAACAAATCACACCAAACCAAACGAGTGGCCATCCCAAATGTAACCACTTCTCGGTACAGTTGTCGAAAGATCTGCAAGCGTACTGATCGGTAACAGGCTTCAGAAGCTTACAGAATAGTAACTTCGGCTAAAGAATCGAAAATAACGCCACCATCGAGGCTAAGCTACTGTACACCGGTTCGTTCCACATACCGTAGTTAAATCTAATATTGATAAAAACGAGAGATGTGAAGAGCCTGGAGGGCCTTCCATCTGGGAGACGGACAGACCGAAATGGTCTGCCATCTCTCATTACCCCCCACTCACAGTAGATTTTCGCACTGTGTATGACTCACTGGGAAGTAAGGAGGTGTGTCATTGATAAAAATGAGATGAAAGAGCCCTTGAGGGCATTCCATCTGCGAGATGGACAGACCGAAAGGTTCTGCCATCTCTCGAGTTTCAGAGCAAACATTTCGAGGATAACTGCATGTTTTTGGGATACAGTTACCTGAAACAGGAAATTGCTCACAGCAGCACATCTAATTGCCCCTTTTAAAATTCGGAATGGCGTCGAATGCAACTATGGCACAAAGTCACGCTTAGGAAATAGTATGTAGAAGATGTAGTTCAAACTGGAGATGGTTCTGCGATGGTTTGGAGGTGATCTTCGTACCAGGGTTATTACTTTACGTTACTGTGAAAATGTGAGAAGCGTTCAATAAGTGACGCAATACATTATCTTTCTCGACCAATTTCGGTTCAACAAATCCGGAATTTGTTGTGGGACATCGAGGAATACACCTGCTTCAGCCCCTATAGTTTCTCGAAGTTCTGATAAATGGCGACGTTACACGTAGCCTTCAAATCGCGTCGTAGCAGAGGTGCATTCCAAGCAGTTCCTTTTTGGCGAAAAACCAGAGCATCGCAAATATCCTTAGGCGCTTGCAGAATATCTACAGAGAGCTGTCAGTGAACAAAGGCATGGTGTCATCATGTCTGTTATCATCCTGTCCAATCTCACACGTGCTGACCAGCTGCAGACTGCTGTGACTTCTGTAATGTCTGATCGTGTGGACACTCATTCGAGGTGATTGGCGGACCACAATCAAGCACCTTGCTGCTCAACTGGACGTCTCCGTTGGTAGAAAGGGCACACTCGTCCACCACTTGGGGTAGTCAAAGGTGTGTGCTCGCTGGTTTCCTTGTCGCCTAACAAAAGACCATAAACAACAACGAACGACCATCTGTGTGGAATTGCTTGCTTGTTACAAGACTGATCGTGACAATTTTTTGTGGAGCATCGCCACAGGCAATGAAACATGAGTTCATCACTTCCAACCGGGAACAAATGGCAATCTATGGAGAAGTGCCAACCATCTCTCGTCCGATGAAAAAGGTCAGAGCCGCACCCTCAGCCGTAAAGTCATGGCAATCATGTTCTGGGGCTCTGAAGGAGTTATTCTGTTTGATGTCTCCTCATTTTACGACGATCATTCTGACGTGTATTGTGCTGTCCTCAGGATATTGAAGAAACACCTTCAGCATGTTCGTCGCCATAAAAACGCAGACGAACGTCTCCTTTTCCATGACAACGCAAGGCCTTACTCAAGTCTGAGCATCCGAAATGAGCTCACAAAAGCTTAATTGGACTCTTCTTCCTGATTCATCCTACAATCCGGATCTCACACCTTCCGACCTCCGTCCGTTTGGTCCTATGAAGGATGCACACCACGGGAAGCAGTACATCGGTAATGGGGTGGTTAATGACGCAGCAAGTCATTGGCTCCGATGTCGACCAGTGGGGTGGTAGCGTGCGGGCATACAGGCCCTCCCAGTAAGGTGGTGTAAAGCCGTCGCAATGAACGGAGATTATGTTGTAAAACAGGGTTTTGAAGCCAAAAGAGTGGCCGCTAGTATAGTGTATTGGAATCCCGAATAAAATGGACTTGTTTTCAGAAAATAAATGTGTTGCGTTATTTATTGGGCGTCCCTCGTAAATCACGATATTTATTTGACATCCTCGGTGCCTAAGTATTTTTCTTTCTTCTACATCTTCATGATGACTATGCTGTGGAGATTGAAGCATCCATATTCACCGGGCTGCACATACACGTTTCTGGTTGGTGAGATGGTTACTTACATGCTCCATAGATCATTTGAACGATTCTTTTATCGAAATGATGTGGAACGAATCAGTTTACAGGATATGTATACGCGATTAGTGATAACGTTAAGGAACACATTATAATTTTTTAGTCCTACACATGCAAATATACATCAAAATCATTTCTTTTTGTGTGTGTGTGGGGGGGGGGGGCTACCAGTTTGTAAACAGAAATTTGTCTGTTGAATAAGAGGAGTTATCCGCGAGAAAATATTTTACTGAACTATAAACTCCGTCAGAACACGTCTCCGATGGCCCAACAATACCGACCAACCGCCGTGTCATCCAGGGCTGTTAGATGTCATTGGATGCGGATATTGAGGGGCATTTGATCACCGCTCTCCCAGCCGTTGTCAGTTAACATGTCTCGGAAGGCCCAACAGAACCGACCGGCCGCCGTGTCATCCTAGGCTGTTAGGCATCACTGGATGCGGATGTGGAGGGGCATGTGGTCAGCACGCCACTCCCCAAGCCGTTGTCAGTTAACATGTCTCGGAAGGCCCAACAGAACCGACCAACCGCCGTGTCATCCTAGGCTTTTAAGCATCATTATATGCGGATATGGTGGGGGCGGGCGCATTTATCAGCACACCGCTGCCCCAGCCGTTGTCAGTTAACATGTCTCGGAAGGCCCAACAGAACCGACCGACCGCCGTGTCATCCTAGGCTTTTAAGCATCATTATATGCGGATATGGGGGTCGTTCGATCAGCACACCGCTCTCCCAGCCGTTGTCAGTTGACATGTCTCAGAAGGCCCAACAGCACCGACCGACCGCCGTGTCATCCTGGGCTGTTAGACGTCACTGGATGCGGATATGGAGGGGCATTTGATCAGCACACCGCTCTCTCAGCCGTTGTCAGTTAACATGTCTTGGAAGGCCCAACAGAACCGACCGACCTCCGTGTCATCCTAGGCTGTTAGGCATCACTGGATGCGGATGTGGAGGGGCATGTGGTCAGCACGCCACTCTCCCAGCTGTTGTCAGTTAACATGTCTCGGAAGGCCCAACAGAACCGACCGACCGCCGTGTCATCCTAGGCTGTTAGGGATCACTGGATGCGGATGTGGAGGGGCATGTGGTCAGCGCGCTACTCTCTCAACCGTTGTCAGTTAACATGTTTCCGACAAACCAACTGTACTGACCGACCGCCGTGTCATCCTGGTATGTTAGGCATCACTGGATGGGGACATGGAGGGGCAGTGGGTGAAAAGCAGCAGTCACATCCTCGATTTCGGTACCTCTTCGGTCTCTAACGTTTGATGAGTAGCTATATACGACCTTCCCCCAAGTACGTTGCGGGATGTCCCGTTTGTGGATGTGAGGCTGAGGTTGTGTTACACGGAATTAGCGTGATGGCTCCTAGGGGCGACTCATTTTTCGTCCGATTCTGTTACGTAAACGGGGAGTGAGGAAGTGTTTGCAGTCGGAGGGGTGGGGGATGCAAATATGCGGGTGTGTGGGAGGCTAGACAAGGCTAGGCAAGTAAGGGAGTGCGTGGTGCGTGGGTGGCGGTATGGATTGGGACGGGGTAGTCCCCGCAGCACTGCGCCGCAGCGCCGCAACGCCGCATTGCGCGGCGAGACGATGGGGGCGCGTGCTGGCATTCCGCCAGCGCAGCCGGCAGCCGGCGGCCGGCAGCCGGCGTGTGCAGACGGGCTCCAGCGCCGCTCTGCCGCAGCTGCAGGCACCGCGGCAACGGCTCGGCAGAGGGAACATTTGCGCTAGTGCCCCTGCCACTAAGTTACACTCGGGATAGTGAGACGCGAGTTCCTCACCGCCTTACTGTGAGTACTGTGCTTTAACTACAGTGTGCGCCCGCCGGATGCCCTTGACATCGATAAGATCGTGAAGGAGAGCCAGATCACGTCTCAAGGTGTTTACCTAGTTTTTGAGGGACTGAGTGCTATCTGCACCATCTAATGAAGGACTCGATTCTTATCGAAGAGTAATGTTTAGACATGTGAGTTATTCTGGACATAGACATCTACATATACTCTAATCAGCCAGATCATATGACCACCGACCTACTATGGATATAAATACATCCAGGTAATAGCTGCGTCACCTGGTGTGAAATGAGTGCTAATAGTGCCAGTGAGGATGCTGTCCTTGTGTAGAATGAGGAATTTGTGCGATCAATCTGAGTTTGACGAAGGACAGAGTGTGATGGCTTAAGAGTCTCAGCCGAGCATTTTGGAAACTGCACGACTTGTTGGATGTTCGATGAGTTCTGTGCTGAGTGTCTTCAACATGTGGCGAAACCAAGGTGGAACCACGTCCAGGCGTCGTGGAGTTGGGCAGATGTCAGCCATTGTAGACTGGGCAGATTGGTGAAACAGGACAGGCGGCGAAATGTGGTGGAATTAACATCAGACTTTAATGGTGGGCAGAATAGAAGTGTGTGTGCACATACAGTGTACCGAACACTCGTAACAATTGACCTCTGCAGCCGACAACGCATGCCTGTGCTAATGTTAACACCACGACATCGACAACTACGACTGAAATGGTTATGTGACCATTGTCGCTGGACATTGGCGCAGTGGCGAAGCGTTGTAGTGTGATAAATCCACCTTCATCATGCCAGTGGGAGTGCACAAATCTGTCATCTTCCAGGGACTAGTGGCGGCTCCATTATGCTCTGGGGCACATTCACATGGGCGTCCATGGATCCAGTGGAGCTCATCCAAAGCACCATGCCCCCTTGCGGGTCCAGGGGTTAGAATAGTCCTGAGGTATTCCTGCCTGTCGTACGAGACGACTAAAAGGAGTTTCACACGTTTCAGCCTTTATGTGATGGTCCCCTGTAGGGTTTGACCTCCATCCTTTAAAATTTTCCTGGAGAGTGAGCCAATTGGAGAAGGGCGCCTTACAAGGTGCATCATGTCCATCATGCATTGAGATCTTTAGCACACTTTCTCATCATCGCATTGCAGTCCTGCCCATTCTCCATCTTTTGGGCGAGGACACCTTCCTGGGTGCGTTTCCCACCGTGCACTATGCAGTGTTGATTTCTGCATCGACGATGACCATGGACTTCTTTGCACCTGATATCCAGCACAGTAGCCAGTCCGTTGTGGTGGGGCTGCCATGTACCCTGTTGGTTGTAGCCCCCTAACCACACAGGGGTCGCTCTGCTGATGCCTGCCCCGTTAACTCCCCACATATGCCAAGGGGTAGCCATCCTCCTGGGGCATCGGGACTCCCGGCAATGGCCATCCTGCCAGGTGGCATTTGCTGCAGCTGGGTGGCGCCCGTGGGGAGGGCCTTGTCGGAATGGGTGGCATCAGGGCGGACGACACCCGATGAAGGGTAGTCCATCATTTCTTGCTGGTGGTGAAAAAACCGCAGTCTATAAGCGATCACGAGCTCAATTCAACGAACAGAAGTATGACCCCAAATCGTTCCCCTCCATGGCTACACCATGGGAGGAACGTCAGGCTAAGGATGGCAGTGGATATTATTCGCCCCGGTACCTTGTATGTTTGAGAGCTGATTGGGAATCTTTCATGACGATAAGCCTCAGTTTTTTGTTGATAATTTGGAGGAAAAGTTCGGGGATGTGGAGGGCTTGTCCAAAATAAGATCTGGGTCATTCGTGATCAAATTAGCATCCTCTGCCCAGTCATGGGAGTTACTCACTTGTGACAACCTGGGGATGTTTCTGTAACCATCACGCCCTATAAGAGCTTAAATATGGTCCAAGGTATCATATTTCAAAGAAACCTTCTTTTGCAGTTGGACGATGAGATGCGCGCCAATTTTCAGCGGCGAGGTGTATATTTCGTCCGGCGTGTCCACCGGGGTCCGAAGGATAATCATGTTGCCACCGGTGCCTTCATCTTGGCTTTTGAGGGTGATACGTTGCCCGAGGTCAAGGTGATGGTCTACCGATGTGATGTAAAGCCCTATATCCCTCTCCCGATGCGGTGCTCTAAGTGCTGGAAGTTCGGCCATATGTCTTCCCGCTGTACTTCCAGCGTGACATGCCGAGATTGTGGACGCCCATCACATCCCAATACTCCATGTGCCCCGCCTTCCATCTATGTCAACTGTAGAGTGCACCATTTCCCTTGATCTCTAGACGGCAGGATTCTCCAGAAACAAAGGAAAATCATGGACTACAAGACCCTGCACAAACTGACCTACACTGAGGCAAAGATAAAATTTGAACGCCTGCATCCTGTGCATATGACATCTTCTTACGCCGCCGCTACAACAGCTCTAGCACCATCAGCTCTGGCGACACAGGTCACCTCTCAGAGCCAGAAGACTACACCTGCCCCCTTCATGGTGGGGGGGCATTTCCCTCCCTGTCGCTCCTGCACCACCTACTTCGGGAGCAAACCCCCCCCCCCCCCCCCGCCATCAGAGACGTCTGTCCCCACTTCTGAGCTGGAGAAGCGTAAGTCTTTTGCGGCTTCTCTTGCGAGGAAGGGGTCCCTATGGCCACACCCTTCTCAGGTTTCTTCTAGTAGGAAAGACGCCACCCTCCAGTGGCTGAAGAGCCCAATAGCAGCTGGTCATAGGGCTTCATGCTCATCCTCAGTCCTGGAGACTGAGCCAGTGAAGTCCACCCAGCCAGGTAAAGCCAAGGAGCAGCGAGAGAAATCCAAAAAGAAAACCCCTAAGACCAAGGAAACTGCAGTGGAACCCACATCACCACTACCTACAAGCTCTTTGGCTGAGGATGGGGTGGAGATTTTGGTGTCTGCTGAGGACCTAGATCTAGCCAGACCCTCAGACACAATGGATATAGACTGCTCAGGCAATAAATCGGTGGCAGCAGTTGACTCTGAGGCGTAAACTGCCTCATTGAATGTTCCACACCTTCCCAGTCTCACGATGTCATCCTCCAGTGGAAGTGCCACGGTTTTTTCCACCGGCTGGCTGAGCTACGGCAAGAGATAAGCTTTACACCTGCTATCTGCATTACCCTCCAGGAAACCTGGTTCCCAGCAATGCGGACCCCTGCCCTCTGTGGCTATAAGGGATATTACAGGAACTGTAGCGACTATAATCGAGTGTCAGGTGGAGTTGGCGTTTATGTCCTACACTCGGTCTGTAGTGAACATGTGCCCCTTCAAACCCCTCTTGAAGCTGTGGCTGTCAGAATAAGGATGACACAGGAAATAACTGTCAGCAATGTATATCTTCCTCCAGATGGTGCAGTACCCCTGAATGTATTAACCGCACTGACTGATCAACTCCCTAAACCTTTCCTGGTGGCTCACAGTAGTTACTCGGCCACTGATTTATCAATTTGCAGCCCAGGACTTATCCCATCTATCCACTGCAGAGCACATGATGACCTGTATGGTAGTGACCACTTCCCCATCTTCCTGTCACTGCCCCAGCGTCAGGCGCATGGACGCCTGCCCAGATGGGCTTTGAACAAGGCGGACTGGGGAACTTTCACCTCTGCTGTCACCGCTGAATCTCCCCCAAACGGTAACATCGATGTGATGGTTGAGCAGGTGAATAGCACAATTGTTTCTGTGGCAGAAAACGCAATCACTCCCTCTTTAGAGTGCCCGAGGTGTAAGGTAGTCCCTTGGTGGTCGCTGGAAGTCGCTGAAGCAATTAAGGAGCGTCGGCGAGCTCTACAGCGGCATAAGCGGCACACTTTCCTGGAGCACCTCATAGCCTTTAAGCGACTCCATGCTACCTTATCAAACAACGGATGAAGGAGTGTTGGGAGAGATATGTCTCCACCATTGGGTGTCACACGTCACCTTCCCAAGTCTGGGCAAAGATCAAACGTGTTTTCGGGTACCAGGCCCCAACAGCTGTCCCCGGTATTATCATAAGTGGCGAGTTACGTACCGACGCAAACGTGTTTGCCGATCACTTTGCTGAGCACTTTGCTCGAGCCTCTGCGTCGGAGAATTACCCCCCAGCAATTGGCACACTCAAAGGCAGCTGGAAGGGAACTTCCTCTGATTCACTACACGCTGCAATGAATCCTATAACGCCCCAGTTACAGAGTGGGAGGTCCTCAGTGCCCTTGCACATTGCCCCGACACAGCTCCTGGACCTGATAGCATCCACAGCCAGATGATTAAACATCTCTCATCTGACTACAAGTGACATCTGCTCGTCATCTTCAGCCAGATCTGGTGCGATGGCGGGAGAGCACCATCATTCCGGTGCTCAAACCCGGTAAAAACCCTCTTGATATGAACAGCTACCAGCCCATCACCCTCACCAACGTTCTTTGTAGGCTGCTGGAACGTATAGTATGTCGGCGGTTGGGTTGAGTTCTGGCGTCACGTGGCTTGCTGGCTCCATGCCAGGGCGGCTTCTGCCAGGGTCGCTCTACCACTGATAATCTTGTGTCCATCGAGTCTGCCATCCAAACAGACTTTTCCAGACGGCAACACCGGATTGCCGTCTTTTTCGACTTACGTAAAGCATACGACACGACTTGGCGACATCATATCCTTGCCATATTGTATGAGTGGGGTCTCCGGGGACCACTCCCGATTTTTATCCAAAACTTCCTGTCGCTCCGTACCTTCTGTGTCCAAGTTGGTGACTCCCATGGTTCCATCCATATCCAGGAGAATGGAGTCCCGAAGGGCTCCGTATTGAGTGTCTCTCTCTGTTTTTAGTGGCCATTAACGGTCTAGCAGCAGCTGTCTGGCCCTCCGTATCACCTTCTCTGTATGCAGACGACTTCTGCATTTCGTACAGGTGCTCCAGTACTGTTGCTGCTGAGCGGCGCCTCCAAGGCCCAGTCATGGGCTCTAGCCCACGGCTTCCAGTTTTCAGCCGCAAAGTCGTGTGTCATGCACTTCTGTCGGCGTCGTACAGTTCATCCGGAACCCGCACTTTACCTTAATGACGATCCACTCACTGTAGTGGAGACTTGTCAATTCCTAGGACTGGTTTTCGACGCACGATTGACTTGGGTCCCTCATCTTCGTCAGCTTAAGCAGAAGTGCTAGCAACACCTCAATGCCCTCCGTTTCCTGAGCAACACCAATTGGGGTGCAGATCGCTGCTGTCCGCAGCTCGTGGTCGTGTGGTAGCGTTCTCGCTTCCCGCGCCCGGGTTCCCGGGTTCGATTCCCGGCGGGGTCAGGGATTTTCTCTACCTCGTGATGACTGGGTGTTGTGTGCTGTCCTTAGGTTAGTTAGGTTTAAGTAGTTCTAAGTTCTAGGGGACTAATGACCATAGATGTTAAGTCCCATTGTGCTCAGAGCCATTTTGCAGATCGCTGTACGCTGCCGCAGCACTACACAGCCCTTGTCCAATCCCGAATTAACTATGGAAGTGTGGCTTATGGTTCGGCAGCGCTTTCCGCATTGCATGTACTCGACCCTGTGCACCACTGTGGGGTTCGATTAGTTACAGGAGCTTTTAGGACGAGTCCAGTGACCAGCGTACTGGTGGAGGCTGGAGTCCTTCCACTGCAGATCAGACGTGCGCCACTGCTCGCCAGTTACGCAGTACACATTCATAGTTCCCCTGAGCATCCGAATTACCGTCTTCTTTTCCTGCCCGCGGCAGCCCATCTCCCGCGTCGGCGGCCCAGATCGGGGCTAACGATTGCGATTCGCGTGCGGTCCCTTCTCTCCAAACTGGAGTCCTTCCCTTTACCACCTCTACTTGCGGTCCGTTCATATACGCCTCCATGGTGTACGCCTCGGCCGCAGCTTCTTCCTCTGGACCTTTTTCATGGCCCTAAGCACTCCGTTAACCCCGCCGCTCTCTGCTGTCACTTCCTCTAGATTGTTGACGTGTTCTGGGGCCCTGAAATGGTTTACACCGACGGCTCAATGGCTGGTGGTCACGTAGGCTTCCCATATGTTCATGGAGGACATATTGAGCAGCACTCCTTGCCAGTTGGCTGCAGTGTTTTCACTGCAGAGCTGGCGGCCATATCTCGTGCTCTTGAGTACATACGCTCGCCACCCTCTGGTAGCGTCCATTCAGGAGCCCATCTATGCCCTGTAACAGTCCCGCCGTTCCGTGGTGTTTGTGTGGACCCCAGGACACGTTGGAATCCCCGGCAACGAATTTGTCGACAGGCTGGCCAAACAGGCGACGCAGAAACCGCTTCTTGAGATAGGCATCTCCGAAGCTGATCTGCGTTCTGTCTTACCCCGCAGGGTTTTCCGGCTTTGGGAGACGGAATGGCATAACAGCACGCACAACAAA